>NC_060064.1:5316265-6019265 GCF_020283565.1 Trifolium pratense
GTGTCCAACTATTTCTCAATTGAAAATAGGATTTGGTAAAAGATGTTTCTTAGTTGATTTAGACTGTGCTCTTATTTCTACTTCTATAACATTAGTATACTATATTCTAAGCCGTCTTAAAATCTTCAATGAAACTTAGCAGATGTTACTCGGTTAACGCCATCAAATGCTACAATTATCAGTTAGATATTGAAGCATAACGTTCGGTTAGATATATGTTTACACATTCTGGTACAAAATTGAAACTGAAAAGGTATACACATTCCTTAACGGACGATAGGAAAATATATATAGCGTTGCGCTGAATGAGTCAGGAAAACAACTCTAAGGCACTGTAAAAAATTGATCCAAGATCACCAAGAAGCATGAGATGAAACAAAGGCAAAAAAATGTGCAACTTTCCATGTATAGTTGGCTTGAAAAAACCCAAGACACTTCTGATCCAAAAAATTGGTTAAATAATTCCAGGATGCATATGTACATGTCGCCCAACAGATGTATACATCTGTCCTCCGACTTCAAAAAATTTAAGATCTACCTTCTTACCCTTAGCTTCTAAAAGCTGTACAATATTGAATCCTTCTATTTTCTCTTCACTAATCTTGATAAAATCAATCGGGAAACGCTTAACAACAATTTGAGGAAGTCAGACGCAACTGCATAGGCACATGATCTAAAAACCTTGAGCTTTCCATGTGTCGGTATGAATAATTACACAACTGAAACTAAGGTTTTCGTCTTCATCTAAACTTTCTTGTAGAAAAGAACATAAGCAGCAGAAGTCTTTATCATCTCCTCATCAGCAGGGGAAACCCTGTTATCATCAAACTCATACCATTTGTCATGGCCATACTGCAAGGAAATAAATACAGTTGGATAAGCATAATTAGAATGAAATTATGCATAAGAATAAATTAACCGTTGAAACATAATGGTGAATCAATTAGTGCAAAAGACAATATGTATATATATATATATATATATATATATATATATATATATATATTTCAGATTTTCTTTAAAAAAAAAAAAAAGCTAGTACTATCGTGAGTAACTTAATATAGTAAGTACTAAATCCTAATTATAAAATTATATGGAAATCCAGTGTGCTCCAAGTCTCTAACATCATCTGAAACAAACTTCTAAAGAAAAACAGGAAGTCATCTCTCTGGGTGTGTTCAAGTCTGCCGAAACTCTTGCTTCCTCCAAAGAAATTATTTAAATATATGAAATAAGCTAGTGGAATACTTTTTGGGTAAACAATAGTGCCTAAATAAAAAATGGAGAGAAAAATTAATTAGAATAGTTTACTAAAGTAAGAGACAACTGTGAAGTACTTACACGGACAAACGCTGTATAGTGACCTCCTCCTAATCCGCCATAGTGACAAATAATGGCATACAACATATAGCAGTTAGGAGATGGATAACTCCTGTGAGCGACATAAGTTGACAAATCCAGATCATTAATTGGGAAGTCAACGAAAGTTTCCAGCTTGTTCTTGAAGTATCGGTTGTACGAGAACCTCTTCAAATGAACAACAAGGATTTCAGGCAATCTCCAAAGGTCCAACTTTTTAGTTGCTTGCTGAGGTTTTTTGCAGGTAGGACAGTACCTTGTGAAAATCAAATTGAAATATCAAGCATCAGAAAGACTAATATATGCCTGACTTTTTAGAACATAAGTGACAGTACTCTTGATTAACATATAAAGCAACAACAATCAGAGCCTTTACCACTAGAATTTCACAATAAACATATAAAACATGATAAATTATATAGAAGATAAAATCTTCTCGGAAAATGAAAACATCCATAGATAAAAAAACAGAATTGATATTATTATATATCTACTAACCACATGTCTTCAGGCCCAAGAGGTTCCTCTCTCAAGAAGGCTTCCAGGCACTTGTAAATAGATACTGATTCTTGTGTTCTCTTGGTGAAGAATTGGGGCTTGGAAACCTCAGGCAATGAACCAAGCAGGTTTGTGTCATACTTTTTAAGCACCTCATCAGGCCATTCGACAAGTAGATACAGATGCTTTCTGGACAACATTGCGACAGGTAATGGTTCATCATTCGATGTTATCTTAATGTCACTTACTCTCCCAGAAAGCATTAGATAGAATTCAAAGTCAGTCCCCAAATATGTGTCATCCTCGGCTCCGCTGTTCGAGACTGCGTCACTTTCTATTGCTTCAGAGTTATTAGTTTCGCCTGATTCATCAACTTCATTTGGTTTTTTAGTATCATCATCAACAACACTGTCCTCCTTATCATATTCATCTATTGTTTCTTCCGTGTTTTGCATCAGAAATGGATTGATTAAATTCAGAAACCCCCTATGAACATCGCGTCCACAAGAAATACCAGACAGCCTTGTTGCAACTGGAATGCCAAACAATCTATTTTCAAACCTTTCCTTCCCGTAACTGTAATACATGACACAATAAATGTAGTTGTAATACATGATACAATAAATTTAGTGCACCAATAAAGAACATAAGATCAGCAAATTGAGAAACAACCAACAACAGATCAATTCCAAAATTAGGCTCATTTACCAAATACACACAATTGAAAAGTAACACCAAAATTGGTCTGCATATGAAGTTCAAAAATGGCAACCAACTATTGTAGAAGACCCAAACAATTACTTACATTTTAACCTGACTTGAATAAACCATTACAGTAGTTAGTTAGTTAATTGACTAGTTAGAAAGTATATCACATAAATAGGAGAAACAAGGATAGAGAGGAGTATTCAGATTTTGTTGACATTTTGTGAACAGAGTAATGGCTCTACTGTATAAGGGGAAACCCTTGGAGGAGAGTTTTCTCTCATTCTTTCATATTTTTTTAATAGAAGTATTCTTTCTATTCAATACAAATTATGGGTTCCTAACATATCCTTAGACTACAACATAGATTAATCGCAAAATTTAATGATGTTGCACGTGAGTAAGTAGAATCTAATGTTTCTTTAGGCTTTTATGGGAGTTAGAATAGGAAGGGAGGACTTCGGGGTAAGGAGGAGAATCTCTTACCATGTTCCGGAGATTTTTTGGAGAGATAAGGATACGGATTATGACAAATACTTTGTTTCAAGTATTATTAAAAAGAAAAAGGATGCTGGAATATTTTAAAGTCCACTCCCAATTCATTTTTGAGTCTCCTTAAATAAATCCCGTGCAAGGTAGGGGTATCCTCTCTTCTCCGACCCTTTCCTCTGCTATTTCCCCTCAGACCCCTCCCAACTACCAAACAACTTCTTAGGTTTAAATATTGGGGTAGCGAAAAATATAAAATCAATAGATAATCTAGGAGTATGTGCTCCCAATAATAGAGATCATCAAAAAATGCTATCAAAACATGATGTCTGCGGAGACTGGGTACTTCAGGTCAAGGGGCATGCAATAATTATTAGTGACAAATATATAGAGAAAGGTATTGTAGAAACAAAGTGAAGCTACTACAGTCTGCAGAGTACGACTAAGGCATAGAAAAGCTTACCTTTCCACCAAACGATCATGAGTGAAAAAAATCAAGATGCTATCTTCAGTATACTTCTGCACTCGGTAAGCGACAAGTGTGTCTTGATCTCTAATATCAGCTAATGGGTCAGATGCATCATATTCCCGAAAAATCTTACTCTTGTATATCTGTATATAATTCCATGAAATCTGACTTAAAATTAAAACAAGCACATAAAGGTGTTTGCATTACCCTAATGAATCGATGTTAACAGATTTCACATAATTCAATTAATTGGGGATAACTGACAATAATTCTATAAATGCATAACTGCTGCAAAATACCTCAGCCACCAAGAGGGTTTCATCATCTCTCAGAGAACAAACAGCAGTTAAGGCCCCAATAAGATGCTTAAGTGTTCCACATTCAGGCACTGTTACAGTAATTGCAGAAGGCAATGTGATCCCATCAGTACTCATGATTGTCACAGTCATGGTCCGTATCGTTGTAGAAGGTAATGGCAGAGATAGGTACATAAAAGGGTCAAAGGTGATAGAAACCTTCTTGCAAAAAGGGCAAATCAATGTCGACCGGAACTGACCCTGCACAACGGAATGAAAAAAAAAAATTACTTACAAACGTGAGAAGTGTTGGAACAAGAGGAAATATAGAATTGTTTTTTGCTTCCTAATTACAATATTGCCTTTTCCTTCAACAAAAACACTAAAAACGTGCTTTAAACATCACATGCAATGTGGTTGTCTACCATAATACCATTCAATAAAAAGTGAGCTCAATGGCAGCTAGTAGCCAACTCAACATAACAATAACTACTAGTACTTCAATACACCAATCCCTTCTTTCTTTAATAGTAATCTGGCATAACAGAAAAAAATAATCTCATTCTGGAATGTCTATTTGATTATTTCCATCAAAATCTTCTATGCATCACTGATACAAAAAGATTAGGGAGCACAGAATCCTAAGTGATATGTTAAAAAAAAACATGAGTACAGACTTCTTATAGATAATAAGAAAAAAAACTCAAAAGCCTTACTTGGCACAAATCAACTACTATTGAGTCATTGCGAGCAAGGTGATTTCGCCAATACTCTTCTGCCACTTCTCCATCAGGACGACCATCTGCATCCTTAACTTCATGATATGGCTTGCGTTTTACACGATTAAGGTCTTCGTGCAGTCCATCCAACAAAAAAGCAAGCAGTTCCTGCAAGCCAAAAACTTCAAGATTTTATAAGATTATTTCATCTCATGCCACAGTAACGGAAAATTCATCAATGAAAAGAGATGGACAGGGAAATAGCAATTGTTATATGTTTCAAAAAAATCAAAAGAAGTGGCAAGTTGAAGGTATTAACTTGAGAATCATGCTGCATATAACCACTAAACTGAGGAGCAAAGTTAGCTAGTTTCATCTTGAACATTCTTGGTACCACAGGTGATGCTCCAGGAACCCACAGCGTTCTAAGTAAATCTCCAAAAGCTAAAGCAAGTTCTCCCTAAAAAATTGAGTGTGTGAACTAATTTTTTTTAAAAATCATACTTAGAAATGACACAATAACATGAAGAAAAAAATCACATACATTCATTCCCAAGGGATTTTCATAATTTATCTCTTTACGGTAATCTCCAAGGAAAAAATCAACAAGCTTTGGGGTGTGAGCCAAACACTGAATGGCACTATTCATAAAACAGGTATTACCAAGATTATGTAATCCTGTCAATCCCAAAGATCGAACTGCTCTATAGCTACTGTCTTGAAAATAGTTGTTTGCTGTTACATAAGGGATAACATTCTCAGTGCTTCCATTCATCGTAACAGGGTCACCGTCAGAAGAACATTCCATCTGAGAGCTATCTGAAATCATCCCATTGCTCTGACTACCCCTCATTGAATCTGAAAGTCCGTGAACTTGTAACTCCAGAAGAACCTGCATAGACATGGAGATGCAACAGCCACAAAGTTATTAAAGGACCAAATAACTGATTTCAAGCATTCAATCTTCAGAACTAACAATAGATCTTAAAATCATATTTCTTAAAATTTAAAATTATAAGGTTTATGGAATAATTTCAATATTCCACCATAACTTGTCAAGCATCTAGTTCCCTGTGGAGCACCATAAACTTGAAATGTCTTTAACAAAGTTATATAAAAAGAAAACAAAGATGAAAAAGTTGAAACAGCAACTACCTCTTTTCCAAGTTGACCAAGAGAATCATTTGGCATCCTAGCATTGTCATTTACTAAAAGCTGGGTTGTCTGCCCAGAGAAGTCCCAAATATACAGCTGCATCATCCATAACATAGAATCATGCATAACCAAAGGAATATAGATAACATATAATCATTTAATAGTTAGTTGACTCACTGAGTTATATGCAGAATTGAAAATGTCACAAGCTTTCTTGTAGAAGTCAGACACATTTTCCTGTAATCATGCAATTTAGTATCAATTAATATAAAGCTAATTTAAATTAAACAGCGGAATATGCTAAAGAATGCCCTTAGGGCACTTGTTACGGAAGAAAATATAGAAATTTTGACTTAAAAAGTGAAGCATTCAACCTTTTTGAAGTTTAAAAATTGGCATTTCCAATGCAAAATTTCTATATTTTGCATGCTTAACTAGTGCCCTTAGGGCACTTGTTAGCATGACCCTTAAACAGAAAGTAGCTCACAAGCATTTTTCAAGAAAAATTATTAACCCTGGCCAAACACTATCCGGAAAAGAAAACAAACAAAAGTGTAATTGGACCTCTTGGCTTATCTTTGCTACAAGTGAACTGGTTTCCCATGAAACAACTATCCTAAGTTGCAAGGGGAACAAATCTGGCAAACCCTCTTCTGCATAGAAGATTCTCCCAAAATCCTTCACTGCATTATTAAAATCATTATACCTACAAGAAGAGTAAGATTAATCAAATTTTCACTCCTGTGAATTATATGTGATGGTAAGACCATCATTTATTTTCTAACATGAAATGAAACTGAATCTTGCATAAGATCTTTGTAATTTCTACTGTGTTAAAATCATTTATACCAGTAGGACACAGAACAATAAATCAATGACAATTTTCTATAAGGTAACAACTCTGGCACACTTCAAATTTGTTGGGTATAGATACCTCTTATATCTAAATATTATCAAAATAAAATCTATTTTTACATAATCGCCCATTCGAGAAAATTTTATAAATTTTAAAGAGTTGTCTTAAACTACTTTCACAAATAACCCCCAAAATCAATATAAAAAAATAAAAAACTAAACTAAATTAACCATGACGACACCATGACCCATGACTATGACGGTCAATACTAAGCCAAGAGAGATTGAAAAGGACAAAGATGATTCAAATAAGCAAGAGCAGATGAAGGTCAAGCAGTATCCGCCTAACATTTCAACTCCAAAAGTGGCTCCTATTACTAGTGTTGGACACACTGGTTGTGTTTGCAGGATCTCAAAGGAAAATTTAATGGTTAAGGCACAGCATGGGGACACATATTTGGACCTTCTTGATGGAAGACTGCTTCCCAGATCCGCAGCTGCAATAGGAGCACAGCATTCACGGGCAATACAGCAGTTGGAAGACAACCTGGTGCAGTTCTACCTCGCAACGTCAAGCCTAGGATCTAGTTCTTCTTTGATCGTGCACAGAACAAAGTGGTGTTAAACAAGGGCGTGCAAACCAAGTAGACTGCTCCTAAAAATCAAGGCATGATTTTTCCTATCTCCTAAAACAACATTTATTTATTTTTTATAATGATGATGAGGGCCTAAGCCCAAAAAAGAAAAAAAGATTACACAAAGATCATTCTAAGGGGTAGATATCCCCAGACAATCTTCACCATATAGCTCACTAAGTTGATCCGGACAAACATCATATGTCAGGATCCCATGATCAAGAGAACAGCCAATATTAGCCAAAGCATCAGCACCCTTGTTCACCTCTCTATAAATATGTGTAACTTCAACTTCCCAAACCATCTCTAGTAATCGCCAAATCTGTCTCACCACAGTACTCCCCATCAAACTATTCAGCCTCTTCTTTTTAATCACTTGCACCACAGCTTGAGAATCTAAATTCATCTCCACCTTACTAAATCCCAGTCAACGAGCATACCTCAATCCTTCTAGCGCTCCCCACAACTCAGCCACAAAAGCGCTACACATTCCTTACACACTTAGCAAAGCCCTCCTATCCACTCTCCTTGACTGCCACAAATTACTCCACTGCAGCCATACATATGGTTTTCTTTGCATGCACCATCAGTATTTTGTTTGACAAACTCAGCTTATAAAAGAATTAGAATTATTATCTCAAATTTAAGTCTACACTTGATCATCCATCTATGCATAACCATGTAAAAGAATAGAACCACTTAATATCGAATTGTAAACAATTAATTATCTCATAATGATGATACATAAATCATCTGGTTGCATAAATTTCATTCAAAATACAAATGCCATAAAAAAGGCACCCCTATTGACACCAGGTACATCACTTAAATGCAACCCAGATAGACGCTCACAAAGAGGTTGGCACCTCAAAACACACAATGAACTTCTTTATTACTCTACAACCATCGACAATTATTTATAAACTCTTTATCATCTCTAGGGCACAATTTGTAACACAAGAAAAAATAACCAAAGGTCATAAACTCAATGCATCATAAACTCCTAAGAATACCTAAAATTTTTGCTTAATTTCAATATCAATATAACAGTACCTAAAAGTTACAAACCTCAGAACCTGTTGAAAAAGAAAAAATCGTCACTAACCGTTTGAGAGCACGCAACCAAAGTCCTTCAGGAACCAAAGCATAATGACGACCTGAAACACCTACCTCCAAACTCTTAATCTTCTCACGATCCTCTTCCTTCTTCAGATTAAGCAAAATTTCAGACTCAGAATCAAAATTCGAACAAACTGTATACAAAACACCTTCCGCACGATCACCTTCACCTTCTGCATCAATCCACCACCTTCACTCCAAAAACCAAAACAGGAAAAAAATTCAATCCAATTCTAATGCAAGTAAAAAACAAACAAAACCTAATCACGCCACGTTTTTTCAAATTTCAAAGCAATAGCGAGAAAATCGCACAGCAAAAAAAAAACTAAAAAATAAATAAAATAAAATTGAAGCATAGAATTTAATTTCAGAGTAATGATAGCCGGTACGGTACCTATAGGGAAGCAAGTAAACCTTCTCAACGGAGAAATCGCGGTAATCTTGTTGAAGTAAGCGACGGTTAGGACGAAGAGAGTAAGAGGAATCGAAGTCATCGTCGAAGTAATCGACGTTATCGGAGAAGAGATTGTTGTCCATGGAGAAGAAAGGTAGGGTTTGGGAGAAGATGAAACGAGTAAGGGAGTTGCAGAGATGATGGAGAGTAGAGAGAGAAAGAAGAGAGAGAAAACGGGTCGGTTTGATGAACAAGGAAGACAAACGGAGCTTTTCCGTTAATCGGGTCATAACGCTTCCTTCTTGGGTCAAAACACACACCGTTTTAAAACGCACAACAACTCTTAATTGCTCATTATTTTATTTTCCACTTGTCCACTTATAGGTGAAATTTTTTACCCACTAGACTATTTCATCCGTCACAAAATAAATGACATTTTTTTGACTTAGTATAATATGCATATGATCTCTCTCTTTTGACCTTATTTTTCTACTAATATATACATGCAAACATTATTAATAATGCATAACTAAATGCTTGAAAAAAAAAATGCATAACTAAAGATATTAATTATTTGGCTAAATTGCAGTTTTGAACCCCCACGTTTCATAATTGTGCGATTTTGGCCCCCCACGTTTCAAATGTGCGATTTTGGCCCCCACGTTTCATAATTGTGCGATTTTGGCCCCCCACGTTTCAAATGTGCGATTTTTGTCCCCACGTTTGCCCCTTTTTGCATTTCTTGGTCCCCGTTGACTATTTTGACCAAAAAATTGATGACATGGAATATTTTTTACATGTGTCTTAATTGTATTGGCCAACCAAAATTTATTATTATTTTTTTTAAAAAAATAATCAAGGAAAGGTCACGTGATTTTTTTTTTTGGGGGTTAATTTTTTTTTTCCGGCGATGTCCTTTTGTATAATGAATGAATATTTTGAATTTGAAATATTTTGAATTATGATTTTTTTGTTAAACCAATTAATGAGACCAAGTTTTTAGATTCTGGTTTTTCAATATAGCATAATCAATTCTTGAAACCAATTAATGAGAATTTGGTAGAAGCAAGTGCATCAACATAATATTTGTGGTGGAGAATAATGTTTTTGAAAAAGTCACGTGACCTATCCTTTTTTTTTAAAAAAAAAATAATAATAAATTTTGGTTTACCAATACAATTAAGACATGTGTAAAAAATATTCCATGTCATAAATTTTTTGGTCAAAATAGTCAACGCGGACCAAAAAATGCAAAAGGGGGCAAACGTGGGGGACCAAAATCGCACATTTGAAACGTGGGGGGCCAAAATCGCACAATTATGAAACGTGGGGGGCCAAAATCGCACATTTGAAACGTGGGGGGCCAAAATCGCACAATTATGAAACGTGGGGGGCCAAAACTGCAATTTAGCCTAATTATTTTGGGACGGATGGAGTATTTGATAAAATTATATTAATAAAAGCTACTAGATTTGGTCTAGTGGTGAAGAATTTGGGTAGTACTTTATAGGTTATGGGTTCGATCTCCAACTAATTGTAAAATAAAAAAAATTATACTAATGAATATAAATTTATACTTATGAGGAGTGATCCGTTGACTCAAAGAGTAAGTCTCCATTGACTTACTCCACTTAATAACTCGATATCAGCATTATATTTCGTCAATCCAACCGTTGAATTCAAAGATCTCATTGAGTAGATCAACTCCACAAATTTTTATAAAAAAATCAAAACCGTTTGATACTTTTACTGATAACTTCAATTGAACGTACGACAAACTTTTTAAAAAACCGTTGAATTTCAATAGTTTGAATACATAACTACATTTTTTGAATTTTTATAAAAATTTGTGAAGTTGATCTACTCAATAAGATCTTTGAATTCAACGGTTGGATTGAATAAATATAATGTCGATATCGAGTTATTAAGCGGAGTAAGTCAATGAAGACTTACTCCTGGGGTCAACGGATCCCTCCTCTATACTTTATAAAGATGATATAAAAAAGTTTTGTGTGGACTTTTCATAATACCAACAATATCCTTAATTTTTTTTAACAGCAAATATTTTTTATTAACAAATTCACCATAACATAAGGCATGTTTTTTTAGAAGCAAAAAATATTTTATTAACAAACTCACAATCTATCCCTATACATAAAGATGTACAAAAAAATTTGGTGTGGACTTTTCATAATACCAATAATATCTTTGATTTTTTTAGCAGCAATAATCTTTTATTAACAAACTCACCATAACATAAAACATGTTTTTTTATTTTTGTTAGCAGCAAAAAATCTTTTATTAACAAACAAATTCATCATAACATAAGACATACTTTTTTTAAAATTATTTTTACATAAATTTACGTAATAGACACATACAAGCGCAAAACGCGCCCTGTCTACCCGCTAGTAAGTAAATATATAAATAAGTAATTGTGAATATGAATTAAATCAATTTAAGGAAATGAGATTTTTTTTTCTTTTTACAATTTTTACTTTATGTTAGTTAAAATGTAATTGTGCCTTTTTTTTACATAAGTAAGGGTCTGTTTGACCCTACTTTTTTTCTTCTCCTTAAAAGTAGTAAAGAAGTAAAAATTGTGTTTGACCCAATTTCTCCTTATTTTCTACTTCATTACTTTATTTTTTTAATTCTTTTAAGGAGAAATAGGGTCAAATAGAATTTTCTACTTAATTATTTCTTTTAAAGAGAATTATAAAAGTAGAAAATAAGTAGGGTGAAACGGGGCCTAATTGTGCCTTTTAACAAGTATCTTGTATTAGTCTAGTAAAAAAAATGGAACATTTTGGAACCATAATCATTCTTTTCAAAGTTGTCACCAACAAACCAACCAAATCATTTGTAAGTTTAATCTAACATCTTTGCAAAAAGCATAAACATTACAAAATGCATCACATACTCATCTGCATCATTCGACAAAGGACCGCTAATACCTGACCAATTGAGCACTTTACTCCAAAAGACTTGAGAAAAATCGCAACAAAAAATAAATGATTAGATGTTTCCTCGATTTCACAACCACCGACACATAGTAAAGAATCCAAATGCACCATTATGAGACGAATCAAAATATATTTTGTTGGTAATAACCAAATAAAAAATGTTTCGGGTAAATTGAATTGGAGTGAACATTGATAGTAACCATCTCATTTTGGAAACCTTCACAGATTGAGGATCTTATGTCGCTTTTCCCAACATAATTATTGGTTTTTTTTGACAATATATCGTATCATTTTTTCCTTGTCGACCACATCTCGATCTATAACAATGTTGGCTATGTCATTCAAAATCACATCTTACTTATTATCTTGTATAGATCCTATCATTTTGATGCAAAACTATAATCAGATCCAATGACTGGCATAAAATTAATTATGGTCTTCATGAATGTTGACTTAGATTTAAAGTTGGCAATCTCGCACCCTCAACCCATGTGGATTTGTGCATGGAATATGAAGCAATACGTGAGTTTCAGTTATCCGTGCGTACATAAATAATCTTTCATCACAAATATCTATTCGTAAACTTCAACCCCATACATATCTAATTATCAATATATGAGTGAGAGGAATACCGATCACTAAAAATCTCAATTTAAATCCCACTGAGAATCACCATACAATTATCAAGCTCAATGATCATCCCTTGAAGATTATTCTAAGGTCCCGGAAAATGACATAGAAACTTCATCGAGAAGGTTCTTAGTTGTCACCTGTTTTTCGAACCTCCAAATACTCAAAAGTAGACATTTTATTATACATATATTCATTCATACATCCCGTAAAATATTTATTTGCAAATTTTTAGTCTATTTGAGAACATTATAAAAAAATCTTTATAAGCAGGTTGTGATTTCTTCCCTTGGTAAAGTTATGGTTGTCTAGCGAATTGTTATTATTGTAGTTATGTGCAGGTGGAGGCAGTTGCGATAGCGCTTCCACTTAAAGAGTTTTTGAGGTTTTAACGGAACGAGAATGTGTGGCTTTTTGTATAGGGGGTTGACTCCTTTTTATAAGGGGTTAAAGTTATCATGTAGGTGCAGGTCGTTAGGAGGTTGCAACTTTACCTCATGTGGTGGAATACTAAGACTCGTAAATAAATATTGCTTCGGAAAAATTGAATTTGGCTGAACATTGGTAGCCACAATATTATTTTGAAAACCTTCATAAATTGGGTATCGCGTGTCACCTTTCTCGACATAGTTATTGAACTAATCATCAATGTACACTCTCCTTTTTTTTCCCTGTCGGTAATGTCTTAATCTGCGACAATGTTGGCTACGTCATTCAAAATCATAGTTTGGTTGTTACTGTATGAAACCCATCATCATCAATGACGCAAAACTAGATTCAGATCGAATGATTGACCTAAAGTTAATTGCGGACATCATGACTCTAAACTAACGCGGAAAGTTTGATACTCTCAACCAATGTGGAGTTTCACATGAAATACGAACCAATGCGTAAGTTTTGGTATTACATTTTTGCATTTACTATAGCACCTTTATTACATGGTTAATCATACTATACCTAATGCCAAACAAAAATCTAAAAAGTTATCTTATTCAACTGTCCCTCAATTGTTGTCTTCACATAATATTACATACATCTTAGCAACACCTTTTAAATTTTTTATTCATTATTAACACGTGGTTGATTGGTATTGTCCAACCTTGATAAGTTACTAGGCGTTGGTGTATTTTTAATTAAAATTTTACCCTATGCATAATTTATTTTCTTTTATCGACTAAAACTTTACTCTACGCTAGGGACGGATCAGGAATCTATAAAACGGGGCCGAAATAATTAAATAATAAATATTAAATAAATCATAATTATAATAATACTTAAATATACTCAATAAAAAAAAATAAAAAATACATCACATTGTTTATCTAAATTATACACGACATTGCTCTATATCATAAAATTGATCAACAACTGAATTTGTATTAAATTTTTTGGCAATTCTTCTCTCGGTGTAAGTAATCACATAATTAGTTTGAAATTCATTTTCTATCTTGTTTCTCAACCTTATCTCTTACTTGTAACAAACAATCAGAACTAACTTAATTGAATTTGGACTTTAGTAGTGTATAATATATATTATCAAAATATTTTATAGAAATTGTTACAATTATTATGTTGTGGGTGTATGTTTTGCACCAAACGGTCGTTACTAATCTTTTAACACATTTCTCAAATATCAATTTATGTGTACATATATGTATCAAGAAAAAGTATATGAAAAAAAAAAAATATGACAAGAGGGGGGGGGCTCAGCCCCTACTTGCCCCCCTTATGTCCGTCCGTGCTCTACGCATGATTGATTTCTCATCAATTAAATAACTTTTTTTTTTTGTAAAATAACAAGATAAAAAGGGGAAACAACGACCTTTTAGGCACTACTATATATATATATATTTTTTTCACAAGAAAACCACTACTATAAGGTGTGTTTAATCCATATAGATGTTTGATTTTAAAATTGTTTCCGAGACTCGATAAATTAGGGTAACGGGCTGGACAAAAATAAATTTTTTTGTCCCCCACTAGACAAAAAGAAGAGAATGAACATGACAACTTTAATTGTACTGTACTTGTTTCCGAGATTCGACAAACTGAGGTCAAGAGACCCGACAAAAACAAGGATTTGTGTCCCCATTGAATCAAGAGATAATTTTTTATCTTCTGCGCAAGTTGTCTAAAATACCAAAAAAAACATTTTATTTGTTCTTTGTATAAGACATTTTGTTTGTTCTGTCTTATAGTGCCGTGTATCGTATATTTATATTTTGCGGAGTAAATGGACTCATACATTTATGTCTTTTTTTTAACACTAATAAATCAAAGATTTCCGGTCAAAAATAAAAATCAAGGATGTGGTTTATTAAAAAAAATCAGAGATAGTTTCCATTTTTTTCTTCCGGAAAATAAATACTTTCCATTAAATTTGAATGCAATATATGCAAATGTAACTTTTTATTTTTTGACCAAAATAAAACAATGGAACTAAAAATACAGGATAGAGTATTTGTTTCCTTCCTAAAGTGACTGAGTTAAATGCATGGATCGATAGAACAGATAATTGGGGGAGAAAATAACAAAAAACGATGTTTTTTTTGACGAATACAAAAAACGATGTTTATCTCTTCGCTTACACGGAAATGAATAAATCCGATACTTTACTACTGGCTCATATATAATCCATTTTTTTTATTTTTGAAGTAAAAGAATAAAAGTAAAGAATTTGTTTTCTATCAAAAAATTAAGAAGAAAAATGTAGTCGGAAACTTAACTTAATTGGTAGAGACATCACATTTTATATGTTGGATCATGCTCAAATCTCGGACATTTCACTTATCCATCTAAAATCTGAAATTTCTAGTCACTTGACTACTTAACAAAAAAATAAAAAATTAAATAAAATTGGGAAAAATTAAATTTTAAAAATGAAAAATTGAGAAGAAAAAGTAACGAAATAAAAAAAGGAGATCCTAAACAGTACCCAGACATTAGTTAAATATATTTAATAAGGAGATTTTTTCTTAAAATTTTGTACTTCCTCTGACCTTATTTATAAGCAAAAGTTACTTTTTAAATTCATTGAACAATTGATGTATCTAGACTTAGATATACGTTAAATACATTGGTTTTTCAATGAATCTAAAAAATAATTTTTGTTTATAAATAACGTCGTGGGGAGTACATTTAATACATTAAAAATGTAAAAGGATATTAATAAGGAGATTTCTTCTTAAAATTTGTACTCTCTCTGGCCTTATTTATAAGTAATTTTTTTTTAAAATTTATTAAACAATTGATGTATTTAGGCTTAGATATATGCTAAATACATTGATTTTTCAATAAATTTTAAAAGTAATTTTTGCTTATAAATAATACCGAGGGAGTAAATTTAATACCTTAAAAATGTAAAAAGTTAACTTTCTTACACTTTTTATCTTTGATGTTTTTTTTGTATGATTAACAAATATCCAACGATTCTATTTCGCACGACCCTTAAAAAAAATCCAAAAACAAACAAAACATAAGGTAGTAGTAGTAACTAGTATGGATGAAATTATCTAATAATGAAGAAGTTTGAGTAATATGCATAAGATTCTAGATTCAATTCTCATTGACAACATTGTAAATAAAAAAAATAGTATAGATTTAATTTTGTATTTCATTCGCTAACTCTTTGGTTTTCACTACTAGAAAAATGTCATTTTGGGACGGATTTTGAGACGGAATTCAAACAGCTTTCACACAGAATTCGGACGGAAAATTGCTTTCACACGGATTTCGGACGGAATGTGGCCCGTGTGAAAAACCCTCGTTGCTAATTAAAAATTCCGTCCCAAAATCCGTCCCAACCACTTTTAGACAGATTTCAGACGGATTTCATACAAGCAAGCAAATACCAATTTGTGTCCACATTGACTTAATTTGGGACAAATTTGGGACGGATTCAATATATTCTAAAAAATAAATTATTGTAGATTTTATCTTATTTTTGATATATATTACAAAAGAAGTTTATTCTAATTACATTTTGAAATAAACCAAGACACATAAATTATTTCATTCAAATGTTACAAAATCACGTTAATGTACAACTATGTTCAGCTCAAGTAAATAATGAGCTCTACAAATATTGTCACTAAAATACATTTAGATATGATAAAATGCAAGGGCTTGTTTCTCATCCACATCAAAACTTGTTCAAGTAGCCTTTGCACATTGTCATACTTCAGTTTGCATATCCCTAAAAACCATTTTAAAATTATATATTAGTAAAGCACACATTACATAATTTACTAGAATACAACTACATAAATTTCATCAAACAAAACCCATCAGAAATTAAGATTGACCAATATAGATCAATCTAATAAGCTCTTATAGTTTTAGTTCCTTTCAACAAGCTTTAATGTCTAACTAACTTCTTCTTTCATAGTAAATTCTTATCTACTGCAAGATAGTCTAAAAATAGATGCATGATGCATTGCCATTAAAAAAAAAGATGCATGATGTATCAAAGTCCCTAAACATTTGGTTTGAATGCAACAAGTGAACACAATATTAGCATAAATTGATTAAAGTCTTGTTTAGTAGAAATATGAGCAAGAGCCTAAACTAACTACCCAAGATAACTAGCCTGCATAACTTACATTTGCCAACTTGAAACAACATAGGTTTGACCTTCTCATCAACTAGAAGTAGCATACTCTTCCTCTCCTCATCAAGTAGAGAAGCAACTCTTTCATATTCTTCTAGTTATACTTGTTTACACAGCACTATGAAACCATTTCAAAAAGACATTAGTAAATGCTAACTTAAACAAGTCCAAAAAGAAATTTCTTATCAAATATTAATAGAATGAAAAGTTCAATGAAAACAGGGGAAACAACAAAGAGATTAGAGAAGGATATATGTCTCAACTCTCAAACCATGCTGACTGCATAAGTAATTTAAGATGCCACTATAGCAAATAATTAGTTGGTAATCTTCTAATTAATTTAAAATGTTATCATGATAATCTGAGCTTAAAAATACATCATTCTATTATAATCAAAGCATGCATCATTCTTCCCTAAACATACATCAAACTTAATTTAAGACATGATATTTAAACAAAGCCATAATATCTATTTTATGTATCAATTGAATTATTTCAAGATCCACAAGAACACTACTATAGCATGCTCAAAACCAGCCTACATAACTTGGATTTGCCAATTGAAAACAACACTACTATCATGCTCAAAACCAAGACCAGATACCACCCTATAAAATACATCAAACTTAAAGAAGCATCTGCATTAATCACACCCAGGAATGTCTGCCACACTAAACAAGCCAGATTCAGTGATATTAGTATCTATCAAATTACACGCTGCCTTAAATTTTAACAACAATAAACTTTGATATTCATACCTGAAAGCAAACTTTTAACTTTTTAGTTTCATTTCTGCAATTGAAATAAAACAAATCAGAGATATACTCTTGTATCATGTGAGCCAAAGATTTGGTTAAATACAAATTACTGAATTAGGGTTCCATATTTGGGGGAATTGGATCAGATCCAACTCACCACAAGTTGAAGAGATGTGACAACAAGTGAATCTATCTTGATAGTGGCTCTATGTTTTCTGCAGCAATGAAAGGAGAAAGAATGTTAACTCATAACAGGGAAGAATTTTACCACGATGATGTTGGTCACGGTGGAGGGATCTCACCTCGATGGGAGAAAGTAACGACGGGAGAGGTATCTTCTTGAGGGACATGGGCGAAATTGAACTAGAAGGGTTTCGGTTCTTTGTCACCAGCACGTCACGCTCGAAGCACCATCTCAAACAGAGGCATGTGTTACAGAGAAGAAGCCAAGCAAAAGTGAAGGCAAAAAATGAAACGGCGGAAGGTATATACACAGAAAAGTAAATTAGGGTTATGATGGAGTACATTTTAATTTTTATAATAGATCTCCCAAATCTATCTCAATATTTCACACGAATTTCGGACGGAACTGGTTAGAAACAGTAACAATGCATAAAATTATGGACCCGTCCCAAAGCCGTCCCAATATTTCACACAGATTTGGGACGGAAATCGTGAAAAAATTATAAAATAATCAACAATATGCGTTTCGTCTGAAATTCGTCCCAACTTTTCAGCCAAATTTGAAATTTGTCCAAAATCTGTCTGAAAGTGCAATTTTGCTTTAGACAAAATTCATTCCGTCCCAAAAATCCGTCCCAAATGATCAAATTTCTAGTAGTGTTTTCGAATAAGGGGCATAACATAATAATATGAATTTTGTTTTAAATGAACTTAAGCTTATTAATCACCTGGTTTGATTTTGACACACATTTTCTAATCCTAAAACAACATTTATTTTACCAATTGTTTTAGTGGTGATTGACGCTGAACTTGGTAGAAATGACTACGGTTTGATCCTACACAATTGTGATTAGTCAGATACTGGTGGTGAAAAAAAACACATTTATTATTATTTTTTTATGAAAAAGTCCTAAAAAAACACTTTTTATTTTTTACAAAAATTCTATCCCTTTTAAAAAATTTAATCTATTTATTATATTTTTTAAAATAATTTAAAAAAAAAATGCTTAACCAAGCTCTTTTTTTTTTGTTAAGTAGCCTGATAGCTAGAAATTTTTCTCATAAAGTGAATAAATGGGGTGTCCGGGATTGAAATCCCGCCCCTACATATAAAATCAGATATTCCTACCAAAGCTAAGCCAACGGGGACTTACCCAAGCTGTTTTTAGTAGCTTCTTTAAAGAAATAGTTTTATAAATGACTTCCCTAGCTTTTCAAATAATCTTTAAAACACAATTTTTTTTCCACAATTCCTATCTCAACTAATAGAAATATCAAAATTGTTAGGTCAAAAGTCATAACCAGAGTTCAAACCCCGTCCTTCCATTTTATATATGAGTTTTCAATGACTTACTATTTCGTCTATTAAAAAAAAAAATTCTCACATCATTTTCTTTTATTTATTTTTATTTTATTTTTACAATTCATCATTTTCTTTTATTTTAGTAGCTAACTATTGTGCTGATAATATATTACTCCTCTGTTTTTTTAAGAGTTATTTGACGTCGCATTTAGCGTTCCTATTTAATTGTCATTTTTGTATTTTAAGGGTACAATTTGTCAAATATACCTTTTGTCATTTTTTTTTTGACAAAATACCTTTTGTCAATTACTCTTATCTTTTTCAATAAAACTAATTAATGCTATATATTTAGAAAACTAAAGTTTGTTTTTTTTTTTAATTGTTTTTGGTACATAACATCTTAAATTTTTTGTACATAACATATTAAATTTATTGGAAAGAGCAAATATGTGAAAAAAAATAAATTATCGTTGGATTAAGATGAAGATATAATAGAAAGATAATGTGCAAAATACACTTCATTAATTTGGTGTTACTATTCTAAAAAAACTCTTAAAAAAAGAGGAACTAGCTAATAGTAGGAGTAAAAATCTTAATGGAAACATTTTTTTAATATATCGTTTTATTTTAATCAAGTAGTCTAATGACTATAATTACGTACATTTTAAAGTAAAATAGTAGGAGTACTAAAGTTCGAACTCCAATCTCTATATTTTACATACAATACAATGTTCTTATAAATTGAACTATGCTCACATGAACATAATTTTCTTTTATTTTATTAGCTAACTACTCTCTCCATAACACTTTATAAGCAAAAATGCATTTTTTAGGTTCATTGTATATTTAATGTATTTGATTTATATTATGGACCAAATACATTAAATATACAATGAACCCATAAAGTAAATTTTTGCTTATAAAATGTTACGTAGATAGTATTGTGCAGATAATATATTAACTTTGATGGAAACAACTTTTTAATAAATCTTTTTAGACAATTGTTTTTTTTTTTTGAAGCATTTAGACAATTGCTATACTAATATTAATTCATGCTTATTGCAATGTTTTAATAAATTAATCTTTTTAGACAATTGTTCTACTAATAATATTAATACAATTCGAACTTTAGTCCCTATATTTTACATACAATACAATATTCTTATAAATTAAACTATGCTCACGAAAACATAATTTTCTTTTATTTTATTAGCTAACTATTGTGGAGATAATATATTAGCTTTGATGGAAACAACTTTTTAATAAATCTTTTTAGACAATTGTTATACTAATATTAATTCATGCTTATCCCAATGTTTTAATAAATCTTTTTAGACAATTGTTCTACTAATAATATTAATGCATTCTTATCCCAATGTTTTTTCTCTTGACCAAAAATAATAACCCCTTCAAGAAAAAACCAAAATAATATTAATTAATTTCTAAAATATTAGTAATTATTAATTATTAAAACCACAATAATATTAATTATTATTAATATTAGATATAAAAAATGATTTTACTAACCTTTATCCTTTATACCAAACCATGTTCCCATAGTAACCCAACCATAGTTAACTACCTTATAAGAACCCAACACCTCACTCAAACCGTATCATCGTTCTTCTTCTCTGAAACATAACAACCTAAAATAACGGCATATTCTTCTATTCCACCGCAACAAATTCTCTTTCTCTCTTTTCTCTCCTCTCTCATATTCTTTTCTTTCATCATTCATTATACACATAACATAACACACTCTTTATTTTTACAACGTGACCAATATTATTATTATTATTAGTATACTATATACTAATAGTAATACTATCACATTCATTCACATCATAATCAAAATCAAGAAAAGAATATTCTTATTATTATTATTAATATAATAATATAATATTCTATTAACGGCGGTGGTGAAGATGATGAAGTGGCGACCATGGCCGCCATTTGTAACAAAAAACTATCACGTCAGTCTTATGGTGAAAAAAGTGACTGGATGTGATCATATGTTACGTCAATCTTTTTCAAGATTGATGGTTCAGATTAAATGGAAAGGTTCTAAGTCAACACTCATTTCATTCCGACGAGATGTTACAAATTTCACTAAAGATGCTGTTATTTATTATGACGTGGTTGAAGAAGGTTTCATTGTTAATTTTGATGAACAATTTCAGAAACTTTGTAATCTGAATTGTTATAACAAAGACAATGTGTTTCATCCTTGGGAAATCGCTTTCAATCTCTTTAATGTATGTTACTTTCTCTTCCCTTTTTATTTTTTTTCATGCACTTTTTTTAAACAATTTAATAATATTATTTGTATTGAAAAGTATATATATTATTATAAAAATAGTTTCTTTGATTTAAGTAAAGTTAGGTTTTTTTTTTTTGTTTTTGATTTGGATGATTTTGTGTGTTGGGTTGTCAAGGTCTTTTTCAGTTTCATCAGATTTTGTTTTTATGTTTCCTAATATTTGTTTTTGGGAATTTGTTGTGTGTTTTTATTTCACCTACTCATGTTTCTCTTCAAAGATGAATTTAAGGTCATTTAATTTGAAGAGGTGGAGTTTGGTTTTTGTGACTGTGTTACAGATATGTGATGACATTGTTGTTGACTTATTGTATTGTTTGACAAAAATGGAGTTTCAGTTTTTTACATTAAAAAAATTGGATTTTTCCCTTTTATGTTTTGTACAGTAGTTGACTTTTTAGCCATTGTTTATTAAATATTTAATTAATGGATTTAATTGTTGTGTTCAATGTTCATTCTTATTGTTATTTTTCTAAGTTGAATTTGTGATTGTTTTTTAGGGATTGAATGAAAAACCAAAGAAAAAGGGTATTGTTATTGGAACAGCTTTGTTGAATATTGCTGAATTTGCAAATTCAACTGATCAAATTGGTATTGATTTGAACATTCCATTCACAATACCTGGAGTTTCCGCACAGAATTCTCCTTCACTTAATGTAAGTACATTGGAAAGATTAATATTTGGGGTTAGGATTTCGATTTTTGGCTTGGTTCTTGTTTTAACAGTATGTTTCAATTCAATTGTATGCAGATATCAATTAGTTTGGTGGAAATTAGAGGTGCTCAAGAAAAAACACAGTCAATTCAGAGATCAATAGTTCCTGTGTCGTCACCGCAGGCTGAGTCAAGAGATAGTACATTGACGGAGAAAGGCGATCTTTCTGCAATTAAAGCTGGTCTTAGGAAAGTAAAGACGTTCAAAGATTTTTTATCCCCGAGGAAATCACAAAAGACGTTCCGAGGAGAAGAGGGAAGTAGTAGTTATGGCAAGGGAAGTAGTAGTTATGGAAAGGGAAGTAGTAGTGATGGCAAGTGCTCTAGGACTAGTGGAGATGCTACTCCTAATTACTCTTTAGATTCCAACTCACTTCATAACTTCGTAGGAGATTCGGACGAGGGGAATGGGGATTCAAGTGATGGGAATTCGTTCAGTTATGGAACATTGGCCTTTGCAAATGTGAGAGGATCACCATATTATTCCAACACAAGAGTGAATTGTGATGACGATGATTGGGTTTACTACAGCTATCGCATGCCTGATATACGTTCGGAGATGGGGAAATCAAGTGTATCTTCTTCTGGATCTTATTTATCACAAAGTGCAAAGCGTGGCATACTTTCATGGAAGAAAAGGAAGTTGGGTTTCAGATCTAATAAAGGTGTTAGGGGAGAGCCATTGTTAAAAAAGGAATATGCTGAAGATGGTGGTGACGACATTGATTTTGATCGTCGGCAACTTAGCTCTAGCTCTGAGGAATCTTACTCTTCGAAGGTAAGAACTATTTCTTGCTTGATACTATTTGCAGTAGATTTACTTCTATAACAGTTTTAGGCTAGCCCTCATTAGTCAAGTAAACTTATGTTTTGCTCATTGTTATTGATTAGTTAATTTTATATTGTTTGCCAGTTTCTCAAAACTGGCGAAAATGGATCACTATTCTCTGAATTTGGAGATGATATGTTTATTGTTGGGAGTTGGGAGCAGAAAGAGATCACAAGCCGTGATGGTCACATGAAGCTTGATACGCAAGTTTTCTTTGCCTCAATCGACCAACGGAGTGCATGCGTGGCAGGTGAGAGCGCATGCACAGCCCTAGTTGCGGTAATTGCTGATTGGTTCCAGAACTATCATAATCTCATGCCCCTTAAGTCCCAATTGGATAGTCTGATTCGAGAAGGGTCCTCAAAGTGGAGGAAGCTGCGCGAGAATGAGACCTATAGAAATCAGTTCCCTGACGGGCATTTTGATCTCGAAACAGTTCTTGAAGCAAAAATACGTCCGCTTTCTATTGTTCCTGACAAATCCTTCATTGGTTTCTTTCATCCGGAAGGAATGGACGAAGAGAGATTCGAGTTTCTGCGTGGCTCTATGTCTTTCGACAACATTTGGGACGAGATCAGTGGTTTGGAACATGAGTGGCTTAGCAACGACAAACCTCATGTTTTTATTGTGAGTTGGAATGACCATTTCTTCGTTCTCAAAGTTGAATCAGACTGTTACTATATCATCGACACATTGGGGGAGAGGCTTTATGAAGGATGCAATCAAGCATATATCCTTAAATTTGACAGCAACACAGTGATCCACAAAACACAAAATTTTGTTCAATCATCATCGAATGATAAAACAAAGAATAATACCAAGCCGCAAACTGTTGAGAAAATATTAGCGCAGAATAACAAGCCGGCCAAACAAGTTAGCAGCGGTAAGTCGAATGATAAAACAAAAAGTAATATCAAGCCGCTAACTATTGAGCAAATATTAGCGCAGAATAACAAGCCGGCTGAACAAGTTAACGGTAATGAAAGTGATTCTATTGAAGAGCAAGAAGAGGAAGATGTTGTGTGTAGAGGGAAGGAAGCATGCAAAGAGTACATCAAAAATTTCTTAGCTGCAATTCCTATCAGACAGTTGCAAGCTGATATAGGAACAAATAATGGCACATTTTCGCCTCATCAGAGACTACAAATTGAGTTTCACTACACTCAATTGTTGCCGTCTTGTTTATCAACAACTTCTGAGATGGAAGCAACCATGGCTGCGGCGGAGACACTTGCTCTCGCGATAAATGAGATTTCTACATAGTATTGGTTGTTTAGAATGTAATTTAGATTAAAGCAAGTGCACATAATTAAGATAACTAGTCTTACATTATGTAAGTTTACATAGAAGCTCAAGTTTTAGATGTTAGGCACTTAGGCCTATAATCATAGTCTTGGGAAGGGTATATCATGTAATGATGTAATTGATTCTGTAATTTCCTTTTCAAGTTAGTGCAAATTACTGCAAACTTTTGGCATAAAGATTCTACTAGTGAACTAGTGCATGCTGTATATAACTTTATTCAGACTTTTTATGCATGTTTACATTACAACTATGTTTATTTTCTATGGTTCATAAAGTCACTGGAATATTCTAGCTAGATGATAGATTAGGCTTTCTTTTGCATGCTTATTATTTACCTCAGATTCTTGTGTAGCTCAATTGAGATAAATCTATATCCTTCATACTTATTCTATATTGAATTTCATCAGCTTTAAAGAGATTCCATCTTTTAAATTTTTTCATTCCAACATCCATTAGATTTCCTTTTTTTGTTTTGTTTCAAAGAGTCTAGTGGCAAAACTCAAGCATACAAGTGGCTAGGGTAGGCTAGTAGTGATGCTAAACACCCTCAAGGTTGGACAATACCAATCAACCATTCGTTATTAATGAATAAAAAATTCAAATGGCACTAAGATGTATTATATGAAGACAACAATGGAGGGAGAGCTAAATAAGATAACTTTCTTGTTTTTTGTTTGTCATTGTGTATCGCATGATTCAACGCGTAATAAAGGTGCTATAGTAAATCCAAAAATGTAAGGATCGAAAATTACACATTGGTTCGTATTTTATATGAAACTCCACATTGGTTGAGAGTGCCAAATTTTAGTCATTAGTTCAGAGTTATGATGGCCGCAATTAACTTTATGCCAATCAATGGATCTAAATCTAGTTTTACGTCATTGGTGATGATGAGATCGATACAATAACAACCAAGCTATGGTTTTGCATGACGTAGCCAACATTGTTGTAGATTAAGACACTACTGACCAATAACTATGTCGGGAAAGGTGACACGAGATACTCAATTTCTGAAGGTTTTCAAATGAGATTGCGGCTACCAATGTTCACCCAAATTCAACTTTTCGCAGCTAACACTACTACAAAAACACAATTTAGTGACGGAAATTTTGTGAGGGAAACATATCCCTCTCTATTTGTGACGGAAATAGTGACGGAATCTTATATTTTTTAATAAATTCAACTAGTTAAAGTTTAGCGACGATATTTGTGATGGAATAAATCTGTCGCTAAAAATCCATCATAAATTCCCTAACTAAACCTAACAAATAATTGTTAGTGAGGAATTTGGATATGGAACAAATCCCTCGCTATTAATCCGTCGTAAATTCCCTCACAAAACCAAACAAATAATCGTTAGTGAGGGATTTGGATAGGGAAAAAATCCCTCTTTAAATTCCATCACAAATTCCATCACAAATCCCTCTATTAATTTTCAAATATTTTAAAGGTGTTTTCTTAATATAAATGACAAGAAGAAAATGCCAAATCTAATTTTCCTTCTCCCAATTTCACTCTTCCTCTAAATCCCTAGTTTCAACCTCACACGATTTTTTTGCTTTCGCTCTCCAAATTCGCTTTCCAAATTCTCATTCTCTCGCCGCCATTTCGTCTTGTCTTCTCTCTCGCATCTCAACTTCGCCAGTTACATTTGGATTGGATTGGATTGGATTGCAATTTCCTGTTACGCTCGCTCGTGTTCTACTTGCGGTGTTAAATTCACACCTGAAAATGTAGAAGACGAGAAATCACATGCGCAATTTCACAAAAGTTTCAAACAAGGAATCCAATTCAGAGTAATCAATTAACTTCCCCTTTTTTAATCTCTACTATTTGATTCCTATGTCAATTTCTTCTTTATTCATGCTATTGATTTGATTCTGTTTTTTTAGGGTTTGACTAATGAAAGGATTATTTCTTCTCATAAGAGTGGTGGAATTATTTTGGTGTCTAATACTGAGCAATCTTCTCATAGAAACCATCAGCATTGGTAGCTTGAAGAAGTTGTGAAGATGATGGAAATTGAGTCAGGAAGGGATAGCTCATCAGCACTGTAAGGACAGTAAGGTGGATAATTTTCTAGCTCTTTCTCAAAAAACTTACATGGAATTTAGATTTTGATTGTGGTGTTGTTTAGATTAGCTTTTAAGTTATAAAAGTGTATGTTTGGTTTCACTTTTGGATGAGTTAAAATTGATTCTATATAAGTGTTGAATTGATTTTAGTGCAATAAAAGTGTATGTTTGGATTAGCTTTTAAGTTATATAAGTGTATGTTTGGTTTCACTTTTCGATGAGGTGAAATTGATTTAGAGGTGGAGAAAACAAGTTCGGAAATCGTAGGATATGAATTGGTTGTTTTAATCATATAAGGTTCGGTTCGGATCATATTCAATGCAGCCTGTGAGCATTAATAAAGTGGATTAGAATTAAAAATCTCTGAAGTCGGTTGAAATATATATCAAGGCTACTTACTCGGTTGAAACTTTTATTTATTTTCTTATGATCTTCGTTGATTTTGTCATGTGAATCTGTTCTTACATTGCATGGGAGTTTCGTTTTCAAATTTGGTTCTCCAATTTTTTGATTTGTGCAGTTACTTATGTGATTCTAATTTTTTATTGCAGTTGATAGCTTTAACTTACCAGACATGCCGACTATCGGAGCAGATTTGCTGAGAGTTTTTGGTCTCCCTCGCCTTTTGTCTTCAGATCCTGCCTTTTCGAATTTCTAGTAATCCTCACTTGCTAATTAATTTCATTTTTGTGTTCAATTTCTTAATCAGATGAATTCTGTAAAACTATCCTAGAATTATAATATAGTATTGAGACTAATATAACTGAATGTAAATCTTGTTGTTTGGTAATTTTATTTTTCAAAACCCTTTATGGTTAGAAGCAGCTTGGAAACTACCCTTCAAAAGTCATGTAAGCTTTTGGTCAAAAAATAAGTCAGATAAGCTTCAATTCTTTAATTAAAATCTTTTTCAGTTTCATATACTTAAAATGAGCTAAAATTCATATAGCCACAATAGTAAGAGATCAGAACAGAACTTCATATACACTATATTATAAAGACGTGTTAATCTCTAACTATAAAGAAACGACTAATCAATTCTCACTTTGTCCATCTTATATTATATGGTAAGACATAAGGTACCCTAAATATGATAACTTTGGCCCAATAGTCCTTTATGTGAAAATTTGTGTCATGTCCTGTGTTTGTGATTGATTCATGTAAAGTGAGATACTAGTAGGAAACAATTGTATTTTGAGTGAACTATATGTACAAAGCAAAATAAGTTACCTTTGACCAAATGAATTCTTTATACAGTTTTCTTGACCTCGTATCACTTGTTAAAGCTATCCAATTTTCTTCACACTCTGCACTGTACTTATTATGTGGATGTGTCTGAATCAGACCCAGATTTTGACGTGTTTGTTTCTTTGTTTGTTCACTTGTGTAGGATTTGATTGTAGAAGTTTACAGTAGAAGTTTATTGCAGTGTGTGCAAGCATTCATGGCCACTCACTTATCGGTAAAGACAATGCCACACACCTATTACAAATATCTTATTGTGTTATGTATGTATTGTGATGTTCTTTCTAATTTTGTATCTACATTTTTACATTTTTGTGTAACTGATCTTGGTACTCTCTAAAGTTGAGCTTTGATGTAGTAAAAATAGAAGCTGCCAGTATCATGGAAATGAAGACTTACAATACAGAAGTTGTTTTCCTAAAATATTGATGCACCCAAACAATTTACAATGGTTGCATTAGTTTGATGATGGAAACTCACCAATGAAGATTGTTGTTTGTGCCCCATATATCAGGGAAACACCATAGAGCTGAAGTAAGTTTACCTATTCAGTCCTAACTAATGTGTTGATTTGTTATGTTGCATTGAAAAATTCAATTAGTCAACATTGGCTCTGTCTATTCTGGATTTTATCCATTTTGTTGTAGTGTGGGCTGAATGGTAAGGTCGTGGTAGTTTTCTTAGTATTGTTGCTGTCAGTGTTCAATTTTTATTATCATTCAACTATAGTATGTTCACTATTTAGGTTTGTGAGTTTTATTTTACAATCTGGTGATGGTAGGTTCATTTAAATTTCATCAATTGCATTTTTCCTTTGTTTTTACCCTTTTAGAATTAACATGTGATCTATAGTCATAGTCATGTGTGCAAATTAAGAATTGAATAACTATTTTGAATTAACATGTGACCAATAGTCATAGTCATGTGTTATTCTTACATTTATATAGATGGTAGACAATTGAAGACTATGAGAAGTTAATTTGTGCATCAAATGGAGAGTCACTTTTTGTCATGGAGGAACCACGTTCGGCTCGAGAGAAGAACCACGTTTATTTAGGAAGCAATTAATGTGTGATTGCTTGATATGAGAGTCACTTGATGTATATATATAGCCGTTATAATTATATTGAAAATTTGATTGTAAACTTTAGTTTCAAGAACAATGGTAACACCGGTGAAGATTTCTTTGTATTTTGGTGAAATATGTGATCCCCATGGATTGAATTAAAAAATGTTTCCATATTAATTTTTTATTCAATGTATTTTTAATTTATTTAATTTGTTTTATAACGTCATAAATTAGTGAGGGAATTTGAAAAATGTCATAAATTAGTGAGGGAATTGAGATATGTCACTAATTAGTGAGGGAATTTGAAAATCCGTCACTAATTAGTGGCGGAATTTTGAAGACAAATGGGTCCTTAAGGTTATTCGTTAGTGACGGATATTATAATTTACGACGATATAAATCCGTCGCAATTTATGACGGAATACAAATTTTCTCACTAATGGTTTGCGACGTTGAAATTGTTTATGGATTTTGAGTCGTCGCTAAATCCGTCACTAAAATGGTTTGTGACGGAATTCAAGTTATTAGTGACGGATTTCTTCCCTCTCTAAATTTAATTTTTCTAGTAGTGTAATAACTCATTTTATGTGATGTTTTTAGGCCTTTGATACTTGAATTATTACTTGCCAATATGATGATCATTTCATTTTTGAGTTAGTTTGAAGTATTTTGAGTCAAACAAACTTAGTGCCATTTGGATTTCACGTTATTTTAATGTATATAATTTAACTTAGGTAAAGTGTCAAGAGAGACCACAAGAGCCCAAAAGAGGTTTCAGTACTTAAATATTATGGAGATTGAGAGAATACTTGGTGAATGAACTATGTTGATGGTGAGGTTCACAAAAAATGCATTTCAATCTTTGCATGATGTTATATGCTTTATACATCATTGGTGGTTAATGTAATTCTAGTACTAACATTATAGTTTATCCAAAACATTGGGCTGAATCGAATGTAAACTGGGTTTTGAGTTTGGACCTATATGTAAAGCTAAGGTGTATACAAAACAATTGGTTTGTGCAATTTTCAATTTATTTGAAATGCTTTTTCTTATTGATTTTTGGATTTTCTATGAATTTGATTAAATAATGAATACCATTAATCAGAGCCTTCAAAGAAAAGAAAATTGGAGGGGGTGACTTTGGAATGGGAGGAAGGGAAAGAAGGACAAGGGAATCTTTCATTTGTTTTTGAGAGATTTTTTTTCCTTTCAAATAATCTAATCACTAAAAGTTTCACCGACGTAAACAAAAAAAAAAAAAGTTTCACCGACAAATAAGAGGAGAATATTTTTTTTCTATAGAGTATTATAAAAAGAAGTAATAAATTTTAATCAAAATCCCTTCTTCTAATGTTGTTTTTGAGTTTTTCATATTAGATGAGTCTACTATCCATTCTTCAACTTTCTTTCATGCTCTCAAGGTGTCCCTGAGATATTTTTGAATGGTTACGTGACAAAAAAATTATATTTTGGTCACTGTCACAAGAAGATAAAATAAGCATTTGAAAAAAATAATTAAATAATTTTACTTTTCAAATTATTAAATGATGTAATATTTGTTGTGAGAGTGACCAAAATGTAATTTCTTAGTCATGTGACCATCAAAAAATATCTCCTATTTCACTTCAAATATCTCCTTATGTTGGTCTTTTGGGGTCCGATCATTAATTTTGGGTGTAATGAGGTAATAAACTGTTTTTATTTGTTGAACTAGTTTTTGAAGTCTTTATTTGTTGAACTAGTTTTTAAAGTCAAGAAGGAAAAGAAAAAAAACCAATTAAGAAAACTTAAAAACCAATATAAGCAAGAGATTGCGTTTTCAAAGTCAAGAACTTATGCGTCAAAAAAGAAGTCAGGAACTTAAAAAAACCAACTAAAGAAAACTGTTTTTATTTGTTGAACTAGTTTTTAAAGTCAAGAACTGTTTTTATTTTGGTGTTACTTTCTTTTGATTGCAGGATTGGGTTTTCAACAACATTAGGCGGACTATTTTCATAACGGCCTGTTGGTATTTATGAACTTGGAGGAACAAATTTATTTTTCAAGAAGGTTTTAGTAGATTGCGCTTGCGGTTTTGGCGACTTCCATCGTGATTATAATGGGAGATGGATCAAAGGGTATACAAAGAAGATTGGAGCTTGTGATGCTCTTCATGCAAAAATGTGATTCTAAGATTCTCGAGGACATGGTTACCAGTAACTGCTAGTTTAGCAGGAAATATCCGACACTAGTGCGGCTCATTCAAAGGATTGTCATGTAAAAATCAGCCACACATAGCAGGAGGGTAATAGGAGTCTGAATTTTCATGTTATGGAGAACACCCCCAGTGATTGTTGGAGATTTTCCAAAATATATTTGAAAGGTTGCAATGGTTAATTTGAAATTAAGATTTACATTTTGAAAGTCTTTCAAAGATTGTGTTCCTTCATCATTTGACATAAGTTTTTCTATAAATAGAGACACTTAGGAGGTAAAAAACACACAACATATATCATGTTTCCATGAGTTAGAATTCTGCCAAAAATATTCCTAAATCATTTCTTCATTTCTCTAGTGCACGAGAGTATTTGAGGGAACTTTATTCTGTAAAATATCATTGATCGATACGTTTGATATATATGTGTGCAAGTGCAATCCATGTCAAGGTTTCCAAAGTATCCCGAAGGGGATTCGTCGGTGAACCCATTTGCATCCGGTTTACATAAACTGATAGGAGCGAATCGAACCTAAAGCTTAGTGTATCCACACACACACTTTGAAATTTATGTGCACCATCATCATGTCTGTCTTCATCATCTTCTTGTTCGAATATTTGCAGCAGTCCCCCAACACAAAATGTTCTAACAGTAATATATTCATTTGATGATATCTCTAAGACTACCCCTAGTGTAGTTTTTTTATTTTATTTTTGGCTTTTTACTCTCTTTTATACCAAAAAAAACCAACATAAGCACAAGGGCTGTCTCCGAGACCTTCTCTGCAGTTTTGGAGAACTTACAAACTTGGATTATGTTCGAACCCTAATTGAAATAGGCGACACTTGGTGTCCGAAGTCTAACATGAGACTTTTGTAATGGAGAGAAATTTATGAAAAAAAATAAAAAAAAAGTTTTTTATTGAGGTATATTTAAAGAAAAAAAAATGCAGTGACAGTGTCAAATAATTTTACATTGTCAATCAATACCAACAATGTTTTCCGCCACATCACCCCCACTAAACTCCACTTTCTTAATATGATGTGAAAGAATATTTCATTCTTATTGGTTGTCAGTGTAAAATTAATTTACATTGACGGTGCGTAGTCTTTAAACTCATATTTAAAAAAATAAAACAAGAAAAAAAAACTTTTATATTTTATTTTTATAAGCAAAAGATTTGTACGGGATAGTGTTAATGTGTTATTAACCAAAAAAAAAAAATCCTCTAGTTTAATCCGGTTCGGAGATTAGTTATGCCATCAAGTAATTTCAGCACTCTCCTGATCGTAGTTGCGGAAGATCGAATCATAATTTATTCTACTAAATTCAACGTCAATTACCAAGCAACTATGAATTGGTAAAAAAAAAAACCATTATATTTTAACATGTATTGTTTTGACATAATTAATTTTGTAGCAATTACGCATTAAGTTTGTTTTTTACCCCGACTGGACAATTACTAGCATTTATGGTTAGTTATACCGTATTTGCAATATTTGAAATATTGGATTTGATTCAATTTTAAAACCAAATTGATCGGAAGATAAAAAATAACAAAATCTAAGAGTTGCTTTATTATCCTTAAATAAAAAGTTTCTATATTAAAAAAATAAAAAACCTAAGAGATGAATTCAGAATTGCTTAATTTTCTATAAACAATGTACAAGAAATAAAAGCGGTAATGGAAAAGCTGAAAGAATCACTTATGTTACGTTTTGCAGAATTGAACTCTCCCTCTACCATCAATTCTCCACATGTCTCCTCTGTCATTCACAATCATCTTAAACATGTTTTCAAATCCTTCCATACCCCTACTCATCCTCCTTATCACTTGGTAACTTTTTCTATATATTTCTTGATTTATTTTATTCACAAGTTTTTTTTTTTATTTAATTTTTTTGGTGCGCGTATGTAGATGATAAATAGAGCGATGAAGGAGTTGAATGATAAAAGTGGTTTGACCGAGGAAGCAATCTCGGAGTTCATTAGAAAGGAATATGATGGAGATTTACCGTTTGCACATGAGACTATTTTTCGTATTCATCTAAAGAAGCTTTGCATGAGTGGAGAACTTGTGTGTATTGACGATGAAAAATATATGCTTGTTTCCGAAAGTGAAGTGGTTGGAGCGACGTTTGAAAGTGAAGAAAAAGACGAAGAGAAAGAAGATGAGAATGATGAGAGGAGGAAGAAAACGAGGAGATCAATAATTTAAAGGGTAAGACTCTAGATTGAAAACTCAATAGAAATTACTTTTTTTTTGTGTTACATACTTTGTTTTTTGTTTTTGGGGGAATGATTTTTATTTAGGGAAATGCTAGATGTTACGAAACTAAATTAGAAGAAATACAAAAATTATACTATTATCGAGTTGTTATTACTTTTTTAGCCATCATTTATCTTCTTTATTATCACTATTACCCTTGTATGGTTATGATTCTCCTACTGTCGTCCAATCTCATCTATGACCACTTCGTACTACATAGCATCACTGTTTTATTTAACCGTTTTATAGTAGTACAATATTTTCAAAATTTTAAGTGAATGTAAGTTACTTGGTTAATTGGTTAATTACCAGGTGAATGTTATGAAACTACTAAAACGGTTTTATATAATTGAGAACAACAATGCTATTTCTTGCCAGGACTTTTGATCATGAATACCTCACAAATTATAGTGTATCAATAAAATCTCATTCTATTCGGAAAATATGAGAGTTATGAATATAATTTTGGTCAAACTTTTAACTATGTAGTGCAATTTAACTTGCTTCGTGATGTTGTTGTGATTTGTTTTGCAGCTATATTTAGGGAAGGCAAAAATATCCCTACCCGCAGATATCTGCGGATAAAATCTGTCACGGGCACGGAGCGGATAATTTAATGGATATCCGGATAAAATAAATGGATATTTTAAATTATCCGTATTTAATGGATACGGATGCGGGTTTGATACTACCAGTGCCCGCAGATATCCATACCCGCTAATAAATTAGTAAAATTACTTAAATATCCCTACTTAAATATAAACTCTAGTATTTTTATCTTATTAAAAAAAAAAATTCTTCTCATGTTTTCTCATATTCAACAGAGAAAACTTTTCAGATTATTTTTTCATTTTTTGAAGTAAAAAATTTCATCATCTTCTTACAACTTTTCATTTACGATAAAAAAAAAATCCTAATTTACCATTTCATGCATGAATATCTGTAAATATCCACGGATATCTCAAAATCTGTGGATTACCCGCTTGGCGGAAACCCGCACGGATATGGAGCGGACACAGATATCATATTTATCCAACGGAGTGAAAACGAATATCGTACTATCCACCTCCGTGAATATCCATTTACATCCCTAGCTATATTAAGTATTTTCTATTTGAAAATATTAAAGTATATAAAAATAAGAAATAATTTCAAAGTATATGAACTATACTAGTATATTAAAATTTATTTCATAGTCTTTGGTATTTTGTCAATATATATAACACTAAAGACTAACATGATAATATTTAAATATTTATTTTTCAAAAAAAAATGATAATATTTAATAATAAAAAAAGAGATATTTTTATATACTTTAACAATTAATTACTTGGTCGATAGTTTTTTTATTTAACAGGGTCATATTTTATGTCCTCTAATCTTATATCTGTTTTCTAATCTATTTAGGATGTCGTAGTCTCGTAGATCCATCCTATTTTATTTTTTAAAAAATAATAATAGAGAAAAAATTTGTTAGAAAAACTTTGTATGCCGATGAATGTTAGAGTAGTTTTGTTCTTTTGGTGTTTTACCTTCTTTTTGTTCACAAAAAATAAATAAAATAAATTAAAAGCTTACTTTTCCATGAAAAATTTAAAAGTTTTTTATTTTTATTTTTATACATAGACGAAATGACAAAATTATTATTGTATTATATACACTTACACACACAAGTGAAGAAAACGGGTATCGAACCAAAAAGTTTTTATTTTTTTTTATTTTTTTTTTATAGAATCGAACCAAAAAGTTTATTCTACAAGATGTTTTGATGCAATGTTTTCCATTCAATGAATGCAAAACTATCGACCAAAAGAGAGTTGCTTTGCAGAACCAATAATAACCAAGTAATTTTTTAATTAATTAGTCCCTACAAACACAACATCATCATGTACTAGCTTTTATATCTTAAAACGGGTTTCATACAATGTCCAAATCAGGACAATATCAGATAGATAAGGCACTCTATGATGTTACATACGAACCATGTCCAAGGAATATTAAATATATGTTACAAAAGATATAAAAACCAGGTTGACATGTTTTAATTTTTAGTTGACACACTTGAATTAATAATTATAAAAACATCTCTTTATTTACATTTTTACTTTCTCTTTTCATAAAACTTACAAAGGAATTGATGAATCCAACAATTTTTTATTTTATTTTCACCATATACCCTTTGTAAATTTCTTGAAAACAAGATATAAAAATGAAAATCTGGTGATATTTTTACAATAATTAATTAAAATATATCAACTAAAAAAACAAAACATACCCTATATTAGTACGACCGAACTTTATCCACCCTACCATTTCTAAAAATTAAAATTCAAAAGTATACTTACATACGAAAAAAATCTCTTGATTTTTTTTTGTCTGAAAGTATACTTCTAAACAGCATAAAAACGATATCAGATGAAAAAAAGTCGGAACCTTTTTATTAAGATCAAATTCTAGCAGCAGCAAATGGGACATTTGACAAGACCATTCTCATTGCAGTCATGACATCTAAGGAAACATTCATTATTGTTGTTGTCACCATTGTTGATGAAGACTTTGCAACTTCCACAACAAGTTGAACAAATAGTAAATCCCATGTTACCACAACCAATGCAAAGACAATGACTAGAAACAGTTGGTGTTCCTTCTAAAATCTTCCCAAGCCAACCCATTTCATGCAATCCAATCACTTCATCAGCTCCTCCAATGTATCTTCCTTTGATAAAAAGCTTTGGAGGAATCACTTTCTCTCCCAATATGTTCCACATCTCCTCTCTATATTTCAAATGTAGAGACACATCTCTTTCATGGTACATTATTCTAAAACTTCTCAACAAGAAATGGATTGTGTTGCAATCTTGAAATGTTTTCCTTATTCCTCTCAAACTCGTAGTGTAAAGAATTATTGAATTGCTTCCTCCCGGTGGACATTTTTCTTCAAAATCGTTAAGAGACGGATAATCTTTGATGCATGTCACTTGTTTTGTTGTAGCTAATTTGAAATTGAATTCTTGTTCTTCAAAATGATCGTTTTCATCATCATCATCGTTCTCACTTCGATCAAGGCTTTTAAATTCTAGTTGATCAGAAAGGTTGATTCCTGTTCCAGACTGGACCGAGGTCAATCTCAGATCATTTCCTTTGTTGTCATCTAAGAACGGAGATGTTGGACATTTTTGGATGCAAAACATATCTTGGTTGTTGAGTTGAATAACAAGGCCTTGTTTTGAGTTGGTTTTGGTTGGGATGATTTTCATTTTTCTAAGAAAATTTCTTCTCATTCCTTTCATGATATATCTTCAAAAAAAACTTGATGGTTGATACACTACATGCTATGTTCCACTTAAAGAGTGAACAAAAGAAAGAGGGTGAGATTTTGAGAATGACTTGTATGGAGCATTGTGAGTGGAAGGATTAAGAGAATTGGGTTGGAGATAAGTTCTCTCTTATTTTCTAGTATGACTATATAAAGTAGAAAATGAAAGGCTTTTGTTATGTTTAGTTGCTTTATCAAAAGTCTTTTTGAATGATCACTGCATGATGTGGGGGCAAGGGTATACCCACTATGACTATCCATCTTCTTTTATCATACTAGAGGACTGACACTTTACCTACCATTTGGTGGTGCCTCAATCATCATGCTAAAGTGTAGTCTAGCTGAAGTACTATATGATTGATAAATGTAACAGTGTAAATTAACGGATAGTGTATTTTGGTATGAAGTGAGCAACATGTCCATGATTTACCAATTTGATGGGGGAACTAAACTAATTAACTATGCCATATTCTTATAATTAATCTCAATTAATTGGCACATGACTTTGATAGTTGATTCTGATATAATTAAGTGGGGTGTCCTTGATGATTAGGCAAATGTCTCGTCCTCATTGGTCAAATGTCATCACTTTGGGATAAATGTGGAACATGCTATGCCTTTTGTTGCCAACACAAGAATACCAACACACTTGTATACTTCATGATTCCAAAACCCTTTCTCTTGATTTCTCATCCCATTCAAACAAATTAAAGTTACCTTTTAATCCTTCTATCCGCAATCAAATGCAGTTGTCACGCACATAAAGTGTAAAAGATAAAAAAAATTGTTGTAACTAGCACTAAAGATTGCAACCAATAATTGTATTATGTTATATGCCCATTCCCAAAAAGTGCATCATTTGGCCACCAAACATATTGTTGAAAGTTGAAAACACATTTGTGTCTAAGCACATGCTATACCCTCTTTACATTCATGTATGTATGATCTTCACTCTTCAGAAATAGGTAGTTATTAAATTCTGAATGCAAATGAACCAACACTTGAATGCTACTCTCATATTGATACTCATATTAGACCACATATTTGTGTTAATCATTACAGCAGAGCATGCTACAAGTGCTTGCCAACTTTTCCATGCTTCCTGCTTCAAAGTCTTAGTCTAGTCCTCGTGTCTCGTTTATTATATGCAACAATACATCATGATAGGTGGGGAGTACCCTGGAAGTGTCGGAAACAACAATGAGCTAATCCTCCAGGATCACTAATGTAGTTTATGTGAGACTACTCACTAACACTTGAACCAACAATAACATACACATTTCTTCGAGAGATTAATAACTATACACCGTTTATATGTATTAAAAAAAAATTATACTCATCCAATGTGAATGTGGATCTAGAATGACGTCCAAAGTGTTAAAAGTGCGATAGAGCTTAGTGGCGGAGCTCTTCAGCGGAGAATAATGTAGCTGCAAACACTCATACGCTGAAGATAGTTATGACTTATGATTTAAGTTAGCGAGAGATAGGAGAATGACATGTATCTTTCCCCTAAGTGCTTAGGTCCTTATATAGTGGACCCTTTCTTGGATGGAAACCGTTGAGAGATTTTCGACGTGTGATCTTCATTGTGTGGTGATTGCCTTAGGTGGTGTGATGTGAACGTGTCATAAATTTGAACACACTATATGTATTTGAACAAGGAAAAAAAGAGAGATAAAATCAAGCATTACTTTCCAAGTTGTCATAAATTGAGGATGTATAACAATATTTTGCATTTAAGTTCCAATTATTATATAGAAGAAACCAACAATTAGATTAGAAAGATTTTTGAATCAGCTGCAGAATCAATTGAAGAAATGAATACGATAATTTAATGACTTACAGGTGGAATGAATCCAGGCAAAACCTTAGTAATTTTACTACATTAGAAGTATCAAACCCAACTTTCATATTAGGCAAACTCATAAAGAATCTAAAAGTCTAGCAATAAAAGGACTAGTTTATTTTTCATATCTGCAAAGGCATGAAAGGACCGATTCTAGTAATGGAAAATCAACAATGATCTCATTAATACAAAGATTTTATGAGCAAGATTCACCTCACATTACACTTGATGGAAAAGAAATCCAAAGTCTACAAGTGTAATGGCAAGACAACAGATAGGTTTTAAGGCTTGGAACCTGCAACAGAATTTCAGCCGTGGTTGTTTTATTTTTGTACAGGGTTCCCTTTATGATATTTCTATCCTTATATGAGAATATGGAAGTGGTTCACAGTTACCAGTGGAGGATACTAAAATAGCATGAACATGAAATGACTGGAGATTTGTATTGTAGGACTTTTATTTAAGTTCAAACTATGCGGTTAATCGCATATACACATGATGGAATGCATTTTAGACCCAGTTTTACCTTTTCGTGTTTTTCAATCACATCGTAACAAATAGCAATGCTCTTTTTTTTTTTTTTTCTTTTTTTTTTTAAGTAGGATTATATATACACAATCGTGTTATATATACGCGATGAAATTTTTGCAATTCAATTGAAAACATGTTATCAAAATCTTCAAAGGTTTCTTTCTTGACCTCCAAAACTTTCTTGAGGGAGTAACATATCAACACCACCACCAATAGAATTTGCATGTGGCGGTATCTACATGTTGGATCGTCATTTCTGAGACGTGATATCGTATTAACTGCCCAAATACCATAAGTGAAGTCTCGTTTATGAGCTCTACTATGAAAACCCTGAATCTTCCTCCAAGGAGCATGCCTTGAGATATTCTTTGTGCCAAAGTTTGAACAAATAGAAGAAGTATCAAGTTTACATTGATTTGAGGAGTATGTTTTGTGATATTCCAGGTTCCAATGTTCGAAAACTTCAAAGAAGTTTAACACCTTGAAACAAAAATGAAAGACACGTTTCAATGTTATGATGTATAAGTAAATGATTGCATATAAAACAAAATGCAAGAGCAATATGGTATGTAAAACTTACCACATTGGACGCCTCCATCATCTTGAAAGAAATTGGATTTGTTTGATCATCGTCTCTGGAAAATGTTGATTCTGAAAGCGGATGGTCAGGAAAATATTCATTGCCAGGATTATTCGTTGTAGTTTCATCGGACGACAAGCCAGGTTGTTGATTATAGTAGTATATGTTAAGAGTCTCACATCGATTGAGAGATAGTTTGACTAAGTGTTTATATACTAGAGGCAATCCTCACTTTACAAGCTGGTTTTGTAAGGATGAGTTAGACCCAATACTCATTTCTAAGAGTATAAGTATACTTTACCATAATTCTTGCTCCAAAGTTTGAACAACCGAAACAATTCCGCATCAGAGTCCTTGAAAATAAGTTCAAAATTGAGATATAAATAAACAAATGATTACGTGTAAGACAATTGCAAAGCAACATATATGGAATTATTAATTGTAAGCAATTGATTCCAAACTATTAATTGTAAGCAAGAAGACAATTTGGGAAATGGTCACTTATGTTTTTAAAGATTTCAAGTTGGTCTTTATGCTTTAAAGGTTTTTTTAGACATGGCAATAAAACCCAAACTTGTGACTCTAAACCCAAACTTGTTTTTTAGACTCTAACCTTAAAATAAAAGTAAGGTTAAGTAAAACTTACCCATGGTTCCTTGATCACAAAAGAATGTGGATTTGTTTCATGATTGTCTCTTACAATAGTAATGTTGACAGGGAATGGAAGTGAGAACGATCATTGGTGAGATCATCGGCACTATGTGAATCGAGAAAACACATCAATCTTTTGTCGGGGTCCTCCTTATTAAAGTGTACTACATACCTTTCACCACATTTCAGAGCACATTGCATAAACAATTTGTACCTATGGAGTGTATCTTTCTCTGAGGAGTAAGTTTTGCCATATTTCTTGCTCCAAAATCGGAACAAATAGTACCATTTCAAAGCATAGTCCTTGAAAAATAAGTACAAAAGTTAAGGGAAAAAACTTGAAACCTTTGAATCAAACATTAAAATAAATGTAAGGTTAAGTAAAACTTCACCAAATAAATTTCTGGACAACAAAGACGCGTCTTGTTTTTTTGGGGTTGGCTTATATATATACTACAATACAGTCCACGCAAAACGCTAGGTTATTATGGTAGTTTATAAGTTTGTTTTATAAAATTAAATGTGTTTGGTGACAATTTTTTTTACTAGTTTATAGCTTTTTTTCAGATGTTATTTCAAGTAGCGTTTGAGTTTATAGCTTTTTACCTTTTATTCAAATTTTAACCTTATTATTTTTATTTTTTAATAAAAAAATTACTCACAAAAATAATTACCACTCACGTAAAATAACCATGTACTTTTATATCATTTTATAATTACAAAAGTTAAATTTACTAAACACTTTAATTTCATTCTTTTAGCTTTTCAGTTATCAACTAAAAACTAGCTTATGAGCTACTTTATAGCTTAATTTTACCAAATAGAGAATTATTTACGCAATCATGTTAAACTAAAAACGCGATTAGTTTTAGAAATAGATATCAAATGCCCGATTTCAGATTATGTTGATTTGTATTTGTTGTGAGTTTGGTCTTTGTCATCCCACTATTGACAATATGGTTGATATACGAGTATTATTGACATTTCTTTTGTGGGGTGTGGGTGGGGGGGGGGGGGGGGGGGGGGGGCATAAAAAAAAAGACGAGGAGAGTGTATTAAAACTTCTTTACTATAAATAATTTTTTTTTAATAATAACTTGTCTTTATTATAATATATGTTTTATTACATTTAAAACTAGAGGATTGCTTAGAAAAGATAAATAAATATAGGTTAATCATAATAATGACGAATCAACATATCGCCATCACTAATAGAAGGTATCCACATACCACTACCTATATTGTCAAAATCTTCCAAGATTTCTTGACCTCCAAAATTTTCTTGAGGGAGTAACATATCAACACCACCACCAGTAGAATTTGCATGTGGCGGTATCCACATGTTGCTGCTTGTATTATGATCAAAATCTTCAAAAATTTCTTGGCCTTCATAATTGTGTTCAGGATGCAACATATACACATCAGCATTATGATTTGCATGCGGTGGTATCCATATGTTGCTGCCTATATTATAATTGGGGCTTCCAAAATTGTCTTGACCTCCAAAATTACTCGGAGGAAACCACAAATCAACACCAGTACTAGGATTTACATGTGGTGGCATCCACATGTTGCTACCTGCACCGTAATCAAAACTTTCAAAGTTGAGTTGACCTCCATAATTACTTTGAGGAAGCAACATATTAACACCACCATCGGAATTTCCATATGGTAGTGTCCATATATTGCTACCTGAGTTGTTAGCAAAACCTTCAAAGTTTCCATGACCTTCAAGATTGCCTTGAAGAAGTAACAAATCAACACTACCACTATAACTTACACTTGGTGGTATCCATATATTGTTATCTATATTATTAACAATATATCCCAAATTTTCTTGGGAAAACACCACATCTATATCAGCACTAAGTATCGCATGTGGTGGTACCACCATGCCGCCATCAATATTGCTATCAAACCCACCAAAATTGCCTTGATGAACAATTAGATCACCACCACTAAGATATGCATGTGGCATTAGATCTATCATATTGATTTGATTGTTATTGTTATCAAAACTATTACTCATTTCTATTACACTCTTCTCAACATAAAATAAGATAGGTATATATAGGTAGGATATGTAACCGAAGTAAATGAAATAAATTGAAAAGAAAATAATAGAAAAAGGAAATAATAGTTTTGGTCAAGACAATTTAATGGGGGATGGTTTAATCTTTATCCATTTTTATTTTGGTCAAGTACTGTTCTTTATTCATTTAATATAAGTTTTTTTTCTTCTTTTGACTAAATATTAAATTATATATGTATTTGATCTATTTTATAGACTAGATACATTCGTTATTCAATAACTTAAAAAGTCAATTTTAATGATGATGTATTATGATTATGTTGATGAGTTATTGATGAATAAATAAATCTTATCGAAGATTAGTGTATGTGATGATGAATCATAATATTATTGATTTATGACGTTGAATTATGATGTTGATTTATTGATGATGATAAATGATGATTTGTCATGAGTAGATGTCTTCTAAAGACGATTATTTAGAATATTTGGATTATGTTATCCATATTATGTTAATGTTATAGTTGAGATAAAACTATATGTTTGGTATATGCACATTTCATGCATTCATAAGTTGTGTCTATTGATGAGTATCCTAGAGACGATGATCTAGAATGTTTTAGAGACGATGATCTAAAATATTTAGGTTAAGTTATCCAAGATTATGATGAATTGGTACCACATGCATTTAGCTTTGTCTAGGTGACATTGCAATTATGTGACATTAAATTGCATTATGAATGTGTGTTATCCTAATTGCTATGTGGTAAATGACATTTGTGGTTTCTAATTGTTACATCGGTGATGCCTGACACATGTTTGAGTCTGATACATGTCTGATATTTGTTTGTATATGCTTAATACGTATATGAGTTGTCTGAGTTGAATTTATTCAAATGTATTTATTTTATTCAGTGTCTGATATGCGTTAGATTTTGTATATGTTATAATTATAGACAAATGTTTGGAAGAAAAAAAATATTGTGGAGATTTGTTTGATTTTGTATCAAGCACCGACTTTTCATTCTTTTACCATACTGTATAACACAATACCTCAGTGTGTTTTGTATTTCGCAAGACAACAAATAATAATCTCCGTAAAAATTTGTTTTGATGTGATATGAAGATAACCATTAAACTATTTTTTTTTACGGTGCAAACCAACTTTTTACAACTTTTCTGACTTCGCTTCTCCCGGTGTGCATTATTGGCGGCCATTAGCCTCAATAATGATGCTTTTATTTGTTTTTTTTTTAAAAAATCAATTTGTAGACCAATTTTGTGCATTATTGAGGGCTTTTAGCCTTCAATAAACCTTCAATACATTATTGAGGGCTAAAACCCTCAAAAAAATTGGTCAAGAATTTCAGGTTTTCTTGTAGTGATATTTCGAATTTGAACCAAGGCTTCTTAAAAATGTAATGTTGTATTAAAAGATTAACAATTTATTATCGTGTTCGCCACGACAATATTCACATATAGTAGTTTTATAATCAAAGTATTAAGTAGTTAATTAGTATATAACCATTACAAAATCCTTCTCTTGAATTTCATTCATCCCTTTTAAAAAATCGAAGTTACATTTTTATCATTCTATCCGCAATCAAATTCAGTTATCACGTACATAAAGTGTCATATGAGAAAGATAAAACAATTGTTGTAAGCAAAACTAATGAAGAAAAAGCTAGCAGTAAAGATAAGATTGCAACCAATAATTATATGTTCATTACCAAAAAGTGCATCATTTAGCCACCAAACATATTGTTGAAAGTTGAAACACATTTGTGGTTAAACACATGTTACACCTTTTACATTAAAGTATGAATGATCTTCACAAACAATCGAAATCACACGGTCAATTTTATACACTAAAAAAACTGCAACCAACGATTTAGATCAGACTACTTTGAGCAGAGAATTCAATCCAATTCCTTGCGTCACATATCAACGTTCAAACAAACTTATTATCCTATATATATATATATATATATATATATATATATATATATATATATATATATATATATATATATATATATATGATTTGTTTGCAACTACTTGTGTTCAAATTAAAATTTTGGACTATAGTACAAGAAACTAATGATTAAATTTAAATGATTCCTTTGTAGTTTGTAAACGTAATTTATTTATTGCATCTGAATCTGAATCTAATACAATTTTTGTGTGGGTTGAATCTAATACAATTATGTTCACTCAGCTATCGGCCACAGTGGAAATAAACCCAATATTAAAACTAAATTCAATGCATGTCAACTCATGTTTGTTTTCATCGAACATCTTCATTTTCAAAGCGTATGAACCCTACTGCAACTGTGAAACATGGTAAGAAATTAACATGACACTGCAAATCAAAATAACACACTATATATACATTATTTCATTTCCAAGTTGTAACAAATATTTGAGGATATATATATATATATATATATATATATATATATATATATATATATATATATATATATATATATATATATATATATATATATATATATATATATATTGCATTTAAGTTTCAATTTTTATAGAAGAAACCAACAATTAGATTAGAAAGTTTTTTAAATCAATTGAAGAAATGAATAAGATAATACTATCTCCAGCTTTTTATAAGAGACATCTGAGTCAACAAAAGTTGACGTATTTGGTTCATGATATATTTCAGATACATCAATATTTGTTGACTCGGTTGTCTCTTATAAAAAAGACCAATAACTTATGGGTGGAGTGAATCCCGACAAAACTTGTGTATGAGAAACCATAAAGTGGTCAGTTAAAACATGACAAGATGTTTCTTGACGACATAGGTCATATATGTCATCCAAAATACGACACATCAATCGCAAGCTCTCCTCTTGATATTTCCCGATCTGAGTTAGTCATGAAATGCTTCCATTAGATGATCCTAAGCTCAATATCTATACTTTAATTATATTATTAAATGCATGCTATTAAGAACTAATTAACATTGTGCAAATATAACACAAGAAAATCTAGCATGTAAGATTACAATATATATATACAATACTACCGGTTATTGTCGTTGCTAGGTCTGGTTGTTGGTAACAGGTTCATTGTGATGCCCAATATTTTTGTTGGGCTCAAGTTTCAAGTGATGTGACATAATCAAGAAGGTTTTTGTTTTCCTCCAACCCTATCATTCTCTTATTCCTCTTAAAATTTCATTTTTCCGTTTGAAAATGGACTTTTTTTAAAACTAAAAAAAGTTCGAAATCTAGGTTCCGAACTTTATTTTTAAGACAAATAATAGCTAGTACATGGGGTACAAGACCTTCTTCTCAAGACAAAGAAAAACAGAAAAAGTTCTACCACTCAGGCCCACTAACAAAGAAACAGCCACTTGTCATCCATTTAAATACTTAAAAAAAAAAATATTAAAAAAAAAAAAAAAAACATTTGTCACCCATTTAAATACCTTAAAATTCGACGATTTAATTTCTTCAATTATAAATAAAGACATTCAATTTAAAAAAAATATAAAAATCCACTAATAGTATATAGTTTGCCTAACCCACAAATAAGCACCAATGATGATTAGTGTACTGTACATTTAGAGTTCACGAACGTTATGATAGTATTTCCCCACTTATTCTGAGTGCCACCATAGAAATAATATAAACCATAAATTATTTATTGCTGGGAAGATTCTAACGCCGACTTTCAATTTTAAAATCCTCATATTCTAAATGAGAATCTCTATCTCTCATTAAAAAAGAAGAGGAGAATCTCTAGTAACATATGGCAAGGAAATTACTTGTTTTTTACATGATAATGAAATATATGCAATTTCTTTTTTGAATCATACCTAATTAATCTCTTAATTCTTTGTTCTTTTTATGAAGTAATCTCGTAATTTCTTTTGCATTAACCATCTGATTTTTAAGGAAAGAAGATTTAGTAAACTAGAGTTTGACCGCAAAATAAATAAAATATAATTAAAAATTGTTTTCACAAAAAATTAAACCTAAATTCTTTCGAGCAATCCATTGTAAAAAAAAATTCATTAGCTACCTGACTCAATATCTTAATTAGTTAATCGTTTGATTCTAATATTAAGATATATACACACATCAATGTAATATTTCCTAATGTGTACGTAGTAAAAACAAAATTAAAAAAAAAAATTGTGATAACCTCTAGCTATTAAATTTTTATGTTTATCTTCCCAGAACACATTATTAAATATAAATATATATTTCAACAGACATTTAAAATATTTTAAGATGAGATAAATTAAGCTGTGTGTATTTTTCTTATAAAAATAAAATTAAAAGTAATATGGGTTTAAGCCTGCAGAAGCCAACGTGCCTCCACCCTATTGTCCACCATCCACCACCTTTTCATAAATGACGTCAAAAAATATGTTAATTTTGGACGCATATATATATGCAAACATTACTTTATGTTTGAGTGGCTTGAAGATGATCATGACTTCCAATGAATCTTCATTCAACAATATGAATCTTTCTAACATAAGTGTTAATTTGTACGTTCAATTAATAATTTAATAAGGAGAGATGGTGAGGAATAGATGAAAATATCATTCATACTCACTCACTCCGCGCGATATTAATAGGTAAAACTTGAGTTGATTTGATTTGCGTCTAACTAGAAATGTTCTTCAATTTTAAAAGATGATGGTAGGACGGATAATAGAGATAGTGATATATATATATATATATATATATATATATATATATATATATATATCTTGAATTCGTTCTCAAATTCCTCTCGCATGTATTGAAATTACATCCTACCCTTTTTAAATTATAAGTTTTTTATTAAACTTATAAATTACATTAATAGGTTTATGTTTATTTGTAAATCGAGTCTTAAATAAACCATTTTTTCTATTTTTTTTATTTGTTTAAGAAAATCATATTGTTAAAGCAAAATAGTTTTGAACTTTAAAGTTTATTTTTTAATAAAGAAAAATTAAAATGTAACTTAAATTCATGTGGGATATATATGGTGAGACGAAGATATATCTGAATTCCATCGGGATATCTGAATCTCGTCGAATATTAGTATAAAGTTCTAAACTATAAATCGAACCTAAATATTGTTAGAACTTGTGTTGAGAGTCTATGTACTACAATTAACTTCATAACTTGAATAAGAAGATGATAAACAAATAATAATATGTTTACACATAAAAAGTAGGAGTAGTTAAATATACCCTAGTGTATATTGTTAATGCACGACTAGGCATGTTTTAGCAAATCTCTATATATACCTCATGAAAGTTATCGTAAATAAAATGTCTATAACTTTAAAGTAAAAATATACTCTCTCCGGTCATATATAAGTAACAAAACAAAAAATTTGGAAGTCTCAAATATAAGTAAAAGCTACTATAATTATTATGTTTATTATCAATATTCCAATTTTACCCTTGATTTCACTTTTACCCATAATAAAGTAATTTAATTTAAAACAAAAAGTAAGGGTAAAATTAAAAATGACATACTTTATCTAATTATTTACTTCACTTTCTTAAATGATGTGCATTTTTGTTTTGTTGCTTATATTCAAGACTAGAGGAGAGGAGTACCTCATGAATATATATATATATATATATATATATATATATATATATATATATATATATATATATATATATATATATATTTTTGTGTGTGTACGGACAAGACGTGAAGACAAATCTGTCAAAACAAAAAAAAAGTGAGACGTGAGGACAAATTAACACATGATCAGCATACCCACTTCACTTCACAAACTTTAATTAGTTTTAGGAATGAAGAAAATGAATAATGGAGTCTCTTTCTCCCCTTTTGTTTTTATTTTATTTTTAACTCAAAAAGCAAATAAAAGTTCCCTTGTCGTATATCTATACTCCTTTACTTAGCTGTAGTTTTTTCTAATTTTTTATTGCAAAAGAATGTGATAGTAGTAGTAATAAAGAGTTCCAGATTTTTTAAGAAAGGGATATGTGATTACATGAAAGCAATTTTTTTTTGACGCATTAGCAAAATTTATTAGATACCGTAAACATCACATTTTATCATTTGAATTTCAAGTGTGACAGTTAAGTTTCACGTTAAATATGAATAAATATAATGTTAAATATATAAGAGAGTTGATTTTTTTTTACAGATATATAAGAGAGTTGACTTATAAACTTAATAATTAAATTTTTTTGATGGAAATAATATCTTTCTCTCTTGTGATTATGATATATATTAGTCTAGCGGTTTTTCCGTTCCTCTAAACTTCCAACATTATCGTGGTTTTCGATTAAATCAAAGGTGACACTCGTGCATTTTAGGTGTTGAGACTTGAGGTCTTTTGGGATGGTTGTTTTATATACATCTTTTTGTTTATTTCTGACACACTCTGGGTCATGAGAGAGGATATGAGAATTATCACATTAGGTCATTTTTTATGAACGTCACATTGGGTCTTGAATAACTATATAAGTGAGTTAGACATATTAATCCAAAATTTTAAGGTATTAGATTTACGAGTCAATTTACTTATAAAGTGTTCAATATATTTTTTCATCAAATATGAGACTCAACTCACACTTAAAATATCAACCGATACTATTAATAACTTTTTTTTTTGAAAATATACTATTAATAACTTTTAAGAAATATGTTCTTGGTAACAATATCTACTAAACTTTTAGCAAGTGCAACGATAGCTGTCTTTCCATATATATTTATATGGTATATTCGATGTGGAATGCAAATTTAATCACCAAAATACAAACGCCCCCACCCCTTCTTAATCTTTTGCCTTTACATGGCTTAGATTTCCATTTGCCACTTGGAAGGCCATTGAGCATTTGGGTCACAAAGTCACAACGGCCATTCATACATATTTGCTTCATTTTATTCAACACAAAAGTTCACTTTGAACGTCATGAAACCAAATCTTATCTTATTCCTGCAAAATTAAATGTACTAAATAGTGTTAATAATTGCTGACAAAATTATAACCCTAAGTTGAGAGCTACAATTTGTTGGAGATGATTGCAATATAAGTTTTACATTGCTAATGAAGAAAAAAAAAGTTAAGAAAATTATATTGGAGAAATCACACATTTCTTAGAGAAGAGAAATGTGGGGGAATTCAATACTATATATAGAGACCCCGAGTTTCAACATACAAAACAGTAGCACATAAAACATTTAAGTTTATATTTGTGTCTTTGTTTTTCTCTTATGCTTTTGTTTAAGAGTATTTGAGAGTAAAGTGTGGTTTTTCTTCGATTTTGGAGTTTACACGTTATATTATTGTGTTGTTGATTGTACTCCTGTTTATTTTTCTTCTATTATTTCCTAACACAATTCCATTATGATCAGGGCCGACCCTGTTGAATATTTTGGATTCACTTTAATTGATTTATTAAAATATAATTAAATGTGTATAAAATCAAGTATATTAACTTGTCATGTTTTATTTATTTTATAAATAAGGGTCTTGCTAATGAGTGCCCCCGGAGCACTCTTTAAGCATTCCATTTAAAGAAACTTTTTATTCAAAAAGTTAAATACTACAATTTCCAATGCGTTGACTTTACGCATTCCGATAAAAATTCTATAAAAAGCTTACTATTTAAGGGCTTAAAGAGTGCCCCGGGGGCACTATTTAGCATTTGCCTATAAATAAATATTATTATAAGGCTTAATGTTGAACGGACCGTGATGAGTTGGACCGTTCTTTCTAGTTAGCCTCTCGAGAGGTCCCTACCTCCACTGGTAAGTATATATTCTAGTCATCTCATTAATTTAGATACACTGAAAAACATAACACGCATAATGGCTCATCAGTGAGAGGTAGAAACACCGTCTCAACCTTTTCTCAGTTTCAATCAATGGAAAATTCATCTATCTGCTCTCATTCCAAGTACACGGTTACAATTTATATTCTCATTTACAATTATGTTATAACTTCATATCTATAACATGATCTACTTAAAATTCTTTCATGCCCAACATAATGTGAGGTCTAAAGCTAATATTAAAATGAGGCCTAACAAATAAAATAATTTTTTTTAGTAAAAAAATGTAAGAAAGAACATAAAAATTATATATTTTTTTTTATAGATAGACAAAATGATAAAGATTATTATAAATTCATACACACAAGTGGATGGAGGATCCGGTGTACGAACCCCTATCATGATGGAAACAAGATTATGGAGACTTGCAGCAGATGTTTTGGATGTACCCAACCACGAACAATGCAAATGATACGAATAATCTAAACAATGGCAATCACATTAAAAATGTTGAGAACGTGCCTAAAATTATTCCTAATCGTTTGCATGAGCTCTCATACACTTTGATGACATCTACTTGTCACAGCTTCCACACAAACCGTGTGTCAAGAGTGACTCAGTGGTTTACCATCAAATTAACTCAACAACCGTAGTCAGTTTTTACCATAACTTGATGGCTTTCAAAATATGGTCGTAGCCTCTCTATGTTGTAACCATTGTTAAGGCTAATTTATCATTTTCTGGTCCAAGAGCAGCAGAAAATAAATTGTAAATGCGTTAAACAAAAGAGCATTCAGAAAAAATATGACTGAGTATCTTCAAAAGCACCCTAACAATAAATCATATATGTGGGTAAAAATTGTGAAGAATTTTCCAAATATACTAATTTTTTTTTCTCTACCCATGTTGCTTAATTAGGAGTAAATTTTTATATATATAAAGATTAACATTTAGTATGTGAGATACTTCAAATATGATTATATATTCCATGAAAAGAAGGAAAATAATAATAAAATCAAGTACTATATATATTCAAAGATGCTAAATTTCTTGGAAAAATTATGTTATAGAGGGTTAGGGAGAAGAATATATACCGTGACCATACAGTAGTACTAATATGCACGGGGGCTATGATTCTCTTTAAATTATTCTTAATTTTCAACTTCATCGATTATTTATGTTTCATGTTTAAATTTCCAGCGACAACAAAAAGACAAATAAGAAATATGCATGACAACATAGTGAAAGAAGCATAAAGATCTATATATAGGAGTATTTCTATTGACTATAATATAGTTTGAGAATTTGCAACACATAAAATTAGCATGAAAATCATTGAGATATTTTAAAGATGGATCATAAATCAATAAACACATACAGTTGTGTTATTTTTTGACACACAAAATCACATGTCAAATTACATTAATTTCTGATCTAGTTTGTTTTCCATTTAAAATGAAATAATATACCAATTAAAAAATTTAAACCATATTCGGATCATATGCAGCGTTGGATGTCAAATTATGTGTAAACAATCATTTTTTTTAAAAAATCACAGCGTGTATATATGTATTGTTCCAATTTTCAAATTGGGATATGAATTATCTGTTGTAGCTGTTTTACACAGTTACACTTCATAAACAATCTGAATTTTTGATTTATGATCGGATACTGTGATTAAAATAATTTAAATATAAGATTTAATAAAAAAATTATCTCAGCCATCCATATTTAAATATTGCTTGAACACAATAACCGTGGAAAATCTAATCCCTTCAAATTGAGACCAAAGTTGATGAGTGTTAAGTGTTCGGTTAAAATCATCCTAAAGCAAGGATATTTGTATGTGGTCCTTCCTTTCCTATCTTTCTCTCACATGAATGTTTCCACTTTTCATTTCTTCCTTTCTTTCTCTCTTTTTAATTTTTTAAAAAGTCTCTCCTTTTGGTTAGTGGTCAATGATTATACATGGTTTTGCATTAATACAATGTTATAATTGTTAGGTAACAATGGTTCTTATAAAAAAAGAAAGAGGGAAAAGTAACAAAAGGTGATATATTGTAAAGGAGCCACATGGTGCCACAAAGGATTGCTAGCTTGCTATAAATAAAAAAAAGTTACTTAGAGTATCTTAATTAGGTAACAATTTTTTGTCACGTAATTAAAAACAATTTTGCCGGCTAAATGAAAATGTAGCTCAATGGTCTAAGGGAACAGAATCTATATAGATACACATCACCAAAAAATTAAAAGGCTCCTAGAGCCAATTCAAAGTATACTATAAATCATTTATTCTCATACTATATTCTATATAAATTTTATTCTATAGTAGCATCTAAAAAATATATATATATGGCCGGCTTTGAAAACAACCCAAACTTGAAGCGTGAAGGCATTTAGATTTGCATATTTGATCATGCAACAACTGTATGTGTGATTGTTATTCTTTGGTGTAGTTTCTAATGGGAGCACCAAGAGACATGTTACTAAAATTGTAGCATTGGAATGTGTGCTAATAGAGAACAAAACATATACTATATGGAGTATGTATTAATTCCAAATTAGTAAAGGACTAAAATAACTCTAAAAATGGATTTGCTTCTAAAAGATGGATATGCTTTGGTAATTTTATCTAAAAATAACTTTCAAGTGAAAGTGACAACTTTTCTTTTACTTAACTTTTCACAATCTGATAAATTATCACTTTCTCTTGAAAAAGTTTACCAAGGGCAGTAAATTAATTATATGAGACCTAAATATATATGTATTAAATTCTTCCTAAAAGTTTTAACGATGTTGCATGCTAAGTCAGGGATCAAATCCAGATCTTTGGTTAAACTAAAAGAGACCCGCGTCATCTATTGAATTCTTCAAATTCAACTTATGTTATTATAATACTTTCAAAATTTAAAATATATTAATCTTACACATTCATTTACTATTCTCTACAAAATATTTTCAAATAAATGTGTAAGATTTTCTCTCTATTTTGCTCTCCTCCCTTTCTCTCAAAGACCTTTTAGTTATTTATTAAAAATAAAAGATTCTAATGAATTGTTGTACACACCTCCCTCCATGCATATCATTCTATACTAAAATTCTCATTATTTCACTATGTGGAAATTGTTTATCATTTTTTTCCTAGATACTTCAAAAGTAAAACTCTATCACAATTACAAACGTTCATAAAGAGAACAATAAAATAATAGTATAGAATTATAATATAAGAAGATTCATTTTTATTGCTTTCATAAGCCAAACTCTAGTCCATAGTATAATTAGATCTAGCTAAGCATGTAACTTTGCAAACTCAGGACCACGTCTCAAATATCTAAAACTTATCAAGAGGAACATGTTCCACTTGCATTAGTGAGAATATAAAATTAGAAAACATTTAAGGTGCACTACCACAAATAGATGAGTGGTTTGTTTTTTAAAAATTATTTTCCTAGTTTGGCCACTATCTTCAACATTTTCTTTCCTCATTCAAGTTTTGATTTAACAATGTTAAAAAATTTGAGTAAAACATCGTTTTGTTCCTTAAACTTGTAAAACATTAATTGTCACTATAATCCTTAAATATATTAAAGTTACAAAAAGTTATTGAACATGTATTCCATTTATAATTGTATTGACCAATTTGATTAACAGAAGATACGTATGTGAATAATCTGACCAACAAAATACACATAGAAGTACCAAACTTATTAAAAAAGATATATTTATCAACATTTTTATAATCTTGATACATTAAAATATTGGATTAAGATCGAACGATCCAAATTTCAATATAATTTTTAACTTGTTTTAAAATAAAAAATGTCAAACTTAAAATATGAATAATCCAATCTTAATCCATCAAACGGCTGAAAATATACTAAATATATGAATGCGTCATTCTTTTAGCTGCAAACAACCCCAATAAGTAACAATGTTTCACACATTCATACCGTTAAGATTTAAGCACATGATGAAAATCCAACCCAAAAGACTAGTTTCATAGGTAGGAGAGCCTCGTGGTTTAAATACCACATTGAACACTTTGATTTTTCTCTCCGAAGGCTTCATTTACCTATCAATATTCGGTAGAACACCGTAATACAACATATATGTTGCCCTTTCTGTGGCTCAACTCTCAATAAAATTGGTAGGATTTAAGCACATGTAGAGCCCAACCTAAAAAACTCGTCCGATAGATAAAAAAATCTCATAACTTAAATACCAAACACGTTGATATACCCAATGTGGAACTCCTAAGCCATACTCTTTAATGATAATTTGTTCTAAAAATTGTGTAAAAGATAGGTAGATCAGCAAAGTGGTAGAAAATAATTAGTGGCAAATTTTGGACTAATTTGAACTACTACTACTACATGTTAGATCAATGTGATGATGGAGAGAAAGAGGAGTGATTCTATAATCCATTTAAAAACAATAAAAAAATAATAAACAGGACACATATATAGTACTAAATGAAGGTGGAAGGTCTTTTTGATAATGCATGAAAACTCAACCTCATTGGTGAATCATTTTCCATTACAAAAAATTCTTTGTACTCATTCATCTCTCTCTCTCTCTCTCTCTCTCTCTCCTTCTTTTTCACTTCCACTTTCTCTCTCCTCTTTGTGCCTGCTTTTGCTTCATATTATACCGACATGGCTCCAATCTAATGGGGTTTTACTATTTCTGCTTCTACAACTCAATCTCACATGTTGGTACTCTCTCTTTCTTTCTTCTTCTTCTTGGAGTTAAAGGGTGTCTTGATTTTAGTGTTATTTTGAAAAAAGATTATTTTTTTTTGAAAAAAAAGATTAGTTTTTTTTCTTGCTTGTTTCTATAGCTTAATTTTTTTGGTTATGGTTGTGGTATTATGGTATATACTATATGTATATGGGTTGGTTGTATATTTTTGTATTTACGGTTGTTGCTGTTGTACTTTTCTGTTGGAATTGTTGTTGAGTTGTATCTTTCTTTGATTGGTTTTCCCACCTTATTTTTGTCTTTTTCTACTTATCTTAAACATTTATTATTAATATTAGTATTATTGCTTAATTGACAATTTGTTCATTAATTTCTGTTTTTGTTTCCAGCTTCTGTTTCAAGACCTTTATGCTGAAGACTGAATAGAGAAATCTTCTGAGGTAGAACATAAACATAGTACTATTTTATTCCTTTTTAAGAAAAAAAATGAATATTATGTTGGTAATTGTTCTTCCATTTTTGAATAAAGGAAGTTGTTTTTGTTTATTTGATTTAGAAATAATCTTTGGATAATTTGGAGAATGGCTATGCAAACTGTTTATCTGAAAGAACATGAAGGAATTGCACACAATTTTGTGGGGCAATTGTCATCTGGTGGTACTAATAATTCATCAACAGTACCATGGTGGAGTGGTTTTGGATCTCAATCAGTCTATGGAGAGTCTGGTGGCCAAATAAAATCCTTTTCATTGGAGCCACCTATCTCTGCTGTTGACCAACTTGCTGCAAGTAAGCAATCTATGTTGGGGAAAGGGCTAACTAATCACTTTACCATCTTTCCAGGTATGTAGTTTGATTGATTTTTTATGTATATTTCTATTTGAGTTTTGTTATTGGTGTCTTGTATTTACACTACAATAGGAGTAATTGATATCAATTGTTTGTTTTGTATTAATTCTCTGGTTCCCGAGGGAAAGGGTCCCTGATAATCCAGAGTTTGGCCACGAGGTTAGTAACATCTGGCCAAGAATTGTTCCCACTAGAAATCGAACTCCTGTTTTCCACAACGATTTGTTCTAGGGAGAGCTCATTAACCACTTTAGCCTAATGTCTTGGTTAATTGATATCAATTGTTGGTAAAGTTGTGACTATTAGAGTGTGGTTGGATTGACTTAAAAGTTTATTTATTGGCATAAACACTTGTGAGTTAGATTGTTTGAGAGAGCTTATTATTTTTCCATTAGTTGTTTTCAGCTTATTTCCTTTTGGATGCATTTTCACCTTATTTCTATAAACTCTCAATGATAGCTTATGATAACAGTTTATAACTTATATGAAAACAATTTAACTTAATTTAGTGTATGTTATATTCTATTTTTGGAGGAGGCAAATTTGATTCTAGAGGTGCAGATTTCATTTTGACATATTTGAATGTTCTAGAGTAGAATTAATTTGCCTCCATAATTGATTCTAACTTGAAATTGAAATTTTGCATTTTTGCATCTACTATTGAGTTTTAGCTTTGTATGTATTGTTTAACTCAATTTACGTTAATGTATTCAAACAACTTACTTTTAATCAAAATCAATTTTACAAAATCTGTTCTTTCTAAATTATTTTTTCCACCACGGAGCCAAACACACAAATATCTTTATTTATTTATTGAATTAGCTTATACATAAACACTTATATGATAAGCACTTATGCAATAAGCATTGTTTATCCAAACAGAATCTAAGTCTATAACACCTAGATATCACAAAAAATTGGTACCTTTGCACCATTTTTCCATACTTTTTTTGAGTGGCCATATTGTGTGAGGTAGTTGATGATAAAAAATAAAAAACCTTGCATTCTGGTTATGTTGTCCTAACTGGATTCCTAGTTTAAAACCATTTGAAAAATATTTTATGATTTTCCAAACAATGCAAAATGGTCCTATTAGATTCCTATAAACTTCACTATTGTCCTATTATAACTCCTATAATTCCAGAAATTTCTCTAAACAAGAAACAAAACAAGTCCAATTTATAGGGACCATTTTGCATTGTTTGGAAACTATAGGAACTCTTTCAAATGGTTTTAAACTATAGGGACAAAATTTAATTACTATAAACTTCAATTATTTGTAGTAACAGTTTTTGCTGCACTTGACATACCAACTTTCAAATGTTTCTTCTTCAGATGATTTTAAAATGTCAGGTGATGCACAAAAGCCTCATACAGCCATATCACTGCAGTCATCACTCCCTGATACTCCACCTCGTTTCGAGCTAGGATTTAATCAACCTATGGTAAGATTTTAAACACTTCTTTGATGATTTAGTATTTTATTTGTAGACATGTTTTACTTATTCTTGGTTTGTTTCCCCTTGTAGATCTGTACAAAATATCCTTATGCAGATCAATTTTATGGACTCATCTCAACTTATGGACCACAAATTCCGGTGTGTCTTTTACTTCGCGAGATTCTTAATCGATATAAACTATGTTATGCTTTCAACACGGTTTCACACTTATCATTTGTTGATCTACTATAAATTTTTCACTACTTGCTAATTTGTGTGTATTTCATGATGTAACAATATAGGGGCGTGTAATGCTGCCACTTAACATGACATCTGATGATGGACCGATTTATGTAAATGCTAAGCAGTACCATGGAATCATTAGACGTCGGCAGTCCCGCGCCAAAGCTGTACTTGGCCAGAAATTGATTAAACGCCGTAAGGTACAATTATTCGTTGAAGTTTTTTGGTCCTGATTTTGAATGCCACTTTAACTTGGGTTTATGATGTTTTTTTCTTCGTTTACAAAACTCGAACTTGAGACCTTCCTTACGAAGATATTTGAAAGGAAGAAAGTTGAGTGGATAACACTCTCTTTGTTAGCTATATGCTGCAGCAATGCATTTTTATTATTTTATATTTTTCAAGCAGAAATAATATGATGAAGAATCATGAGATAAAGTTTATTATAAGTTGCAATTTACTTAATTAATTATAAAATTCTAAGGCATTATGTATTGAAAGATGCAAGCTTAAATGATATTATATTTTATTCTATGATTAAGATTGAAGAAGATAACTAAGAATATTGTTAATAACAAACATCAACATGCACTTTCCTTTGATGACTCAAAAGATAACTTTCATTACTAATTACAAACTTTGACTACTTGTGAAATAGTTTTGCATCCTTTTTGCTTTTTGTTAAGCTATCTGAGTTTTGTTTTTGTCTTACAGCCCTACATGCATGAGTCACGCCATCTCCATGCATTGCGGCGACCAAGAGGATGCGGTGGTCGCTTCTTGAACACAAAGAAATCTGCTAGTGGAGATGATAAAGCGGGAAGTAAAGTGCATAAATTTGGCGGTCAACAATTGCAGTGCAGCGGCTCTCAGAGTTCTGAACTCCTTGAATCTGATGTTGGAGCTTTAAATTCCTCAAAAGAAACTAACGGAAGCAGTCCGAATATTTCTGGGTCCGAGGTGACTAGTTTCTATTCAAGCGGAAATCTTGATGGCTTCAACATCAATAATCTTGTATCTAATGTCCACTCGTCGGCAAACATGATCGATCGTGGGCATCGCATTATCATGCCCACCAAATGGGTTACAGCAGCTGGCAACTGCTGTAACCTTAAAGCTTGATTCTGAAAAGAATCGAGTGGGTTTGGTGCAATATTGTACCAAACTCCGTCCTTGATAAGACCAGACGATTATAGGATCGTCCTGACGTCTGGTCTTAAGGCAATCCATCCTTGGCTCAATCTTTGGCAATCCATCCTTGGCTCATATCTTTGGCAAGAGGAGTGCTAGCAACACACTCCAATAATAAACACACTCTAACACACTCTCTTATATTGGTTAAAATTTATATGGGTCCCATAAAAGTTATATGGGTCCACATTTTTTTATGGGGCCCATGTGAATTTCAACCAATAAAAGAGAGTGTGTTGGAGTGTGTTTGTTAAAGAGTGTGTTGCTAGCATTATTCCTTTGGCAATTCATCCTTGGCTCAATGTACCTAAAGTAACTGTCTTTGGCTTTCTGCATAGGACAGACTTGGTATGTATTCCTGATACTGAAGGTGATTATGTGTCTTTTTCGGTGTGAAAATAAAGGCACTAAGTTCTAGTTATGTGTGATTTTAGTAATCTCTAAATGTGGTGTTTTATTATGTATTTTCTGACTTTGGGGAGGAATGTAACATATAACTTTGGTATTTGGATCTTTGTTGGAAAAATAAAAGCACTTGTTTGTATTTCACTTCACTGTTTATCCTCTTTAGCAATGTCAAAATTTTATTATTTTATGCATTTGGAAATTAAAAAGCACCAACAAAATTTATTTCCATAGTAATATAAAATTTAATACGGATTCTCATAAAATAGTATATTACATCACATAATATCCAACTGACTATTTTATTTTATAATAGGAGATTCTGCATAAGTGGAACATAGATTCTAAAGATATATATTATCTAAAATATACATTTATGTCAAGCATGGGTGTGCCATTTGAGGTACTAATAGTAATAGTACCTGACATTAAGATATATAATATTTTTAAGTAAAGTTTATGCATTTTTTTTTGTTAAGATCACAATTTCAAAAGAATATCGTGATCATAAAAAAAATGCATAAATCTAAAGTATTATATATCTTAATATCTATACCACACTAAACAACACAAACGTCTTTAAAAAAAATACTCAAAATATGTCTAAACTCTATGCAGTACTAATCAACAACCAAAAAGTATTTTGTTAAAAAAATGAATTTAAAAAATGTGACACTCCCATCCATATCTTATCCCATTAAAGTCTTATCAACCATGCTAGACATATTCATGATTTATCTTAAACGTATTTAGTGAAAATATTTTTAAGAAATAAATTTCGAAAGTTCTGTGACACATCTGATAGTATTTCATGAACATCATTATTCGATACGAATCTTATCCAATACATACAGATAATTTTCCCATTTTAGAGTAGACAAAATGTGGTATAGTATTCTTCAAAAAAAAAAAAAAAGTAGTATAGCAAGTAAAAAAGATTGACATCATGAATGATACATCAATATGATAAGTTTATGTGGTATATCATAAATTTTGTGCTTTCTTGACAAAAAATTTTGAGTATCAAATACAAATGTGAATGTGCGACAAATTGTTCGAAAAAATCTGAGTCTGATTTTTGTAAAAAGAAATAAACATTAGATTTAGAAGTTACGGTTAGAATTGGGAGTTGGCCTAATTCAACAACCATATAAATACATTTTCAGACCATCCGGTGCGAGACAAGCAAACCTTATCCTTGTCACCTATCAAATGGAAAACTCCAATCCAACTAAGTAATGAATGCTTAACTTCAACAGTTATAGGAAAATTATACTCTCCCAATTCACTTCTAAGCTCAATGGCGGCTACTATAGCTTCTGCTTCATCTTCTATCTTCAATAGAATCTACAATCTCTCATTTATTCACTCTTCCATTTCACTCACCACCACAAACTTCCATCAAAGACCCATTTCCCATAAACACTTCAATCTCATCCTCAACTCTCAAAGTTTCAATCTTTCTCCTCTCCCACTTCAATCTCTTCATCCCCCATTCGCTGCCGAAGTTGAATTCCAAACTTCTCAAGATACCACAATTTCACAACAAGAAGAACCAGAAACAGAACAAGAAACCTCTGATAAACCACAACAAGAGGAAGAAGAACAGAAAGTATCAACCTCAGATGATGCTGGAAGACTCTATGTTGGAAATTTGCCATTTACAATTACTTCTTCACAATTGACTGAAATCTTTGCAGAAGCTGGCACTGTCGTGTCTGTTGAGGTTTTACCTGTTTGATTGATAGATTCAATTTTTTGTGTGGATTTTAATGCAATCTAATATTTGTTTCTGTGTGTTTTGTTTGATTGAATTATATAGATTGTGTATGATCGAGTTACAAACAGGAGCAGAGGATTTGCATTTGTTACAATGAAAAGTGTTGAAGAAGCTAAAGTAGCAATTCAAATGTTTGATGGCTCTGTAAGTCTTCTACATTTTATGCTGCATTCTGTTATTCTTTTTGTTTATTATGGTCAAGTACTCTAGTAACCAGAATTTCACCCCTTAAGGTGAATAAGTGAGGAGTTCAAACCTCGGCCCCTACATATTGCAACGTCCATACCAATTGAGTTATGCTCATGGGGGACCTGTTCTGCTATTCTTTTATTTTGCTACTATTTATTTTTAATATTTATAGAACACAAGTATTTACTAATGTAACTTGGAAAAACAATGTTTGTTATAAAAGTAGTTGAGGTTCCAATTATAGTTTGTAATGCCTTTGATCATTTTGGATGGTGAACTATTCATTCAGCCGATATCACTTTTTTTTTATTTTTAAATAAAGGTCATGGTTATGTTCGTGTCACGATCCTTAATATTGCAGAGATTCGCTGTCAAATGTGGCCGATGAAACCTCAATCATAACCGTGTTGTAGTTTCAGCAACATAAAAAACTGTTGTGTCGTGACCTAGATCACGGCCGCAGACCTTTATTTAAAACCTTAGTCCTGTGATCTAGGAAATAGAGCTATACTCTAGTCAAAGCCTTTATCATAGCTGAGTTTTCGAATCTAAATAATCAATTTATCAGGACCATTTATAGTTGGTTTTATGCAAAGTTGAATGCTGACATTTTTTATTGTAATGATTTACAGCAAGTTGGTGGTAGGAGTGCTAAGGTAAATTTTCCAGAAGTGCCAAAAGGAGGTGAAAGGTTGGTATTGGTACAAAAAAATAGAGACAACTACAAAGGCTTTGTAGACAGCCCTCACAAGATCTATGCTGGAAACCTTGGCTGGGGACTGAACTCTCAGGATCTTAGAGATGCCTTTGCTGAACAGCCAGGCATATTGGGTGCCAAAGTCATCTATGAGAAGGATAATGGAAGATCTCGAGGTTTCGGATTTGTCACTTTTGAAACTGCTGAGAATTTAAAAGCTGCTTTGAAAGCTATGAACGGTGTGGTAAGAACTATTTTGGTAGATTAGTTATGCAATTTCAAGTTGGTCATCTGATATCTCAGTCTATGTAACCATATTCCTTGCAAATGTAATGCAATGTTTTCAGGAGGTTCAAGGTCGGCCCTTGCGATTGAATCGGGCATCAGATAGAACATCATCGTCATCTCGTGCCTCCAGTAATTGAGGAAAATATGAAAAACAACGTTGATAGCTTGGAATTGGTTTCTAGTGCCAGCACGTGAGGAAATGTGATTAATCAAAAGTTTTGCCTGCAAAATGCACATCATTTAGCTTTTCCCTTCTCCAAGTCACATATACTATCTGTCAAACTAGTCACACTTTCAGGTAGTTGTGAGATGTATCTATAAGAGGCTAATGTCAATTATATGGTTTGTAATTGTGAAGAACAAGCTTCCAAAGTTTGATGGGCTAATAATTTACCACTCTTATTCATTATCAATCAACAAGTTCTATAACAATGCACTAATTGATTTCATGTGCAATTGGCTCTTAATGTCTGTTGTGCGCAAAATTGCTGAACAAATGACCAAGATACAATCTGACATAGCCATTAATATTACAGGGGCTGATTTACGCTGATTAATCAAAGCCTCTTTTGTTTTACTCCCAAACATGGCATGGTAAACAAAACCATAACTGCCTATTGGAACCAAAGTTAGGAGTATCATAGTTTTTTATATCATATGTTTAGAATACAAAAATCTGTCACTCGCAGGACAACCATTTTCACTTTCACTTCAAGGACACTGCATAATCTCTCTCAAGAAATCGGGGGATGGAGCAGCTGATCAGCTTTGAACAAAAGCAAAGAGATGAGCGAAGTCATCAACATGTCTGTAATCTGTTTATGAAGAATTATCGCCAGCTAGAAGAGCATCAGCTGCAGAATCCAAGTCATGTGGGAAAAACACCCTGCAAAAGCAATGTTTTCGTTGAAGCTCCATATTATATGATAGATAAGCAGCACACGCATACACACACGATAGTACACCAAAATGGTCAATTTTTATGCCAATCTAACACCAGCATATTACGTAAGCAGCATGTCATTCAATTCATTTCATTATATATACATGCTAGTAGCTGTTCAAAAAAAAAAAAATATATATATATATATATATATATATATATATATATATATATATATATATATATATATATATATATATATATATATATATATATATATACATGCTAGTAGTTTTATCTGAAGAATATATACTAGTAATTTAGAACTAGCCCGATATGCAATCCACCAATCAAAAAAAATATTGGAGCAGCTTATCAAAGAAGAGGGTACGGCTTTGGTTCAACTGCCCAAAGTTAGCAACCAGGTCCAGTAGTAATCTCTCAATTAGTGTTATATAATATTCCTCCTGTCTTTCTTTTATATTATTTTAATTGCTTATGCTTTTGTCTGTCCACAATGCAGGTCCTTGTCAAAAATTTTATAGAGCTACATGAAAAGTATATGGAAACAGTTAATAATGTCTTTATGAATGACAGAAGGTTCCAAATGGTATGTTGGCAATTGAGTTATTAAGCTATCCCTTTTGAATAGCATACTAAATAAAAATAAAATAGTTTATAAGTTGCTCACTCCCTACGGCCCAATTGGTAATTCAAAATAATGGGCCCAGAATTGATGGGTTTGTAGTTGCTGAATCCATAAGATAATGACTTGGTCATAGTTTGAAACTGGAAAATTTCTTATGATTTTATCACCTCAAATTAAAAGTATTTTTAGGAAATATCTTGTCTGAACCAATCAATATTTTCAGGCAGTTGCAGCTCCATTCAAGGAATTCTGCAACCAAACTTATGCTGGCAGTTCCATTGCAGAAATATTGTGCTCATTCTTTGATAATATCCTTAAAAAGGGTGGGGGTGAGAATATGAGTGATGAAGCCATTGAAGAAACACTTGATAAGGTAACTTTTGACCCTTTATGTGTATTTCTTCAGATTTTTCCATCAGTATTGTGTTGCCGAAGTCGTGTAATTTTTATAGGCAGTCAACATGCTTGCTTATATCAATGACAAAAACATGGTTCAATTTGGACAATTGTACAGGTCAGATTTTAAACTAATATTTCTTACATGGTGTAGTTTTGATATTATTTTGTGCTGAAGAATTTTATATTTACAGTCAACAACTTGTCCAAAGATTGCTTTTTGACACAAGTTCGAATATAGATCGGGAGGAGTTTACTATAAAAAAGTTGAATCTGCATTATTCCGAGTTGACATTTAAGATGGCGGGAATGGTCTGTTAACCTATTTTTGAGTCCAACATATTGAAGTGTCCTAGGGACAGGGATATAGAATTTCAAGAATATCTTAATGAGAATTTAGATGTAAATTCTGGAATTAATTTCAAGAATATCTTAATGAGAATTTACATCTAAATTCTCATTAAGATATTCTTGAAATTCTATATCCCTATCCCTAGGACACTTCAATATGTTGGACTCAAAAATAGGTTAACAAACCATTCCCGCCATCTTAAATGTCAACTCGGAATAATGCAGATTCAACTTTTTTATAGTAAACTCCTCCCGATCTATATTCGAACTTGTGTCAAAAAGCAATCTTTGGACAAGTTGTTGACTGTAAATATAAAATTCTTCAGCACAAAATAATATCAAAACTACACCATGTAAGAAATATTAGTTTAAAATCTGACCTGTACAATTGTCCAAATTGAACCATGTTTTTGTCATTGATATAAGCAAGCATGTTGACTGCCTATAAAAATTACACGACTTCGGCAACACAATACTGATGGAAAAATCTGAAGAAATACACATAAAGGGTCAAAAGTTACCTTATCAAGTGTTTCTTCAATGGCTTCATCACTCATATTCTCACCCCCACCCTTTTTAAGGATATTATCAAAGAATGAGCACAATATTTCTGCAATGGAACTGCCAGCATAAGTTTGGTTGCAGAATTCCTTGAATGGAGCTGCAACTGCCTGAAAATATTGATTGGTTCAGACAAGACATTTCCTAAAAATACTTTTAATTTGAGGTGATAAAATCATAAGAAATTTTCCAGTTTCAAACTATGACCAAGTCATTATCTTATGGATTCAGCAACTACAAACCCATCAATTCTGGGCCCATTATTTTGAATTACCAATTGGGCCGTAGGGAGTGAGCAACTTATAAACTATTTTATTTTTATTTAGTATGCTATTCAAAAGGGATAGCTTAATAACTCAATTGCCAACATACCATTTGGAACCTTCTGTCATTCATAAAGACATTATTAACTGTTTCCATATACTTTTCATGTAGCTCTATAAAATTTTTGACAAGGACCTGCATTGTGGACAGACAAAAGCATAAGCAATTAAAATAATATAAAAGAAAGACAGGAGGAATATTATATAACACTAATTGAGAGATTACTACTGGACCTGGTTGCTAACTTTGGGCCGTTGAACCAAAGCCGTACCCTCTTCTTATGTGTTCCTGTTTATCGTTTTTAGGATCAATGATTCTACAAGTGATCACTTCCATCAGTAATGGACAAGTCCAGAGAAAAGTTATGTTACCTGCAAGTGTTGTGGTACAATGTTCTACTGAGGTTATCTATGTCATTGATGCCTTTACAGCCAGCAACCACCTCAAGAACTTGCCTGGAACATTACAGTCAATCAGACATATTTCAAGGATAGTCTTTTAAGAAAATGAAGGCAAAAGATTAACAAACCATATTCAGGGTTTAAATTTGTGCAAACTTGAATACTCCTAGCTACAGTAATATCAACAAGATATTTCTTGAAGCAATAGTTCCACATTGATAAGTAAAACCATACCAATTACCTAACTGAACAAGGTTCGTTGCGGCCTTTGACGATGCACTCTTGGTCATACTTCTCTTTCTTCTTTGAAGGCCATTTTGATTTAACAAAACCAATTCCGGCATGAGTATTCTTAATTTCACAGTATGGTGAATCTGTCTCTATCATCATTCTCTCAACAGGAATACCCTTGACAACATCAAGGTTCTCAGTTGTCTTCAGAGAGCACCCGTTTATGCCTTGCAGAGTACCATACATGGGATTGAACTGGAGTGTTAATATTCAATCATAATAATCCCACATCAGAAGAAAACATTTATACAACTCAACTAACAAGGGAATATATAATCAAAAGCACCCAGATCCTCTAAGAAAATACAGTTAGTCCATACACACGACGAACACACCATTCATATGTCCATAAGTCCTTATTTTAATATCAAAACACCAAAAACAACTATGAACACAAAGCTTTCCTAAAGTAAGTTCATCTTTTTATCTCAAGGAGCTTGTAGCCAGCGAAATAAAAGTTTACTGGTGGTTATATTTTCAGAAAGGCAAAGCCTAAAGTTAGACCTACCAGGGTGCCTTAAAGTATGTAAGCAAATATAGTAATGCTTGAAAAATGGATTTACCAATGTACATTTTATCAAATGAGAGAAGCTTATTGCAATCATCCATACTATCAGTAAATGAATGGGTGACACCACCAGAGAACCTGTCATAGAAATAGAAATGATTAGTCAATTTCAAATCCCAAAGTGATTATGCCATCAATTACAAGCAATTAAACAAATGCAATCTTATATTAATGAGTGTGTATATCAGGCATGGGGAGAAATGAGACAGAAATGACCTCAATGCTACTTATTTCTTATTTGCAAGTAATTTTTGTATCATATCGTATATGTGATGCCAAGGCCTCAAGGTTTTGTAACCCTTCTAATGATGGGTTAGAGTCTGAAAAGAACCAAAAGTATCTTCAAACAGACTCACTCAGTGCAACTTGTTTCGATGTATGTTGGATATTTTATATCATTTTCCCCCCAACTCCCAAACTTGAAAGTGCAAACAACATGGCTAAGGTTGGCTAGACGCACATCAAAGCAGCATTACTTGAATATTTACGATTTCAAAATATCGAGATCCAGCAATCAAACCTGTCCTTATTTTTCTCAACTATTTCACAGAAATCTGCAGCTGCTGCTCGCATGTGCAAAAACATAGGCAATTTTGTGATGTATGCCAATTCAAACTGCTTCTCGAAGTACCTAGCATTCACAAAGAAGAAAAAAGTGAAGATAATCTATTAATAATTTTTTATATAGTATAAAAATAAATAACATATGCAGCAACAGATAAACAGTGCATACTTCTTTTGAATCTCTGCCGGGCAAAAATGAAGCCGGTCATAGTCTAATCCACATTCTCCAACTGCAACCACCTTGCATATGAATAAGAGAAATAAGAACGAAAATTGATTTCTAAAATTGCTTGCTTGTTTCAGAAATAGAACACAAGTTGCACAACTACATGAATAGCAACATACATTGTGACATGTCTAGAACTGAATAAATCAAGATTTTAAACTATGCGGACCTGACATGCACAAGCACATCTAGATAAAATTAAGATATGTTTAGCGATTTTGTTACTTGCTAGAATTTTAAGCATACCTTTCCTTTCTGAATTCCCTCTTTAGCCAATGACAAAAGATCCTGAAAATGCTTTTCTGGATCCCCACTCTCCTCAAATTCCTAAATCAAAACACCAAATCAAATTTACAAACACTTACTTCCATCTAAACCACTGCAGCTAAAAAAACCAAATGAGAAAAGAAAATAAACCTTGCAACGCGTTGGATGCACACCAACAGTACAGAAAAGTCTTCCTATGATCAATCAATCAAAAAATTATCATCAAACTAAGGTCATGCATGGATAAACAACAAAATTAATCACATACAAGTATACAACATAAGCGATTATCATATAAATGCTAATGTATAAACTATTCCTAAACAAGCGATAAAATAAAGTCAAACTGTATTTATATAAGTTATTCTAGAGTGCTTATGAAATTAAGCTGAAAATAACTTATGGACAGTGTAACAATTGCTTATGCCAGTATATAAGCTCAAATAAGTCAATCCAAACATGCCATAAGTGGAAAAGCCAAAAAAAAAAATGATAAAATGACAAACCATCTGTTTCAGCAATGGCAAGAGCTTCCCTTGATTCCTGAAGGGATCCACCAGTTACCTGAAACACACACAAAGTTAATTATCTATGCTTAAATTTACTTAATTAATGAATGATTAAAGCAGAAATCAATCAAAAGTGGTAATGTAACATATTATATACGATGATTCGGTGAACACCAGCAGCCCAAGCTCTGTTCAAAACGGTTGGAATATCAGCAAGGTGAGATTGTTTGCCATTGTAAATTCCCTTAAACATGCCATCTGCAATGATTTTGAATTAATATGATGATTATTAATGATGCACACAAAGTGTTTGATAAAATGTCTGACCTGTGAAGTTGACAGCAATATCTGCATTTGTTGAAAAAAGAGAATTATCAATCAATTATTTAAGAGTTAGAGTTACTACAGAGATTGAATTGAAGCTTAATAGTGAATAATCTGAATGAATACAGTGTGTGTTACAGTTAACTTACCTATCATCCGAATTGATGCCATGTCTCTGCTTCGTTGTCTCAACTCACTGCAGAAGAAACAAAATTAAGGACCGATATAGAAGAAGATGTGCTAAACTTTCGATATTGCTGTATGCACCCTAACAATTTACTACCCACACCACCAACTAACCCTTGGCCCAACAAAATGTATATTGCTACCAACACCGTCACAAACATTACTCACACATGTTATTATAAGATTCAGATGTTTTAATTCTTCGTAGAACTATATTTTGATAACATTTTTTTTCAGTCAAATGTTAATTTCACAACATTTTAGTTATTTGGCAATCTGAATGAATGTATGTATCATATATTTTTATGTGATGTTAAAATATGGTGTCAAATTTTAGATGTTCAAATAACATCAGAAAGTAATTTTCATTCATGATAGCCAAGTTCTTTAAAAATTTAGATACATTTATTTACCATTTGAAAAGTATTTCTTAAGTTTTAACCAATTACATTAATATTTATTATTATTTGAAAATTAAAATTGATTTCCCAAAATCATTCCCCAAAATTTGTTGAAAAAATGTAGGTAATTAACTCGATCAACAAACAATAAAAATTAGTCGCATTGAAAAATTACAGTATTATTTTTTTAAGTGACGTACTATAATAGTCATTTTACAATTATCTTTAAAAGAATTTAAATTTGGTTCTTTAAGATTGCAAGACTAGCTCGTGGACAACTTTAGTAGGTATTTAGAACATTCTAAACCTTCCTTTTCAAATATTATTATTAATTATGCTGAAAATTAGTTTTCAGATATACCTACCTATATAAATAAACATGAGAACTTTCCATATCATAAGAAACAAACCATTTAGAACATCTCTAATAAGGATATCTAAGAGAGTTTCATAGACTAATAATACGGTGCCTTAACTTTTTTATTATTGGAGTTCTATGACGTGACACAGAGGGTATCAAAATTGATGATACTGGTACCTTAAATAAGGTACGTATCATCAATTTAATGTTATTTTTATTTTTATTTTTGGTATATAAATTCAATTTAATAGCTTCCATATATGTCAAAACATTACCGTTTGTCATTTATGTATGATACTCGAAAAATGGTATCACCATTGGAGTAAAATATGTATGAGTTGCATAAATATTATATGACATTATAGGGACCACTTGTTAGTAAGGTAAGATACCCAAAATGATATCACCATTGAATATGCTCTTGGAGATAATTAAAACTTGAATTGTGCCCCGTCAGCTAATTCTAGAAACTAAGCATCTAAAACCTTTGAACAAATATTCTTGTGACGTCTTCAAATCAAATGTACACCAAATAGTGGTAAGAAATGTTAGATAATAATATTATTAGGGCTTTAAGTATTGGGTTTTATATGTTAGTAGTTTAGTAGTCCATTAGGAATTATTATAAATTATTTTGTAATCCTTATTTTGTTAAGTAATGCTATTATAATATTATTGAAACCCTAGCCGTCACTTTGTGTTTCTCTCTGAACTTTAACATGGTATCAGAGCTCTTGGTTTGATTCAGGAGGAGGGAGTTCCGCTGTGAAGTTTAGGCTAGAGAAAATTGATGTTTGGCTTGTGGAAAATCAAGTCAAGGATGTGGTGATGCAATCTGGGTTACACAAGGCCAGCCTGGAGAGGCGGTGGTAATAATACTCAACACTCCACCGATTCTCAACTTCCACTAGCACCTTCGCATCCTCATAATAAGTTGTTGTTTCAGACGTAACCCGAGTATTCTTAGCACCCGCCTCTCCAGACTGATGTCGAGTATTATTACCACCGCCTCTCCAGGCTGATGTTGAGTATTATTACCACCGCCTCTCCAGGTTGACCTTGTGTAACCCAGATTGCATCACCACATCCTTGACTTGATTTTCCACAAGCCAAACATCAATTTTCTCTAGCCTAAACTTCACAGCGGAACTCCCTCCTCCTGAATCAAACCAAGAGCTCTGATACCAATTGTTGGGAAAAACCGGCATAGAGAAAATAAAAGAACGCAATCAACAACACAAGAATATAACGTGGAAACTCCAAAACCGGAGAAAAAACCACGGCCGTTGTCAAAACCGACAACCAGAGAATAAACACTATGTGAAAATTGTTACAACACATAGACTTCACTCTCAATCACCCCATGCCCCAATACACCCACACTCTCCAAAGTAAATATTTGAACTACATCTCAAATACTCTTAAACAAGAGCATAAGAGAAAAGCAAAAAAGACACAAATATAAACTTAAAGTGTTTACAAGTGTTACTGCTTGGTGCAATTATAAACAAAGAACTTAGGTCCATTATATAGCTTTGATTTCCTCCTTGCTTCACAATTCTAAGCGATGTGGGACTTTCAATAGCTATTTTTTAACCTCCTTCTTTTTCTTCATTAGCAATGTGGGACTTACATTGCAATCAATCCCAACAATCTCCACCTTGATTGTAATGGTCTTCAATCTTCATTGTCTACACCGACAATCATAATTCTCATTGTCTATACCGACAAATTAAATTATCATACTCCACAATAAAGAGTATACTCCACTTGGAACTAAATCATCCCAAGAATTTTCTTCACTTGAAACTAAATCATCCCAAGATTTTTCTTCACTTGGAACCAAGTCATCCCAAGAAATTCATCTCGAAACCTCACTGACAATTTATGGTGCAACTTCCATGTTGGCTTTCTCTGGAAGTTCATCAGCCATCGAGATAACCGTGTACCTTGCATCAATGCCAACCAATGTCCGCACGCTACCATCACACACCTTGCATCCATGTCAACCGATGCCCATGTGTCACTTGAACAACTTCAAACATATGTGAAACCACCTCAGGCCATTGTTAGGCTCCAACAATTCCAGTTTAGTTACATCACCTAGTAAACCTTGTTTCACTAGTCCAACTAAACTCATGTCACTAACAAGTACCCACCCGAAGATCCACAACTTAACCAAAACATGAGAATCACCACTAGTAACAGATGCATAACCAATAATAGTAGAAATATCTAACAAGTATCTACCTACTATCTATGCATCAAAGTTCAAGAAAATACCTCGCATTGTGTTAAAAGAAACTCACCCATACCTTGAACCTTACAAGCTTTCCGTCACCAAGATGAACAACTCCACCTTCAACTAGCTATAGGGATTCAAAAGTATTTCTTCTTCAAACACATGTGATAGGAGCTTCCAAAGTCCATAGGCGGTGGTAATAATATGTTGGTATATTGGTCCATTGAAATTTGCAAGGTCGTATTGTTGCTTTTGTCTCTTTGGCAGACTATGAAAGGGTGTGTTGTTTTTCGATGGTCATGATTTTTTTTTAGCAAGCAAATTGTTACGGCAGTTGATTTTGGTCTTTTGTCCATGTCTTGGTTCTGTTTTTCTGGACTGATTTTGGATCTTTTGTTTTTGTGGTTCAGTTCCGTTTGATTTGATTTGGTTCTGACCGAATTGGTTTTGTTTTGTTATGGTTGGTTTTGTTTGGTTCTGTCTGGTGAGTTAAGATAGTACTCACAATCTGTCTGTCTGGTGAGCGAAAGCTCGCAATCTGAAATTTGAATCCGGTGAGGGAATACTCACATTGAATCCGGTGAGGGAATACTCACAATTTGAAATTTGAATCCGGTGAGGGAATACTCACATTGAATCCGGTGAGGGAATACTCACATTGAATCCGGTGAGGGAATACTCACATTGAATCCGGTGAGGGAATACTCACATTGAATCCGGTGAAGGAATACTCACAATTCGAAGTCTGAAATCTGAAGAAGTTGAATTTGAAGCTATTAGTTAATTTAGTTTATTTTCGGGTTGATTTGTAACAAGCTCAAAGCTTAGTACGCTTTAGCTTGAGGGGTAGTATTAGAAATAAAATATTTAGTTAGAGTAGTTTGATTTTCGTTTTTTGTTTGACAAACTCTCGATGATTATCTGATAATGCATCGTGAGTTTGAGGGGAAGTGTTAGATAATAATATTATTAGGGCTTTAAGTATTGGGCTTTATATGTTAGTAGTTTAGTAGTCCATTAGGAATTATTATAAATTATTTTGTAATCCTTATTTTGTTAAGTAATGCTATTATAATATTATTGAAACCCTAGCCGTCACTTTGTGTTTCTCTCTGAACTTTAACAAGGAAGACAAAAAACACAACACGGGACCAAAAACCTATAATATAAAAAAACAACATAAATGAATATGAAATGCATTTTCTGATTCTAGTACTATAGTGAAGATGGCGGCTTGTATTGCTTTGACTTGACTACCAAGTTTTGAATGATGAGATCAATTCATAATCATCAATCTTAACAATAGCCACCATATTAGAATAAGTAATTGTTTGCTTTCACATAAACTCTCAAAACATTCATAAGTAGTTTTGATCTAAAGTATTAATGTGAGCTAATTATTTTTCAAAACAATAGGGAGAATTATAACCAAAGCGATTATGAGGAGAAGTAAAATGGCGAAACATGTCCATTTTCGAGAATTCTTTTGATGCCTCCTAGCAACATGTAATTGTTGGACCCCTCCCCTAACATACGAATTTGCTCGCTTCATTTGGCTCTCAATGTCATTCAACTCTTCACCTTGAGCTTCAACCAAAACTGCCATGTCCAAAAACACTTGATGTAGCTCATTTAGATTTCTCTCTATCTCTTTCACAGCACCATGTCTCTCCTCAATCTCTTGTATTGTTTCCATCACTGTTGCTCTCCCTTGTTCTTTGATTGCTTTCTGTAAAAATGTTTCACTCTCACCTGATCCACCATCATAATATATATAATAATTATATATAGTAAAGTGAAAAATTGATGATTAATAAGTGTGTACAAACTGGTTTGAACTAGTTAAGAGTTAAATACGAGTAAAAGGACCGTGGTTTAAGTTCCGACAAAAAACAAAAATCTTATCGTGTACAATTTTTCACAGATTCATAAAACCATTAACATAGACGAGCTTAGTAACGCATGCTTGTGACCCAAGTTAGAGGCGTTAAGGTGTTGAAAAAGTATAATGTGTGCCAAATAAAACCATTAACATAATTAGCAATCTAGCTGATTATTATATTTGAACAATTTTATAACCAATTTACTAAGATCTACAAATCGGCTATGTGCAAGGCATTTTACAGGTGAAAATTTCAACAAAAACATTTCGTACATTGAGGCTTATGCATGTACGGGTACACATGATGACAAATCCTAACAAGTTGGAAAGAAGCATAAATCTTAGCCAGAGTTTGCAAGTGATATAAATAAAGGTATTTCACATGTGATAAATAAATATTTTCTTCGTCCCAATATATAAGACCTACTTTGATTAAATATATTATTTATTTATCTTGTTTTGACCGTATTTTTTGGATATTTAATATCAAGTTTTTATAATTTTTACAAATAGACAATTAAAGATATGAGTATCAAAATTCTGCATTAACGTACGTGAAGTGGTCAACTAAATCTTATATTTTGGGCCAGAGTGAGTAGTTCGTCGCATTAGTCATGCACTTCACCAAAATATTAAAAATTATGAGAGCATCTTCAATTGTGCAAATCATAGCTAGCTTTTGATTATTATGAATTCAAAAGTGAAATTTTATTCAAATTCAAAATAAATTAAAAAAATCTGTCCCAAAAAATAAATATAGCTTTTTTGTTAACCCTTTGTTTCTCGGATGAAGGGGCTCCGATAATCTAGAATTCAGTCAAATAAAGTCTGACCAATGATTATTCTCACAAGAAATTGAAATCTGGTTCTTCCAGAACGATTCATCATAAAGAAAACTTATTAATATCACTTGAAAATTAAATAGTTGAACTCAATGCCTTGGTTAACATTATATTATATAGTTTTAATTAATGAGCCAAACTTATTTTTAGGGTTAAAAAAGCAGCATACATTAAAAAATGCCATTAATAACAGAAATTAAGAAAAATTAAACAGAAATATATACGTATCATGCATACCAGTAGAGATGAGGAGGTCAACAGTTTTATCATCAGCTTTCTCTCCGGTGACAGTAAAGTATCTCCGTTGCACCGTCTCTCTATACTCCGACGATATCTGTTCCCTAAGTCCATTAAAACTCTCCATAGAATCTTTCAGATTCTTCCTCAAACCACTAACCACCACTACCCTGGTTCGATCCGAAGAGGAACCGGGTCCACAATCAGGCAAAGACCGACTCGCTTCATTGGACCGGTCAAGTGACTCCAACCGAGACTTGATTAGTTTCGCTTTCTTGAGAGACAGAATAACGTCGGAATCCATTTTTGAACGAAGCTCTTTCACCGTTTTTGCGCTGTGAAGTTTTTTGCTCTTTTCGTGTGAGTTTCGAAGGTTTATGTGAAGTTGATCCAATTCCTTCAGTTGCTTCTTCACGGCTTCTACTTCTTCATAGAATTTTTCGAGAGTTTGTGGTGTTGCGGTGGAGTTTCCCGCCATCTCGATGACGTGGCGGTGGTTGTTGTCGACGGAGAGTAAATCGTTCATGTTTGTGATGAATGGTGAAATTAAAAAGGAGAGAGTGGTGATTTGCGTTTTATAGGCTCAGTTCTGCTGATTTTTCGTTGAAAACTTGTAAAAAAAGAAAGATATTCCAAATTTCTCGAAACGTGTTTTTTATTTTTTACAAATATTTGGAAACGTGTTTAAATTTTTAATATTTGATACTCTAATTTTTTTTAATTTTTTTTACAATGAATAAATCTTATTTCAATAGTATCCACGTGAGTACATATCAGTTGGCAGAGATATCACATTCTTTTATATATAGGGGTTGAGGTTTGAATTTTGCACACTCAACTTATCCACCTAGGGTAAATATTTTGGCCACTATACTACCCGACAAATTTTTTTTTTCTTAATAGTCAAAAAAATCTTATCTCAATAGTTAAATGTCAAAATTGTTAAACAAATATTTGTGGTGTAAATTAAGACATTGAACTTAAGTGGATAATGAGTTTCTTCTAGGATGAATTGTTCAGGAGAATTCGAGTCTGATCCCTTGTTGAAATAATTTTTAGACAAACTTTACTTACATCCGACCGAACTTTCAATTATCAGAGGGTTAAAAAATAAAAACAAAAATATGTACAAATCTTCAATTTATGTGTGTATGTAGGTTGTGATAATTTATTATTTTGTCTTCCATTAAGCTCAATATTTTCATAGTATATAAATACATACATACATATAATTATGGAATGCTCATGAAATATCCATAATCATGAAACCGTTAATTATGTGTATTAAATAGATTAGATAATATTAGTCAGGCTAAATTACATTTTTGTATTCCTAATTTTTTATGAATTTGTGATTTTGACCTCCTAACTCGAGCCTTTTTGCAAAATGCTAGTCCCCACAAGTCAATGCACATGTGGATAATGACTCACATGTCAAATCAGCTTATCTTGTCACATATGGTAACGTGATATATGAGTCATTGTCCACATGTGTTGACTGGTAAAGGCCAACTTGAGTGTGTTGTCATTTCAAAATGTTCGCTTCAACCGCAGTTTAACCTCCCAAAAAGCTAAGTTGGCTTGACAAGCACACAAGGAAGCGGGAGCAATTAAACAAAAAATACCTTTCTTTTCCTTCTACTTAAGGGGCAAAGAGAAACGCTTTTGCTACTGAGAAAGCGAACGTGTGAAGGTTAAAGTCAGCGAGTGGAATAAATGGAACAAGTATAAGGGCTAGTTAGTAGGTTTTTATTTTATTTAAATAAGCGATTTTCACATATTATAAAAAATATAATTTATTCATTAATCCTTATCAAATATAATTTAAATTATCAAAAATGAAATATAATAAAATAGAAATTACAAAATAATAGTTTGTTATTGTATTAAAAATATTAATATAAATAATTGACTTGAAAAAATGTATGATTTTATCACTAGAGTAATTTTTCATTTTAAAAAAGTTATGAAATGAAAATATTAGTATTAATTTTTTTTTTGACACAAAAATATTAGTATTAATAATTGACTTAAAAAAATTAAAAATCAGCCTCCGCGAGATAGCTGAATTGGTTGGAACGGAAATTCAACCTTGATACCCTCATTTATTCACATGAAAAAGTGAAATTCTAGCCACTAGGTTACTTGACAAAAATAAAATAAAAATCAATTGAAAATAGAATATTATAAAATGAAAATATTGACGTCACAAGAACAAATGAGTACTTTGGACGAAATTTGAAAGTTAGCAAAAGTGATAGTGAAAATTTCATTTTATCTTTATAAATAATGAACATAAATTACAATAAATTTTAATGGTTGGTGATATTTAAGTTATAGACAAAAAAAGTTTGTTGAAAGATTGGTTTATAGCTACTCCCTTTGAGATTTTACCTAAAAGTTATAGACAAAAAAATTAGTTGGAAGACTAGTTAATAGCTACTCAGCTTGAGATTTAACTTAAGTACAGTGAGTAGTTAGTAAATTGAAAATTTCATTTATTTATAATTGTTAATAAAAAAATAAAAAATTATTATTAACTAAAGTGGATTTACAATAATAGTCTGAGAGAATTTGAAGTGGATTTCATGGTCAAATCTGAGATACCTCATATATCAAACCTATAATTTCAGTATTTACCAATTAAAATGACTTACGAGTGAATTATTAATATTTTAACTACTTATAATTTGTTGTGAGCGTGCATAACATTGAACATATATTTTATCAACGACTGGTTTTACATTCCAAAACAAGTAGAAGAGTCGAATCCTTAAAAAGCAGTTTAAAGACCATGTATTGACGGTTTAAACATCCAATTAAATCATCACACAATGAAGTTTGTTGACATAGTTTTTAACAAAATATTTAATAAAATGACATCGTGCTAAAATCTAATTGAATTTGGACGATTGTGTAGACATAATATAAAGTGTCAAAATATAGTCCTTAAAATTCGTACAAATTTTAATAAATTACAATACGTAGGGTAGTCTTCTAACCTAAGGAAAAACAGTACTGAGGAAGCACCCGCGAAACAGATGGAAGAAATACTAGCTAGTAGCTACGTACGTGAGATGATAGCTTGTACTTTACACTTAGTACTTATTTTTTTATCATTAGTGCTTAATTACTAGTTTACTATTCTTGATCGGAATCTATGGTTGAGAAGTGTTGTTTTCTGCGGTTTAAAGTGTGTACCAGCAGAAGACAAAGTAGCTTCATACAGTTCCTTGAAATAAAATTTTAAAAATTAAATCAAAATAAGAAAGAAAAAATATTATAAAAGAATAGTAAACAAAAAGATTATCTATAACAAAAATGCATTCGGTATTTATAAAAAAGCAATAGATTGCGTACATGTAACAAAAGGGACTTTTCAAATTATATCAAATTAACATGGCCGTTCTTCAACATATTTTGGTCACCTTTGCAATGATAAATGCAGATTTAGTTGGATGTAATTTTTAAATGTTTTCAAGTTGCACAAACAATGTATAAAAACTAATGGAAGTGGTAAGATATCATCAGAAAATGAAAAACATTAAAAGAGAATATCTTAAAGCCAAAACACATACTATACATCCAATGAACAAAGTAACCGAGTCTCTGTAAACTCGAGTGCTTAACATCTTCACCCTTTTTTAAGCAACAACTAACAAGCCCTACAACCATTGTAAATTTGTCGCATATTTTGAGCACACAATAGTGCAACTGTGTTGACACTTGAGTTCAGCTTAAAGATAACCCTGTCATAATCACAAAATAAGTTAAAATTATTGTAACAAAAATTGCACTGTGTAATCAGATTATACCCACTTTTACACTGTATCCCTTCCTGTCTTTCAACGCTGCAACAGTCTGTAAAAGTCTATAACACTCTGAACTGCTATCCACCATGTATGAAAAATCAGATAAAACCGATGGCAATTTTGAATTCGGCCCATGTAACCAATTCCTACACTGCACAATCGCGTATTCCACTTATGAGTTAAAAAAATGATTCAATCACCAGTGCTCAGCTTTCAAATTCCATCCTTGGTTGAGCCCATACAGAAGTAACTTGCTCATAACTTCCTCTCTCTCAAACTTGGCCAGTCCAAAACCGCTGGCCAGTTCAATGAATTGTGTATTTTCACTGTCATTATTGTTTGGACAAAAAACCTGTGCTCTACAACTTTTTCTATCAAACTTTTACATAATTCCATGTTCCTGTTGGCATTTAATAATTCATGGAACGTATATATATACAGCCCACAGTTACAATCAAAATGAAAATTATAGCATGAAAACATTTACCAACTTCTCAAGTGGACTGAAGCACAGTCAAATAGTATTTATAGCCCTGGCACTTGCCCGAATGCTGCTTGGTTTCATCACTGTCTCCCAGAACTTGGGATGGAAGTTTCCAACTCAAAACATAATTTGACAGGTCATATGTCCCTGGAGAGAAGACACAGATCTGAAGAGGAATTTCTGCTGAGGACATGGGCTCAAGGTGGATATTGGTCGAGCTTGATCCAGACCAAATGTATGGGGAAACACTTTCCAATAATACTACCTTTCCTGGTTGGGCTTCGAGAGCATTGGGAGTTACCTTGATTTCAGTCACTGGTGTGACATCATGCCATCCTGCTTGGTTATCAGGAGTTGCTGATTGAATCGCGTTCACACTGTTCATATGTCCACCACTACCATCAAAATCTGTGGTGTCAATGCGCACAAAAGCAGTGGCATCAGATGAATTGTAAAGATGCATCTTTAGATTTATTTCGCAGAAGGATGCAGAGAAGTCATGATGCAAGGTTTGAGGTCCATCCACTAGCCATGAAATGGGGCCCGTGCTAGCAGTACTATAAAAAAGAAAGAAAAAGATCAACATAAACCCCACATAAAGTCATGTGATAACAAACACAAATATATAAAATCTATCAAAATAAGAACATGAACCATGCCTTAAGTGACATGTATGGTGAGACATAACATGAGGAGGATCGGATAAACCAGGGCTGATGCTACTGTTGAGAGGCCGAGAGATCAACACCAAATCAACGGTATTTAAGTCACCTAGATCCTACAAACATTAAATGCATGTCAGTAATAGAAAAGAAAATCAATAAAGTATTTTAGCGAATACCATATGTTCTACCATGACACAGGAAAACAAATTTGTCTTTCAAACTTTGAAATTCCTTAAACTTAAAAATTATGCCAGTTGGTGTTGTGGAAATTTAATAAATTGTGTCATATCCTTTAAACATTCAAAAATTAAATCTTCTCATAATATAGCTGACTAGTTAGCTAACCGACAAAAATGGAAACAAGTAATAATGCAATAATAAATCAATTTAGATACAAAATACATACTGTAAATCAGAACTTCGATACAATTTTGGTCCAATGGAAACTTCAATTTTGGTTATATATGTTCTTGCTCATTATAATTAGTAAGAAATTTTCTAAAAGAAACGTAGTATACTAGTATGCAAAATAAGAATTAAAGACAAACGAAAGCTTACTAAAAGGAAATATAGTAACGAAAGCATTGAAATCTTTAAGGATCAAGTTCATATGATGCTAAAGTTCAACAGAGAAATTGATAATGAGCAATATGCTAAAGTTAAATCGTATATTTCATTTCCAAGTAGTTTTAGAATCCTAAAACAAATCACACAATTCATCATTAGTTATAGCTTATAGGATGAGATTCAGTATCATATTCAAACATTTATATACTCATAAAGTATAAAATTCATAAATTACTGATTTCAAAAGAATGGTTTTCTTTTGATGGTGTGAAAATACCAAAAAGAAGAGATACAATAAGAAAATGATAAAACAGTATGAGGTGAAAAATAAAATTTCATTCACATTCTGGTCTCGGTAAAATTCGTTTACAAATTTCAACCAGTTCTATTTTCACCTACTCAACCATACATACTATAAATGATGATATAAAATTCAGAAGAAACAGATGTGGACATTATCAAAACAAAACAAATGTCTACCTCGTGTAACACTTTCTGCTGCAATCTTTCAAAATAGTGGAAATTGACCAAAGGTACATTGTTTGTATTGTAAACTAAATCCTCACTGCATTGAGGAACCAATAACACATCACTTCCGAGAGGCAAGGTAGATATGTTGTGTTCCAACGTCGATAATCTCCTTGAATTCTGAGTAAACAATACATTAATTTAGCCCACCAAATTATCATATGAATGCAAAGCAGACACACAAACTTGATACCAAATTTTAGGTACCAGCACATCATGAAAAAAATACAAATAAAGACCAGGCTACATGGATCAAATAAAGACTTTTCACAAAATAAACTATAGCATCAACCTTCAATGTGAAGAAACATGATATGGCTTGACCAGCCATCAGCGTTTGCGAAGGGAAAATAGCCTCAGGAGGTTGAAGTAATGATATTTCCCAGTGATGCCCAATAGATGACAACTGATAAACTTGGAAACTTTCTGAGCTTGTCTTGTTAACAATATCCAATCTAACAAGAAAATCTTGTATTCTTAATCGAGAAGGACTGATTTGAAATGAGACATCTAATGATGGTAATACCTGCAACCATCAGATTTGGCACTTGAGAATTAACAAGGTCTATGACCCCAGTAAAGATCAAAATAAGTCATTTAATTTAACAGACATTTTTTATATTCATAATGTGACAAAAAATCGATAAACAAAATGATTCAATTTTTTTATAGTACCATATAGTTAAAAATAACAGTATAAAGAGGGGAAATAACGCCAGTGAAGCCCAAAAAGTTTCACTTTCAGTACATGTTATACTAACCTGCACATTGTAATGCAAGCGAAGAGTGCGATATCTAATGACACTAGATATATCTTCAATCTCATAATAAATGCTCATATAAAGAGAAATGTCACCAGGAACAGCAGCCCTAAACCAAAGAGGCCATGATAAGGGTGTTTCACCTTGAACTGAAGTGTCCTGAAACAAAGTGTAATTCATGTGAACATGTCAGCAGATGCCAGAATAGTAATATACAACTTCCTCAGAAAGATTCAAAACTGACCGCCGGAAACGAAAAGACTGTTTCAGACATCATATTAGGATTAGCATGTGCACCACTTTGCACTGAATCTGACTTTTTTGTTAAGCAACCAGGAAACTCTAATTTCACATTTTCTTGATTCCCAACAATCAGGAATCTAGGGTGACTTATCTTCATCTTCAGATTCTGCCAAAACAGCAAACAAACAAGTGTTAGCATGAAAGAAAGAGCAGGAAGAAAGCAAGTTCAACCCAATACAAGGATGTTGGATAGCAGACTGCATCTATCTTTCAATCACACAATGCACCTGCTGTATAAAACTAACCCCACGACAACTGTTATCCCCGAGAGGAGAAATGGTGTTTTGATAGGAACAAATGACAGAAAAAATTAATAATTTTACAGAAATGATTGATAAAAAAGGGAGAATTATCCACACATCCCCCCTTCACAAATGATTTCTTTTTTCATAATCCATCCAATTCACAGAATGAATCTATCCCAATTTCTCCTATTTATCTAATTCATACCCCCTTTAACTGACTACCTAACTAACCCTAACAACTTTAGCGTGTGTTTGTTTCAGATAATTTTCACTGCAAATGGAAAAAAAAAAAAAAACTTTCCACTAAAATCAGATTTGAGGGGCCAAGAATACATAACCAACATTTCATTCTGTCCTTTTACCCCCAACAACATATTATCCCCTTCAATTGCAACATCATCCTCAAGGTTGAAAGTGGTTTACTGACTGATAATGTTCATGTTACTGGTTTCCCAAAATCTGCCAGGAGTATCCATCTTCTTCCCCTAGCTTATGTTTGTAGACTTTTTTGTTGGTAAAAACTATTTTGACTACCTGGCATCTATACACAAGTTGAAATGCAAACGACGTGCAAGCATGCACCACATAGAAGAAAAAAACGCAACTTAACTCCAGATACCATACCTTAACAGGAAACTCTGATGGATTCCTCAACTCCAGCATAAGTTGCCGTAAATCTCCAGCATATGCCTTTCCAGGTAAAGATTGGATAGTACCCTGAATCTTGGGTATACTCTGGGATTTAAAAAAAAGTTGCTTCAGTATAGACAAAAGAGAATATGTTGTAAATATGTAATTATTGTTGTAGAAACTTATTATGCTTAAAGTAGACAATTATGGGGAATTTATGTATTAGGCTCGTTGATCAAAACCAGTTGTACAGTTAGAGGTATGTAAGTATATATACTCACAGATAAGTGCCTGTACAGTTGTACTCTTTACACAATTGAATAATACTTCAAAATATTTTTCCAAGAACATAAGAGTAAGGAGAGATGGAAAAATGAAAAAGAAGAGCAAAGTAGAACACACCTTGATCACCATAAATTTAAATTTCTCATTGGGCGACTGCTTTGCTTTTCTTCTTCCTTTTACAATATTCTTCTTCGGGTGGCTCAACTCAAAGTTGTGAAAGCCAACTATCGCACCTGATAGTTTCCATCGAACACCAAGAATTTCAAGAGTACCTACTTCCTTGGGAGTCACTGATAGTTGAACCTGGCAAAATCAATTTTGCAAAAACAACAAATTAAAATTACGACAAGTCGACAACAAAAGCCTTTTCTCACAAGGAGTGTTAAAAAACATGGATTAAAAGAAAATATAATGTCTTGTTGTAAATCTATACATTAGACTACCCTCAATCTAATCTTGTCACTCGAGCTTCTACTGTTATTATTATCTCACATGCTCATGCTCACACCACCCAAGATTAGATTCTATCATCTTTTACATAATAGGACCAACACCAAGTTTTTCTTTATTGCACTCATTACAATCCTAGACATATCTTGTCTTTCCAAGTGTCAATCACAATAGAACAAAAAGTAATGAACAAGTGTGAGTTTTTGTTTGTGTGCAAGCAAAACGTATATTTGAAAAAATTGTATAAGAATATTTATGTTGTAAATACGTAATTTTTAGGAGAATCATATCTTGTATTTCTTGACTAACATTTAATAGGATGAGACTATATATTCAGATTAGAGATTGTAATTAGAATCATTTAATAATATCCAGAATACTTTCCTCGCCAAACCATTGTTCAAACTTAACTTCTGCACTTTCAGGGACAAACACAGGATACTTCCTTACTCCTTCCCAGATTCGTTCCCCTCCCTGGTTTTGTGGGAAAATTATTATAGAGGAGTGCAAACACTCCCTCTTTGTATGTATTGTATAAGCTTCAGTAGCCACGGTTTGGTAGTTGGTTACGACAGCTTTCATATGTATTGAACAAGCTTCACTTCGTAAGGCAGCTCTCCCAGTTCAGTGAATTGATTCATGATTGCATAAATAGAAGGCTCAAAACTTGAGACTTCAGAAATTACATGATATAGAAAATTTTCGAGAGAATTTTCCCTCTTTCAAAAATTCCCTCTCCTCTTAAACACGTTCAAGATACGTCAAAGTAATTCTTATACAATATGGGTAAACCCCCTTCCTTTCCTTGAGCTAGCTTCTGGGATTAAATATGGCTTGGCTCAAATACTAATATGGTATTTAAGTCTAATCTAAATCTATCTTTGAGCTACCCGCATAGATCCAGTCATGCAAAGTTTACACTTTATATTCAATCCTAGGCATAAGAGAGATGGATGTGTTGAGGTTCCACATCGACTAAAGATATGACCAAAGTAGTCCTCCTAAAGCAAGAGGAATCCTCACCTCCTCAGCTAGTGTTTGAGGATGAGCTAAGTCTAACACAAATAATAATAATAACTAAAACAAATGTCTAACCCAATTTTTACCAGACACAAAAATCAACAATTTTTTTCCCCCCAAATTTACATCTTAGCCTGCCTTATCCATAAGGGAGAAGATTTGAACGAAAGAGAAATCATATTCAGGAGCTCCATTTTCAATTTGATAGAAATGTGATTTTTTGACACTTTCAGGACTCAAAGCCCAGCGTCATTCTACTCAAGTTTCAATATAATTGAAGACATGCATAAAATTGATAGAAATGTGATATTTTGTGAACTAACACAGAGCAAGTTAAGAATGTTGGGATAGATGTTCTTCATTACCCACTATTAGAGTAGTAAAGTTTAGTTTTAACTGTTTTGCCTTTTAGTAAGATATTTTCTATTTTTACTATTCTTGAATATTCACTGCCAGATAGCAGCAAGTGATTGAGACTGTTTTCACAGCTCAGAGTTTCTTACAAGGGGTGTAGGTTAACAATGAATATATATATATAGACACACACACACACACACACACACACACACACCTTGTAATCTTTTCAATCAAGAAATATAGTAACAGAATTTCACAGAGAAATACAATGCAAGTTATGCAACTCAATTTGTATACTTTTAGTCAATACAAGACCTCTTGTACTGAAATTCAGCTATAGAACAAACTCACCATGGTAGTTTCACCACCTCCTAGTGAGAAATCAACCTCGGATACTAAAAAGGAGGAATTGTGTGAGCTCGTATCCCGGAAGTGGTCAACTTCATTATCAGTTTTCACACTCAATTCATTTGCATCTGTAGTATCCATGACAAACTATTACCAACCAGAAGGCCACTAATATTAATTAATAAAAAAAATGAAGAAAGCAATAAAAAAGGGTAAAAGGCATAAGCAGAAACTTGTAGCTTACTTGATGTAAGTTCATCAGTACTAGTAGAATATTTGCATACAAGTGTAACACCAGATACGGGAATTGTAATTTGCAGAGGGTTTATGAATTCAATATTAACCTTCACAGCTTCTGCATATGGTGCAACGGATAGACAATCCACGAGTAATGCATAACAGGAAGAAGGAAAAAAAAGTAAGTTTATTTGTATTTATTCATTAAACCAAACTAGTTTGTAAAGTAAACTGTAATGATACTATAATGAATGTATTCCTGGTCAGGTCAAAATTCTATTTGCCCAATTCAGTTTCATATTCTCACTTTACACAAATACCAACAAAACTTGCACAAGAAAGTCCAATAGAGATTAGAGTTCCTAAATATTTTAGAGTGAAAATAGGTTGAAACATAAACTGACACATGCAATTTAATTTCCTAAATGAATTGCATTGATGATTCTGCTCCAGTCCATCCCTCTTCTACCATACAGAAGTTGAGTAATAGAATATTAAATGTGAATTATTTAAGTTTTTAATATATAATTACCATAAGTGCATGCCAAAAATTTTATAGTATGAGTATCATTTCCACTCCATAAATACACTCCTGATGATCTAATGCAGATCCTAAAGTTGCAAAAAAAACTATCATGTGTCTTAGTCATACAACTACAATTCTTTTCACACTAGGTGGAGTTGATTGCATGGACTAATGATGACATACCATCCTATAAAGTATTAAGTCCAAAGATGATCTTTTACCTCTAAATGTCTCTCAGTATAGTTTAGCTTATAATTCTCCATGATCTCTCTCTAACTATTGGACTATCCAGTATCCACTATATGGCCGACCCTCCTTACTAATGTTTTATAGTTTCTTCTCTACACATGTGTCTAAACCACCTAGAAGGAGAGACCGTACCATCTCCAAGATGCATGCTACCCCATTTTTCTATCTTATTGTATTTTTTATTATATCTTTGTCTTGTTGTGCAACCACTCATCCATGAATACTCTTAGAAATTTGGGTTGGGCTTAACTCAACTTTACAAAACCGGCTTTGTAAGGATGAGTTAGGCCCAACCCAAAATTCTAAAATGGTATCAGAGTCTCCTCCACGATCCTTTGGGTCACCTGCTATCAGTTTTCTGCTATTGGGCCACCCACCGTTTATATCCATGCACCAAGCCCAATAGTGTTCGGCGTGAGGGGGTGTGTTAAGAGTTCCACATTGGATCTGAGTGAGATGGCCTGAAGAAATGACGCAGTACGGAAGCGCTAGGTTAGCAAAACGCTAAACCTAATGGATAAAGACAAGCCGCAAACACAAACTTGTCAAAATAGGGTTTCGGAGTCCACCGAAAGAGTAATTTGGAATCCACCAAATTTGAGAAAAATCTCTGAATTTTATTAAATCAAAAGGTTGCCTTCAAGGCTACAATAATTTAGTTTAAATAGGAGTGAAAAATAAAATTAACAAATCTCCTAAAAGATTGTAAAAATAAAAACAACAAACCTAGCTAAATAAAAATTACAAATCTACCTAAAATATAAAAAAATAACTAACCTAGGTGAAATATAAAAATAAGAAATCAACCTAAAATATAATAAAACTAAATCTAACTAAAATAATAATATACAGAAGAAATCCTCCTACATCAGTCTCCTCTACCTCAAAAGAACTCGACCCCGAGTTCTCGTTTTGATAAAGAGCTTCCTTTGCAGGTTGACTCCTCCAATGAACAAGAGACCACCCTCCTGGATCCCATTGAATGAAGTGAGAGGACCTGTCTCGTGTCAACACATCCAAAAGACCACCGGGGTTCCATTGCTCAAAGATGGCACACCGAATTGGAAATTTATCACAAAAGGGTATTTGACTCAACTCAGTTAACATGCTTGAGCTAGTGCCTAAACCATAAGATTTAAGGTAAAACCCGAATTGAACCCGATCTACAAGCAAACCTTTGAGTTCAATGTGACGGCTGTGATGCGGCGGTTTTGCTGAGATGGAAGTCGTCGCCTGCATCCTAGTGTCTCGAGGTTCTAGTGGCAGTGAGGTTGTTGTCGGATTTCGCACAATTAATCTGGCTTAGACAGAGCCGCCATAAGTAGGTCGACATCAAGTTGTGGATCGCCAGACTTGCACAAGACACCGAATTGGAAATTTATCACAAAAGGGTATTTGACTCAACTCAGTTAACATGCTTGAGCTAGTGCCTAAACCATAAGATTTAAGGTAAAACCCGAATTGAACCCGATCTACAAGCAAACCTTTGAGTTCAATGTGACGGCTGTGATGCGGCGGTTTTGCTGAGATGGAAGTCGTCGCCTGCATCCTAGTGTCTCGAGGTTCTAGTGGCAGTGAGGTTGTTGTCGGATTTCGCACAATTAATCTGGCTTAGACAGAGCCGCCATAGGTAGGTCGACATCAAGTTGTGGATCGCCAGACTTGCACAAGACAATTTTTTTTATCCTATTTGGAGTCTCTTCACCTCCCTCTTCGGACACAACTTCCTCATCCTCAGAACTAGAGTCGTCAGTAGATGGGTTGTTGCGGTTGTTGTCGCCGTTTCTGTTGTTATTGTTTCTATTGTTATTGTAGTTTCGGTTGTTGTTAGATAACGTTGTCACCTGTGTTGTCAGAGCGGTGATGGCCGCGGTTAAAGCCGTCATGGCACCATAAAACTCTGCTTTCGTCACCGGTTGATCTCCCATCTGATCACGTTAGGAAAAGAACAGGAGAAACCTGCTCTGATACCAACTGACGCAGTACGGAAGCGCTAGGTTAGCAAAACGCTAAACCTAATGGATAAAGACAAGCCGCAAACACAAACTTGTCAAAATAGGGTTTCGGAGTCCACCGAAAGAGTAATTTGGAATCCAACAAATTTGAGAAAAATCTCTGAATTTTATTAAATCAAAAGGCTGCCTTCAAGGCTACAATAATTTAGTTTAAATAGGAGTGAAAAATAAAATTAACAAATCTCCTAAAAGATTGTAAAAATAAAAACAACAAACCTAGCTAAATAAAAATTACAAATCTACCTAAAATATAAAAAAATAACTAACCTAGGTGAAATATAAAAATAAGAAATCAACCTAAAATATAATAAAACTAAATCTAACTAAAATAATAATATACAGAAGAAATCCTCCTACATCAAGAAATGTTTATAAGTGAGGGCAATCTTCACCTTACAAGCCGGTTTTGTAAGGATGAGTTAGGCCCAACCCAAAATTCTAAAAAATACATTCTCATTTATGCACACTATGTTTACTTGTTAGACTTTTACCACCCAAAATTTGAGTCATACTACAATCAACCATGTGTCTTCATAATATAATTGAGATATGCAAGACTTGTTAGTGGAACTCACTGGATACCAAGTCATAAGTCTGTCACAGGTGCAAAGAGAATATATAGCTCAGCTAAACATAAAATGAAATATTAAACACTAACTTCAAAACAGACAAAGATCACTCGTTCAAATTGCATTATGAGATGATAACTCAAATCAATTAAAATCACAAAATGCTAATACGTCTTTCATTATAAAAAAACCAATAGCATTTTTATAGTAATAACTGAATAACATCTATGGGCAAGCATTTACAAATTACTAGAACTTTGAATCAAACCAATGCCATTATCCCTTTAAGGAAACAAAAACACTGTTACTACAATGTAAAAAGTCACGAAAAAGTCAACATTATTATTATCAAATATAGTATTGGCCAGATATTAAAGTGAAACAAAATCATATATAATGAACTTATACGAAATTCTATGACATACCTCCTGCAACACAAACATTTGATTGAGTGTTCTTTTTTGAGATAAGCTTTGATTGCAACTCCAACCAATTAGTCTTGGCAGCAGTAAATGATGGTATCATGTCTTCCTCCAAAGAATGCCACAAGCCTTCTTTAGTGTTAACCTGAAGTGACACTACAAGCTATCATAATCAAACTACAGGCATTAACTAATTTTAAACTTCTATGCAACAAATCCATTGGAAAAATGCTTCTAATGGACATTTGAAAGTTCTAACACAAATAATAAAATAAGAAGAAACCCCCGAATTTCTGTTGCAAACCACAAAAAGAAAAGCGCAATTTCTATTATATGCCAGTAATCACCTTACTGGGGATTTATATACTGTTACATGATATGTGTAATGGTTATTTCAACTGTTGGTTAAACTCATTGTATCAGTTAGTCAGCGTTAGTGCCATCTATCTCAGTTTGTTAGTGGTATCAATATACAAAAACAGTTGAGAAATGTTTGTTATCTCTTTCTCTAATATGTGAGACCTACCATCATCTCCTGTGAATGAATTGATGTGTGCCACAAAAGGGTTTTCTACAAACCACATGGCATAGAATAGTATAGTTCGGAAGAATAAAATTACTATGCAGTAGCTTGGGTTTGAAAATCGAATGATAACTGCAATTGTACTACTTAAAATGAGTATTAATCATTGTAAAAGAAAACATAGAATGACAGAACCTTTCTCAAAATATGAGTATTACTGATTATAATTTCATCTTCTTTCTTGCTGTTAGATTACCTTTCTCTCAATTCTCTTCTATAGTAGTATGGTATCAGAGTCATGATCCATTCAATTACATCCAATATTATATTTTGCCAGTTTCCCATTACACTGGAAGGGTGATCCTCAAATACCAACATGAATTCAAGGTGCTTACATGTATCATATATAGCTCATAAGATATTTACAGCCAGGGTGACAGACCTCTCAAAAAGAGAGTAACGGGCTTGAAGTGATTGGGAAGAGGAAGAAAATTCATATCAGATGATGTATTAATATGCCAATGTAGGAAATAACATCTCTTAGTAATTATTCAACTTTCCAAGTATACAAGTTCATCCTATAATTCCGTCGAAAAACAAAAGTTCATCGTATAAATGTAGAATAAATCCATCGTATCTTAGGTAATAGAATTAGCTAATTATTCAGAATCTATTATATTTATAATCCTGATGTAACCAAAGTGCAGACATCAGTCTTCTGAGTGTGTGTTTCGTTCAAGCAAATTAAGAAAAACCTTCTCTAATATCCTATAATATTAAGTGCCAACAAAACCTATACAGATTTACCATAAAAGCATAAGCTTCCCCCTGTCCCTACCTAGCAAATAACCAGTCTGCTAAACATCATCAGAGGTTAACGAAATAGGAAGAGGAAAACATTTTGATGATTAAATCCAAAATACCAATAAAATTGGAGAAACATTGAATTGAGAAAAACTTACAGCTGAAGGTGATCCAAAAGTTCGATGATCTTCAAAGATGACCTTGAGTGAAGAGATGTTGATCACGGGCAATTGAAGTTTTGTTACCTCAAATGTGTGCCCTGTTTTCTGTAGACAGGTGTCAATAATTATATACTGTCCAACTCAGCATCAACATAGATAACACGTAAGACTATTTCAAGAATTAAAACAAATCAAGTTAATGCTAGTTCAGAAACTGTTGGATATTCCGCCTTCATTGCGGTCCGCCCCCATCTGCCTAATTGCGGCAGATGAGTTGCCTTCATTGCAGCCTCCAACACCTTCATTGTGTTGGGTGTGAAGGGGTGGATTTAGTCCCACATTGCTAAGAGATATGGCCTGTGTAGCGTTTATATAAACTAGAGGCAATCCTCACCTTAAAAGCCGGTTTTGTAAGGTTGAGTTAGACCCAATACTCATTTCTAAGATGGTATCAGAGCTTATCCTAGATCTATTGTTGGGCTTCCCGCATCGTCCACGCTTCAGGCCCATTGGGCCTGAGCGTGAGGGGGTGTGTTGGATATTCCGCCTTCATTGCGGTCCGCCCCCATCTGCCTAATTGCGGCAGATGAGTTGCCTTCATTGCAGCCTCCAACACCTTCATTGTGTTGGGTGTGAAGGGGTGGATTTAGTCCCACATTGCTAAGAGATATGGCCTGTGTAGCGTTTATATAAACTAGAGGCAATCCTCACCTTAAAAGCCGGTTTTGTAAGGTTGAGTTAGACCCAATACTCATTTCTAAGAGAAACATTTGACACAAACAATCAGGTTCTAAACATAAGAAATTTGAAAATCAAGTAGAGGGTCACCTCCACAACTTGAAGGAAGTCGCCTAGGAATAATTCTTGTGTCGTCTTGGACTGGTGACTACAGGCCAAAATTTCTGTCATATGTTTGACAGCTACATCATACATCCCAAGAGAAGCATACCACCTAAAAAAATCACCTTAATTAGCAAGCTTCAAAGAATGTAAATGTCATGCTTTTTGATATAAAAATCACAATATATTATTGTTGAACCAAGACTAACTTACTGTCCTATATGGAAATGAACATGATCATTAATATAACTCCAAGTAGTTCCTCTAAAAACTGAAAGAGCGCTTCTGTATGTTCGAATTGCATGCTTGATCTGAACAAAACAACATCAAGGTCATAAAATTAATAAGAAAAGGCAAGACATTAATAAGTAGGGGGAAAATATTGACAGCCAATACCTGGTCACACTTTTTATACTGCTCCCCAGAAAGAACTAGATGAAATCCATATTTGCGTGACATGGAGGGTTTAGACAACAAATAACAGTACGATGCTTGTTCAAGCATCACAGCAGAATGTAGGATATCCTACGATAAGGAATTAGTCAAAAACAGAACATAATAATCCAAATTGGTATTATTTTATTTTACTGTTTAAAAAAAGCAATACCTCACCACAAATACGAAAGTAAACTGTAGCTGCCTCCTTAAAAAGATCTCGTGCTTTCAACATTTCTATCCACCACAGACCACATCGTGTAGCATTTTGCTGACCCACAAATCCAAGTTTCTGGACACATCAAGTTTATTTATTAGTTAAAACAAATGACAAAGGAATGTAGCAATAACAGAGCATCTTCTAGAAAAACACATCTTTCTCGTGATCCAAAATAAACCATACGTACTAAATATGTGTTAAAAGCATTTTCCATGCAATACTCAGCTTCTTTTCTTGATTGATCCAACATGAAGTACGTAAGTCCCATCATTTCCTGAAAAAAATAAGGGAGCCCAGTAGTGATGCATATTCACAGTATTTCATTATCAGAAAGTGTATAAATTTGGCTTTCGAAAATAAAAACAAAAATAAAGCAATGCACTGCACTGCTAGGAAAACAGAAGTTACTCGAACAAAGGTTTTCTTCTTAAAATTACTTTTCTTTTCTCTTCAGTAGGGGATGATATGGTAAGTGTCAATTAGGAAGTAATGGAATAAAACTGCAATGCTGAAGAGCATGTTTGACAACCCATGTTAACAGCAAATCTTCATCATCAGTGAAACATCAGCTGGCATATATGCACAGTCAACGGTTCTAATGGAGAGCGTGGGGTGCGTGAAGTTTTTGTACACCCTTCACAGGTCGTTTCCCTATGTTACCCTTTTAAATCTGGACGTGCTTGGCCACTCTTTACCATCAATTGATGATTCGTGATCTACAAAGCTTCATTTTCCCCTGTCCTCTTACTCACTCCCAAGATTCTACCTTTTTCCCTCTCATAACTTGCATTTGTTTAGTCGTTCCTTAACCCATCATGCTTTTTGCTTCACAAATCCATTTCTTGCGGTTCTAAGTTCTTCATCATAGGGATTGCCACCTTATTTCAACTATTGTGCAGGATATACCCTCTAACTAACCAACACCCAAACTCTACCCCCCCCCCCCCCCTCCTCCCAGGAAATAATCCTATGAAATTGATAATATAAGAAATTTTAGGATAATATGAAAAATGTTCTTAAGATGTTTTAATATATCTTCTAACAAAACCAGTTTTCCCAAATAGCTCCATAGAGGCAAGTTATTTCTTTTTTTCCTTTTTTTGGTACAAAAAAGCAAGTTATTTCTTATCTCGTGGAAATAAATTATCCGATTTAACATCATTCCACTACTTTACAGAAAATCCTAATCTAACTAAAACCAATGCAACAACCATGAATAAATATGAAGAGCCTCTCTCCACATGGAAATGGAAGGTAAAAATTACCTGCACACCAGCATAACGCTTCCAGGCTTTATCAATCTTGTAATCTGTCGAAATTAGGCGATAGTTTGACAAGGCAAGTTCATAGTCTCGTAACATGAAAGCATAGTCACCCAAAACTCGAATCTGGGATTCAATTGAGTTAAAGTTATACCTTCAACAATGAAACCAAAAAGATATTAGAAAAATCAAGATATCTGAATGATACATACATAGCATACATGTACTTTCCATCATAAGTAGGAATTTATGGGTGACATACATAGGACCATTGAGAGAATCTACACCATCTTCTTTCCCTTTTCTCCACCATAAATTCTTTATTTGGTTTTTAAAACCTTTACGTGTTGCAGAAACCTAAACACAACATTAAAGAAACAATGCAAAAGGAAATCAGAATACACACACACACACACACACAACAAATTCAGACTAACAAAAATAACCTGTTGATTGAGCACACGGATTTTTTGCTCCATGTTAGGAATGATGTGTTTAGATGATAAATCTTGCATTAAATCTTTGATCTGCAGTGCAAGAAAAATGAGTAGAAAAAATACATCTATAATTTAAGCATAAATTCTATATATTGAATCTAAGTATCTAACCGTTGTTGACAAAATACCTCATTGATATCATCGATGTTAAGAAAGCAACCAAGATCTTGATCAGGTGAGGCATCACATATCTGTCACAAATTTCAGGAGTAGCATAAATTGCATATTTTCATACAAATGAAACAAATTATTTCCATGAATACAGGTTCCAAAAGGTAACCAAAATAAGCATGGGACCCCAAAGATGAAGCAAATAATTGATTTTCCATTTAAAAAGGAAATAGAAAATAACAAATTACAAGAACTCCAAACAAACTTACTTGTGAAGCCCAAGGATTATCTTGATGCTTGATTGGAGCATCTGGGGAAGAATTTATAGAAAGCAGGACACAGTCACTTGCACCAAATGTATTCCTCATTTCTGTCAATATTTTACTTGCTCTGCCAAAGAAGGAGGGGGAACTTAACACTACAGAAAACTAATAATCTCCATGTAAAAAAAAAAAATAATGCCCAAGGTTGCATTGGGTTCTAGGAAACAACTGCCATGTTTCCATTCTCTAAATCATTTTTTCAGAAAAAAAATTCATTTTCAGTCTTCATTCTCAGAGAATGAGACTGGTTTTCAAGTTTGAAATTATTTTGACAAACAGTGCTAAGATTGAAGACCTGTTTTAAAGTTAATTCCCATACAATGTGCACATCATGACCTTCCCTTCAATTGAAACTTGTGTAGATTTACAAAATAGACGGAATATTGGTGTAGTAAGGAAAAAATAGACAAGCAAGAGTGTTAAGACCAGTGCCTTCTCAAGCACGGATAACTTCTAGGGGGCGTTTGTTTCAAGGTTGTTAATTTTATTCCCAGGAATAATATTCCCAGGAAATAATAATGGGAATAAAATTCCCAGGTATTTTAAAAAAATTATGTTTGGTTTATGTTAACTGCATTCCTAGGAATTATTGATAAACATGGGAAAAAGAGAAGTTACAAACAATTATTTAAAATGTATTCTCATTTTCATGAGAACTTTTCTTTCGCACCCATTTCATTGGGAATAAGAGAAGTTATTGGAAGTTATTTTATTCCAAGGAACCTTCATACCCAGGACTAATTTCATGTCAACTTTGTACCAACCATGGGTATATCTATTTCTACACATATATTCCCAGGAATATTATTTCTAGACTTGAAACAAACACCCCCTAGTTAAAAATGAAAAAAGTAAACTATCAAACTAAATGCATTCCAAGTTTTAGTTTTCCATGTCAATATAGTTACTTTTTCCCGTAAAAGTAGTTTATTTCATGACTAGGACACATCCATTGTTCTCGGAGAACACCAAACAAATTGTTCCAAAAAAAGTTGGCTGCCTTGCACAGCAAGAGTAGCACATAGTCGAGAACACACATATGAAAAGATAGCAATATGAAGCATGTGAACTTGCAACAAGTCATTTGTATCCTATTAATAACAACGTCCATACAAAAAACTTCAGAGGTAGATTTTTATTTCTACATCAGTTTATCTAAAAGGAATCTCTCATGCTTAGGAGAATGCATAAGAATATGGAAGAAAGACTAACAACAAACCTTTCCATAATTATCTTAAGTTGTTGAAACTTCATATAAATTTATACATCAACGGGAAAAAGTGCTCCCTAGTCCACCTCATGAAATATACCTATTCATTTCAAACAAAAGGTCTTTTCCTAAAAGCCTGCCATGCCTAACCTAAGTAATCTTCACTAACCACCAAAACATAGATCTCCCATGAGTCCCGTCCAAACATGCATGAGATATATCTCACGGAAAGGCATGAAGTAATTAAGTTCAAAATGGTAATATCTTTCTTGGGATAGATAGTTTCTCTAAACAAGAATGGCAGAACATTCATACCTGTCTGCGGAGCCATCTTGATTGTCATGCACTAACAAGTAATGCTTTAAAATCTTTGGATCCATCGCACCATCTTTTAGAAGGGAAGGAAGCTTGTTGGTATTAAAAAGGTCAATAAATCTGCTAACTGGATGTTCATCTTTTGAAGAAACAGCTAAAAGACCTGGAAGTTATTTTCAGGAGAAAGACAATTATATCTTAAAAGATGCATTCTGAAGGAAAATAGATGAAAATGCCAAAATCAAAAGTATCAGAAATACAAACACTAAAAGAGTTGTACGAGAAAATTTTAAGGAATAACAAAGAAAACGAACTATAACTAATCCGAAAATCTTACAAGCCACGGGATGGTCAAAAGCTTCGTGGTCTGAAAAGGAAGCCATGCGGACAAGCTCTTTATTGAAAAACTGAAACCAGGATGGTGTATTTCTGTCTTCAGAGCCTACAAAGGTATTTCCGTCAATCAAACCAAACATCAAACAATGACAGAACATCAACTGCCTTTTCATCACACTAACACAAGTTCAGAGCTGATTCAAGGACCAAAAGCAAGTGAAACCTAACAGAGCACTAGCATGTGCTCAAGCTTGTTCATTTAAGTTCTTAAAAGTTAAAATATATTATCACACCCCAGGTATAATCAAACTAAAGATATGTGCTCATGTTCATATCAATTCCAAGCCCAAGCAATTTAAGAAATCTTATTTATTTATATAATATGCATACTTATACTTGTATGCATGTAATAATAAAACTAAAGAAGTTATTTAGCAATGTAAAAGCATGTACATGAAAAATTTCTAAAATATATATTACAAATTTACAACCCTAAGTTACTCACAAATTTATAATATGCATGTCTTCATCTGTGGTTGCAGCTTAAATCATACACAATACACAAATATAAATACATATAAACCACAAACATCAATTTTTATTCAACTGAAACCTATGTAGAACCGACGCTTCAGATTAAACGTGTGTCTACTGCTTGACACCAACACCACACTGATACTTGTAATTATATATTACATAATCACTTCTAAAATATAAATTCTAAAATTATTATTGGTCTTTATGTGTTAGTGCCGTAACTGTTCTTTGGGAATGTGTATGCATATGTATCCATGCTTCATAGACTGAAATAAAGCATAACCGAAAACAGATTCTAAACAATGAACTCGACTTACTCGCATGTTCCTGATTAATTTTTGGTGCATCAGAGCACAACTCCGAAAAAACTTTCTCCCCCGATTCTGTGATAACTTGCATCAATTGCTCTTCAGCTACCTAGTAAAAACGTATAGATACAAAAATAGAACCACATTACTACAATTAATCCTAAAAGATAACCACATTTATACAATATAAGCTCAAACGATAATCGAATTATTTGCAATAAACAGCTCAAATATTGAGTTTAATTTACCTTCAAATCAGGCTTCCTAACATTAGAACCATAGAAGAGACGCAATTTGAACTTATGAATCCGATAAGGCTGATCACTAGCGGTTCTCACTGGAACTGCAAGAAATGAACAATGCAAGTCATAAATCGCGATTCATAAACCTTAATTGACGAAAACGAGTAGAGAATTACCGTCGATGTTGTTGAAAGAGCAAAACGGAGTAAGCATCTGAAGAAAGGAGAATCCGTTTTTTAAGCAAGTTTCTTCGACGGAAGGAGTAGAAAGGACCATAACAACCGGCGTGATTTCTTCAAGTAGCATTTGTCCGAGTGGCGTCCTCGCCGGATCCATCGTCGGTGGTGGTTGTTGTTGTTCGTAGCTAAAGCGATTGTGTGGTGTGGGAGAATGATCTGAGATCGGATCTCTGTCGTAAGAAGGAGGGTTGAGTGAGATTTGGGAACCAGTTGCCAGAAAGATGGAACCGGTTCACTTTGCCTTCTACGACGACGTCGTCTTTGAGTTCCAGAGATTAATTCATGAAACAGATTGAAAATTCTGATGCTTGTCCTATTAATTTTTTTTTTTTTGCGTCAATTTTTTTTTTTTTTCGAGTCTTTCTCACACAAAGATGAGAAGAAGAAGAAGAAGAAATGAAAAGTGCTAAGTACATCCCCTCATCATCCTATTTACGCCCCCCTAACACCATTTAACAAAATATCTAAAACAACTCTAGGATCATATTTAATTTTTTTAAATTGTTTCTCAATTCCTCCTACTATCTGTATGTTCAAATTATTAATGATTTTGTCCACAAATCCTAGCTCAACCGACATAAATGTCGAAATTGTTAATGTAAGACGTTAGAATTGAGGTTCGAACCTCGATCACTCCACTTTATGTGTGTGAGTTTTCAATGACTTTACAATTTCGTCTATAAAAATAACAAGTATTTCATTTTGATTAATCTTTTAATCATGATTTAAAGTATTAGAAGTGATAGGTGGTGTGAGTTGGAACATGAATTGGCCAGGGAGACGTTGCAAGGGAAGAGCACTTTCTAACTTCAGCATGTAGTGTTTTGATTAGGAGTTTGTGTTTTCTACATGGTTGTCTATGTGTTGGTGATGTGTACATAACTTGATGTATGCAATGTTTTGTAGTAGTTATATGTTCAAGATTGTCCGTGGGAAAGGTTATGCTAGGGTGTGTAGTGGTTGATGGGTTGGGAGTACCTAATTAATTAAACAAATAAGATTAAAAGAAGGAGATGAAAGAGCGGTAATTTTTTATTGACTTTCGGGAGAAATGCTCGGCTTGATAGCTCATCTGCAAGCCTTCTCTTGCTCGGACGATAGAAGCACACTCCAGAGACCTCGTCATGACAATGAAACATGTCGGCCCTAAAATCCGAAAAAGCGGAGGACCGCTCTCACGTTTGAGCAATTGAGGTCGTGAAGGGCATGCGAAAGGGGCACGGAGAAAGAAAAAAAAAAGAAGTGTAGAGGATAAGCAACCGAGCTCATTCCTTCGAATATGAAACATGGTATAATTATATACATGAACAAATATTGAATCAAGACTTTTATAAAAGTTAAACAAATTTTCAATCAAAATTGTGAAAATGCTCGCACTAGTACAAAAATGGATTTTAACTTCGGGTAAAAATGACTTTTCACGTCGGTTGGTGACCTAACGTAAAAACTGGTAACATTGTAAGTGAAGACATTTCACATTGGGTATTGGTTCCACCGATCGGTATGGAACATATGCATGAAATTATGATACGAGTATGATTGTGGTAATGGTGTTGGTATATAAAATGGAAAGACTGGTGAGCTTCTTGAATTTACCCACCACTAGGACAAAGTAAAAGTTACTACTAATATAGTAATATTATTGCAAAATTAATATATATTATAAAATAATTCATATTTTTTCTAACACTATTATTATCTGTTTTCTTTATTAATTTTTGTCATTTTTTTCCATCTTTAAGAGATTATAACTATGATCACTAACCGTTTGATATTTAATTTTTTTCTAAATTTTAACTTTCAAATAGTAATTTTTATTGTCAAAAATGTCATGGAAAATGAAGAAAATTATAATTGCATGGTTCGTACATATCATAATAAGTATGTCGTGATTGTGACAAATTTATTGTGATACCAAATATATTAAGTATTTTTTTTTACAAAAAGGGGGCAAAGCCCCAAAAGGGGGAAGAAATGAAAAAAATAGTATTTGAAGATCGTTAGGAGGATTCTCCAAAATATATAAATCGAAAATTATGAATATAATAAAAAGGAAAAGATACTACACTAAACTTGATATCTCATATATAAATTATTAAATACGATAAACGTCTGCACCCCTAACTTAAGGTTCTAGATCCATCACTCTTTAATATACCAGATTAAACTAAATTACTATTATCCAAAATTTATTCTAAAAACTCATAGTACACCCGTTAAAAGTTTTTTGTGTGAATAGTTTTCACTTCCCTCATTTTGATTTAAAACATATGAAAATTTTAAAAGAGTCATGCTAACATGTATTCCAAGAATATATGTTAAAAGTCAACAATTGATTTGAAGACATAAATACTATTTAAAGTATCATTAACATGTGCCATTAGGACATATGTTAACTTGACTCTATTAAATATACTGTATATACCGAATTAAATATACTATATATACGGAATTAACTTCAAATGTCTACATTTGAAGCCTTAAAATTCCACATTACTCTATACTAGTAATTTATAAGCACCCCACAGTTTTGTATGGCGTCAACATTTTTTAAGAGTTTTTGTTTACTACCCATCTTTATGAGTCTTACCCCATCAAAAAAAAATCTTTATAAGACTTATTAAACAGATAATTAGTTTATGTTATTGAGATGAGACTTATACAAGTGGTCAGCAGAAGGATACATACAAACATTTTTTTAAAAATTATTAATTAAATGTTTGATGGTCCTCAACACCATCCTTTAAAATCCAGAAGTAGATAGTTGGACCTAACCCCAAGTTGCATCAGGTCAGTGATCAATGTCCAACTCTATATACTCAGAAAGGTCTCATCTCTTAATCTTGGTCAGAAAATTATATTCAAATGTGTTTTTTTATGTCCACAGAAAACACATTTTGACCTTCAATGAACGGAATAGTAATAGCTGCCAAAATGGGATTTAATATTACTCACAACCACACGTTTTATAGATTAGAGCTTTTAGCTACCCCCACAATTACTTACTGTATTTTATTTTGAGTGGGGGCGGGGGTGAAGTGGGAGGTGTATTCAAAGTTTGAAAGTTTTGACAAACTGAAATTATTTGAAAAGAGTATTACCGACAAAATATTTGTGCAACACATGATCTTAGAGTAAACGTGTATTTTAATTTAATTAATTAATTCATTTATTTATTTTTTGAAAAAATTCATTTATTTATATAAAATTGAAAAAATTAATCCTATATAACAAAGAAACAAATCTAACATCTCATTATTCCTGCTATCTAAACTAGTTTTTTATTTAACAACAAATATATTATTAATAATAACCGCTCTCTGCACAAGATGAATAAAGGCGGGAAAATACGGAGCTACAAAACAAAAGCTAGTATGGTTGGAAAGTTCAGAAACAGAGAGAGTAAAAGATAGAAATCATCCACCTTTTATTTGAGAAAGTCATTTTGTAGAAAATAATAATATAGAGTACTTATAATTGAGTATAACACCAAGAAACAAATTTGAAAAATCTATCTAAATCCTCCAAAATTAGAGGACTTGTGTATTATGCAGAAACATAAACTCTTCAAATCCTTCCATTTACGCGCGGTCAAATGTGGGTGTAGTGTAGACAGGTCACGTGTAATCAGCACCGCGGAATCATTTGTTTTTAAAAAGATAGTTTAGATTTTAAGACAAAATTTTATTTTTTTTGTTTAATATTATATTTAACTTAATTATTGTTGATACATGACTAATCGCATTATACACTTGAATCCAACAATTTCTCTTCTCAAGTGCAAGTCTTCTACATCTTTTACGCACTACCATTATAATCAATGAAAACACACGTAGATACCTTTCGATACAAGAATTCTACATCATGGTCGAGTCTAGCTCTTCCACTAAGTCCAACCATAGTTTTGATAAAGGGTCCAGTAAACTTGAGAAGCAACAGCAAATTAGTCATATATTTGTAACCACCAAACCTGATCAAAACTTTGAGATATCGAATATATGAATCACGTCTCTTATACATGTTTAATATTCAATACATTCATAATTAATATGAGATACCGAATATATGAATCATGTCTCTTATACATGTCTAATATTCAACGCATTTATAATCAAGACCAACATTTTAACTCAATTAGTATCTTATTTTTAGAGGAGATTGTTATTCATTATGTAAAATGGTTGTTGTAGACGGTGAAGTTTTAATGGATTGAGTCGTTGAGGGGTGGCAAATTGGCATGTTCATGTGCACATTTATAATACTTTTTTTTATAACTCTCTGGTTCTCAGGGGAAATGAGTCATAGTAGTCTAGAGTTCGGCCGCGAGGTAAGTAAAGTTTGGCAAAAAAATTGTTCCACCCAGGAATCAAACCCGGATTCTCTCGAAATCCGACCTTTTTGGTGAAGCTCATTAACCACTTGCGTCCAATGACTTGATTTTTAATACTAATAATAATCTACTAGTGATTTAATTTGATTCTTTCATCATGGGCTCATTATTGGGCTCATTATTGCTTTCAAGCTTCAACGCCATTGGTAGTATTTTTCAGACGCCTGATTGATTCATTTATCTATTTATTTATTTATTTTATTTTATTTTGGTCAATATTTTTGCATGAAGAACTTTCTGGTTAAATATCGTATTATTATTATTATTATTATTATTATATTATTATTATTATTATTATTATTATTATTATTATTATTATTATTATTATTATTATTAGAGTTAATTTTTCTAAAACATTCACATAGTACTCTCCTAAGTGGTCTACGTACGCAAATTTATTAGAAAAGTCGACGATTTAAACTAAATTTGAGGAAAATGACCAACTTGAAACTTTTAAAAAATAAGGGACCAAATTGAAACCTAAAATAAACATAACAGATCAAATATGCAATTAATTCTAATTTTTAACAACCTAAAACCTTCTCAATCTATAATCTTTGTTTGATGATGGTGTTTTGAATTTTAAAATTTGTTAAACTCTTTTGATTGTATAAATAAGTAGTTTAATATAATTATATATGTCGATGTGGATTCAGTTTTCATTGTAGTCTCTTATTTAGTTGAGCCTTAATTATATTGGAAACATGACTATACTCTTGCATGTTATTTCTTGTTTAAAAATTTCTTCCAAAATTAAATATTAAAAAACAGAGTTTAAATATTTCTATATTCAAAATTTGGGTTGATAAAATTCCCTCCAAAAATTTGCCCAGACTCCCTAACAATCTTGGAGTCGCCTATGCGTATAACAACTTAATCATTCCTAGCTATTGTCAAAAAAAAAAAAAACTTAATCATTCCTAGCTAACCTAAGACTATCCCTTTTACGTCAAAATAAGAATGCCGCTAGATCTTCTGAGTACCAATAACGTTGAAATCATTACTACATCAACAAAAAATAAGCACCACAATCAACTTAAGTATATCTCTCTAGCTTTCTCTTTTGTCTTACTTCCACAATCAACTTGGAGTATTTATTTATGCAGAAGAAAATAAGCACCACACGAAATTCAAACTATTGTCAACAAAAAAATAATTCAAACTATTATCAATCGAGAAGGGAGCTACATGGTATTAGATAGAGCTGGGTATGTGGGTTAGCACGCCCCGTTTAACCCGCTCGCATAAACCCGCATATTAAACGGGGCGAACAAACCCGTCGGCAAATATAAACGAGTTATAATATTAAGCCCGAGTCCGGTCCGCATAAGCCCGCGGGTTAAACGGTTAACCCGCGAACTATTACCAAAAAAAATAAAAAATCAGTTTTTTCAAAAAATAAATTAAATTAGTAAAATATTAATATAATGAAAGCTTAAAAGAATATATTATTAATAATTTTATCTTATAACATATAAATTGTAACCAACAAATAAAAATAAATAAAGTTTGTGATATCATTGAGTTTATCTATCTTATCTTTGTAAATAATGCAACTAAAATCAAATTCAACTGATTCTTATCGTCATTTTTGTACCGTCCATTTTAGTGAGAAAAACTTTCTACGTGTACCCAAAAAAGCATAAAAAGATTAACAGATTAAACTTAACTAAATCACATCAAGGTAACCAAATTATTCAAAACATAATAGCGGAAAATACCCCCGAAAAAAATAACTACTCATTTGGACATGTATCTTTTAAATACTAACAAATGTATATACAGCTAAGACAAAGTAAAAGATAGTGAAAAAGAACAAAAGATTATAAGTAGAAGAACATGTCTGAATCCTGATGTTTTGTGTTGTGGTCTACTTGATTAAAATTGGAGTGTGTTGTTGCTTTTTATAATTAGGGTTTAGACTAAGTTTTTTTTTTTTTTTTGTGGTTAAAAAAGTTGAATTTGGACATGGACCAAGTTATTTATATCTGCTAAATTTTGTAATTAATTATATAAAAAAAAAGAAGGCGGGCCACGGGCTAACCCGCGAACCCGCGGATTTAACCCGCATAACCCGCGGTTTTAACGGTCCAACCCACACGGGCAAAAATGTAAGCGGGCCAAAAAAAGTTGGTCTTAAGTCCGTGCGGGCTGCGGGTTAAATGGATCAGTCCGCGGACCTTGGTTCGTATACCCGGCTCTAGTATTAGACCACCAAACCAACTAAAAACGAAACGATCCATCCCGTCAATCCCACAACTCTCTATTATTTCAAATGCACAACATATCGCACAACCCATTCATAGAAAGTACATGAATAACCAAAGATCGTTAAGAAGTCTCACATCGGTTGCGATATGACCTGACTAGTGTTTATAAACTAGAGACAATCCTCACTTTACAAGTCGGTTTTGTAAGGATGAGTTAGACTCAAAACTCAATTCTAAGATGGTGCCATGCATCCACATATAGAAGGATATAAGCAGTATCATTATCGTTATGATATATGAATAAAGAGTGATCAGAGAAGTGTGAGAGAAACCCAATGTGGTAACATAGTCAAATAACCGATTATCCCAAAAGCTTAAGCTATTAGGATAGAGCTACATCAATGGTTTTATATTATTTCTAACACGTCCCCTCACGCAAGAGCCCACTTGGGCTTGAAGCGTGGATAATGCATAGGCGCACCTACCATATGCTTAAATTCCACTTTTTAATTAGAAAGTGAGGGGAGCATAGATCGAACTTTAAACCACTTAATCATAGATTTAGAGTTAAAGATATAAAATGAGCATAAAGTGTGAATTATTCAATTAATCATTAAAGCAAAACCTGTGTCAATAATTTGTTGCACAGTGTACTCAATTGTCATTGTCAAGAACCATACATCAAAGTTAAATCAAATTGTTATCCAAATAAACTAGTTATACCTTTTATGAACAATATAATTGATTCCTCTATATCAGTCATTCCTAATTCTCTTTTCCAACTAATTCTATACATGGTTTCAAAAAATTTAAAATCAAAATTTAATTCATCTGGTCTAGAGGAAAATTAATTATACTAAACTAATTTCATACATAATTGGGGTATGAAGAAAGTAAATTACTAGGTATGCATGGAGAATTCCTCCAAGCCCTAGCATGCATCTTAAGTATCTCCCTAGCTTTCTCTTTTGTCTTACTTCCACAATCAACTTGAAGAACCAAACAAAGTTTAGCAACAACACCAAGTTTAAGCATTTCTTGAACAACATTAGGAGTTGCAGAGAATTTAGAAACAGACAACAGAATCCTCACAGCTCTATCATTCGCGAGCGTCGAAACCCTTAGAATCTTCTTAGAAACAACAGCTAGACCAGCTGCATGTTTCAAAAGTTCAGCTCTTCCTTCAGCACATTGACAAAGATTCTCCAACAAAACCAACATCATTTCATTTGGTTTTCTGTCTTTGAAATTTTCTAATAAAAGTTCTATCAAAACAGGAACTGTTCCTGCTTCAACACCTCTGATTCTGTTTCTTCCCCATGGACAAAGTTCAATCAATGTCTGAAGTGCTGCTTTTGATACCTTTTGAGATATTTGATCCTTCAAAACTTGAACCAGTTCAACAAACAGTTCGGTTTTTTGATGTAGTAACTGCACTGCTTCTGCTACTTGTGACATAGATTTTAACAAAAAAACTGCATAAGCTCTTGATTCAAAGAAACCTTTCTGCATAACTTTTGTTAATGACTCAATAAATTCGCCGTTTCTAAAAGCCAGAAGATTCTTCAATCCAGTCTCGGAAACATGAAGATTATGAAGTATACTTAATGCTTCATCAACAGGATTAACATTAATCTCAGACAATAATGATGCAGGATCATTGTTTATTACAACAGAAGCTAAAAACTCAACAACACCTGCATCTTCCATGATACGTTTATTTGTTTCACTTCCAGAAGCAATGGATTTAAGTCTTTTAAGACAATTAATCTGAATGGTGAGAGATGAATGAGAAGCTTCTTTGATTAGTTTTGTGATTTGGGTTTTGTTGGTTGGTGGTTTTGGTGTTGGAATTCTTTCAACTCCTTGTGAAGCATTTAATGTGCACCATGCTTGGATCAATCTTCTAAGTGTATGATTTGGTGTAAGATCAGTGTAATCTGATAACTCTTGTTTTGTAACAGGACATGTTTTGTTTTTCTTTGAAATCAACCATTTTTCGATACTTTCTCTGTCGTAAGTTATACCGGTTGAAACGGTTACCGGATCCTTCATGATTTCTAATGATATAGGACAAACAAAGAATGAAGGAACATCGATCTCGATCTCGTCATGATCCATTTTTTCTTGTAAATGAATGAAACTAATTAAGTACTTGACTCAAGTGGTTACTGATCTGATTAGTCTTTGCAGTTGCAAGCAAGTGAAATATTTGGAGGTGAAATATGAATATGAAGTAGTAAGATGGTATATTGATGATATGATTTTGGAGATTGTTTGTGATGGGTTTGTGAGTTTTGCAATGAAGAAATGAGAGAGGGGTTGGTCTTATTTATACAAAGAAGCGTGTGTTAAATGTGGAATATGTTGAGAATTTGGGATTAGTCAAAACACGGAAAAAAGTAATAGAGCCTCCATTCAAGAGAGAGAGAGAGAGAGTGTGTGCTATGACTATTCTACATTTATGTGGAATGGAATGGCTCAACTAGTAACAACTTTAATTTACTTAGTCGTCAACGCCAACTAGACAAAAATGAAAAATATACAAACATAGAGTATTAATATTATAATAGGCACATGGGGGATATGTTGTTTGACAGCTTCTATGTCGATAATAGCTTAGTAACTTAATTCATGTATACATGCAAGTGTTTTTTTTTTTTGACAAAATATACATGCAAGTGTTTTGTTTGTGTATTTTTGTAAGGGTCTTGTTAACATGTGTCCTTAAGAATTGAGTCGAGCAGAAGAAATTAGATACCAACAATATTATTATGACATACTAAGATTCATATATTCCCACAATTGCGATGGGAGGAAGGTAGAACCACTTGATGTTAGAACTACCCTTAAATCAGAATAAATAGTGGTAAAAGTAAAAAAAAATAAAATCTAATTTATATAAAATTTTGCTTCTTGTTTTGTCTGTTATGTCAATACCCTAGTGACTAATCACATGCATGCATTTTAATTAAGTGTGGAGAAATAATAAAAAATCTTAATTTGAATTTAGACACCTACAAATTAGCATTCATATAACTATTAATTAAATTGTACTTATGAGACTTGTATGTTTGATATTTAATATAACATGAGAATATTCAACAGTTAGATTGAAAATATTGAATGTTTATATATAGTGAATTATTAAAAAGTGTAGTTTTACGTACTTTTTTTTGTTTGACAATAAAAGTAAATTTACTTAGAATTATCGTAACTTGATCCCTTCTCATTTCAATATTATATTCAAAAGTAAAAATATCAATATAAAAAAGTAAAAATATTACTTTAAAGAATTTTTTTTTGAACCATATTACTTTAAAGAATTGAAACTTCGTAATTTACCAAAATTCTCTACATAAAAATCAAACAACTGGTTGTTTAAAAGTCACATTCCATCTATTGTAAAAAAAAGTCACATTCCATCTCTATTAATCCGTATGAATCAAGTGGACCGGCACTTATTCTCAACGTTCATTAACTAGTCTTTAAGTATAAAGGTTTTAACTTGTTCAAAAAAAGAGTTTACATTTTTTTAAAAGAAAAACTTCTAGTATACTAGTAGTATAAATATGGAGTGTTAAAAGTTTGGACAACACTTCGACACCTCATATAAACCTCATATAACGTGTCTAGTAGCTATCAACTAAACTACTTTTACATGAGAATTAAAAATCAAGATTTTGATGACATAATATTAGGTTTGTAAAAAAAAATGACATAATATTGGGAATATTACATATTTAATATATACTCCCTCTGTCCCATATTATAAGCAAAAAAATATTTTTACACTTATTAAGAAAAATGATAATTTGAAGTATAACATTTTATGTTTTTCTTGAAATAAGTTTCATGGGAAGAAGTAAAAATAATTTTTATTTGTTATTGATTATGGGGAAAAGAAGATAGAGAGTGAATTAAATGTAATTTCTATTTAATTTCATGAGAATAAGTAAAAATATATCTTGAAAATGATAAAAATTAGTTTTTTTAATTGCTTATAATTTGAGATATGAAAATGTGATTTTTTTTCTTCTTCTTATAATACGAGACGGAGGGAGCATAGACATAATAAATGGTTCTGTATGTTTAATTTTTATATTTTAAATAAATTAACATTTTATAAACATTCATCATGTATAATTCTTTTTTTTTTATAGATACAAAATTCTATAAAAGAAAAAACTAATGAATGTCTATAAAATATTGATTTAAAAATCTTATCAAAGAAAAATATTGATTTAAAATTGTTTTGTACTAGACATTTGAGATGGACTTAGTCCAATGTCACATCCATCGACCTAGTGTCAAATTTATCGGTTTATATATACAACCTTTCGCACCTCACAATATATGTCTCACTTCTCGACCTCCACCTCAAGGTATAATGATTTTGGTGTCGAAGTGTTCTCTGTAGCTACCCCCTTTTTTTTGCATCGTCGGTCATTTTCACGCTCGAATTCCGACCTCTTGCTCAGAACATTCCTTCCATCGGTCCATCAAGCGAGTTCTATATCCTACAATATCTTTTATTTTCTTCCGATAAAACTTAAGATATGTTACGAACAAAAATAATAAAAAGAAACACCCAGAAAATATTTGATATATTCGTTATATATCTTTAAGGCTTTTGAACTCTCATAAATTTTCTACTTTATCATAAAAAAATCATTTAAATTTTTAATTGATATTAAAAAGTCCTTTTAATAAATTTTCTTAACAAGTTAACAAAAAATTCCTTCTTTTTTTTTTACAAAAAATCTATCAATTTTTTATTATAATTAATAACAATAACACTTTTTTTTTTCCTTTCACCATCAGTTTAATCTGATTCGAGGGTCAGTTATGGAATCAAGTGGTTTCAGTCCCTCCCGATCGCAGTTACAGGGGATCGAACCGTGATCCTCCCTACTAAGTTCAGCGTCAATCATCACTGAACCAACTAACGATTGATAAAAAACACTTTTTTAAAACAATTGAAGTATAAAAGTTTTACATAACAGATATACATTATAAATAAATTTTTAATTTTCTTAACCAGTACGTGTGAATTCACTAAATAAACTTTAATATTTAGGGTTTTGCTAACTAGTGCCCCCGGGACACTTTTTAAGCATTCCATTAAAAGAAACTTTTAATTCAAAAAATTAAACACTCCAATTTCCAATGCGTTGACTTTACGTATTTCCATAAAAATTCAATAAAAAACTTACTATTTAAGGGCTTAAAGAGTGCCTCGGGGGCACTATTTAGCATTTGCCTAATATTTATGCATGTGTGTCTATAAATATTTGAAAAAGAAATGTAATTAACTTCTTTAAGTAATAATACTAACTTACTAAGTATCAAGGCATATTTAGTCAAAAAAAGAAGAAGGTATCAGGACATATTGTTTATTCAAAAGGAAAAGTATCACGATATTGTTTATAAAAAAAAATAAAAAAGAAGAAGAAGTAGAAGAAAGTGTATGACGATTAGTTAAAAGGAATTGCAGTTTGATCTGAATTGTTTGTTTGTATTTGGCTGCTGGTCGACAAAGATAAAAGTTGATTGACTTTGTTCGAAAAATAAAAAACAAGTTTATTATAATTCCACCATGTTGTGTTATACGTGATGTACTGATGGAAAGGATAAAGAAAACAACAAAAAACGCAAGTGGCTGTGGAAGATTCCGTTTTACTGTTCCACAATCGGAAAGGCCGACTAAAATGTTACTCCCACCTTCCCTTAATATAAGTTGTCATGAGAGTTTTTCATGCATATTAAGAAAAATTGATAGTGTAATAAATATGTATTTTTTGTATATTAAAATTATTAAATTGTTTTTAATGAAAAGATGTATTTGTAGTTGACTTTTCGGATTTTAATTTAAAATAGAGTTATGTTCGGAAAAGTAATAATAAATGTGTCTAAGGAATTGAAAATAGACTTATATTTAGAAACAAATTTTATATTTGAAAGGATGCTTATTAGGGACGGAGGGAGTATTAGCTAGCTCATGGCATCAAATCGGTGTGCCTTGTTAGAAGTCACACATTGGCTAGAGATATGACATAGATAACATTTATAAGTGTAGTGCAAACCTCAACTCTCAAGCTAGCTTTTGTGTTTGAGTATATGCCTCCTAAATTCTAATATGGTATCAGAACCTATATCCTAGATCCATTTGTTGTTTGTTGTGGAGACCTCCCATATTTGCGGCACCCATTGTTGTTGATTCCACGTTCCAGCTTGTTCAGTCCTGGACGTGAGGGGGTGTGTTAGAAGTACCACATTGGCTAGAGATATGACATAGATAGCATTTATAAGTGTAGTGTAAACCTCAACTCTCAAGTTAGCTTTTGTGGTTGAGTATAAGTCGTCCAAATTCTAATATGCCTCTCAAGCTACCTTAGAGACTTTCTCCTTCATCCCTTTCTTGTGAGTTTGAGGTATCGTATTTTGTCCCGCATGTGATTTAATTAGTATATATGATAATTATTTTGAAATTTTTATCAGTTATAATTTGTCCTATCTGATAGCACAGTGTTTGATTTATTTAGTACATTATAATTATTTAAGTATAGATTAATGTAAATTTTGATATTAAAGTTATCCGGTATATGGTAGTTAAAATTTATCCCGTGTAAAATAGTTTTTTTTGGAAAAAATTAGTTAAAATTTGTCTCACATATGTTAATTGTTTTGAAATGTTTATCAGTGATAATTTGTCTCGTATATGATGGTTATTTGGAAATTTATGTCAGTTATAACTTATCCCATGTAAAATAGTTTTTTTGAAAAAAAAATTAGTTAAAATTAGTCTCATATATAATAATTTTTTTTGAAATTCTTATCAGTAATAATTTGTCCCGTATATGATATTTAAAATTTATATCAGTTAGAATTTATCACGTGTAAAATGTATAGATTATATTCTATTAAAAAAAAATGTATAAAATGAGAGAGAAATGAGAAGTTATAAAGAATATAATTCATGAAATTTGAATTCAAATTTCAAATTGTTCTTTGGTGGGAAAATAAGGAGTTGAATATGAGTATGACCCATTGAATAAGTGTATGACAAAGTTGAAAAGATGACAATGGTATGTGACAATTGCATTTAATATTTGACATAAAAAATAGTTTGGTTGATTTGGTTTCAAAAGCAACTAAATTTGTTTTCATATAACCATGACTTGCCAAAAAACAACTTTTTTTCTCACAAGTTTACAAAATGGCTTGGTTGACTCACAATATGGCTCGGTTTAGTTACACAAATTTTGGACATCAAATATCCTTACTTTATACACATAGCAACATTTGAAGCAAGATTATTTGTGAGTTTTTCAGAACAATCAACTTTCTTATATATATATATTAGATTTTGACTATTGTAATTAAAAGAACAAAAACTAAAAAACCACTTATATGTACTTAGGTTTTTAAAAGAAATAATAAGTTGAAAGTGCAAATGCATCCCTAGCATCCAACAAACTAACAGAGTAAATAATTTGAAAGTGCAAATGTTATGCTATTTTGTGTGCAATAAACACGAACAAAACGAGTTTGAAAGAAAAAGGATATAGTAACGATAAAAAGGAAAACGGCAGGGGAAAAGGAAAGCAGTGGGTAGAGAAAATTAAAGAAAAGAAAATTGTTGGTGATGATGATTCTATTAATGACGCAGGTAGTGACTGTCGGCTATGAAATATGTCACGTGCTGGCTAAACTAAAAGTCAACATATTAAACGCATCGAAATTCGACCTTATCCGGGATATGGATCATCATGTGTTGAGTTTGTTTTGAACATTACGATATTGCGATAGCACGACTCTATTACTAGTTATATTAATTTTTAATTTTTTTTTATTAATAAGTTTAAATCAATGGGCCATAAATATTGTTTAACATTTTTTTTAATAATATTATTGACCGCATGTAATAGATTAAAATAAGGGTCTTGTTAACATGTGCCATAAGGGCACATGAGGACACATGTTAAGATATACCAAAATAGAAATTCAACATTTAATGATACAAGAAATTTAATGTTTCAAAAGTCAAAATGCACAAATTAGCATTTAATAATTTCTATTTTTGTTTCCTTAACATGTGCCTTAAGGGCACAAGTTAACATTCTCTTTAAAATAAATGATTGAGAACATTCATTAGGTTCATCAACATTCGAATTATATTGAATGAGTTCATGTTCTTCGAGAAGTTAATCAATCGACAGATCAGATGGTGAATTATCCCTTAATGCTGATTTTTTATTTTTTGAACAACCCTTAATATGCTGATTTTAAAACTTGTAATGTTGTTCCTAGTTTTATTTCCTTATCTTTTTGGACTGACAATGTTTGCACCAGTTTTTTTTCGTGGTTTCCTATATTGTCTAGGTATGGGTACGACACCGGTATCCGGTACTGGTACTAGTACGCGGTACGATATTTTTAGAAAATTTAAGGTACGGGTACGTTAGTATAAAATATGAGAAAAATTATTTTTAAGTGAATTATTATCATCATGTTTTGGAGATTAAATTTTTTTTGTCTATTGTCTCAACTATTTTCATAAAAAATGAGAGATAATTGAAATATAATAAAAGATTATAATATTTTAATAGATTTTTCAACATCCAATATGTTTTTTCTGTATTCATCATCCTAAATCAACCAAATAAAAATGGGTACGGAATCGGTGCGTACCATACGAGTACCATGAAGTATCCGGTACTGATACGTACCTGGTATGGGTACTTCACCATTTTAGGAGTACTCATGCTACATAGATGGTTTCTAATCCACTCTTCTAGGGAGGTTGCCCCTTTTGTTCATAAAAAAAAATGGTTGAGAATTGAGATTGCTCAAAATCATCCAGCCACTTGTGAAAAATTGAATCCAAACTTATTCAATGCTAGGTTTTTTTAGAAACTGAGTGAATATTATTAGGGTTATGCTAACCGGTGCCCCCGGGGCACTGGTTAAGGAAACTAAAAAGGGAAATTTTTAAATTGAAAATAATACTTTTTAGACTTTCGAGGCGTTGACTGCACAAAGTTCAATGTCATATTACTATATTTGCTTCCTTAAATAGTGCCCCCGAGGCACTGTTTAGCATTTTCCATATTATTATCATAATTTTTTAGAAGTTGTTGAGGTGTTTGTTTGTGCACTTAGTGTAATTGTATCACAGTTTTGCTTTGCACCACCTAGTAGTTAAATGTGGTTGCTTTTCCTTTGTCGATTGGTGTTTTTTTTTTGTATGTGTACCTTAACTTAAGGCATATCTTATGTCTTTTAGAAATCAAGGACAGAAATCAAGGACACAAATGGTGCAATTCTATAGAATAAATCTTGTTCAAGTAAGGTAGTATATCTTATGTCCTTTAATAAAGTGACTAATTTATTTTCGGTATAAAATTCTTTGCAATACAAATAAGGAACCAGTTTATCTTCGATATAAAAAAGTTAAATTAAAGAATAATTTAAATATTATTTTTGTTATGAATTAAATTGGACGTCAAAATATTGTGAGACTTAAAAGAGTCTTGCCCATAATTAAAATTCTAATTGCACGTTTTAATACAAAGATAGTCTTTCATTTTTAAAACATTAAACTTTATAATTCTCAAGTGTTCACACTTATTAAAATTTTGGTTCAAATTCAGATTGTTGACCTCAAACATGGTGACATTAAACATGTTTTTTTGCCACCAAAAGTTTTTAAGCTCAATAAACACTACTACCATGGCACCATTAAACATGTTGGCATAATAATGCTTATAAAAAAAATGTTGGCATAGCAAAACCATTGTGATTGACATGAAGGAAAATATTAAAAAGCGTTCTTGGAATAATGGTTAAGGAAATAAAAATTGTAATATAATCTTGAAAGTTGTACACTTAAAAAAAAAAATCTTTTCTACTTAAATTATTTGTTTTTATTATTATTATTTTGTTTCCTTAATATTGTCTCTGACAAAATGAATAGATGTCGGGAAAGACGAAACTACAAAATAAATGCGTCGTATATAAGCGGAACACCAATGAAAAAGCTAAAAACAGACACTACCTAGTACACACTACACAGTCACCAGACCACCAAAGAGGACCATCAACCCGACCCAAAAAGATGCCCTAAGACTATAACTACCGATCTCGAATCAAAAGTGATCGGCCCATCAGAATACAAAAAGTAGTTTCGCGAGCCAAAAATTAATGGGGCAACGGTGGAATGAAATCATATGCAGCTAAGTCCCCAGCTTGCAGTCCGCTCCAAACAGTCAACACTGATGCGGAAAAAGTCGACAAGATACAAAGAAACCTTCAAATCTCAGCAGATTTGGAAAACATATCAGAGCTAAAAAACGAATCCAAGAATGATTTTTTTTTTCTTTTATAAATTCATTTTTTGTTTCTTTTACGGGCTCCCTCCACCAAAGATAATCTTATTCGAAACACTCACATACATTTTTCTCAGTTGGAATTCAAACTTTAATTCGACATATTTTGAATGCTAGTCTTGATCCACATTAGTTAATTTTATTTCTCTCATAAGTTGTTTAAATTTTTTTTTTCAATGAAAAAAGGAGAATTTTTTTAGCATTGCATATAAAATAAAGGGGATGCACAATCGGAACAGTTGGATGCACTAGAAATTCTGTTGAAGGATTTACCCGCCCATTTGATTACTCAAATTTTATTTTGTTGTCTATCATTTTTCAGTGTCGATTTTTTTAGATAGTTATCCAAACTTTTTGAAATTTAATTAGAAAATAAGCAAATATAATTGTTCATATCTTAGCATAGGAAGTTTGTATTATGGGTCTGTTTGGTAAAAATAAGCTATAAGCTAGCTGATAGCTGAAAAGCTAGCTGATAGCTGAAAAACTAGCTTATAGCTGATAGCTGAAAAGCTAGCTTATTGAAATTAAAGTGTTTGGTAAAATTAGCTTTTAAAGTGGTTATTAAATATAAAATTACATAATTGATAGTGGGTAGTTTATTTTTTAGAGTGGGTAGTTATTAAATTAAAGGGTAAAAATGGAATAAAGTGTAAAAAGCTATAAGCTATAAGCTCAAATGCTACTTGAAATAGCATCTGAAAAAAAGCTACAAGCTAGTACAAAAAGCTTGTTACCAAACACCTCTAATTTTTTGAAACAAGCTTATAAGCTCATATAATAAGCTATAAGCTAGCTTATTTGTGTTACCAAACAGAGCCTATGTGTTCATCACCACTGTTTTGACTTTTTAGTCAATGGTGGAACTATCTGCAGATTGACACGGGCCGAGGCCCACTCGGAGTTTTTTTATATGTGAAATTATAAAATTATCCTTAAACAAAACAAAAAAAATCATACGTCCTTGTCATCTCTCTCTCTCTCTCTCTCTCTCTCTCTCTCTCTCTCTCTCTCTCTCTCTCTCTCTCTCTCTCTCAATTCAGACAAGAACCATCAACAAAAACACAACTCATTCTTCTTCTCTTCTTCGATCGACGAGGTAACTTTGTTGTTAGGAAGTTAAATTGAATTATCGCTTAATTTATTGTTGGATACTTTCAAATTGAATTGAGTTATTGTTGATTTATTGTTTGTCAAGAACTTTGAATTGAGAATGTTGTTAATTGATTTGTTGTTGTTGGGTACTCTAAAATTGAAATGAGTTATTGATTTGTTATTGCTATGAATTGAATTGTGAACAATGTTGAATTGTTTATTGATGTTCTCTTTATTTATACAAGTGCTCATCACATAAATATGCTTTTAAAAATATAAAAACATGCTTTTAGTTTTTAAGTGTTTTTTTTTCTTAATTAATCTATTGGTCCCTTAAAGACATTTTAGGTTTTACAATGGTCCCTTAAAGAAAAAAGGTCCGGATTTGTCCCTTAAAGAAAAAAAGGCCCGAATTGGTCCCTTAAAGACATATATTTTTGTCATATTGGTCATTTCCGTTAAATTTTAACTCCAAATATAACAAAAAATTCCAATGGTTAAAATTTTAAAAATTAATAAGGTTTTTGATGGACCACTTACATTTAATGACATCCACAATTCAATCTACTAAAACTAATGTTTTTTGTAAAAAAATTGACGGAAATGACCAATTGAGAAACGAATGTGTCTTTAAGGGACCAATCCTGACCTTTTTTTTTTAAGGGACCATTGTGAAACCTAAAATATCTTTAAGGGACCAAAAGACTAATTAAGCCTTTTTTTTTACCGGCTTTTAGTTTTTAAGTTATAATGTTATAGTACTATTTTACGTTATTGAACTTAGTTTGTTACGTGATTTTTGATTTGGTTTGAATTAGAAATTTTATGTTTAATGTATCAGAGTTTTTATTTTATATTGACTTATGAATTTTTATTTTTTTTAGTGTGTGAAATTAGGGAATATTGAGCAATTATTTATATATTAATTAAAATATATATATTTAATTAAAAATGGTCCGACCCGGTTGAACTCCGGTCCGACCAATTGAACCTTAAATCGATAAGCTCATCGGTTCGATGACCGGTCCGGTTCTGACAACCTTGATGTTTATTGATGTTCTCTTTATTTATACAAGTGCTCATCACATAATTGTGAAAGGAGTTAGATTCAAACATGGATGTACGTAAAATGTTATTGAAGTAAGTACATATTAACTTGAAAGCCTCGTGTTTTTTCCTTACTGATACAAACTTATGTTGACCAGCTTGTTGAAACAAAAAATGCATTAGAAAACTTTGAAGATTTATTTGACATTGAATTTTACCTTAAGATTTAAGATTTACACATGATTCTTAAATAATCAGAAACAAACTTAAAATTTGGTATTGCAATTTCTTTTTTTTGTTTCTAAGTTGCATATCACTTAGATTGCCTAGTCTTCCTAAGAACATAACACATGCAAATTTATTGGTCGCCCTCTCGAGCTTTTTAAATCAAGCCGTAATACTTTGTCAAAAAAAAAAAATCAAGCCGTAATACCGATTTTATATGCTTGTAGAGAATTTATCTTTTATTGTGAATTAGGAGAGAATTTCGAGTTCAAATTTCAAAATCTGCATATATAATAGTGTTCGAGGGACATTTTGTCTATTATTTTTAATCATTATTTTTTTTATAAGATTAATCGCTACTTTTTTTTATCTATACTTATAAATAAAGAAGATACAAAAAAAATTTGGTGTGGATTTTTCATAATACCAACAATACCCTTAATTTTTATTTTTTTTAACGGTAAAAATCTTTTATTAACAAAACTCACCATAACATAAGACATGTCTTTTTTTTAGCAGCAAAAATTTTTTATTAACAAACTTACCATAACATAATGTATGTATTTTTTTTTTTCTAAACAACAAAAATCTTTTATTAACAAACTCAACATTTTTTTATTTTTTCAACTTAGAGACAAACAAGCGCGGAAGACGCCCTGTCTGATCTCTAGATAACATATTACCTAAAATTAAAAATGGAAAAGATTATCTCAAAATTTTGGAACAAGTTGGCAAAAAATAGCAATATAGAAATACCAAATGGGTAATAATAGGAAGGATATGCAAACGCCAGCACGAACCATGAGCTCATCATAAAGATCATCCCTTTGCTTCTTGAAATTCTCACTCACTCTCTCTCTCAAAGGGTTTTTGTTTCATCGTTTCATTTCACCTTTCCCAAACCTTATAACGATCTTTCTTGTAACTGCATTTCATCTTTCGACCTAACTTCTCCAAGATCCAAACGGTTTTCCCTTTCTCATCACTCTTCTACTTTTCACCTATTTCCCTATGTTTCAATCTCTAATCCTCGTTGTTTTTCAATTTCAGGTTACTATGATGTGTACAAAACTTGATTCATAGTCCTCTTCGTTTCAATGGACCCTACTGTAAGTTTAATTTTTCACCTTTCTTCAATTTTCTGTTAATAACAACTTTATCAGTTTATGATGCTTTTTAGAATAGATAATTAGGATCATCCTTTTCAGTTTTCACAGGTTAATTAATTAGGTTTATTCTTTATACTAGGTTAAAATAGTGTTTGTTAAAATTAGCAGTTAAACTAGCTAATTGAATTAGGATTATTCAATTTTATTATTACTTCCTAAATTTATGGTGTTAGTATTGGGATTAAAAGAGTGTAACTAACTTCAATTACTGGATGAAGTTAGTTGTTAGACGATAGTTGAAAGTTAGTTTCAACTATTTTCTAACTAACTTCTTCTACTAACTGAAGTTTGTTGCACTCTTTTTTAATCACAATAGTTAGAGCCTCTTCTCTTATAATGTAATTAGTAATTAGATTATTTATCGTCTTTAATTAAGGATAAAGAAGAGAAGGCTATCTGTGTAATTGGTGACCAATCAACTAGCGATGTTGTGGTGAGGCTACGTACGCAGGAAGGTCGAGATGATTGGTTGTATTGTCACTCAGCTATACTTGTTAAAAATTGCAAGTATTTTGCAGACCGTCTGTCTGAGAATTGGCCAACTTGTCAGATTCTAGGTTCGCGCAACTGTGTTGATGTTAATTGTCAAGAATCGGATTTTGATTACCATGTAAATCTTATTCGACTTCTTTACATTGTTGTGGATGGTTCGGTTGATGATTTGTGGCATGGTGTTAGAAATGCTCTTGGTATTCTCCAAGTGGCTGTTGAACTTGGATGTCCGAAAATTGTTACTGCTTGTGTGAGTTACTTGGAAGCAATGACATGGGAAGAGAGTGAAGAGGAGGAGATATTGAAAGTTGTACCTCGAATGGGATTACAAGCAGAGCCTATTCTAGCTAGAGTTCAACCGGTCAACCAGTTAGCTATTAGAAACATCTTTCTCTCGGCCGTTCGCTTTGCTACATCATCCCCTCCAGCGACAATGAAGGATCTGAAATCTTCAGCACAAGAGCAACTTGAGTACATGCTAACTGAGGATGATGATGCCCCTTTGTTGATCGCTGACGACAACATAAAATTTGAGGTAAAAGAATGTGTAAAAAGACTATTTTCCGGGTTTAACAACTCATTGATACATTTATTCTGTGGTTCCACAGAATCACTTTCTGAGGCAGGGAACATCCTGTTGTTTAAATCCTATTTGACTGATCTGTCATGGGTTTGTCAGATATTGAGTAAGTTGGAAATAATGGGAGATTTTGTTGAGTGTTGGTTTGATGCATCAGAAAACATTGTCAAAGCACTCGAACAAGGAAGTTCTACAAATGAAGTGGTTGAGGTAAAGTTGCGAGCCATTGAAGTAACATCAAAGGTTTTAGAGGCAATTGCTTATGGTACTGTTATACTGCCAACTGCAAAACGTCTTCAGGTTTTGAAAGTGTGGCTTCCATTTGTGAGGGTTACAAAACCAATTATTGATTCTTCTATGATGGAATGTGAGAATGCTGTTTTGCTTAAAATGGATGGCGAGATGTGGCAATCCCTGGAATCCAGCTTTGTCTCTATCATTCTTGCGTTACCATCAGGGGATCAGGCTGAGCTTTTAACTCAATGGTTGGAAAACGAGCATATCCGGTATCCAGATCTAACTGAGGCATTCGAAGTATGGTGTTATAGGTCCAAGGTTGCTAGGAGAAGACTATCATTGCTAGAGGATGATCATGTCATGACACAGTCAGGTTGATGCGTTCCAGAATTCTGTTCCTCAAGATTAGTGTACTAATCTGAAATTCCTGCCTAGGCATTTAAAAGAGAAGAACATCATTTTTTTGCATGTGATTGGAATATTTTTGTAGAGGCATCTAAGTGGAGTTTATCTCCATCTCCATTCACAATAAATCAATGTAAATTGCTTTGAAGAGTATGTAAAACATTGTAGTTCTAACTGTGAAATGTAGAGAATGTATTTTGAAATGATTGATTTCAGAACAAGCAAAATAGAGAATATTGCATAGCTGACTTATACTAATTGACGATTTTGCTTGGACTGTTTGAATTACATGGAGATGTAGCTCGAGTCTATGAGTGTTGCGTAGTTTGCCAGCCGCCCAACAGAACATAATGCATACGTATAAATGTTGTTTTCTATTACGGGAAAAAAGTTTTGACATTTACTTTTGACAGGAAAGGAGAAAGGTGAAACTATGTATCAGAGAACGTTTTCCTTGGTCCTAAGGAGCGTAAATCATATGAAGGTAAAAGATAAAATAGAAGCTGATGTTTGTTTGTGTGAGATGGTGGTGCAAATTTTTTGAATTGCTAGGAAGATTGAAGTTTAAATTTCAGTAACAATGTAACATGCAAACGGTTATGTAGCTGCTGACATGATCGATACATTTTTGGAACTTTGTTACAAATTGCTACTGTGTAGCAGAGAAAGGTTGGTACCATAGTCTATAAGTCGAGTTTCTTCACTACCCGCAACATGTATTGGATGATAGAGACCATACTTTGTTACACTTTTAAGGAGCTGTATGTAGGTGTAAAAAAGTGTTTTAACTCCTTCATTTATAAGTGGTACCATAGTCTATAGGTCGATTTTCTTCACTACCCACAACATGTATTGGAACGTTGAAAAGCCTCTTAGAGAATGTTCCAAATTGACTACTGCACGAATATGCATGCAAAGAATTCCAAGTTACAAAGGTAGTCCTGAAAATACTTTGTATATGAATTCACATGTTTTATATATGTAAAGAGCATGTTTCAAATTATATTTCTATTAGTCAAATGTTATGTGCACCAACTATAATCAAACATGGGATCAGTGTGGGAGTTGGTCTGGTAATTTATATTTAATTTAAGGGGATTTGGAAAGAATTCCAACTTGACCTTGTGGTTTCATGGATTCTTCGATGGTAGGAATTTGGATCCAAACTAAAGCCATCAAACAAGTAGTTGATAATTGAAATTGATGAAAGAGGAATACAACAATATCTCATGTTTGTGTATAATCTTCAAATGTATATGTATCCCCCTCCTTGTAGATACAAAAAAAATGCCACTACCAGGGACTCAGTTCTTAAAAATACAAAAGGTAATTGTTTCTTGATTATTCAACAAAGTATATTGCAAAATATAATTTACATATTCAATATTAGTGTCTCTAAGAATTCTTTGTTTTCAATTGCATTAATAGGAAATTGTAACATACAATATATATTTTAATAATATATTGCAATGCAATTAAAACAATAACATGATGCATCATTCCACCATTACTTGCAATTCATTTTTGTCTCAATTCAACAACAATAAATTGTGTTAGTTTTTTTTTTAATACATTATTATTGTTTATTATTTATTATTAGAGTATATTATATGAAATATGAAATTTTTTTAATAAAGATTGTAGATTTTTCTTATAAAGTGTCACATCATCACAATAACTTATATGTCTAAGTAGAGTCATAAAATTAGAAGTATGATCCCTTTTAATTCATTAGGCTAAGTAGAAGTATGATCCCTAATTGGTTTCAAGCAATCCCTTCTAAACAATATAAGTAATGAAGAATGATCCCTTTTAATTCATTTAGTATTGAAAGAATATATTTCAAGCAAGAGAGACACACGTTTTTTTTATTATTAAATTCAGTTCTTTAAGACATTGATCAAAGAGGTTTGGAATATCAAAGTGACTCACTCGCTTGAAATATAATGATTCCTTTTTTTATTAGTATTGAATGAATTCCAATAGTCATGAATATTTTGTGGTTATATAAATCTTATATATTAGTTGGTCCATTTTAATTTAATAATTTTTCATTTTAGTTAGTTGGTAATGATTTAATTAAAGGAGATAATGAAAAGGTTTTTTAATAGAGATTGTAAACTTTTCTTATAGAGTGCCACATCATCAAAATACTTGATTGTGAACAACTCAACATTCCTTTTACTTGTAAAAGATTCAGTTCTTTAAGACATTGATCAAAGAGGTTTGGAATATCAAAGTGACTCACTCGCTTGAAATATAATGATTCCTTTTTTTATTAGTATTGAATGAATTCCAATAGTCATGAATATTTTGTGGTTATATAAATCTTATATATTAGTTGGTCCATTTTAATTTAATAATTTTTCATTTTAGTTAGTTGGTAATGATTTAATTAAAGGAGATAATGAAAAGGTTTTTTAATAGAGATTGTAAACTTTTCTTATAGAGTGCCACATCATCAAAATACTTGATTGTGAACAACTCAACATTCCTTTTACTTGTAAAAGATTAGTCAAATGTTATGTGCACCAACTATAATCAAACATGGGATCAGTGTGGGAGTTGGTCTGGTAATTTATATTTAATTTAAGGGGATTTGGAAAGAATTCCAACTTGACCTTGTGGTTTCATGGATTCTTCGATGGTAGGAATTTGGATCCAAACTAAAGCCATCAAACAAGTAGTTGATAATTGAAATTGATGAAAGAGGAATACAACAATATCTCATGTTTGTGTATAATCTTCAAATGTATATGTATCCCCCTCCTTGTAGATACAAAAAAAATGCCACTACCAGGGACTCAGTTCTTAAAAATACAAAAGGTAATTGTTTCTTGATTATTCAACAAAGTATATTGCAAAATATCACAACATATATTCCCAATCAAAGATATATTGGTATGTATACCAAATTAAAATTTATGACACCAACCCATCTATCTTATCCCACCTATAAAAATTACAAAAATAATATACAACCTCAACCATATACCATCAAATCCTAAGCTATATGTCTAAGAATTCAAATGGTTCTATGTAGGGTATAAACCTATACTAAAGTAAAATTTCTTCTTTCTCTTTACACTACAAATTTTTCAATACTCCCTTTCAAGAGAGTGTGATAAGAAGAAAGAAATTTCAGTTTCAACAACCACATTGCTCACCCTTCAATGTCTTATTTATGCCACAAAATCTGATAACAATTGTGCAGCAAACCTTTTTGGGTTTTGCATGTTGATACTTTCATATTGAGGAGAGGAAGTGTTTATGGAACCAAACTCATTTGGTTCACTTATGTCAATGCTTCTTCCTAGTTGAATGTTTTGGTTTGGTAGAAATGTTTGATGTTGATGATTTCCTTGTATTGAGTCAAGACCAAGAGTGAGTGAAACACCATTACTTGAAAACCTTGGTGTAAATTGTTCTGAATCAAACCTACCAATATCACCAATTGGGTATTGTCCAAATCCACCCATGAAATTTGTTTGGTTTCCCATAAAAGAGTATCCATCTCTATTCTGTCTCTCATCACCAAATTTTATCTCATTATTTGCCTCATTGTGCTTAACATCAATGAAACTATTAGGATTATGGATAAGTTCATGGTTCCTTGGTTTTTTAGGACTTGTTTGTGGTATACCTTCTAGTTCTGATGATCCAATGAAGCTGAATCCTCCTGATTGGTTTCTAACATTTCCAACATGTGGTGATGTTTGTGGTCTAGAAACAGAAATTATTGATGTGTCTTGGCTTTGGGAAATGTCTTGTGTGGAATTGTAACCTTTAGGTTCTGTTTCAAGACCTTTCTCTTGAGGGGATGGCACTTTCATAGATGAATCTTCATTGCTCTTGCTTGATTTATCTTCTGATCCATTTAGTTCATTCTCCTTCATTTCCTCTAAGTACATTTCTTCAACCATTGGCTTCCAAAGCCTAACTCGAGCATTTATAAACCAATTTGAAACCTGTTATAATCCAAATTAAATTTTATTAACATTTTGAATATGCCAAAAATTGCTCATAAGAGCAAAGAGTTAAAAACTAGTATTGATTACCTGACTCCTAGTAAGCCCTGTTTGTTTTGCAAGCATGTGCTTGTCTGAATCCTTGGGATAACTGAAACCAAATTCAGTAATATTAGCATACAATTTACAAGAGTTTAAAAACTATAGACACTTGAAATTCAAAACTTTTTAAATATACATGATATTTGTTGACTAAGATACGTGTTCAAAAACTAAGGCGTTGGGCTCAAGTGGTTAATGAGCTTCACCAAAGGACGGATTTCGGGAGAACCCGGGATCGATTCTTGGGTGGAACAATTTTTTGATCAGACTTTACTTACCACGCGGCCGAACTCTGGATTATTAGGGTCACCTTCCCTTACGTATTAATCATTCATTGAAGAATATATTCAGAGTCTTTGAAGTTAGAGTAAAAATTAGAAAAGTGTGCTTACGGGTGGAGGAAGTGTTCAAAGAGCCAAGCACGAAGAACAGAAACAGATCTTTCAGGCAATCCTCTTTGGGGTCTCCAAGCATTGTGCTGGATCATTCCCAACTGTTGTAGAGCGCGTTGTTGACGTAGTTGATGATCAACATATTTAAGCCTTGAACCTTCAATTTTACCACCAAAGCAATCTTCTTCTCCTAAGCTCTTATTTGTAGCTTTAATTTGTCCTGTTATGGCATCTTTCAAACACCGAAATTGTTTCGAGATTGTTTGCAGGGCAAGAGCAGTGTATGTCCTCGCAGAACCAAGGCCGGCAGCTTGTTCGAATGAGGAGACCACAACCTCCATTTGATGGTGATATTGTCTGTACCTTTGTTCCACCTTCAACCAACAAAATACAACAAAATCTCATCAACTAACTATATTCTAAGTTACCATTATTTTTCTTCTTTGAGTCACCAATTTAATATTTGAAATTGTATAGATTTCACAATGTCAAGAATGAATTCGTTTTATATCAACATTTTCACGATAGATTCTATTTTTTATGCCATACCATTGATTTTAAAATATTGTATTAGAGTGGAATGTGGAAGTGCATGGACTCCTCTTGGCACTTTAAACAAGTTTTCTTTTGTGAGAAACCTTGCCTCATGTATTAGTTGAGGATTAGTTTAGGGATAGTCTCCCTAATTTTTGTTTTTTGTTTTTTTTTTGTTTTTTTAGGTGGGTAAGGTTTGGCCCCCACTTTGTAAAGTTTTTTTTTTAATTTTTAATATTAAATATGAGCAAAGAAATATAGGATTAGTGCTACTAGATGTATCTCTAATGTCTACTAATTACTATGATGTCTTATAATGCTCTTAATTTACCTAAAAAAAATTATATAAAATGAGGGGATGTGACCAAATAGTGTATTTTTGTTGATTGTTGATATGAAATCAATTTACACCTATAAAACATATCTTTTAAATCTTTGTATTTATTTTTTTATTTTTTTTAATGAAATTAACAAAATGTTAGAAATGATTTCTCACATTATAGTCCATATTTATCATGAACTAAATTGATAGTCAATAGTTTTTGTATTTTCAATAGCATTATAAAGTTAATTTCTCTAATTTTAACTATTGAATTACTCATCTTTTCAAAGGATAGATGATAGTACAAAACAAGAATATATAAATAGGGATTTGCGCCACCCACTATTATTGACTCTTCATAAAAATTTGACTTTTTTTTTGAGATTTGAGAGTCGATTATTTCTTGGGTAGTTGGGTCTTATTAAAACCATCATCATTCCGGTCATTCTCAATTAAGCGAAAAATAATTGGTCGGACACAATCTCAAATATATATCATTTAATTATTTAAAAAATATGTATTTTTCTTTTTCTATTTTCTTCTTTTTATGTAAGAGTGTGACCTTTTCCAATTAAATATCTAAATGAGTCTTGATTGTACACAATTATACATCTAATAGTAAGTAGTATTTCATTATCAAATTGAGCTTCCAATTATAATGGGTTACCAAAGAGCTTCCTCCTAATAGAATTAAGTAAGAAACTTAAGACTTAAGTACCCAACAGATGACCTAATTACTGTGTCTCTAATACCATTAATGGAGCACTATTAAATGGTAATTACCTATTAAATTTAAATAGACAGAGATCAAAAAATTCTTCTACAGTCACAAAATTTTGTTTATATATATTATTTTAGTCACCCTTATATATTTGAAAAAGTGTGGAATAAAAACCAAATTAAATAATATATACTTTTGTAGATGTGATTAAATAGTATGTTCAAATAATTGTGTCGGTCTAAATATTTTTCATAGATAAATACTAGCTCAATTAAATGTCAATTCACATAATTACTTGCAATAGTACCCGTACGTGTACTCTCTCTTACAATTTATATGGTCCACGCACGTACCATTTACTGTGGTAAAATCCAGTGATTACATAGCTCAGGCTAAAAACAAATTATTTGAGTGATTGATAGGTCAGAGAACAAATATCCACTCTATTAAAAAATAAGTGTCATAATTGTAACCAAATTTTTTGTTGTTGTCATAATTCCATTTTCATGTAAAATTTTAACCATCATTATAAATTGAACATCTTATATATATAAAAAAATAGTCAAAATAAGTGAAATGAGTAGTCATGTGTCAAATTGTGAAATTAATTTGAGAGGGAACAAATTTTGCGTGAAAATTTGCGTCGGAACAACATTTATCTTTTAAAAAAAAACAAAAAATGACATCGAGTCTAAGTTATACTTTGAAGAATTGTGGGTAATTTATAATCAATGAATTCAATTATTCAGGTGACTAAATTTGTAAGTGGTATCTACAAATTAACTTTACTTTGCTTTCAAATTTATGTATGTGATTAATTTTTATTAGTTGTTGGGTAAACTATTCACAATTGTCTATGTGAGTTTAACTCAGTTAATAGAAACACCATATTATAGTATATATATGCAAAGACGAGAGTCCGAATTTCGGATACTCCAATTATTCATCTCAATAGTATAATTTTTAATCAGGCTATTTAAAAATAAAAAAACTAACCACAAGTTTTTAAAAAAATATAATTTAGAAAAAATCAAATATTTTTTTTATATGCTAGAAAAAATCAAATATAAATGGTGGGTACAAGTGAAACCACTTAAATACTCCAATGATAGAAAAATGGGTTAGACATACTTTTAGTAGCATTGGATTTTCATTCATTGCATTGCATGATAAATCAATGAAAGCAAGATACGTCATAAGTGTAACAATTCTTCCACTTTAGCAAGAAGAAAAAAAATGACATAGTCTTAATTAATTAACTCGTGCAAAATTAATCACTTAATCAAAAAAGTTAAAAAAAAAAATGAAATACCTCATCAAGCATGGTAATTAGCTTAGCTTTCTTCATCTGTATTTCTTGTCTCTCCGCCGTTGATAGCTCAGTGCTACGCTTCCCACTTCCCTCCCCACCACCAACAGTTGATCCATCTCCTCCACTTCCAACTCCCGACGACTCTCCGATCACCTTATTCAATCCACCACTCTTCTTTCCCAATTCAACACCAACATTAACATTCACAACCTCTTCTAAAAGCTCGTGCGCCGCCCTCAAATACTTCGAACTCAAAACCTGAATCCCTGAATTCCCATTGTTATTAGTAGTAACACCAGAAGCCGGCGTTGATGGCGACCCACCAGACATAGCAGCACCCTCTCGAAATGACATAAACCGTGCTGGCTGTGAAGAGAGGGTTAAATTCAGTCCTTGTTGAGCGCGTGGTGTTTCACGCGCCGCTGTATTTGGGTCAATTGTGTTCCACTGATTGTACTGCATGTGAGGAAGGAAGCCATGCAAGGAAGGTACAACGTCATGGTGGTGCGCGTGGATTTGGTGTTGGTTTCCGAGAGGGATGCCAACGAATTGTTGTGTGTTGGATGGTGGCGCGTGAGGTGAGAAGGAGTTGTTTTCTGTAGTTGTTGAGTTGAGAAAAACAAAGTTACCGGCAGCGGCGGAGGCATGAGTAGGCTGTTGAGCTTGCTGTTGTTGTGAGTTGTCTGAATATTGCATATAGCTTGGATTCATTAGAACAAGTGTTTGAAGTCCGTCGGCGCCACCGCCGCCGCCACCACTTGATTGGATTTCAGAATTACCATGAAAGTATGCTGCCATTGGTGTCTTTATTTTTTGAGTAAAAATATGATGTTTGTTACTTCACTGAAATGAAAAGAGAGACAAGTACGTTAATTAGTTACAATAACCTTTCATACTTCAAATCCAACACACACAACACAACATAAACCACATGTTTCAACACAACATAAATAGAACACAAACAAGTACATACACAAACACATGCAATTGTATAATTTTGTTTTCTTTTTTACTATTAAATCGAATTCAGTACTTCCAAGTTTACAACACACACTCTGCACATAAATCACTCGAATTAGGCCTCGAGTTTCAATTGTAAGCAACTAGCACCGTACCTTCGGCTTTACGATGAATCTATATATAGATCAACACATTGAAGTGATGAATCTACAAATCAAGTTTGAGATTCATTTCTTCTTAATTTTTTGCATGTTTTTTCATGAAATTATCATATAGAGATACCTTAAAAATTGCAAGAAGAAGAAGAAGAAGGAAGAAAAAGAAATAGATGAAGCCTTTGTATAAAAAAAAAATAAAGAAAAGAGAAGAGATAATTGATTTTATAATATACTTTGTATATTATATAGTTCATAATATTAAATATATATATATGTTACTACATAGATGGTGTGACGAATATTGAAAAGCACACGTGCTTCATGATCTTGTAACTGGAAAGAAAAGAAGAATTTAGAATTAGAAATGACCCAAAATTAACCTATGAGAAACAGAATTTGGACACACAGAGAAATTAACATAGACAAACCACACGAACGCACAAGCTAGCACAGTTACTCTCACCTATCAAAGTAAGTAACATATAACATAGCAAGAACACATCAAATCAAAAGCACTTATATGTATATTTTTAGATCAATCATAACCACATGTCAACATGTATATCAAATCTATCTAACTATATAAAAAAAGATAATTTTTTTTATATATATATAAAATGATTATCAAAGACTTAAGAAAAAGATTGTATTTTTAAATATATGAAATTATGGGGCAGGGGGAAATTAATTGATTTTATGAAAACAATGAAGTTTAGTTAAATTTTACCTGAGAATAGATGAGTTGTTGATTTGACCCTCATCTTTTTAAATCATTTGATGCAAGCCAAGCATAAACAAAGCAAACTTTGATGAGTAACAGAGAGAACTTTTGAGGGAAAAAGAAAGAGAGAGTGAGAGAGAGAGAATGGATTTTTTTTTTTTTTTTGTGAGCTTAGAAATCTATATAATGAAAATGCAATCAAGATGTGTCAGAAGATACAAACAGCTGAAAAACGAGGAAACGTCTCCTTCTATAATGCTTAATTAATTAATTAATTTTATTTATTTTTTATTTTTGTGTTTAATTAGAAAAAGAAAAAAGGAGGATGATGATGGACAAGAAAACGGGTGGAGGGATCTGATTGCTCAATTCTCTCTATTAAATATCTCTTTGTCGTTTTCTATAATTTTCAATTTTTTTTTTCTTATTAACTTATTTGGGAATTTTTTGTGGTTGGATGCCTGAGTTTGAAGATAAAGCAATTAAATTTCTAAGGAATACAGAACCAACCACCGTAACACCAACTTTAATGCTTTCATTGCTCAAAATATATTTTCTCCAATTTATTTCCTTCACATATTTGCAATTATTGTTTTTAAATTTCTATCTGATTTAAAAATCGATTAATTCAGGAGACACTAATTTCGCTACATATGAACTAGCGGAGAGTTCATTTAAAATCAGAGTTTAGCTCCATATATGTATCCGTCTAATACAACAAGTTACAAAGTTCAAACTTTTTTTTTTTTTACTAATGAAAAAGTTCAAACTTAATTTTTTTAAAAAAGTACATGTTGGAACAACTAGTAACAAAAGAAAAGAATAACGAAAACAAACGATACTGAACACACAAAAGTTTGATAACAGAGTTTTTCAGGTGGCGGGTACGTCTTCGACTGTTGAATTCAGCACAACACGTTTCTATTAAATGAATGAATGAATTAGAGTTTCAATATTACCAACAATATTTATAATAATAATAATAAGAGTCAGGATCCGTTGACACCAACTAGTTTGACACCAAATGTTACACCTCTCAATAACGTTTTAACCGATATAAATTTTATAAAATCCACCGTTGGATTGAAAGTTTACATCATATAGATCATTTGTGTAAAATTTCAAATAAATCCAAAATCATTTGATATGCTATTGAGACACATAAAGATTAACGGCATTTAAAAAAATACAAAAACCGTTAATTTTGATGTATCTCAATAACATATCAAATGATTTTGGATTTATTTGAAATTTTACACAAATGATCTATATGATGTAAACTTTCAATCCAACGGTGGATTTTATAAAATTTATATCGGTTAAAACGTTATTGAGAGGTGTAACATTTGGTGTCAAACTAGTTGGTGTCAACGGATCCTGACTCTAATAATAATTCCATTCACTTCGCTCTATCATCAGCTCCTGGACCGACTCCAACCTCATACTAATGCGTATGAACCATACTCAATAGCACACTATAAAATCTCAAATCTTAACATATTCTTATATTTTCTTTCTTGTAAGGTACACCATTACATATATCTCTGGTAAACAATGATTACACATTTAGTTAGTTATGATTTATTTACTATATATAAATATGTAAAAGATACTAACACTAGTTTGTTTTTCCTATTGATTGATTATATAAGTTTTATTTATAATCAACACTCTCATTATTAATACTATTTGTTATATTATTTTATAGTTTTTCTTATATTTAATTTGATCTTAAATATAAATAAAAGTTAAAAAATATATAATTTAAATTTAAAACAAATATGTTTTGACTTTTTTTATATTTGAGAAAAGAAAAAATATGAGTCTTTTTTTAAAATAGTAATAATTACTATTCACTATTCAGTATATGATTTAACAGGTTAAAAGTATAATTGGAAAAAAGAGAAAAGAAAAAGAGGGTTTTGACAAAAGCAAGGGGTCCCAATCAAGTGCATGTATGATGTGTATATGAATCATGACTCATGAGCCCCTAAATAAGTGGTCCCAAATACCTTGGCTCTCATGCATCACACATATACTTGCAGACATCACCACAGCATAATTATTCAATAAAATTAAAAATTGTGGGTCTAGAAACTTTCTTATATTATTAATATTTCTACTTTAATTTGTTGTCTTATCCTAAAAAACCCCTAATTTCAAAATCTTATCTCTTTAATCAATTTTTGACAACACCCAAAGGATAACTTACTTAACTTATATGTGTAACAAATAAAATAGAATAACCATTGAGTAGGAAAAAAATGTACAAGGAAGGAAATAATAACCCACTCATGATCAATAAGTAATTAATTAAATAATTAATAATAAACCCTTTCAAGGTTGTTTGAGGTAATCCCATCATTTGCATGGAAAGACATGGTATATTAAAATTGAGAATTTCTACATCACAAAATAGTTTTCAATCACAATCAACAAGTAACTATTATTGTGTAAGAATGAGCAGTGACAAATTTTAGGCATGTGATGTTAATAGGACTAAAATTTTGGAAGTGAGGGACAATATTCTTCATGTAGCTATAAGGGTATAAATAATCCATCAAGAAAGCAATACACAATATTGGTAGGCGCTATTTAATAGTACTATTTATATATATGGTCTTTTATAATTTATATTTATTCACAACACAAGGTGTCATTCTCATTGAGATCAATGTCAATTTATTTCATATAAATAAATATACTACTTGGGTGCATTTGGATTCTTTCATGAAAATTGAAAACTCTATGGAACTTTTTGTTCTTAATATATTTGGTTTCAGTTTTCACAGTTAGAGTAAAAGCATATTGGATCTATAACATATACTGACACTATGAAAACGAGAGTAAAAAGGTTGTGCTCATCATTTACTCGTGAATATTCATATGTCAGAAGCATTGATAGTTACTGGCTAGTGTACTATTTTTGTTGTTGGTGTTGACAATTACTATACTAGTAGTTACTAGTGTACTTGATATAAACCTTAAAGTTGAAAGCAATGTTTTAAAAATCAAAGAAGATCTATAACACTTTTAGATCATGCATGGTTTAACAATTCAATAAATTAAACTACAATTGAATTGGAGTAACTAGTAGTATTTCTGAAGTACTAGTCAACAAAATTAAATATGGTATATATATTTTTGAATTTGTGTACTTAATATTTTAAAAACATAAAATATTATTTTTAATATAAAATTTACCTTTGAATCGTCTTAACTAATATCGAAGTTGAAATTGATTTAATTAAGTTCTACGTCAGAAACAAATATTTGAGTTATCGTATTCACATGAAATCGTGTGATATTTAAAACCGTTCAACAATTAAGAACTTGAATCAGCCCAGTCATGTCAAGTACATGAAACTTGAACAAAATTAAGAAAGTCAACCAATTGGAATAGAATTGTTTGTAATTGTTGTATGTGAATTATCAACACATCTTGTGTGTTCCTAAATCTCCAAAGTCACACAATGGTCTATTAGGTGTTCCTTTAACAAGTAATTCCATTCTCTGCACCCATAACTTCAATGCACCAAAATTGTGTGCAATCATATGTTACTCAACAAGTGAGTATCATGATCTTCTAATTCAAATAAAAACACACCAAAGTGCTTATGGCGTGAAGTACACGCCTTGCATCTTAGGATGATGACATAATAAAAACACTTTGATAAATATAAGAGGTATTAGAATAAATATATATATTAATGTTAATCTTAATCATTCAAATTCTTGATATGAAAAAGCCAATGTTAATTTGTTCCCTTGGGGAATTGTAAAAGCCAATAACATATGATCTACAAGCTTAAGTTTAATCTTCTATGTTGAGAGTTACTTTGTACATCAACTAAGTTTCTCATCAATATACAAGCTTAGATTGATGTAGAATATTCATTGTATATCCTCTCTTAGAGAGGTAGAAATCTCGAGGTGAAAACTTTGAATACTATATATATTCATTGATTATATAGTGAAGTTAAATATCCTTTTGAGTATAGAGGGCAAAATCACTAAGTTAACGATGGACCGGACTAACTGACCATTTTGATAGTAAACCAATACAAAAATATCTACTCATTTCTCTCCTTCATTATCTATCTGTTTTAGTTTTGATTATATATATTTTTTATGATTTAATTTCAACTATATTGTGTTTAGATTAATATCATGTAAAATTCATATTTTTTAAATGTATTTATCTTTTTATATATGGTCATTTCTATATTATAAATTAAATACATCAATTTTTATTAAATCATTTTTTTTATAAAAGTTGTTGGCGCAGCAAGAAGCACTCACACACACACTTGAATCACAGCAGGCTTGCAAATCACACACACTCTGCACAGGCTCAGGCTTGCCAATGAGCACAGTTGCAGGTTCACAACTTTTGCAAGCTTTGATCAAATTGAATGGAAAAGAATGAAGAAGAATTGATGATATGAATGTGTTGAAGAAGATGATAAAATGTAGAGAAAAAGAGAGTTTTTATTCATCCACTTGGGGCACAAAAGAAAGGGTTACATCCACTAATTGATGCATCTAATGCATTTATACTTTGCTTGACACACCAAGCAATTACAATCAAAAATTAAAACTAACCCCTAATAAACTCTCTAACTAACTCTAGAGACACTTCTAACTAACCACAATGGTTTGTTAGCTTAACTAACTAACAAACTAACCAATTACTTGCCACCTAAGCTATTGGTTGTAACAAACTTATGTTTACTTACTCAACAAGTAACAACTTAGAGATATGAATTACACAATGAATTTCACAAAATTCAACACTCCCCCTTAATTCATACTCTCTAAGGATCTTATGCACATCAAGCCTTTCAACCTTAAGAAGGTTTCCACTGTCACAGCCTTGGTTAGCACATCTGCAATCTGCAGCTCTGTCCTGCAGTGTTCTAGCTTGAGCCTTCCATTGCTTACCTGCTCTCTCAGATAATGGAATCTCATTTCTATATGCTTGCTCCTGCCATGAGCCACTGGATTCTTAGCCAAATTAATTGCAGATAGGTTGTCAACTTTGAGTGTTACTGAACTACACTCCACATTGCTTATCTCTGTGATCAAATTGCTTAACCAAACACCTTGACAAGCACTTAGGGAAGCAGCAATGTATTCAGCTTCACAAGTAGACAGAGCTACCACTGGTTCTTTCCTTGAGCACCATGAAATTGGTGCACCACCATACAGAAAGATGTAGCCAGCTGTGGATTTTCTGTCATCCTTGTCTCCACACCAATTTGAATCAGTGTATCCAACCAAATCAAAGTTGCTTCCATCTGGTGTTTGAAAAACAATTCCATTGTCTAGTGTCCCTTTAATGTACCTTAAGATTCTCTTTGCTGCAGACAAATGAGACATCTTAGGCCTTTCCATGTATCTACTGACTATGCCAACACTATAGGCTATATCAGGCCTAGTGTTGCATAGATACCTCAAAGATCCAATGAGTCTTTTGTACTCAGTTGAATCCACATCTCTTTCATCTGTTTCTTTAGTCAACTGAAGCCTTGGTTCTGATGGAGTAAGTGCTGGATTGCATTTATCCATTTCAAACCTCTTCAAAATCTCACTTGCATACTTTCTCTGATGCAATATTAAGCCTTCACTAGTTTTCTGAAATTCAATCCCTAAGAAATATGAAATGTGACCAAGGTCAACCATTTCAAATTCCTTCATCATGTCCACTTTGAATTTGCTGATTTGAGCCTCATTGCTTCCAGTAATTAACAGATCATCAACATATAGGCACAGTAAAATTGTATCACTGGTTGCAGACTTCATCACATACACTCCATGCTCAGTTATACATTTACTGAAGCCAATATCACTCAAAAATCTGTCTATTCTTTTGTTCCAGGCCCTTGGAGCTTGCTTAAGCCCATACAGTGCTTTGTTCAGCTTGTATACCTTTGATTCATTTTCTTTATCTATGAACCCTGGTGGTTGAACCACATATACTTCCTCTTCAAGTGGACCATTCAGAAAAGCACATTTTACATCCATTTGATGCATTGACCATCTATTGTAATGTGCTAATGCAGTCACTAACCTTATTGTCTCCATTCTAGCAACTGGAGCAAACACCTCATTGAAGTCTATTCCTTCTTTCTGCAGGAAGCCTTTCACTACTAGCCTTGCCTTATGCCTTGTTATTTCACCTTTAGGGTTCACTTTCACCTTGTAAACCCACTTCACACCAATTACTTTCTTATCATCTGGAAGGTTAACTAACTTCCAAGTGTTGTTTCTTTCTATTGACTCAATTTCTTCATTCATAGCAGCTAGCCATTTCTCATCTTTTACTGCATCTTCAAAGTTCACTGGTTCAGTTTCTACATTGAATGCCAAGTGAACTAAATCACCCTCAGTAGTGATCTCATTATCTCTTGTAATGATGCAGTCATTGAGTCTTACTGATGGAACTCTGGCCCTTGTTGATCTTCTCAGTTCATTGTCACTAGCAGCTTCTTCTGTCACTACTTGATCATTATCAAACACAATGCTTACTGAATCTTTTCTTTTGTTATTTGACCAGTCCCATTCTTTCAACTCATCTATGATAACATCTCTACTAATAACTATAGACTTGCTTATAGGATTGTAGAGTCTGTATCCACCAGTTGAATGATATCCAACCATTATCATCATTTCACTCTTGTCATCTAGCTTTCTTCTTGTCTGATCAGGAATGTGTCTATAAGCTATAGAACCAAACACCTTCAAATGACTCACATTAGGTTTGTTCCCAGACCAGCATTCTTCAGGAGTTACATTGTTTAATCTTTTGGTAGGACATCTGTTAAGCACATAGCAGGCAGTGTTCACTGCTTCACCCCACAATTCCTTTGGTAAATGCTTACCTTTAAGCATGCATCTTACCATATTCATTATGGTTCTATTCCTTCTCTCAGCACTTCCATTCTGTTGAGGTGTATAGGGTGGTATCACTTCATGAATAATGCCTTCTGCTTCACAAAATTCAGTGAATTCACCTGACACATATTCACCTCCCCCATCAGTCTTTAACACTTTCAGCTCATGACCACTTTGCTTTTCAACCATAGACTTGAATCTCTTAAAAACATTAAACACTTCACTTTTCTTGTTGATAAGATAAGTCCATAGTTTTCTGCTGTAATCATCAACAAATGATACAAAGTATCTATTTCCACCTGTTGAATCAACTTGCATTGGTCCACATACATCAGAGTAGATCACTTCCAATACACACTTGGTTCTACTCATCACATGCTTATTGAAGCTGTCTCTGTGTTGCTTGGACTGTACACAATCTTCACATATTTCATTTGGAATTTGAATTTTAGGCAAGCCAGATACCATGTGCTTACTATGCATCATGTTTAAATCTCTAAAATTCAAGTGTCCAAATCTATAATGCCAATTCCAATCATCTTTCTCTACTGCTGTAGCCAGACACTTATGATCCAATACATTGAGTTCAATTTTGAAAGTCCTATTTTTTGACATTGGAGCTTTCAAAATTAACTTTCTGTTTGAATCCATTAATCTCATCATATTGTCTTCTATGGCTATCTTATAATTCTTCTCTAGCAGTTGGCCTATGCTAAGAAGGTTGCATTTCATACCTGGTATATAGAGTACATCATTGATGAAGGCTTCATCACCATTCTTGCTTCTGATGCACACAACTCCTACACCTTCTGAGTTCAATGTGCTATCATTTGCAAATTTCACCTTGTTTTTGTGTGATTGGTTGAAGCTGGTAAACCAATCCTTTCTTCCTGTCATGTGTGTTGAACAGCCTGAATCCAAGTACCATTCCTCACCACAGCTCATATCTTCTTTAGTTGTTACCATGAACATCACAGGATCATCACTGTCATCTTGCTTAGCTATCTTTGCCTCATCATCTTGTGACTCTTTCTTGGACCAACACTCATCAGCAAAGTGTCCATATTTCTGGCAATTGTAACACTGAACATTGCTTTTATCAAATCTTTTCTTGCCACCTCTTCCACCTCTTCCATTAAAACCACCTCTTTGATTTTCATTCTTTTGATTTGTGTTACTAGATTCTGGTTTATCTTTGTTACCAGCATTGTTGTGCCCTCCTCTCCCTTTGTTACCATTCCATTTACCCTTTCCCTTCTTATCTTTGTAATTCTGTTGAGCCTGCAGAGCAATTTCACTTTTAGACTTGTCAGAATTTCTCTGATTCATTCTTTGTTCATGTGCTTCTAAAGATCCCTGTAATTCTTCAACTTTCATGCTATCAAGATCTTTAGATTCCTCTATAGCTGCTACTACATAATCAAACCTTGGAGATAATGATCTCAGAATCTTCTCTACTCTCATTGAACAAGACACAGTTTCACCACATGCTTTCATTTCATTAACCAGTTTTGCAACTCTAGTAAAGAAATCACTTACAGTTTCTTTATCCTCCATTAGCAGCTGTTCAAATTGTCTTCTTAGGGTTTGTAATTTCACTTTATTTACCTTCTGATCACCAGCATAAGCTGCAGCCAAAATATCCCAAGCCTGTTTTGCAGACTCACAGTCACCAACTTTCTCAAATATATCTGGACTTACACTTTGATGGATTATGAATAAGGCTTTGAAGTCCTTCTTCTTCAACTCTTTGTGCTGAGTTCTTTGATTTTCTGTTGCTCCTTCTGTGAGTGGATCCACACCATTCGTAACTTGATCCATCACATCTTGATAGTTGAACAAGACTTTCATCTGCTTGCTCCAACTGTCATAGTTCTTTCCATCCAAGACTGGTAAATTTGCAGGGAATTGACCATTGTTGAAGGTTGCCATGGTTATAGCACGAACCAGGCTCTTGATGCCAGTTGTTGGCGCAGCAAGAAGCACTCACACACACACTTGAATCACAGCAGGCTTGCAAATCACACACACTCTGCACAGGCTCAGGCTTGCCAATGAGCACAATTGCAGGTTCACAACTTTTGCAAGCTTTGATCAAATTGAATGGAAAAGAATGAAGAAGAATTGATGATATGAATGTGTTGAAGAAGATGATAAAATGTAGAGAAAAAGAGAGTTTTTATTCATCCACTTGGGGCACAAAAGAAAGGGTTACATCCACTAATTGATGCATCTAGTGCATTTATACTTTGCTTGACACACCAAGCAATTACAATCAAAAATTAAAACTAACCCCTAACAAACTCTCTAACTAACTCTAGAGACACTTCTAACTAACCACAATGGTTTGTTAGCTTAACTAACTAACAAACTAACCAATTACTTGCCACCTAAGCTATTGGTTGTAACAAACTTATGTTTACTTACTTAACAAGTAACAACTTAGAGATATGAATTACACAATGAATTTCACAAAATTCAACAAAAATGACATGAGATAAATACTTACTTTCACAACAAATCTTTGATGTATCCGAAACATCAATCTCATTACAAAAATTGTACAAGCCCGTACTTTTGTCTTCTAAATGGAATTAGGTTTGTATATATTGATATCTACTAAATTAACCAAATAGATAAGTGACACATATCACATCATAGAAACCGCAAGGGTCTCTTTTACTTGATACTGAACTCATTCTCTGTCGATGTTTATGGGTGTGACTGCATATATTATAAAAATGGATATTATAAATTGCATTATATTGTCCCTTTAATTGCATATATATGTGTGTGCTCTATCCATTTCAATATTGTTATCATGGGACTTGATTTGCTTGCTGATGGTATTGTCTCACCCTTTTCTTGTTCCAATTTCTTTTATCAAGAAAATGACTTCAAAAGAACAATACACTTGAAAAAGTTCCATGATTTTTTACTTAAACAATTCTATCTAGTTGTAGTACGTGTCGATAATAGACTAAGAAAAAATTTTAATTAATTCAAAATAACACAAAGGTGAAAGTCAGAATGTGATCATATGTATAATGTATATGCACCAATCATAATAATTAAAGTCTCGCTCATTGTCTCAAAACCATCGTTATATATATATACACAAAAATATGTCTAGTTGGTTCAATGATGATTAACGCCGAACTTAATAGATAATAAAGTTCGATTTCTACAATTACGATATGGAGAAGGTTGAAATCAGTTGTTGCCAAAACTGACTCCGAACTAGATTAGGTGGTCCAATAGACCAGACACTTATGCTGAAAACAAAAAAAAAATACATACACTTGAACGAATTGAATTTCTCAAACTATAGGGGTAAATTACAGAAAGTGCTTAGCGGAAATTAATTTATAAAACGTCTAATCTCAAAATTAGTTGAGTTTTAATTAACATATTCAAGATTTAACTTCAACAATGTAAGCCTATGTTGTACTGTGTCACGTGATATTGAAAGTTAAATGACAAAAGGGGGTCCCGGGTGCATGTATTTCAATAATGGACCTATGTTTTGATTGATTAAGTAGGAAAAAGATAAATTTGTACTAGTACGTGATAAATGTATTTTCTTGACCATTTTTTTTAAATAGTCCTTTAAAGTAACTTTAAATATACACAAAAAAAAGATGATGGATCTATAATTTGTGATTCTCTTATTTGATGAATGAATGAATGAAAGGAACAATAGTTTGAAGACGCAACTTAAGAATCATTGAGGTTTTGATACATGCACTCGGATGGAGAATGAGTGAAAGAGTAGTGAAAAAATTCTAGCATTTAAAGAGTCATAATATTGCTAAAAAAAGTAAGAACAATGTCATCACACTATACCTACTCACGACCCTACTCATCCCACTTGCTTTCTTCCTCCCAATTATATATCAATCTCATCTTCCACTCTAGCATATTGTGTAATAGTGTAGTACAATATATAATAATATAATCATATAATATAAAATCAATACGTGTTATAAGTTGTAGGGGCTTATCCAACAACATAACATATGGATTATACCGTTTTTATTTTTTAATCCTTTGCTCTTTATATATATATTTTTTTTTAAAATTAATTATTGATCTATGTTTATGGAGGAGATCTATGTGTGTAAGGTAAGGTCTTGTAAATCTAAAGCAGGCGGCTATTATGCTCCAACTTTTTGGCTACTTCAATTTCACACACCTTTTTCTTTTGATATATCTTATCTCAACTTGTGTTATGTTGATTGGTCTGATGTAGGTATTTTCCACACTCAAAAGTCAAGATATTGACTTGTTGAAACAAGATGTTTGAGAGAGCCGTGTCAAGTTCATTTAATCTTTTTGACATGACTCCATCATGTTCATTCATAATAATAATATTGGAATTTATATGTCATTTTATAGTATTTATTGTTTATAGGTAAAAGTTGTTATGTTATTAAATTAGTAGCGGTTGTGTTGGTTTGCAATGTTAAGGTAGTCTGGATTAAATCATACAAATGAGATAAGTGTTGTATTTGTATATAAGGATTCAAATTAGACGCAGTCAAAACTGCATGCAGTTAAGATAGATTTGGTCGTCTGATCATATGATCAAACGTTGCTGAATCCCATTTTATGTTTATGCATAGAAAAGTCTAGATACATCATATCAATATAATCACAAGCACGATTCAAAGTCAACATTAAAATTAGTATATCATACTTTTTTTCCTTTTCACCTCATCAATTATTAGTATTGATTTGGTTGTGTATTAGTAATGCTTTGGTTAATAATAGTTCTTCTCATCATATTAGTAATGCCTTCATTCTATATGGTCGATATGGAATGTACCATAACCAAGTGTAATATAACCATCAAAAACAAAATTTAGGTTCTTTAATTCGATAGGGTCAAACTTCTAACATGGTCATGAATTATAGTAAATATCGTTGGTTTCTCTCATGATTACTGCTCCTTCCGTTTTCTTAAAAATGTTCCGTTATAATGATAACACCAAGTTAAGAAAGTAAATTTTTGCACCATATCTTCCTATTATACCCTAATCTTAATTCACAAATAAATTCTTATTTTTTTGCACCTAATACTCATCTTATTTAAATCTTGAATGACAATGAGCCAAGTTATTATGCATAAGTTTTTTTTATGCATGGTGCATAAACCAATATGCACCATCAGATTGTGATCTCCTCACTTCATCTTCTTCCCTTCTTCCAAACCACACAGCAACTTCATCTTCTTCTCTTCTCAAACCACCAAACCGCCATTAACACTTCTCAAATCTTCACTAATCTTCATCCAAACTTCTCCAATCTCATCAATCTCAACCTAAATTTCTCATACCCAACCACCAATTCTCACAAAAACCTCTCATTCTCATAAAAAATCCAAACCCATCGCAGATTAAAATCATAAACCCTAGAATTTGGGGAAACGAAAACGAAATCGTGTTTCTATTGTTCCTATTACGAAATCGATGGTTTCCGATCTGGTTTCCGCAGCGTTTTCGATCTGGTTTCCGATCTGTATTTCCGCAGCGTTTTCGATGCCAAAACCATTTTTGCTGTGGAATGGTTTCAGAGGGTTGTAATCCAAAACCATTTTTGCTGTGGAATGGTTTTGTGTGTTATTTATGCATGGTGCATAAACAATTCGCTTATGCACCATAACCAGACCCAATGACAATTATTATAGGTAACAAATTCTGTTTAAATATGAATATATCAAGAAAGCAACAAACTTTCCTATCGTAAATCTTTTTTTTTTAAAAAAAATTAGTTTTTCAAATATATATATATAAAAATATATTGAAAAAGATAACAATAATTGACAAATGGTATAATTGACAAATCGTATCCTTAAAATATAAACTGAACCGTTCATTAGAAACGCTAAATCTGATATAACGGGACACTTTTAAAAAAAAACGGAGGAAGTATCATAATAAAAATACACAACCTCTTAAATGTTTAGTAGTGGTTATTCTTTGACGGTGGATTTAGACTCTCATTTATAATTTTAGCGCCATTATTTTGATGTGCTGCTCAAGTGGAGTCCTTCGAGCAAGGAAAAACTTTGTGTCGAACTCTCAAGTTGAGTTTAAAAATGAAAATAAATTGAATCCAATAAGTTGAATCAAATTGTTCGTGAACTTTAAACGAGTCAAATTCAAACAAAAAAAAAGTTCGTGTCAAACCCGAGCTAAATCTCAAGCGTTGAACCGATTCTTATCGAGTTGAGGTTAGGCGACTCAACTCATTTTCTGTTTTATTTGCATGCGTAAATTGGTCAATTGTCACACTTATTTTATGATAGAGGGATTAATTTTTTAAAAAATTAGGACAAAATAAGACTATAAAAAAGTGGGTTCCAGTTTGAAAAAAAGCCAAAAATCAACCGATCACAAAGAGAGCTGGTTCTGTCCGCAACCCTTTGTCTCTTTAAGAGCATCTATAATGGAACTCCTCATTTTTTGGTACTTAATCGGGCCTCACATGTATACACCACTCATTTATAATATTTTAATAGTAGTACTTAAGAAGTATTCAATCCCTCCAACCCAACAATTCTTAAAAAGTTTTAAATAGGTCCCACCAATAACACATCTAACCAATAACTCTACATCATTATAAATTGGTCCCACAAAAAATGATATAGGTACTAAGTCTTATTTTAGAACCTATATTAGGTACTATTTTGATTTTACTCTAATGAAAGTACCTATTAGGTACTAATACTTAAAAAAAATAAAAACCACCATTAGAGATGATCTAATTAAGTTAAAGAAAATTCTAACAAATGTCCACAGAATATTTTTTAAAGACTTTATTTATTTACCCGCGTAAATATACCTCAATGGATAGGAATATTACATAGTTTTGAGATTTGAACTTGAAATTTTCACTTATTTACTTTAAGGGTAAACTTTTTGTCACTGGACACTAATTGATTTTTTTTCTTCTTCTTTTTATTTTTTTAAATGGAAACTATATATTTTTTTTTTGGTTTGTAATGGAGATGAAGATCAAACACACGACCTCTCTGACATATTACTCAAACCCCTCACCACTTGATGAAACCCAATAACTTAATAATGATGGAGTAATTGATTTTTTTTTTCCTTTTTTTTTACTAAAATAAAAAGATATTCCTTCAAGTTGATAAAGTACATCAAATTAAAATAAAAACTCAACAGCGCTAAAAAAAATGATGAATATAAGAACAAACACACAACATTCAAATTAATAGATAAAATGACTTACTCATACCTATAAATAATGTAATAAAATTAAAGTGACAGAAATTCATATACCTGTTAATCTACATCATTGACGAACTTAATTAATCACTGTGTAAATCAGTAGTTGATCTTGAAAAAAATAAATTAAAATATTACTCTAATTGTTTACAAAAGACAATTAACCTTTGCAAATTCATCGACATAATTGGTCCAAATACATTAATAAATCTTAAAAAATATATATGAATGTCTTTTATGAAAAGAACTAGAAGGGTCTTGTATGATTTTGGACTAGGACTATATACATTTTAGCGTTTTTGCCCCCTTCATTTCAGGATTATTTTTGCAGACATTCGGAGCTAGCGCTGCCGCTTGATTTTTTGTCGGGATTGTAACATTATGGATGAATAAGATGATTGTGATGTGCATAAGTATTGTGAAATTGAGATGAATACGCAGCAGGGTATTATTTTAGTGTAAAGCAAGGCGTGTTGTAAGAAAGATTTGGATATAGTGACGTGAGAGGAACGCAGTATCCAAAATCACAAAAGTCCAAATGGTTGTTAATGTGTGTGTCGGCTGCAGTGGATGTTCCTATAAATTCCAGAACAAAAAAGGAGAGCCATATATCCTTAACTTCATTACAATAATTATAGTGAGATGACCTAAACATCATGCACATTTCTTATGCTAAATGAGTGCTTTAACATTGAGTCTAACAGAAGTCTACACTCTTATAATACGGTAAATTAATATTCTAACAGAAGTCTACGAAATATCAACATGATTGGGTCTAACGGAAGTCTACGAAACATCATGCATCTTCTACGAAATATCAACAAGATTGGGTCTAACAAAAGTCTACACTCTTATAATACGGTAAATTAATATTCTAACAGAAGTCTACAAAATATCAACAAGATTGGGTCTAACAAAAGTCTACAAAACATCATGCATCTTCTACGAAATATCAACAAGATTGGTTCTAACCGAAGTCTACCCTCTTATAATACAGTAAATTAATATTCTAATCATAGTTGAAAGATGTATTTATATTTAGTCTTATACATTTTTCGAATGATATTATATTCGATAGAAGAACCCATCCATTGCCAGACGAATCAATTCCACGAATTTTGCTTTCCATATTGAGGGATGCAATGTCTCTCTCATTCAAAAAAGAGATACACATTAACCAAATTGTTCGATTCAAGTATGAATAGTGAATTTTAGTTAATTGTCGAGTTCAATTTTGATTAAAATTGTCTCTTGTGAAATTTTATTTACTTCGACTAAGACAATACGTTCAATTGGTTAATGAGTTCTTGAAAAAAATTCGTTCGAAAGAACCCGAATTCAATTCTTAATGAAAACATTTTTTTATCAGACTTTATTTATATCTCGATTAAAATCTAAAATACTAGAATCTCATTTCGCTAAAATCAAAGAATTAACAACCAATATAAATAAATTATTTACTTCTCGATCAAACTCCGCATTACCAATACCAATCAATACCAATTTTTTGCAATATTATCCATATGATTGAAAAATAACAATAAAGAAGAGGCACACAATTAATACCTAATTAAGGCTAGATGATACACACTAAAGGGGCAGCTACCGTGCTATTCGGACAAATCGGACCACCATGACACTAACTAACCTATTTTAGGGCAAGGCCAGCTGCCACAGCCAGCTAAGCCATAATAAAGGGTAGGTTACTTGGGTCCTCCTTGTTTCTTCCTTTTTGTTTTGTTGCTCTTTACTTTCTTTTCCTCGTTGTTTTAAGACCTTACAATTTTCATACTACCCAACAAAATTCGTTGGACACTTGGGATGATGTAGGGGCTACTACCCTCTATACAGCTCCTTTCCTTTTAAATCTCATTTTTCTTTGTTCATCACTTTCTTTGTGGCCTATCCTAAAAAGTGCACTCCACACAAACTTATGGTAGGAACCTCATTTGATTGATATACAAATCGTTTTCTATGTTTTAGTCGGCACTAAGTATTTAACCCAATTGACTTGTTACTTTTAGGAGATGTATATATGGTTGGATAGATGCTGTCACTATTCTTTGTGTGTGTTGGTTAATAATGGTAAAGCTAGTAGTACTTCTTCTTTAGAGTTATAGTTTGTTGAAAAGGATGTTATATATATGAACTCTCATTGGTATAAATAAAAGGGGTGATGAGGAAAATTATTAGTAGATATTTCTCAATAAATGTTTAATGTTTCACCATGCATGCCTTAGTTGACTACTACAATCCTACCATTTAAATTAATTCTATTGAATTTTTTTGGTCAACACTCAGCTACTCTATATTTTGATTGAGTAGGATATTCATATTCAATATCCAATCTCTTATTGTCATGTTATTTTTTTAATTAATTAATTTTGCCTATAGGTAACTATAATTACTATTAATTAATGAAGACTTAAGGTTTTTTAAAAGGATATTTAACTAAAACGACTAGGCCATATGCCATAAAAAAAAGTTTCGTGCAGACTTATTTTAATAAATATGAATAATTTTATTTATTTTATTATACTACCTCTGTTCCGTTTTTTTTTAAACTAAAATTTCGTTTAATAATATATAAATTATTTTTAAGATTCATTGAATAATTGATATTATGTTTTTATTTATGAAGTGATGTGTGTAATATATCTTTTCAATGTTTAAACATGTGTGTACTTTGAGATTGTAATGTCTTGATCTTGAACATGACCATTGAAGTATCTTGGGTACCTCTTTAAGTTATACTGTAATTTTGTGTGAAAAGTTGAGTTGTTGAAACTTTTAATAATTTGGTAATTAAAATTGAGTTTTTGAAAATTTTAATACTGTTAATTAAGGAATTCAACCGTGGACAATTCTAATTCTTTCAATAAATACACCATAATAACTTGTAATTGAAAAGTTGGGTTAGCTTCAAGCTGGAACATTGGTTGAGAGATTCCTTAGGACCATGTATGTGTGTTCCTTCTTTGTTAGTCTTACAACAAAGCTAACTACAGACAATGGGCCATGTGTCAATTAGAACAACCTCTATGTTAGCTGCAACAACTAATTAATTAAATAATTTGTGTTGAAATTTTATTTTTATGGTGACATATATATTAATGCTTGTTTACATATATACACACTACCAACCTATAACTAGGGGTCCTATAAATAGTCTTTTCTTAAGTTAGGCTCCAAAAAGACAGTCAATGTTTAGCACATACATTCCTTGGTAAGATCATATAAGGACATCTTGTTCTAAACTAAAAATGTATGCATCACTTAAGAGTTGGTTTTCATGCAAAAGGTATCGCCAAGATTTGTTTATTTTCTTTTAGGTTAATAGATGAAATAGTAAAGTCATTATAAACTTAAACATAAGTGAAGAAATTGGGGTGCGAACCCTGGTCAGGATCCAATCTGATAATTTCAGCATTTTTTTGTCAGTTGAGTTATTGTTTAGATGAGAGTAAACAAAGTATTAATTAGTTACCTAACAATTTTATGTAGCACTAAGAGATTGAGGAAGGGATTCCGGTAATCTAAAATTCGGTCGTGAGGTTCATAAAATCTGGCTAAGAATTATTCGTACAAGGAATTAAACTCAAATTCTTCTTAATAATGGGGAGTTTATTATCTTCTAAAAAATTGTAAAAGAGGTGTCATGTTTTCATTTGTTTGTACATTATCTCAAATATTTTAATTGTTATAGAATTCAAAGGCATGCTTATGAAAAAGACTAAAGACCACAGAACCATATAGATAGCCCGGTTTAGTTCAAGTTATATCAAAACTATTTTTAAATATGTTTTTAAGTCACAATCAAATAATTTCTATCCTTATCTCTAGAGCTTATTTTTAGAGTTGTGATAGGTATATAGTAAGCATTCTATGAAAGATACGTGAGTAACATCATGAAAAATAGCATCATGAAAGTATATAAAATAAAATTAATTAAAATAAAGCAAAGAGGCTTTTGAATCTTACTAAACCAATCTATATTGAATCTTGGTTGGAATTATGGACTCCATTATTAATTAGTATTATATACTATATGTTGCTCTTTTGCTTTTTATTTGTTTCATGGGTTTATGGCATATCATGCAGAATAAACAAATTAAATATTTCCAAGTTTAATGCCTCGGAAAGTATGGACAACTACATACTGATCTGATTTCTCTTCCAATATTTCAATTCCCTTCTTTATATTGAGAAATAATAATTTGTCCATAAAAAAAAATTGTGGTTTTAATTCTTATATTAGGTCATCTAATTAAATTTATATTGGAATGTGTTTTTCTTGTGAATTCTCTTACAAGCAACAAATTAACATCCACATATATTAAAAAAGTTTGTGATAATTGAATTGCACAATTGGAAGCTCAAAGAAAATTTAGTCATTTTTTTTAATCAAATATAGATAGGGAGATTTTTTTTTCTTTCTTTTTTTGATTACAAAGATAAGTAAAAAGAAAAGAACAAAGGCAAAGGAAAAAAAATACTATTCTCTAAGAAAAAAAGTTTCAGTCGAGTCGCTTCTTAGAAGATCAAGAATGTCCTCTAGAGGAGAAGCGTGAATAAACAAATCAACATCTGAGAAGGCTCCAAATTTTGCAAAGAAATCAGCAGATTGATAACTCTTTCTAAGGGTGTGGCAAAGAGAAACATTATTATGAGAAAACAACTCTTTTATATCTTGGATCAACAGTGCGTGAACTTGATACTTGACATTTGGATCTGTGATGAGGTTGATATAATGTAAGGAATCTAAATAGCAGACAAGCTCTTCAATTTTGTGTGTTTGGTAAAAAAAAAAAATTGTGTATATGCCTCAATATTAATTGCTTACTTGAATGTCTTGGAGTGGATAATGAGTTAGTTATAGAAGCAATTATAAAACTGAAGTGCGTGTGTATGAGGGAGAGTGACCCTTAAAATTGAGAGTGTCCTATACTGGTAAGTAAGAGTGGCTGGCCCATATGAGTCAACTTGTTGAATTAAATTCTGAAACAATAATGGAGGGGTATGATATGATAATGATATGGGTCCTCACTGTTCTGTTGCTTTTGCTCATAAATAAACCATTTCACTGTGTTGTCCAATGATGAGATTCTCAAATAAATATTATATTACTCATTACCTTTTTTTTAGTTGTCGATTTATTATTTGAATCAAGATAATCAATAAAATTTGTTATTTTTTTATATAAATATTTGTCTTTTGTCTCAAGATAACTCAAATAATTAATTTATTACTATTTTAATTTACTTTTATCGATCTCTCCAATAATAAAAAATTATAATAATTAATATTAGATTATACTTTGAAAATGTTAAGTATAACAAATTTTTTTTGAATGACTAATATTTTATATACTAATATAAAAATGAAAAAAGTACAAGAGGTTCAGAAAAAAATAAAGAGGTACTAGATATACACTCGACCAGAACCCAACAATCTCTACGATAAGACAAGAAAACAAACAGACAAATAAATTACAAGGAAACAAAGATGCACACCACTAACAAACTAAATTTCCTTAAAGACACACCGTAAGAAGAAGAATATCCTTAGAAAACAAGACACAAAGATCAACTACTAATATGAAAAAACAATAGGAGGACATCTGATCCTCCTGATCCATCGAGACCTAACAAATACAAGGCTTCCCACACTACTTTATAAGCTCAAATAACAACACTACAACTTAAACTTATCCATTTCCCCTAGGGCTACCGTTTTTTAATTGCATTCTTTTAACTGCTCCATAAACATTAGGGTGGAAAACAAAAAAAAAACCTACTATAAACACTTTTTTTAAGAGCTACTATAAACACCGTTAAGTCCTAAATTCTAATAAACACATCAGCTCCTAAGCATTGATTATAATTACCGTTCAATTATTGATTATAGAGAGTACTCAAATTTGATTCTTGACTGCAATAGTTTTTATCAATTTTTTTTTTTATCAAACTTCATATTAAAAAGAGCCGGTGATGGTCCACAAATCCTAGCTCAACTTGAAGAAATACCGATCACTCCACTTTGTGTGTGAGTTTTCAATGACTTTGTAATTTCGTCTATCAACCAAAAAAAACAAAGAGCTGGTGATATTCCTTAACTAATAAATAGAAATGTTTATTGTTGCCAATATCATCGTGGATGTCAAATACTAGTTGCCTATATTAACGACAAATCCAAATTCATTGTGAATTACTGAATGAGTACTATAAATTTTATGTGACCATTTTATTTTGTTTTACTTTTTCATCTCATTTTATAAAAATGAGAAATTTGAGAGGAAAAAAACACCTAACATGAAATTTTAAAGATTTTACACATCCGTTACTTAAGTAGTTTACACGTTTGCTACTAAGTAGCAGAAGAGGTATTTTGATAATTTTATGGGGCGCAAGAAAACTCGGGGGCGCTAAAAGAAATTCTCTTTTATGGGTGCGTTTGATCTGCTAAAAAATAGGGGACTTAACTGGACAACTTTTTTTGTACCCTGTTTGATTTGAAACTGATTATGGGACTGGACAAATTAGGTAGCAAGGGACAGGACAAAAACAAGAATTTTTGTCTCTCAATGAACCACAATACAACTTTTTGTCACAGTACAACTATAAAAAATAGGAAAATATCCATTTTATTTTCAAATATAAAAATATTATCGTTCTATATCTCTTCGGTACAGTTTTGTCCTGTCCTGTATTATCTTGTTCTTTCATGTACTGTTCTGTCAAATCCATACTATTTTACGAATCAAACACAATAGTTTTTTTGTATGCGCAAGAAAAACAAAATCAAGTCAAAAGAAGAAGATGTTTTCTCTTCCCACCCCCAGTGAATCTTTTATCCCTCTTGAATTTCCAATTTTGCCCTTGAAAAACTTCGGTTCGTAGAAACCGAAGTTTTTTTTGCCTTGAAAACAAATTTCGATTTCTAAAAACCGAAATTTACTCTGAATTTGCACTAGTAAAAATTCGGTTTCTGCAAACCGAATTTTTCTGCAAGGACAAAATTGGAATATTGGGGGGTATAAAAGATTCATGGGAGGTGGGAAGAGAAAACATCAAAGAAGAATAGTTACTAACTGGCCCATCAATTTTGAGCGCTCCTTGGCCCAACTTAGGGAAACAACACAAAATCTAAAACTGACTTCAAGGATTTGGGCCATACAGATATGGTTTTTATGATGATGTTTTCTCTTCCCCATCCCATGAATCTTTTATACCCCCAATATTTCAATTTTGCCATTGCAGAAAAATTCGGTTCGCAGAAACCGAATTTTTTCTAGTGCAAATTCAGAGTAAATTTCGGTTTTTAGAAATCGAAATTTGTTTTGAAGGCAAAAAAAAACTTCGGTTTCTACGAACCGAAGTTTTTTCAAGGGCAAAATTGGAAATTCAAGGGGGATAAAAGATTCATGGGGGTGGGAAGAGAAAATATCTTTTATGATTGAGTTATGTTCAATCTAAAATTTCACTAGTATCAGAATTTTTTCAAGATATGTTGGGTCATGTGAGACCAGATTTCTAGAACTTTTCTCTCCCGACCCCCCTCATTTCTTTTCTACCCCCCAAAATCCAATTTTGCCCCTTGCGGTTTGAAAAAATTTTGCCAACAAACTTCGGTTTTTACTAACCGAAGTTTTTAAACATGGAAAAAAAATTCGGTTTATATAAACCGAAATAACATATACCCCCCAAAAAGAAGAAAAATTTATGTGAAAATTCATGTAGAGCTACCTGTGGTAAATTTAGCATCTCTCTCTGAATATAAGTCGTATGCTAATGATTTTTAATCCAGTGTAAAGAAGACAAAATTTACTACACGATTGACACCGGAATTGTTAAATTTCATTAAGTATAGTATGAGAAAATCTACCTACAAGTTTGAGAAAAGTTTCTGCAAAATGTTGTAGAGATACCTGTGGTAAATTTATCATAGCTCTCTGAATATAAATCGTATGCTAATGATTTTTGATCCAGTTTAAAGAAGACAAAATTTACTACGAGATTGACACCGGAATTGTTAAATTTCATTAAGTATAGTATGATAAAATCTAGCTGCACGTTTGAGAAAAGTTTATGCTCTGTTTCTGTACCAGTACCCATTATTTGGTCAAACTGAACCAATTGGATAGTTAACCCTCAAAACAAAAATTATATTTGTATTCTTGACACCCTAAGCTTTCCAACGAGTGGTCGTTTACTCAAATCGGACATCGTTTAGTATTTCAAATAAATTGTGGAAGTTGAGGGTCTCATGCAGAATTTATGTAGGAAAGCTGGAAAAAAATTTGGATCACAATATTTTGGTTTATATAAACCGAAATTTTTTAGCATGACAAAAAAATTCGGTTCGTATAAACTGAAGTACCCCCCAAAGGCAAAAACGGAAGTTCAGGGGGTAGAAAAAAAATGAGGGGGGTCGGAAGAGAAGAGTTCAAATTTCTATTATCAGATCACTTATTATTCATATTCACAAACCATGTTTAATAGTGTTTAATGTGAAGGCATTTATGTTGCCCGGGTGCGGATACGGTACCGGTATCCGATACCGGTACCGGTACGGGGTACGTTATTTTTAGAAAAATTAAGGTATGGGTACGTCCCTATAATTTTTTAAAAAAATATAATTATATATATCAAATAATATAGTTATATTGTTAAAACAAATAATTAAACATAAAAAATATCACAACACACTTTAAATGTAATTTAAATTGTTCGAAACATCAGAATATGAAATTAAAAACCAATTAGCTCAAAAAGAGTCAATTATTTCCCTCTTCATCATCACTAAAGAGTGACCTCTAGTTAGGTTCACCGCGAGAAAGACTAGCAATTTCAAGAATATCAATTATATCTTAAATAAATCTCATTCATCTCTACGAATATCCCACATTTTTGTTGCACTTTCATTATAAGTATTAATATTTATCTTTCTTGAGAGAAGACGAAGATTGGTATGAATAAAAACTAGATCTTCATCTCTCTTTGAATTTAGTTTAATCCTTTTCAACGAACGAGTGAATAATTCCGGCGGCTACTTTGTTATTGTTTTTTAGCAATAATTGCTACTTTATATTATAAACAAATAAAAAACGTAAATCTTCCTATAAAAAAAACTAATAATAAAAGAAAAAGGAGAAAAAAAAATCGTGTTTTTTTGAATTGGTGTACCACGCGAGTATCACAGGTGTACCACGCGTGTACCCGTTGCAAAAAACAAAAAAAAATTAGGTACGGCGTCGGTGCGTACCGGGGGAGTACCACACGCGTACCAGTACCCGGTACGTACCCGATACCGGTACTCGATCTAAAATGGAATACCCATGCAACATATTTGTTTAAAGTTTCATATTGGACGAAAGGTAACATAAATAAATGTTTATATAAGTGATAGCAAATTAGTAATTATTAATTTTGTAAAGTTGAATTAAACATGACCTTAAATTTCAAGATAGAAATTTGATTTCTTGTTTAAAAGAAATTGGAAGCCACTAAGTTTGGTCCGAATTGAGGTTCCTTCCATTAATATTTTATTATTTTTTGACAAAAATAATAAAATTAAAATAATAAAATTAAAATTGAAATAAAAGATAAATATTATAAACTCAAACACGACTTGAAATAATATCTCAAAAAAGCTTTAAGTCCGAAAGAAATGTTTTTTTGCCAAGCACATTTTATTTTATCAAACAAACTTATAAGATAATCTAATAAACTATAAGTTAACTTATTTGTGTTACCAAACAGATACATACTAAATATAATTAATTTGAGATTGTGCCCATGAAAGAATTGCTCGTAAGTCATATATGTGTATGACATATTTTGGACAAAATAAAATCTATGGAGTTTGAACACAAAAAATAAATCCGCCCATCATTTTTTTTTGTACAATAGAGACGTTGAATGATATTGTAGTGGGTATAGTTTAGTGGTAAAAGTTTGATTCGTTCTATAGACTTCACAAACGGACAGTGAGATTGGTCTCATTGAATTAGTCAGTTTTAAGGCCGGATACCAAGCTTTAAAAAAAATAGTTAAGGGGTCTCTTGCATGATTCATATCACGATCAAAAACTTTATTTCTTACGTAAAAGGGTTTTAATCCTTTACACCTCTCAACGATTGATTCGAGGAATAATATACATTATCGTAATTTGTATCCAATTTAGATTAGAATTAGAACTGATTCTAAAATTATGAAACATAAGTTTTTGCAATTGGATCAAGAATCCTAATTTTTGAATATGATCATAAAGGATCCAGGGAAAAAGATATAGAAAATTTGTTTCCAATCATAACTAAATCTTCCATTTTTTTTTTATTTCTTTTGGATAGGAGAGATTGAAGCAAAATATCTATTAAACGGTTTTTTTAATTTACTAGAAACATCGACATATTTTTTTAGCTAGACGGAAATTTTATGTTTTTCCTAAAAAGCAATATGTTTTACATGGACTCATAACGAAAGACTAACGTAGATGTAATGGATCATTTTTTTTCATGTATTTCATCTATCTCTTAAATTATGCTGTATTATTATTATTATTATTATTATTATTATTATTATTATTATTATTATTATTATTATTATTATTATTATTATTATTATTATTATTATTATTATTATGTAAAAGAGCTGAATGAAACAAAAGTTTCATGTTCGATTTTGAATTAGAGACGTTCATTCATGAACGTCGACTATAACCCTTAGCCTTCCAAACTAACGATGCAAGTTTGATTCCCGCTACCCTCTTATATCATATTTCTATATATAATTCAAACCCTTCATCACTCTATCAATCTTAATTGGCACTAATCTAGAACACTCTTCCCATTACAAAGTTGGACATTTTCATTTTCCAAACATGGTAAAAGTCTATATCCATATGAAATATTTGGAAACGTCTCATTTGAAAGTAACATATAGTGAAAGCATAGGATTGAGTCAGATCCTATCACTCACTAGTGGCTGCTGACACTGCTACTAATTCAACACACATGATCAAATAATTTTATATATAAATTATCAGCTTACTCGGATAATAAAGTCAAATATATAGATTGGAAAATTAATGAATTTAACTTAAACATTTTTATTTACAATATTTATTTAAGCTCACAAATAATAAAGATAAAGATAATGTGTGGAGGGGCCATTATCAAATGTTTAATAACTTGTTGTGCTTATACACCACCCTTTTCAACTTTTCATTTTCTTTAAAGGGCTTATATTCTTCTGTGCTTGTTTACATTATTTTATTGGCTAGCTATGACAAAAATTGCAATGATGTTAACTTCACTTTAATTGGCCTTATTTGAGATTCAGAATTGATGATGCAAACATGTTTCTAACTTATCTTTTTTTCCTTTTTTGTATCATTTCTTATATATTATCAGCAGGATTAAGACACTATATATTGTTGGATTCAAAGCATAGTTTCTAATTAATAGATTTGATCTTAACTGTTGATCAGAACAGGTAGAAGGCCAGCTGGAAGTCCGTTGAGCAGGTGGTAGGCAGTAATCCGAGCAGATGATCCACGGAGGGGGGGGTTGTACCTGCAGGTGCTCCGATGCCTAAGTCAGTAAGGGTAGAGAGCAAAAGAGATACTAGAGAGAAGTTAGAGAGAGAGAGTAATTGCAATAATGAATAATGTCTACCTTGCTCTCCCAAGAGGGAGAGTATTTATAGCCCCCAGCTCTGGGCCAAAGGTCCTCTTAGTGGGCTGGACTAGCCAAGGCCCATTAAGAGGGACTGCCAAGATATCACCCTTAGATAGTGGGTAGAGTAGTAATTTTACCCTATCTTGGTGGAGAGGTTGTGCCATGCTGACATGGAGGTGATTGGGCAAGCCATGTGGACTTTGTGAGGGTCTAGGTGGACTAGCATTAGTCTAGTCCAGAACAGGAGCCCCCCAAGTCGTTGCTCCTAGGCATAGGAGTGATGACTTTAGATGTGTGCCCAAGTGCAGAAGGAAATCTCCTTGCAACCTCTCTTGAACAAAAGTGGACGAGGAAGTTGCTCGTCAAAGCCTTGCTCGTAGCAAGTATCTGCAATGTTTTGCTCGAATCGATTTTTCGAGGGTGTTTAATACCCTGCTCGTGATTATGGTTACGAGGACGTATGTGTTGCTCGTATCTCCTGCGAGGAGATATTACACAAGATGGAACGGTTGCTCGTTGTTATCGCGAAGAGATACCAACGAGAAGTTTTGTTGCTCGTAATGATGACGAGGAGATGATTTTTCAAGAAAGCATTGTTGCTCGTTACTATGACGAGGAGGTTAGTAACGAGGAGGTTTTGTTACTGGGAATGCGAAAGGGCGCATTTACTGCTTTGATTTTTACGAGGGAGTGTAAGGACCATTGGATCAAAGCGTCTCTTCACTCCCCTGGCTTGATCTATATAACAGAGGAGAGTGAACTTCATTTTTACTTTTCACTCTCTCTCTTCAATTGTGAATCTCTCTGAAGTTTCAACCTACTAGTCAAATCGTTCTTCAGATCTTCTTCATATTCAAGGTAATTCTTTCAAATTTTGCTCTTTAGATCCATTTCTTGTTGTTCCTGCCCAGTTTTGGGCGTTTTTACATGAAGATTCCATGAATTTATGAACATTAGGATGAATGTGCCGGGCACCATATGAATTTAGTGCCGGGGAGCCTATCTCCCCGTTTCAAACTTTAGGTTAGATGACTAGCGACGGGGAGCCTATCTCCCCGTTTAAACTTTAGATAGTTTATTTGAGTGACGGGGAGCCTATCTCCCCGTTTAAACTTTAGATAGTTTATTTGAGTGACGGGGAGCCTATCTCCCCGTTTTAAACTTTAGATAGTTTTGCATGAAATGTGTTGTTTAAATTTCATGCCGGGGAGCTTATCTCCCCGTCTTTCACCTGGGCTACCCTCCTCGGTTTGATTTTAATTGCCATTTGAAAAGGGCTTTGGTCGGGGACAGCGTCCTCGTCCTATCCTGCGCCCTTTCACTTGAATTGCGGTGAAAGGGTGGATTTGATCATCGAATTCACTTTGTTTTTGCTGCATTTCAGGTTGTAAAATGTCAGAGTCCGAGGAGGTTGTGGAAAGCCAGGGTGTGGAGAAGTATACATTGGTCGACTGCATAACCGACCCTGCGCTGGACTGGGTTGCTCCAGAACCCGGGGGAATAGCCTCGGCGCTTAGTTTCCAGGATCCAAGATTATTTATGACCGTCGAGCAGCAGAGAGCAGACGGGATTCAAAACTGGTCGACCCATATACCCGGGGAGGGTGAACGGGTGTGCTCGTCCTTTGACGGGCATGGTTTCGCTATGTACGAATTTGTATTTAAGGAGATGGGGCTCAGGCTGCCGTTCAGCCCCTTTGCGGCCAGCGTGCTTAAAGCCTTGCAGGTGGCTCCGTCGCAGCTGCATCCGAATTCATGGTCTTTTATCATGGGGTTCGAGCACCTCTGCACGTATAGGAGTGTTCGTCCCACTCTTCCTCTTTTCTTTAGAATTTTCAAGATTCAACGTAAGCCGACGAGGGAAGCTGGGCGTGCCCCTCGTCAGAATTGGGTTTCCTTAAAGCATCACGAGGATGTCAAATTGTTTAAAATGTTTGTGGATTCTATCAAGGACTTCAAGGAGAGGTATTTCATCATCCGGCCAGAATCTCCAGCTGCCCGGGAGAGTTTGTTGGAATTGGAAGAAGATAGGGACGGGCAGGGTGTTGCTCGTAAAGATGACAACGGGCAAGTTATCTTCCGAGCAGTTCCTAAGTTCCCCCTTAGTTGGTCGTATGATCACTTCCGGAAGGAACCTAAGGAGTATACTACCGGGGACGCAGATTTGTCTCCCGAGGAGATGGCTGCCTTTGAAAATTTGAAGGCCTTTGTGGCCGGTTTTACTCCGGGCATCTGGACGACTCGTAAGGGAGTCACACTAAGGGACGAGCATGGGAAGGCGAAGGTCTCTCCCCGCTTTATAAATACTAGGAACCTCCTCAAGTGTAAGAATGCCGGGGAGGTTAGGCTGTGCTTGGGTATTGCTTCTTTTCTATTTTTAACTTAGAAAAAATTCTGCTATTGTTGTGTGTATTCCTCGTACTTTACTAACGTGTTCGTCATTTATTTGCAGACGAAATGGAAACCATTGCCGAGCGCATGCTGAAGGCCAAGCAGGATGAGAAGGCGAGCAGGTCTGGCCGAGGAAAAAAGAAGATTGTTGTCAGAGCTTCCCAAGAAGTGAGGCCGGGGACCCCTTCCGTGCAGGTGATTGGGACCTCGGGTGTTGGTTCGGGCACCCCTACCTCAGCTCCCCGGCCTCCTCCAGCGAAGAGGACAAGAGAAGAAGATTCCCCGGTTGAAGATGCGGGCATGGGAGGATGCAGAAATTTTCCAGTTCCTCGGTGCTTTACCGTGGATAGATTTTTTGAGAAGTATCCTCCGGAGGTCTTTGAAACTGAACGGGCTGCTATTCTTGACCAGGAATCAGAGGTTCGCCGGCAGCAGCATGCTCGTGACATGGCTGCTATGGTGCGAATGGTCTCGAGCAGCCTTGTCCTTGGTGACGAGCGGGAAACGTTAGTCAAGCAGCTGGACACTGCCCGGACCAAGCACGAGCGGGCCAAAGGTCGGATCAACCAGCTCGAACTTGTTGTGGATGACCTCAGGGAGAAGCAAAAACATTGGGGTGACCAGCTGGACGAGCACCGCAAAAGGGGAGAAGATTTGGATGCTGCTCGGGCTGAGATTGAAAGGCTCACCGCTGCTATGGCGCCGGGCGAGGACGAGCACAAGGCTGCTGAGGGGTTGACCACCCGGGCAGACTTGGTCAAGGTGATTGCCCAGCTGTCCCATGATTTTGTGGAGGGCACCGAGTACGCCTTTGAGAATGCCGTGCAGCAAATTAAGTGTCTTAATCCAGACGTGGAGTTGGTGACCCGGGGGATGCATGTGAACGGGCAGGTCAAGGATGGCCAGATTGTTATCCCGGCAGGTCTGGCCGACTCTGATGAAGAAGAAGATGATGTTGACGTGGCATTCGAGGAGGGTCAAGAAGACGAGCAAGGTGACGGGCATGAGCAGGAGGATAGGGACGAGGAGTAGATGTCCCCGGCCTTTCTTTTGTAATTTATTTTGTCTTTTTGAATTTTGGGGCCTTTGAGCCATGGTTTGTATTTTTGGAACAAGTGGGCTTTTGTCCCCGTATGATTTTTATGACAATTCCGGGCAGGTGCCCGTTTTATTTATCTATGCTCGTTTATAACTGCTCGTCTATATTTGCTATGTATGTTTACATTTTCTGCTCGCGTGTATGTTTCCTCCTTTTTTAACTTAGAAAATTTTACAAACTTTCGTTGTTTATAATTCCAACCGGGGAGCTTCCCCGTCTTTTTAACTTAGCAAATTTTTGAGAAATTTCGTTGTTTGAAATTCCAACCGGGGAGCCTCCCCGTCTAATAACTTAGAACATTTTTTGACGGAATTTCATTGTTTAAAATTCCAACCGGGGAGGTCTGGTCCCTACCTTTAACTTAACGAAATTTTATGCTAATTTCATGCTCAAAATCTGAGCCGGGGAGCTTATCCCCATTTTTAACTTAACGAAATTTGTTGTTTAAACTTCGTGCCGGGGAGCTTATTTCCCCGTTATTGAGGTGCTCGTCTGGGCATGCTGGTATGCTCACTCGAGCAAGTTGGTGTGCTAAGTTTTGCCTGTTTTGTATACTTATCATATTTTTGCATGTATGAATGCTGTGCTCGTTGTTATTTTGCCGGGGGGTTTCCCCTGCTTGGTATTGAGCATGTTTTATTGAGGGTAGTCTCCTCTGTTTTGACTTAAACAGTTTGGGGAACTGTATAAGCACTTAGAGTTGTTTCTAAGTTACGCGAATACAAGCACGCTAGTGTACCCTTCTTCGCAACCTGAACCTCCCATCGCGAGCTGGGTGCTAGGTCGTGGCACGGGGACGATGGGCTCGTTTCAAGAGTTATCCTCGTCTAGCAGGAGTTCCATTTCCCTTCTGGTGAATTAGTTCCCCTGCTATGGTTTTAGATAAGCACGTGTGCCATGGTGCCCTCCGTTGTTTAAGGTGCTCGATTCGTTGTGTTCTGAAGTGCGAGCAACCTTTTAGTGTGGCAATAACTTAGCTGTAATATTGTTTCAATTTCTGGGCATTCCAGGGTCGAGGAAGTTTCTTCCCTCGAAGGTCCTCGAGATAGTATGCACCATTTTCTGTTTTGTCAATGACGCGGTATGGTCCTTCCCAATTGGGTGCAAGTTTGCCATCCTGGGAGTCTGCATTGCGTCTTAGGACGAGGCTGCCCACCTCGAATTCTCTTTTGATGACTTTGGTGTCATGACGGGCAGCTATTTTCTGCTTCAGGGTGGCTTCCTTTAAAGAAGCTCCTGTTCGAATTTCTTCGACGAGGTCAAGCTCCTCTCGAAGTGCTTCGTCATTTTGCTCCTCGTCAAGAGGCTGCTCAGTCCGACGAGATGGTTCCCCAATCTCTACGGGGATAACTGCCTCCGTTCCGTATACCATTCGGAAGGGGGTTTCTCCAGTTGTGGAGTGTGGGGTTGTTCGATAGGCCCAGAGTACATTGTCAAGCTCTTCGACCCATTTCTTTTTGTTCTGGTCAAGTCTTCTTCGTAACCCTCTCAGGATTACTTTGTTGGCTGCTTCAGCCTGCCCGTTGGTTTGGGGGTGCTCGACCGATGTGAAGTGCTGCTTGGTGCCCAGGGCAACAAGGAATGCTTGAAAATCTTTGTCTGTAAACTGTGTTCCATTGTCTGTGACTACCACCTGTGGTATTCCGAATCTAGCTAGCACATTTCTTTTGAAGAAGCGCAGGACTCTGAGTGATGTGATGTCGGAGAGGGGTTCGGCTTCCACCCACTTTGTGAAGTAGTCCACTGCTACTATTAGGTAGCGATTTTGATAAAGTCCTTTGGTAAAAGGTCCAAGTAAGTCCATGCCCCACCAGGCGAAGGGCCAGGGGGAAGACAAAGATTTTAGTTCTCGAGGGGGAGCTAAGTGCATATCCCCATGCCTTTGGCATTTGTCACATTTTTTGACGTGGTCTTTGGCGTCCTGTTGCATAGTAGGCCAATAGTACCCTGCTCGTAGAGCTTTCCTGGCAAGTGACCTTCCTCCCAGGTGTTGGGCGTTAATGCCCTCATGGACTTCGCGCAGTATGTAATCTGCTGTGTCCTCGTCCACACATTTTAGGAGAGGAATGGAAAATCCTCTCCTGTATAATTTTCCATCAAGGATGACATAGGAGCAGGCTCTTCGTCTGACTACAGCTGCTTGTTTCTGGTCGTCAGGGAGAGTTCCGTGCTCGAGGAAGTTGTATACTGGAGTCATCCAGCAGTCTTTGTCGCCAATGACGTTTATGTCCACAACCTTGCTTGGTTTTTCTATACTTGGACGAGGGAGTATCTCCTGGATGACAGATTTGTTTCCGCCCTTCCTTTTTGTGCTTGCCAGCTTGGACAGGATATCTGCCCTTTTGTTATGCTCGCGGGGAACATGTAATATTTCAACAGAGTTGAACTTGGTGATCTTTTCCTTTACTAGCACTAGGTATTCAGAGAGGTTATCATTCTTGGTCTGATACTCTCCTAGCACCTGTGAGGCGACCAGTTGCGAATCTGTGTAGATTTTTATCTCCTTGGCTTGCAAGTCCTCGGCCAAACGTAGTCCAGCGAGGAATGCTTCATACTCTGCTTGGTTGTTTGAAGTTGGGAAGGATAGTGCTAGGGAGACTTCGATTAGTAAGCCATTCTCATTTTCAAGAATGATGCCTGCACCTGCTCCTGTAGCGCTTGATGCTCCGTCCACAAAGATTGTCCACTTATCTGCTCCGTCCACTGTAGGGGAGGAGCTCGTCATCTCTGCGACGAAGTCAGCTAGGACTTGGGCTTTTAGAGCTTTTCTGCTCTCGTAACGAATGTCGAATTCTGAGAGTTCGAGGGACCATTTGAGCATCCTGCCCGCCATATCTGGTCGACCAAGCAAAGACTTGATTGGTTGGTCTGTTCGGACCACAATTGTATGGGCCAAGAAATAATGTCTTAGTCTCCTTGCAGCATAAACTAGTGCAAGGGCTATTTTTTCAATTTGTTGGTACCTTAGTTCAGGACCCTGCAGGGCTTTACTTGTAAAGTATACTGGTTTCTGCCCTTCGTTTGTCTCACGAATAAGAGCTGCACTTACAGCCTCTGAGGCGACGGAAAGGTACAGGTATAATACCTCCTCGTCACTTGGTCGTGAGAGGACAGGTGGCTCTGATAAGGCCTTTTTCAGATGTTGGAGAGCTTGCTCGCATTCATCTGTCCATTCGAAGACTGCTTCTTTCTTTAGTAGTTTGAAAAAGGGGAGTGCATGTTGTGCTGATTTGGATACAAATCTGGAAAGCGATGTTAGCATTCCATTGAGAGTTTGTATGGACTTCTTATCGCTCGGAGTGGGGAGCTCGGCAAAAGCTCTGCACTTGTCAGGGTTGGCTTCAATTCCTCGCTCGGTTAGGTAAAATCCCAGGAATTTACCTGCCCGGACCCCGAAGGTGCACTTCTCTGGGTTGAATCTCATGTTGTATCTCCTGGCCTGCTCGAACACCTTTCGAAGGTGCACGACATGGTCGAGTTCCTCGGGGGATTTTACGATCATGTCGTCCATGTATACCTCGAGCATGTCTCCTATTTGTCCTCGGAAGACTTTGTTCATCATTCGCTGGTATGTAGCTCCTGCATTTTTGAGACCGAAGGGCATTACGTTGTAGTAATAGTTGCCCGACTCGGTCATGAAAGCTGTTTTTTCTCTATCTGCTACTGCCATTGGAATTTGGTTATAACCTGAATAAGCATCCATAAAAGACAATAATTTAAAGCCAGAAGAATTATCAACAAGTCTATCAATGCAAGGTAAGGGATAAGAGTCTTTAGGGCAAGCCCTGTTAAGATCGGTATAGTCGCAACACATCCTCCACTTTCCATTAGATTTTTTGACGAGTACAACGTTGGACAGCCAGGTTGTATACCTGGCCTCCGAAATAAAATTTGCCTCTAGGAGGTCTTTTACACATTTTTCTGCAGCCTCCGATTTCTCAGGAGACTGCCTACGCCTACGTTGTACAATAGGAAGTGCAGTGGGATCAATAGTCAGCTGGTGACATGCTATGTTGGGGTCCAAGCCGGGCATCTCGGAGGCGTGCCAGGCGAACAGATCAGCATTTTCCTTCAAGCAGGCTTCAAGTTGCTTCCTAGCAAGTTCGGGGAGCCCAGTCCCAATCTTCACTGCCCTGCTCGGGTCTTCTCCGAAGGGCATCAGCTCAAACTCTCCATCCGGCACTGGACGACGGTGCTCTTGGCTCGCCTCGTCGTCCTCCTTCATCTCCTTGCGGAGCTTCTTTTCATCCTTGCTTTCCTGCTTGGAAAAGCGGCTGTCGAGGTCAATAGAGCTGATTTCTGGCAAGGGCAGTGAAGCTGCTGCCTTGGACTTCTTTGGTTCGGGGAGCTGCCCGATGTACTCGTTTCCCTTGGAGGAGGCATTGAAGACTCTCCTTGCTGCTTCAATGTCTCCATGTAAGGTTGCAACTTGGCCTTTATGCGTGTAGTACTTCATTTTGAGATGGGCGGTTGATGGGACAGCCATTAAGTCAGCAATGGCTGTCCGGCCCAGGATGCATTGGTAGAGAGACGGGCAGTCCACTACCAGGAATTTCACCTTGATTGTTTTTGCAGTTTCTTCGGAGCCAACGGTGACTAGCAAGTCTACGTAGCCCCATGGCTTGGTTGTTGCCCCATTGAATCCAGAAAGATCGGATCCAAAATAGGGAGTGAGGTAGGTTTCATCCAATTGCAGAGTTTTAAAGAGTTGGGAGTACATGATGTCGCAGGAGCTTCCCTGGTCGACCAGTACCCTGCGGACGTCCATGTTTGCCATGTCCGCTCTGATGAGCAGGGGTATCTGGGAGTTTGCAGTTCCTCCGGGCAGCTCTTCCATATAGAAAGATATGGGCCTTGACTGCCCTTTTGGTTTGTCTAAGGTTGCACTCATGTTAGAGGAGCCATCCAGTAATTCTTCAAATTTCCTTTTGATTGATCCCACAGTCTGTTTGTCAAAACCCCCAACGGAGATCACCATAGCGTGGGCAAGTGCGTCCCATTTGCTCAGCGTGGGAGCAACATAGGTGTCGTCCAAGTAGTCAGGGACAAAGAAGTCTTCAGTTCTGGAGATGGCAAGGGCAACTGGCTTGTGCCCGGATTTTTCTGGTGCAGCTTCTTCATTGTTGCTGGTCTCAGCAGCTTCTGCCCGGGGAGCATTGCCCCTCTTCACGTACTGTTTGATTTGCCCATTTCTGATCAAAATTTCTATGGCGTCTTTCAGTTGGATGCAGTCGTCAGTCAGATGGCCGTAACCTTTGTGGTACTTGCAGTACCTGCTCTTGTCTTGGCCAGGCTTTGTGGGTTGTTGTCTTGGAAATTTAATTCCTGCTTTGGTGAATTCAGCTGAGTTGCACTCTTTCCAAATTTCTTCCTGGGTTCTGTTAAGGGGAGTATAGTTGCTGAACGTGCTAGGAGGTCCACGGGGTTCCCTAGGTCTTTCGCCTCTTCGTCTTCCTCCTCCCCGGCTGGGCTGTTCAGCATTTGAGCGAGGAGCAGGTTGACTGTTTCCTGCTCGCCCATAGCGGGCAGCATCTGCAGCTTGTTGCTCTTCATATTGGATGTATGGTTGAGATTTGAGGAGGAGGTCGCTAAAGGTGCGTGGTTTTTCGATTCCCGCGGCTTTTGCAAAGTCAGTATTCGGTCTGAGGCCCCTTTGGAGCAGGTATTTCTTCATATCATCAGTTGTTTCTACCTGGACGGCCTCTTTGTTGAACCTCTCTATAAAACTACGGAGAGATTCATTATCACCTTGGAAGATGGCGTCCAGGACTGCCTCGGTCTTTGGCTGCTTGCGGGAAGCAGTGAAGTGTCTGCGGAACTGGTCGGAGAGGTCCATCCATGAGACAATGGAACGAGGAGGTAGGCTGTGATACCAGGCCATAGCTCCCTTCCTGAGGGTAGTTGGGAAAATTCTGCATCTTATAGCTCCGCTGACCCTTAAGAAGTTCAGGGTAGCGTTGATTGAAGCAATGTGTTCATCTGGGTCTGTGAGTCCATCGTAGGCTGGGAGAGCAGGTGGTCGCTCGAATCCCTTTGGCACAGGTGCTTGGAGAATGTCATGAGACAAGGGGCAGCGAGGATCCTCCTCGTCACTCTCATGTGAGTTTAGGGGAGGTGAGTCCTCACGATCAGGAGTTGGGCTCCTGGAGAATTGGCTGCGAGGAGGTGTTCGGTCCACCGTTTTTCCTTTCTTCACAATAGGAGAAGATATACCCTCGCGGGGAGGGGAGACATGGTCTCTTTTCTTGCTAGGCTGCTCAATCCTCTCAAGGGCAGGTCGTCGTTGTCTGACAGTTTCCTGACGAGGAGGGGATTGAGAAGTAGGAGTTCTCCTCGGGGGAGAGTTGTTCCTTGAGAGTCGCTGATTCCTTTCCAAGCGATCAAGTCTCAGATTCTGCTCGTCCATTCGGCGATTCTGGCCTTGGAGAGCTTCGGTGGTTTGTTTCAAGGCAGCTATGAGTGCTGCTAGTTCAACATTGGTAACTGAAGCAGCGGACAAGTCGGTTTCTGCTGATCTGCCCTGCTCGGACTGAGGGCGCTTCCCTGCCTGCTTCTCAGTCAAGACGACCAGGTCGCCGTCCTCAGAAGTCCAGGAAGTTTCCTGCCCGTCTCTAGGGTCAGACTCGGGGAGGGCCTGGAGGTCAGTGATGAGAACAGGAGGCAGACGGGGAGAAGAAGGAGGAGCAGCGTCCTCAACGTCATTGTTGAAATGAGATGCACTGGCCATGATGAAAAAGTGATTGATTGGTTTTGTTCTTTGGTTTACTTGCTCGAAACAAAGAAGGGGAGAACTCAGATCCCCACAGTCGGCGCCACTGATCTTAACTGTTGATCAGAACAGGTAGAAGGCCAGCTGGAAGTCCGTTGAGCAGGTGGTAGGCAGTAATCCGAGCAGATGATCCACGGAGGGGGGGGTTGTACCTGCAGGTGCTCCGATGCCTAAGTCAGTAAGGGTAGAGAGCAAAAGAGATACTAGAGAGAAGTTAGAGAGAGAGAGTAATTGCAATAATGAATAATGTCTACCTTGCTCTCCCAAGAGGGAGAGTATTTATAGCCCCCAGCTCTGGGCCAAAGGTCCTCTTAGTGGGCTGGACTAGCCAAGGCCCATTAAGAGGGACTGCCAAGATATCACCCTTAGATAGTGGGTAGAGTAGTAATTTTACCCTATCTTGGTGGAGAGGTTGTGCCATGCTGACATGGAGGTGATTGGGCAAGCCATGTGGACTTTGTGAGGGTCTAGGTGGACTAGCATTAGTCTAGTCCAGAACAAGATTCTTATAATTTATATATCTTGTTCAATGATGGGTGCTTCAAATATATATTTTCGGTTGATGAGTGCTTGAACAAGTTGCTAATTAGTTATTCATATTGAAAATTATTATTAGAAAGTGCAATTAATTTTTTGCTTATTGATATATCAAACATGAAGACCTCATGTCAAAATGAACTTAAATGTCTGCTTCTAAGTGATTGATGAATGTGGCTGCTGGCTACTAGAAGTTAAGATTGTAACACCATTTTGTAGTTTAATTTTTTATGAAACCATTAATTTAATTTATCTTTTTTTCCTTAATTATCTTCAAGAAAAAATAATTCTTTGTACTTTTTGTTCATTTTAAGTCCCTATGGCTGGTCTAATTCTTTGATGGATTTTTTTATCTTTAAATGTCCATTGAAGTGGCTGACTTATGCATGCTTCGTCATTTTTCCACTTTCTAATCAACCTAAGTGTTTTTTTTTTAATTAATATATGAATTGAAAAGCTGACCTCTGATGTATGCATTGCCAAGGGGAGGAAATCAATTTAGGTATACATGTGTAGGTTTTCATAGCCTTTAAAAAATATTAATTTTATTTTGTAGGGTTAGACAAAAAATTTATCAAGTTTTTACACTCGGGCCAACACTAAAATGAGGACTAAAACTAACTCTAAAGTGAAGCAAACTGTTTAAATTTTTGAAAAGTTATAAAATTGTTGTCTTATTTTTATAATTTGATTTTTCATAGGCCTTGATGTTTTTCTCCAAAAAAATTTTCTACCATAACTTAATGAACTTATGACTTAAAAGGGACCCTTTTTCCTTAGTAAATTTTTTCCTTTTCGGGCGCTAAAGTTCTTGCTTGTGTTGCCTTCTTCTTTAGTGGAACTTATAAACAATAGTCTCTACTTTTAGTTCAAATATATTTCATCACAACTTTTAGTCTCTACTTTTAAATAAACTCATGTGTATCATCCGAAAATTTAATTTTTCTTCCGCAGATATATTTAATACATTATAAAAATCTCTCTTACAAAAAAATAATTTGTTTAACAAGTGATGAATTAAATAAGAATTTTTAAGTTTTTGGTGCTTGAAAATTCATTTTAAATTTTGTAAGAATTTTTTAATTTTGTCAAAAGAAAAAATTCATTTTTAATACTCATTTTTAATTCATCTTTTGTTAAAATATTCTAAATTTTTGTGGGAGATATTCTTATAATATTATGAACATAAATACGAAAAATTCATTCAAAAATGTGTTGTGAGTTGCTTAAAAGTATAGACTAAAAATTGTAACGTCAAATATTTTGGGAGCCAAAATTTGCTGAAATTTTTTATATGAACTAAAAACAAAATTTGAGATATTTATAGGGACCAATAACTTATTTAACCCTATTTTAAATTATTTTTGTCTTAACCATTTGAATTTTAGATGAAGGGGCTCTTAATGATTCAAAGTTCAGTCGAGAGATAAGTAAAATATCATCAATATGATTATTTCATACTCCAAAATTCGAACTCAAATTCTTCTCAAAGATTTGTTCCTAAGTATGTTTGGTTTCAATTCTAAAGGGGTCAAAATTAATTCTAGAGGTATAGAATTGATTTTGACATATGTTTCTACTTTCTCTAAAGTAGAATTGATTTTAACTTCAAAGTTGATTCTATTTGAAGTTAGAAATTGTAACTTCCGATTATAAAATTGAATATTACATTTAAATTTTTGTTCAACTCACTTTTACATATTCTTTCCTCGTTCAATTGTCTATAAACGTAAAACAAAGAACAAAGAGACCAGAGTAAAATGTATCTAAACATAAATATTTTACCTTCAACTCAATTTTAGTCAAAATCAATTTTTTTCACCGCACAACCAAATATACACTTTAATCAATTGGAGCAATTCTAATAATAACATTGTTATTTTATATTAGTGTTTGTCTCATTCACACTTTTTTTCTTCTTATGAGAGGAGAGAAAATGTTTTGTTAGTTTTACCATTTTTTACCACCCTGTTTTCTCTTTACAACCAAACTAGTAGAAAATAACACTACATTGCATTCCTTTGATTTTCTTTTTACTCAACTTGTGTCTGCTTCCTATTAATGTCTTACTTACAATTTATTCAAAAGCCATATCTAATACCTATTGCTCAAATTGTTTTACTAAAATGCATGTCAAGTGGTAAAATCAATCTATAACAGCTGTTATTTTCAATGCTCTTGGGTCTGGATGCCACCTTATATAACAAAAAGAAAGTAAAAGTAAATGAGAGAATTAAAGTGGTATAAGAAGACATATATTTATAAAACATGAAGGGTAATAAAATTTAAACTAAAATTGAAATTTATCAAGACAAACACTTAAAAAGGTTAATACAAGCGATCCGAGGTGGACAAAGAACGACGATTAGAGTTAGTGCAGCTCGCCAGAGAATCACCCTGGTAGGCTGTTATACTTGCAAGCACTCCAACATTCAAGTACGTGAGATGTGTGAAAAGCTTAACAAAATAGAACTAGTTGAGGTCCTTTTATAGGGTTTCAGGCGAAATGAGTGAGGAACTAGCCAGTTGAAGTCTAGGAGGGATTCGAACCATGATCAGCGAAAATTTGATGATAATTTGTTGAAGCGTTACGCTCGAATATACCGACAATGCGACATTTTTTGCGCGTACCTTCGTGGTAGAGTCCACTATGTTTACCAAAGAAAAAACCAAAAATATAAAAGGAGGTGGGATACAGCAATTGAGGGTGATAGTGACTAGAGTATAAATTTCAGTTACTTCTCCTAATAAATTACTGCCATATTTTATCTTTACTTATTAAGGAACTCTAGTAAATTAACTTTGTTTAATCTGATTTTAGTACTAAACAATTCCAAACTAGAGGTATATCTCCTAACATTCCCTGTCTATGCATGTTTTGGTACATATTATTTTTGGTCAGTGTGAGATCAATTTCTAAAAGTATAACACTTTTAGTCATGGGCAAGTGTATTTAATTATAATATATTTTCTGTGACCAAAGTACTTTATCAAAGAAAATTAATCTTTCAGTTTCAACAATAGACAGCAACTCATGTATCTAATTCATAAAAAATTAATTATGGCTGCTTCAAACAACTATATGCTTTAATTTTTGCACCTATAAATATAACTCTTCAAACTCATTTCTACCTCAAGTCTTTCAAGTTTCAACCTTATTTGCTGATTGCTATTTGCACCACTTCATATTTTGTTCCATTTGAAACTTAACCATTCTTTGGTAAAATTGTTATTCACTCTATATCTTACATCATGGATATTGAGTCAACAAATCAAGTAAACAAGATTGGAATTTTCTCTCGTTTGAGTGGATTCTTCAAGGATTTACCTATGAACTTCAAGTCCAAGGTTATCAATGCAAAAAATAGTGTTAAGAAGATTGGAAAAGATGATCCTAGAAGAATAATTCACTCATTGAAAGTAGGATTTGCTCTTACAGTTGTGTCATTGTTTTACTATTCAAGGCCACTTTATGATGGCTTTGGAGTTGCTGGAATGTGGGCAGTTCTTACTGTGGTAGTAGTATTTGAATTTACTGTAGGTAAGTTCAATATCATACATATAATAAAAATCATAATGTATTATATATTGCTACTTAATTATTACATACTATTTCGAACTTAAATATACGTAAAAAAATTCATGTATTTGGTCTAAATTTGAATCAGTAACATTACATGTACTTTTTTTATATGTATTTTAAGTTCGGAGAAAGTATATACGATAATTAAATATGAAAGTTTAAAGAGTTAAAGGATAATAATGTATTAACATATATGTGGTTTTTTTTTGTCCTAATGAATCAGGTGCAACCCTTAGTAAAAGTATAAATAGAGGATGTGCTACATTAATAGCTGGTGCTTTAGGGGTTGGAGGGCATCACTTAGCCACTATTGTTGGTGAAAGAGGAGAAGCTTTTGTCCTAGGGACCCTTGTCTTCATTCTAGGTAAATAAAATTACTATAAACAAAAAACATTTACTACTCCGGACTTAAATATAAACAAAAAATGTATGTATCTAGACTACATTTAGATCAGATACGTGTACTTTTTGCTTATATTTAAATCCAGAGCAAGTACTTCACAAACAATGTGTGCGCCTAAATATTTGAAGTTAATTACTAAGATATTTAGTGTTTTGTGTTTGCAGCTGCAGGGGCAACATTTTTTAGATTTGTTCCAAAGATCAAGGCAAGATATGACTATGGGATGGTGATATTTATATTGACATTCTGTTTGGTTACTGTCTCGGGGTACAGAGTGGAGGAACTTCTTGAACTTGCACATCAAAGACTTTCAACAATTATTATAGGAGCTTCAACTTGCATGGTCATTTCCATATTTGTTTGTCCTGTTTGGGCAGGTGCAGACCTTCATAACTTGGTAGCTTCCAACATAGAAAAGCTAGCAAATTATCTTGAAGGTAAATATAATAATATATATCGATTTCTCTACGTGAAAATGGATTACATGCAGTCAACAGTCAACGTTTGAGATTATAATCTTGGTCTTACGTTGAAGATTCAATGATTATGACTTTAAAAGTTAAAACACCTATCGCGTGATCTCCATCTATTGATTGATGTTTACTGACTGCGGTCAATCTCGATGCCTTTGTTTAGGGTGTGAATTAATATTTAAAACTATTTATTTTCAGGATTTGAAGGTGAATATTTTCACTCATTAGAGGATAAAGAAAAATCCAAGTCACTTCTACAAGGATATAAAAGTGTTCTCAATTCAAAAGCAATTGAAGAGTCTTTGGTAAGTATTTTCTTTCTTTTGAGATTTATTATTAAATAACATTTTTATTTTCTCCATTGACCTTATATTTTTCACATCATTTTCAGACAAATTTTGCAAGGTGGGAACCAGGACACGGTGGTTTTAGCCTTCGCCATCCTTGGAAGCAATACTTGAAAATCGGAGTACTTGTTCGTGAATGTGCATACAAGATTGAAACTTTAAACACGTACCTTAACCCTGAAATCCAAGTAATACATCATTTTTACTTTTCTACCTAAAAACATCAAATATACTCCACTCTGTCTCAAATATAAACAAATATTATACGTACTTGATCAAAATTTAGACTGAATACATGAAAAAGAAAAAACTATTATATTTGAGACCAGAGCGAGAACGTACTTTTCCAAATTTAACTTTAATGCATGTCTATTTTATGAATACCGTTTTAAAGCTGATATATGAGTTTTGGTTATTGCAGGCTTCTTTGGAATTCAAGTGTAAAATTCAAGAACCATGCACAAAGATGAGTTCAGAATCTAACAAAGCATTAAAGGCAATATCATCATCAATGAAAACAATGACAAATCCCTTAGCAGCTAAAAGTCACATAGAAAATTCAAAATCTGCAATTGAAGAACTCAAAGTTACACTAGAAGTCATTTCCTTAGAGGATGTTGAACTTCTAGCTATAATTCCAGTTGCAACAGTTGCTGCAATACTTGAAGAAATCACTTTTTCTGTGGAGAAAATCTATGATTCTGTTTCTGAGCTTTCTAATTTAGCACATTTCAAGAGTGTAGAGCCCAATGTCTCACCAGAAAAGCCACCTCTACTTCATAGAGGAATCATAAAACCTGTTGTGGACATTGATAATAACACGCCGCCGCATGTTGAAATCACAATCCAAGATTTAAGTACAGAGTCATCGGAAAAAGCTCGAAAAGACACCGCCGAAATCCTTCAAACATAACTATAAATTTAAGTAGTTGTCACTATAACATGACACTAGGTAGTAATTTGTGGCAAAATTGGGTTGCCTTGGGTCACAATTTTCATACATTCACACAATTAGTAACAATGATCCGTTAGATTAAGATTGAACGATTGTCGTTTAATCTTTATTCAATAACTCTGAGTAGCTTATTAGGTTAATGTACGAAAATTGTGACCACAGACAATCTCGATTTTACTGAACTTTTTATTCCTTGTTGGGTAAATAGTTTGATCCAACCCTCATTTTACCCTTTGTAAAATTAAGGTGAGAATCTTTTTAATATTCCTACCTTAATTTAATTTCTTCATTACTTTTAGTTATGCTAGCTATGGTATGAGCCACATTTGGTGGTTTGAATCCTTTGTTACTCATAACACTTGTGTACTTTTTCTTGCTTTTTGATAAATTTTCAATACAAAGCTACAAATATAGTGTGTACTTTTTCCTAGTAGATGCATGGAACGTGTTAAATTGCTGGATGGCAATTAGTAAACATTGGTCCTTAAACATTTAACGACAAAGACCAACTTAATGGGAAAGTCATAATTTTACTTTATAAGAATAAAAGGAAAAATAAAGGGTGGAAGGAGAAGAAAGAATATTTGTAACATTAAAGAGCTCCACTAAGATAGAGTAATAAATTAAGATTTTAATGTTTATTTTACTTTTTTTATAAACTAAAATATCAAATTTTAAATTTTAAATATGAATCATCTGATTTCGATATAGGTTATGTTTGGTAAAAAATAGCGTATAGATGATAATTTAGCTTATAGCGAAAGAACTTATAACGGATAGCTTATAAGTTGCTTTTAGCTTATAACAAATAAGCTAACTGATTGAATTTGTAGTTTTGATAAAATTAGCGGTTGAACTAACTTATAAGAATGAAATGACATAAAAAAGATATGTTTAATTAAATATTTAATTTTTCTCAAGGAAGATGATAGGGGTAAAATTGGAAGAAAAAATGATAAGCTATAAGTTATAAGCTCATAAGCTACTTGAAATAACGTTTGAAGAATAAGCTATAAGCTATTAAAATACTCCCTCCGTCCTATATTATAAGAAAAAAAATCACTTTTTCATGTCCCAAATTATAAGCAAGAAAAATCAACTTTTATCATTTTCAAGATTTACTTTTATTTATCCTCATAAAATTAATTGCAAATTGCATTTAATTTACTCTCTGTCTTCTTTTCTCAATAATCAATAACCAATAAAAAAAAATTTACATCTTTCCATTAAACTTATTTCAAGGAAAACACAAAAAATCATACTTCAAATTATCATATTTCACTTTTTTTAATACATTAAGTGTGTGAAAAAAAATTTGTTTATATTATAGGACGGATGGAGTAAACTATAAGCTTTTAAAAAAAAAATGTTACCACACAGAACTTTAACTTATAAACTATAAACTATAAACTAACTTATTTGTTTTCGTGAAGCTCTCGTACTCCTAAGGGAATCATGACTAGAATAAAGTGAATTTATGCGTACTGGTATAAGACAAAGTTGTGACCAAGTGTTCTGTCTTCCAATAACTCAACTCAAGACAAATAGAGTGCAGAGGCATCAGGTCAGGCATATACTACTAATTCTCAAAAGGCTCTAGCCTCAAGGTTCCAAACTGAAGAAAGCTGCAGTTACTGCTATAAAATCACTTGGATCTGTAAAAATGACGTGGAAATATATAATCACTAGAGAACAGTTTTTTATATGCAAAATCCGAATGTGTCAAAAAAAAAAAAAAGACAATAGAATAATATGGAGTAATAAGAAAAAGTGGACAGTCGTCAACAACGAACTATCAAGGTTAAAGTTGGTGAAGTTTTTAAAAATATTCTGACATTCAAGTCAGTATGAAAACGTGTAATGAAAGATTTTAGGATATGAATTATATATTTTATAGGAGAAGTTGCAGTGTTTATAGAGTATTGAAATGTGACCATTACATGACGCATTCATCAATGTCGAGCTCCAACGTCATTGAATGTCGTGGAGGCGTTATAATTAAAGGGAGTCTGAGGGCAGCCATTGCGGCTTAGAACATGGAGAGCCTTTGGTCCTTTATGCTTTGTAGGACCAGCTCAAGGGTCAAGTAGCTCAAGGGCCAAGTAGCTCAAATAAGAGCTGCACAAAAATAGCTAGAGAAGATTCAAATCCATCTACATGTTAGAGACAAACGGCGTGACATTTTTTAATTTGTTTGAGAACAAAGGGCATGTCCGGGGTTCAAACCCAACTCCTGTATACATAATGTGATGTCTCTATCAACAAGAGTTTGAAAGAATTTCTATACGCTATATTTGGTTATTTAGTACATGAATCTTCTACATCCAAAACAGGAGTTTTAAAGTTGACGAAACATGTATCTGGACATATACATCAACATTAGTATGATTATTAATTAACAATTCCAATCGACCTTTAGATCATCATTAATTTTACCCAGATAATCAAAGTATATATATATAGTACATGCATTTGAGCATCATAGGTAGTATATACTTATAAGGTACAGAATAACAGATTCAAGCTAGTATGGGCTAAATCAGATTAATTCCAAATCAAGACAGAAAGATTATACTCTCCTTCCTTCTAGTACCTTAACACATTATATTATATCAGACTTAGTCAATGGTAATCACATGCTATTGCACGCTTAGTAGCTAATTCACTGCACGTGAAGTGCACGTACACTATGTAACAACATTTCTAATTTACCCTGTGTGAAGTCCTTTTTTTGTGTGGCTTACATTGGCCTAAGTTTGCTCAGATTTATATTAATAAGAGTTTGTCAACTTGACATTTAATTAGTACAGAATATAATATATTGGTGGTAAAAAATTAATTGAAAGATTGGTGGTCATGATGAGGCCTGCCATGTTAATCTGGTTTACTGATCCAAGAAGACTAACAACCACTTAAGATTGTTTTCCTTTAGAAAATGTAATTAAATTATGAAGAAAAAAAAAATGAAAAATGAAAATAACAATTTTAGCAATTCAATCGTAATGTATCATCATGATAGTATTATCTTAACAGTAATCAGCTTAGCTGCAGTTATAACAGGACGCAGTAACTGGTTTGGAGTTTGGACTGTCCGACTTTTATCGACAGTTGAGATTATTTTATAGTATAAAACTGAGATTTAAATCAGAATTGTCTGAACTAAAATTAACAATTAATATTAATTATTGTGCGTAACAGCGTGCTTAATCTACGGTAGCGAATCTGCATCCATCTTAAAAAGAGACACCACATACCTATACTCTCTACTCAAAGCACGGATACTGAGGCGTACATAAAATATTAAAAAAACAAAGTGTACATACTATATCGTAGCTTTTGTTGTATATTTGTTTGAAAATTGTGTTTAAATAACATTTTCTTTTCTGAGATTGCAATTATCTTTAGTCTCTTTCAAAAAAGAAAATAGTGTTGTTAGACATCGGACGATCACAATTGGATATCCACGTTCAAGGTAAAACTTCTACATCAAGCAACCAAATAACCACTCATTACATTTTTTTATTTTTTTTATGTTTTTTGGAAGAAAAAAACAAATAAATGATGAGAGGGGCCAGAGCCAGAGGCCCTCTAAAGCAACAAATATACACATCAAATTTCAAGGAAAAATGATATTCCCTCGATACCAAATTATAAGTCGATTTACATTACAATTAAGCGGTATTTTAAAAACTGGACCGATCATCGAACTGGCGATGACACTAGTTCACTGGTTCATTGATCGAACCACTGGATCATTGGTTCATTCTTAATATGCATAAAAGTGTCAAAGTAACTTATATTATGATGAGACATTCTTGCATAAGCAAAAGATATAGACACAAATTATAGGCACAGATACATCAATGAAAAAAATTAAAACAAAAATTAAACAATCACATCAATTAATTCATTTGTTCTTTAATTTTTTCCTCTCATGTGAGTGTGCCTAACAACAATTTATTTGTGTTTGTGTCTATATAAGTTTTTCTCGAATCCTTGACAGTTTCATCCTTACTTTACCAAAGACATCTCAAATGCTCTGAACATAAACCATGATAATACCGTTTTTTGTCACTAAAATTTTAGAAAGAAGGAAGATTATCCCACATCAAGCTCACGGCATTGCCATTACACAGAGCTATTTCAGGTTAAACTGATCCATGTTTAAGCTTACTCCCAGAGTTACATGGATGAACGATTTTTTTTCCATTACACAGTAAAATTCAACGTTAGCGTAGCGTTCTACATGTATTTTGAAAGTAGTAGAAAACTACATCACTTAACAAAAATACAAAAACAATTATAGCTACAAAATTAAGGATTATAAACTGAACAGGCACCTAATTACAAGCAAACTATAAACAAGCAGAAACTAAAAATTTGAAACACTAAAGCTACACACCAGCCATTTATAACTTTTTTACAATGCTGCTTGTGTCTTAATCTGGCGTCACAAATAGTTCTTAGCCACATATTCAAACTAGTCAATCCATTTACCAGCCATAGATAGGATTTTCCACCTGTGGGGGCAAGAGATTAAGGTCTTTACAGTGCTGCTTGTCAAAAATACGTGTCCCAGGTGTTGCTCCAGTACATAATCTCAGGAACTCGTTCCCAGTGAGACAGTAGTGAGCAAAAGCTAAGCCTCCATCTGCTAGTTCTGAAAGATTAGGCATTGACGCCGACTTGCCAATGAGTCTTCCCTTATCTCTACCTGACTTTGCACTATCATTTTCCTTGTTCAGGATTTGGTCAAGCTCGGAATATTCCATAAATCTTTGAGTTGCCGCTTCCCAAGAAAGTTTATATCTCTGTTCGGGTGTGAGAGGATAAGGCTCATTTGCTAACGCTTCTTTTACTTTTACTACAAAGTCTTCAGGTGTCTTGTAAACCAAACAGTTGGGAAATGACGTAAAGAACTCATTTGATGGATGATCAGCACAAACTACAAATTTTCCCATTGCAAGTGCCTCTGCGGTAGCTGTGCATAGCACATCACTGATACTAGGATTTATGAAGACTTTGTACCTTTAAATAAAGTTCATAAACAGTGTCAAAAACAGAAGGACCAAAATTTAATAAAAACAAGTACCAAGTGTATAGGTACATAAAGCATGAGCAATTACCATCTGTAGCTGAAGGTTACACATACATGAAAAGAACAGTTTTGGAAATTTCATTTTCTTAGCATACAATCAATCTACTTTATTTTTTATTTTTTGATAGAACTGTCTATCTACATTATGAAGATAGTTTGAAGCATTTTCAAATTGTTCTTACCTGTGAAGGGAATCATCTGCGTGATCTCTTCCTTTCTGAAAGTTGAGATTCAAATCCAACCTTTTAGCTGCACTCTGAACTTCATGAGCATCCTCTCCACTTCCAAATACATCTAACTTGAAGCCATTAAGGTCTGTCTTATGCTTTCCTAATAAATCTATCATCTCCTTGTATCCCTTTGCCCACACCATCTTTCCCAAGAAATATGCTCCTTTTGTGAAAGCTTTCTGCCCTAGCTCCCTCTCTGCAGCAACCATTTCTCCAATTTTTAAGAACTTGGGATTCACGCCATGAACATTGCAAATTACTGACTTGGGTACATCCTGAGTAGCCGCCGAGAGACGGAGAACCTGAATATAAATCATAAATAATTTAGCCCCCTTTGTTTTGTTCAATTCTCTTTTGATAATAGAACCCCAAAACAAATTAATCAACCAAAACACCATAATCATTTCTAATTATCTCCCAAGCTAATTCAAGCTTACATGCTATGATGTTAAATTCTCATACCTTGTCACAGTATGCTCTTGTAACCCAGTTGTTGATGTGTTTCACAAAAAATGCCTGGAGTGCTCCATTTTTCTCCCTTTTGATGTATTCTAAGTAATTTGTGTGAACAATGCCAACAACATGGTTGAATTTATCGGTCCAACGTTTCCCATGATGATACCAATTCAAATGTTCTGGTTCTTCCAGGATAGCAATGTCAGCATCCTTAGATGGTATAAATTGAGAAGTATCTCCAACGGGCATTATACTACGTCTTGACTTTGAAAACTACACCCAAAAAAGACAACATGTTGGAATGGACAAGACAATAGTGATATGAAACATGATAGAATACAGCTACCAAGCAATTCTTATGTGAGCACAATGCCTATAGACACAATCAATCAAAAGCTTAAGATAATATTAAATTAAATTCAGCACAGACATTTCCTTTTTTATTATGATTTTAATATATTTTGACCTTTTAATTCGCAATGCTTATAGGCAATGTGATCATGCAACTACGAAGAATTTATCTACAGCTAACAATATCATAAAGTTACCTTCCCGGGATAAAAAGAAATCTTGAAGTCTGCCTTAAAACCAATCCTTTCCTCAAGCCAGTTACGAATATAACCTTCCTGCTCTTCTGGCGAAGTAAAAGTGACGTTGCTGGGATAAACTAGTTCCTGATCCGATTCACAAAGCCATGGAACCAGCAGAGTGACTTTCTGCTTTTTAGATTGTGATAAATATGCAGCTCGAAATAGTGGGTTTACAGCTGTTCCTGTCATCCAAGGAAGACTAGCGGTTGTGACAATTGCAACATGTCTTTCCTTGTTAGACAAATCCTGCTTTGCATGACCTTCATACCGGTGCCCTGTGCTCTGAAGGACACTAGCTATTCGCAAATCCAATTCATCATTTATGTTTCCATTCCCGAGTAAAGAAGATTCTTCCCCAGAAAGAGATTGCAGTAGAAATTGGTTCTTGCGTTTGCTATACAAGCTTTCAACTATCTTGTCGCATGTATCTGCAATACAATCGAATTGGGAGAAATCAACAAAATTGAAAGGAAGATAATGTAAAACAAACACTTGTAGACTAACTAGAAAACTGTAGTAAAAAATGAAAGACACAATATTTCATACTCACAGACATTAAAGTGTTTGGTTTGAGAGAAAGAAAATGGGAAGAGAGAAAAACACGGAAACCAATGGATGTATTTGATGGACTATAAAAAACAAAATTGAAATCATGGTAAAATTTACATACAAGACGTTTGACGAGTGCATTTTCAAACCAAATATTGATTCATAAACTAGTCGTCCTCTAAATGACCCATCAGTTGAAATATAACCAATTAATTATGCAGATTTACATGACTCTTTTCCGATAATGTAAACAATAATAAGTATGTGATGACATGCTTGGTATTTTATCTGAAAAGGTATGCTCTCTACTTAATTTCAAGGTGTTTTGATGGAGTACAAGATGATCGTGGATTAGTGAACTTTATAAGCATGCTATACACATTGTATACTTTCAACCCATCAGCAAATTTTATATGAAAATCAAAATTATATGACGTTATTGACTGACAGCAGAATTTTGGAGAAATTAAATGGTGAATAACTATAGAGCGAGTGTTTTGCAAAATCTACAACTGGATTGAAAGTATCTGTATACTGTACACCATGCTCATCAAATATCCTATTAATCCCAGATTGTTTTGTATTCTCTCACGTCGTATTGAAACTAGTTCATAATGTTCTTTCAAGCAAATTAGAATATTAAATCTTCATTACACACTTGTAGTCGTTTGAAACCATTGCATTGCATTGTTTCATGTAGATAAGAATGTCAATGCCAAGAGTTAACCGTAGAGATATTACAGATTCTTTGCTCACATTTTATTATTCCATCAACAAAAAGTTATATAATTGTTGAGTTAAAGAAGGAAGGGGCGAACAAACTTGGTGATTTATGAAGATTAGAATGCAGAAACAGAAAAGTTTCCATTGCAAGAGAAGATATTGCCAAACAGCATACATACTGGCAATGAAATCTCATATAAGTTATGCATAACAAAGTACCTCTGCTGACTCCAAGTTGATCCAAAAATGGCCCAGACTGTTTCACAAAGTAGGCCAGAAGTTCAGGTACATCCAATGGTGGCACTTCCTGCAAAATATGTGTGAAAATTTCAGCCATAGTTCGTGATTCAAATCAATTCCCCAAGTCTGGAAGATACAAGAATCAGTGTCCAAGAAAGTTGATTACATGCATAGAATTATAACACCCTTATCATAGAACCAATTATTTAAACATAGCATAGCATATATTTTGTCAATAGCACCGTTATAGCACGATATAGAGGAATAGCGTAGCGGTGGCCAGGTCCAGCACAATGCTTTTGGCCTGCAAAACACCGTCAGCAATAGCAGTGCGGTTGCTGATTGCGACCACAAACCCCTATCGCTTGTTCACTGTTAGGGTTTCAGGGCAAAATTTCTCAGATTCTTTTTTTAAAACCTGTCTTTTTTAAGGGTATAAATGTCAATTTGAACCCTTTACGGGAAAAGTTCTGTTCTTCATTCTGTTATGTCCTTGCTCACAGTCACAAACAATCGTTCTATTCTTCTTCCTACTTTTAGTTCAGTTTTGTTATGTTCTTCTTTATTTAAGTTTAGTTGCTTTGCACTTTAAGTTCTTTATTGATTGAGTATGACAGTCTCTTTAATTTTGTGTATTTTTATATTTTTCAGTATTTATGTTTATTTGTACACCGATTTTTGAGTATCATGCTATCCGCTATACTGTTATAGCATTATAGGTGGGTGCTACGTGACACTATCCGGGATTAACAACATAGGGCATTTATAGGTCTCGTGCTTGAGTGGCTTAGCCCTTATTTTTTTTAGCATATCTTTGCATCTAATGTTCTCCTGTGTCCCAACCAATTTTTCTGATGTCAAAATCAAAACATACATTATATGAAAACAATATACTAAAAAAAACTTATGCCCGTGAACTGAAATATGCATTTTGGAAATCCAGCTAAGCAAAATCCAAAGAGTAGAAGGATTTCTATGTCCAGAGAGCATAAGGGTACATGGACTGGTGTATTCACTGTATTCTAGTATAAGGTTTCGTATACATGCATGGTGGCTCATACAAAGAATCATTCAGTTATGTACATGTTTTCCTTCTTTTTGTACATGAATGTCCAATAATCGATAGAGCAAATTCATATAACAAAAAAACTAAACAAATTACATACAAACCTTTGACTCTTGCGGTTCCTTGTACATCGATTTCTGCAAGAAAGTAAAAAACATGTTAATTTATGATCAAATGCACAAAAAGACATCATAAAAAAATAAAGGCAAACAACTGAATACTCATTGCATAAATAACACTTAATAGTAGTAAACCACATGCATGAACATTGAACTTGAGATATGAATATGATTCACTTAAAATAAACGGAACAACAGATATATAAACCATAACATCCAACACCAACCAATGATTTGACACACTTCCGCTGCACAGATGAATCATCTCCAAAATTTGATTCTTGGAAGGATTGTGTTAATTATTATTTTTGACAAATCATCCCATTCATTAAAACAATCAGCAGCAATAACAGCAGACAAACACAACAACCAAGTCTTTTGCTACTAATCTACGGTATTTGACACCGACACATACGATTACATTGAATTCTGCCATTTTCTCAAATTTTTATCGGTGTCGACGTGCTAGAGTGTTGTGCCTCGTAATAATAGCTACACTTGTCTAAAGGCACAAAAAAGTAAGACCTTGGCCAAGTGAAAATAACAAAGGCTCTGTTTGGTAAAAAAATAGTGGATAGCTGACAAGCTAGCTTATAGTGAGTAGCTTAATAAACTAGCATATAGCAGATAAGCTAGCAGACTAAATTTGTAGTATTTGGTAAAATTAGTGGTTGAACTACTTATAAATATGACATGACATAAAAAGGATATGTTTAATTAATATTAAATTTTTTCAAGTCAAATGACAAGGGTAAAATTTGCAATGCTAGGCAGAGCCAAAGAGTCCCTAATTAAGTTCATAATTCTACAAAGACTAATCTTTTTTTAATAATTGAAAGACTACTTTTGCTATGCAACAACCAGCGACAAAAAAAAAATGCACAATCACTGAACAATATAATTACTTAATTACGAACCTAAAAATTGCTAAAGGAGGAAGAAGAAGTACATACCAAGCTAGACTTAAGTTTCTCAAGAAATTCACTGTTCTTGAATCCATCAAAAGATGAACTACGTTTCTCAAACTCTTTAATTCTAGTTTTCAAAACTCGAATTGGTTCCCAAACCCTAGTTTCACTCTCACTTTCAATTTCACCTTTGAACCCTTCCCAAAAACTTAACCTCCTTCCCTTAAACCCTCTCTCAAAATCCACAATCCCATCACCAAATTCCTCCGAAACAATCGCGTTCTTAATAGCTGACAAATCAATCCGAATCTTCGCACTCGGCCTCCACTTTTCCAGAACCTTCTTACTAAAATCCGGAGACGAATACGCTCTCCGAATCTCCGACAACTTCGGCTGAAGTTTCTTCACGAATTCAATCTCCGCCGGAGGCGGAGAACTTATCGCCGGAACAGAAAACGCTGGAGCAGCCGAATTTAAGAAATTCTCGATTTCACTTTCGAAAGAAGTGGCTAGGTTTTTGAACGAGTTGGCTCGGTCTTTCATTAAACGTAGATCCGCGTCAGCTGAGTCACGAACATCTCTCCAACCTTTGGAAAAGAAGGAGAAAGCGTTTGAAGGTTGATAATTAGTGGCCATGGCATCAACCTCGAGAGAAGAAGAGGCTTCGTTCACTTTCGTTCAGGTTCGTTGAGGTTTGTTAGTTTCGTTTCTATTTGGAGTACGCAACGTAAACACGAAATGCGAAATTGGTTTTGTGTTTTTTTGACGACACGGAAAAGGATGAAGAAGAAGATGATGATAGGAAGTTTGGATTTTAACGGCTGAGATTTTGGGGAAATTCTGTGGAAGGTTGGTTTTTTTTGTACACGTAGGATTGTCGACGGAAATTGATTGGATGATGTGGTTATGTCACGTGCTTTGTGGATTATAGTGAGACTATGTTGGACCACATACATTAGCGCCATAATTCTGGAAGGACCCAAGAATATTCGAATGGCATAGTACGCTTATTCTGGATCAAATCAAATGATGTATTTAATCTAGGCCAACTCTAACATGAATGAACAAGTGGTTCATGTAGTACACCATGCATAAGTTTCAGATAACGTTATAACGAATACGAATTTTATAAAATCGACCGTTGGATTGAAAGATTATATCATATAGATCATCCATGAAAACTTTTAGAAAAATTGAAAATGATTTGATATGTTATTGAGACCCATCAAAATTAACGGTATTTAATAAAACTCATAAACCGTTAATTTTGATGGATCTCAATAACATATCAAATGATTTTCATTTTTTCTAAAAATTTTCATGGATGATCTATGTGATATAGTTTTTCAATCCAACGGTCGATTTTGTAAAATTCATATTCGTTATAATATTATTCAATACTTGTGCATAGTGCACCACATGAACCACTTGTTCATGTTAGAAAAAACTATTAATCTATATCATAGATTAAATAATTCATTTTTCAATAAATCTAATACCGAATGAAGTATAAAAAGTCTGATAAACGGTGTCTAGTAATACTTATTAAGCATATTAGCATTGAAATCCCTTATACCTAATTTGTCTCTATTTTGTCATGATTAGCACTTGTACTTTTTTCATGAGGAAGTTTTGGATGTACAGAAGGATTTGATCACTTTTTATTTTGCCACACACACAAATGTTTTTTTTTATGATGAGGATCGAACAAATGACTTTTATCATATTAGTCAAATTTTTTACCGTTAAACCAAACATAATAGCTTACACAAATGTTTGATGAAAATTAGAAGCGAATAATTAATGTATATTTTTAAATAATTCAAATGATATATAATTTTATTTGAGTTTGCACAAATAATGTGTCTAAATACTTATCATCATATAAGAACTTTTTTCTCTGTTTATTTTAAATTTTTCAGTCAAAATATAAAAACTTGTTAGATGGTTGTTCTTCTCCACCACCCACCTGTGTTGCTCAAAATGATAAAAATACACCGGTCCTTTAGTCAAAAAAAATAATATTAAGAGGGTCCTAATAATCAAGAGTTTATTTGTGAGGGTCCTTTACGAATAATTATTTTTACTAGAATTTAAATTTAAATTCTTCTAAAAGTGTGCGGTTAAGATTAAAATTGTAAAAAAAATAATTAAATTAAATTAGTCAAAATTGTTGGATTATATTTTTACGGTTAAAATTGTCTACTACGTGAAAATCGTACAAGGCAATTTCGATCTCTAGAATTCTTATTTCAATCGTGTCTATGTCATTTTATTTATCCATGAATTTATAACAATGAATGATCCTCCAAGAATTAGTAGACAATTTAGAAAAACTATTATATTCGTTATGTTACTTAAACCTTAACAGAAACTCTAAAGGGTGCTTAATTTAAAATTGATGGAGTGATTTTTTTTTTTACCAAATTGATTGTGTGATTAAGACTCACATTCTAATTTTATATCAACATTTACCAATTTTACTGCATCTTCCAAATCACTTTCACTGAATTAGAAAAAATATGACAGAAATTGTTTAAAATTAATGTGCTTTGAGATAGATATGTTATAAATTATAATGCAATTTTTTAAACACTTTCTAAGATATCATTTTGTACCGACAAAATGCAAATCTAGTAAATGTATATTCATAAATTAATAATTATGCTTACAACAAATAAGTGGTGGTCAATTTGAGACATAAAATGACCATGACAAAGGCTATTGTGTGTATTGTGCATGACAAAACAATTGACACCAACATCAACGGCAAAGAGCAAAAGAACCATATATCCACGTTTCTCTCTCCCTCGTTTCCTTGCCCCTTTGCTTTGGCAGCGTGTGCCTTGGGCCAACTAGGTTGAAAAATAAAGTATAGAGATTAGAGACAAACAACATCTCATGATCGGTCCTAAGATTGCATGTTAAAAATTAACTCTTAAATAAACTTAAGAAATAATTAGTAGTTTAAATAAAATCAAAAATTAATAAATTAGTAGTTTAAAACGAGTCCTTTCCTTTGATCCTGAGATAATTTTTTTAACAAAGACATATTAAAAGATAACATTAGACTTTTTTAAAATGAGTCCTTTCATTTTTATTTTTTTTAAGTCTACTATCATATAATAATTTTTTGGCTTAATTACATATTTTGGTTCCTTATATTTATTTTAGGTTTTAATTTGGTCCCTTATATTTAAAAAGTTTCAAATTGATCTCTTATGTTACTAATATCAACATAAGTTCGTCCTTTTCATCAAATTTTGAGTTAATTTTATCTAACTTTCCATTAAATTTTGAGTTAATTTCGTCCAAAACTTCCACATAACACCTTCCTAAGTTGTCCACGTGTTAAAATCCGTTAGCCACATGAACGATTTAAGCACAAATTTGACTGAAAGGACTAACTTGAAACTTTTAAAACTTAAGGGACCAAATTGAAACTTAAAATAAACATAAGAGACCAAACATGCAATTAAGTCTAATTTTTTTTTTAATCGGTAGGTGGCAAAAGGAGATCTCTTGCAATTTTCGTACATGAGGCCTATACACATGAAACATAAAATAATTTTGGGGCCTAATGGGTTTTAAAAAAATTGGGTTTTTCGTGAGGCCTAAAACTAGGGTTTGGGCTGCCTTATGCTTAGGCCGACCCTGAGTAGCGAATTGTGTTCGAGTTCACACTCTAAATAGTGAACTGTGTTTTCTCATAATATTTTCATTCACAGGGGCGTAATTAAAGGGTGCAGACGTTGGGGTTGAGTAAAAAAATTATCACTCGCCACGTAGAATGTAAACTGATTTCGCTACCTAGATAGCGATATGATATTTTAATCATTTCAAAAGGCAAGTGAGAAATAGTGGGAAGAGCGAGGAGAACTCTTATTTGAATCCATTTTGATATTAAAAGACTTACCAAAAACCCATCACTCTTAATGCTAAGGCCCATTATAATTGCTAAATATACCCGATGTTTTCTCTCCCGACCACCGTGTTTATTTTATACCCCCTGAATTTTCAATTTTATCCCTGAAAAAACATCGGTTTTAAGAAACCGAATTTTTTTTTTACCTTGCAAACAAATTCCGGTTTCTAAAAACCAAATTTTACTTTGAATTTGCACTTGAAAAAATTCAGTTTCTGCGAATCGAATTTTTCTGAAATATTAGGGGTATAAAAAATTTACGAGATCGGGAGAGAAAATATCAATATACCCATGACTTCTTGATATAAGCCCATATTTTAACACTCAAAAAATATTTCCAGTGGCTTTTCATCCCCCTCTCATAATCCATGTTACACCTTACGCCATAAATTAGTTTAAAGCTTGTAAATAAGTTAGTTGATTGAGTTTATCATATTCAATAAAATTATTTGTTGAACTAATTATAAATATAAAATGGTAAAAAATATATGTTTAATTAATATTTTATTTTTTCAATAAAGTTAATAGGAGTAAAGTTGAGAGAAACAAAATGACAAGTTAGAAGTTATATTTGAAGTAGCTTATATATAAAAATAAAAACAAACTATAAAATAGTAAAAATCAGTTTGTGAGAAAATTTACGTTGCTAGATTGTTTGGCAAACATACACTTGTATTTTATTTGACAACGTCAATTTTAATTTATAGCTTATAACTTACTACTACTCCGTCTATAATTATAAGATTCTGTTTGACAAAAATGTACTATTCATTTACCTTGTTTTGACCGTATTTTTTTAATAATATATAAATGTAAATATTAGCATATAAGATCTTGTTCAATTTATTTTGATCAGTATTTTCAAAATATTAAATATTTATAATTTTTACTAATAGACAATTAAAAATATTGGTAATCAAACTTGTGCATTGGCGATCAAACATGGTCTTATAATTAGAGACGAAGGTAGTATTTAATAACATTTATAAGCCGTTTTGACTTTTGACACACACAAAAAAAAAAAGATTGATTAAAACCCTCAATAAGTCCTTAATAAATTATTGACGGATTTAGACCCTCAATAAATTTAGTCAATAATTTCAATTTTTCTTGTAGTGGAATCAAAGTAATTCACCATAATTTTCCAAAAATTACCCTCAATAACTTCGGTAAAATCACAATAATCAGTATAATTCTAACTATGCTCATTGTAATACCAAAGGTATACTAAATATAAAATAAACTTTGGTGGCAGAAAAAGGATATATGGACCTAAACTTTTGACCCTTTGCTCCCATACTTTAAGATCTCTCGCTCGCCACCATACACTTAAAACAAAAAGCGGTGGCATGATATAGGGACCCTCCCTCCAACTTTTGTCAGCTCACTACAAAAGCCAACTTTGCATCGGTAGTGTAGTGTAGTGAGAGACTCTCTCACCATTCTTTCGGTGTATTATTGTTCAACCTCTGTGTACCTTACCTCACATATAATCAGAAATATATAAATTGCAACCAACAAAGAAACATAAATTTATCACTATTATTGTTTTTTGAATCACATAAAATCAAATTATGGTGATGTACCATGATGAATAGACTGACCCTACGTACATTGTAGGTATGTTTGTTGTACACTAATGATTAGTAGTTAAACATGTAAACTATGATGATTTGTTATGACACAATACAAACTCATGTAGTACTCAAATAAACTAAGTCATGACTTTTGAAGAGGTTGCTCATTAGGTACTACTATAATGCTGTGTTGGTCTCAAATCTTAATAAGAATATCAAATTTTTGGAAAAAGAATTTAAGGATCAAATTTCTAACAAATCGTTGCATTCCTACTCCTCCACAAACTCTAATTGTTGATCCAAGCACACATCTCTTAGTTCGGATGCGGATTTCTCACGGTTATAGTAGGGTGCTATAATTGATCTAGGCCGTCCGATTTTTAATCGGCGGTTGAGATTGTTGAGTTATAAATCTGAATCATTCGATCTCAAATTGTTTGTGATTAATGACAGTGTAAACCGCGTCATTATTTAACAGTAGTGAATCCATATCCCTCTTAGCTCACGTGACAAATTGATCACAATGTACTAAAAAACTTCTTGCATAATACTCATCTAATGCCCTTGAAAGGTTGGATATGATGCCACAAATTCAAAAGTGCCAACTAATTGATCAGACGGTTCAAAGGTCTACATCCCACTACATTGAATATACTTAATTTAATTTCATATTATTGGACTATGAAGACGAGTTTCTCTCGGTTGGAATCAATATATTGAATTAAGAGCAATCACAGAAATAACCTTAAAATATTGAATTTATGTATACTTATATATTGCTCAACTTTAATCCTTTGATCTAATATAATTTATTTTTTGTGAAGATCTATTATAATTTTTTTTTTCCGGCTTTTCACCACCAGTTGAATCTGGTTCGGGGGTCAGTTCTGGCATCAAGTGGTTCCAGCCCCCTCCCGATCGCAGTTGTGGGGGATCGAACCGCGGTCCTCCCTACCAAGTTCAGCACCAATCACCACTGAACCAACTAACGATTGGTGATCTATTATAAAATTTTAACTCACTTATATTTCAACATATGATAATGAGAAATAAAACATATCAAGAGGACTACGCGTTTGCTCATAATGAAAAGCAAGTAGTATATTAATTACCAACATAAAAAGCTGATTATGACCTTTTGTCCATTTTTTGTAACCAACTTCCATCATAAACATCCTTTAATTTAGGAAGAGCTTCATTATTTGAGTAAAAGATCCATGCAATCTCATGTTATTACTTTCCTTTTTCCTCAACTTAAGCAACCATTTGAAAATTTTAACTATACCACCAATTACTTCATTCTTTAAAAAGGTGCTATACTATGCCTTATAGATGTTGATGTTGCTGTTATAATTCATGTAAAATAATCGAAATATTCATATTATATATTCTACCATTTTTGACCAACCAATTTTAAAAAGAAATACAGCTGGATTGCAGTCTTAGTGACTTGAATTTTGGAAAGTAACAAATTGATTTTTGTAGAATATACACGATACACACAATCTTCAATAAATTCTTTTATCATGAGTATTAGATTTTTTATTTTTTTTGACAAATCATGAGTATTAGATATGAATAAGAATAATATATTTCCTTGTGATTACATATATCCATATGACCATATGGATATAGAAGAACCTTTCTTGTGAAATGAAAATGAAGAATAATTTTTTTGACAGAATCTGATACCCAGTCCATATTACCACTTTGCATTTGTTTGTACATCAATTAAATATTTCTCCCAATTAGATAATAATTTGTGTATATATATAAATCAGGTTATATCATGTGATAAAAAAAAACAGCCTATATCATTTTTTTGTTAACTCTTTGATTTTCCAGGAGAAGATGGATCTGATAATTTAAAATTCGGTCACGAGATAAGTAAATTATGACTAAAAATTATTTCTACTAGAAATCAAATTTGAATTCTCCAAACAATTAAACAACTTATATCATTTATACATAAAAGAAAAAATATACAATCCTTAAATTGTGATATAAGGATCTTTCACAACATTACTCAGAGAATCAATTATACTAGTATATATATGGTCCTTACCAAAATATGTTAAAATTTTAGCTAAATTAAATTGTCAAATTTTTGTTGCATTTTTCCTTTCTTAGTAAATTAGCAAAGTGTGTACATATTATTACGGTATATTAAACTGGTTATACTATTTTTATTACTATAAAAAAACATGGTGATATTATAGAAACGTGTTATAAGAACTAAGAAGCACAACTATATCCTCATCACTCTTAGAAAGACAGTGTATAGTACTATAAATCTATAAATGCACTAGGTAGTATATATATGACAACTTTGAGATTGGTCCAAATATTCATTATCAAACAAGAAAGGAAATGAGGATCTAATTTGTCATTTACATATCGTTACCATACCAATACATTGTTAGCTATGCTCCAATCCAACCCCATTAATCAACTTAAATTATTCCTTTTTATTTTTCCACCGAACTTAATAATGAGGTTCCTAGTCAGTCACATATAGAGTTATATATTGCAAGTTTACAACTATGATGAACTTTTGACCAATATTGTAAAAATAAATTAATATATGGAGACTACCTATTTTTGGTGCGGCTAGGAATAGTATTATATCTTGGTTAAGGTTCCATAATCCATATGTTCTCACCGATAACGCCATTGTTTTGACATCTCAGTTCTGTTGAGCGCACGGTTTTTGCAAATTTACTAGGGATTGTTCTTAAGTGATATGGTTAGCGATTGTTTGGTCTATTTGGAAGGAGTGTAATAGTAGAATTTTTAATCGTAAGAAAATGTCTACCGAAAGGTTGGTTACGTACAATATTAAAATCAATGTTTGGTGGTGGTTGAAGGCTCAAAAAAAATATTTTTATTTTGATTTAAATCACTCGTTGTTGAACCTAAAAGTTTGTTTAGGGCTTGATCGGATTGATAGTTTTGTTTAGTACTAAGTTTTGAATTATTTTTTTTAAGTATTCCTTATGTCTAAAGTGTTTAATATATTTTTTCTTTAGCTTCTTTAAAAAAAATGTATGGAGACTACAATTATTCGAGGTTTAGTGCTATGTAAGCAAAATTACTAAAAACCTATGGTTTTGCTTAAATGTTACTGCATTTTTGTATAATTCTTAATTAAGCTAGTTTGGATTAACTTATTTTTGAGTTTATGTAAACAACTTATTTACTTATTTTTGAAGCTAATCCAAAAATAAGCTGTTTGAAAATTTACCTATTTTTTGAACATTTTCATCGAGATGATCAAACTATAAAAAGTGGTGTTTATTATTATTATTATTATTATTATTATTATTATTATTATTATTATTATTATTATTATTATTATTAAAAATGACATTCATTCAAAATCGTAGCATACATTGTACAATGTAAATTTAAAGTCTTAGTCAAAAATGTAAATTTAAAGTCGCTAAAAATTATAAAGGATGAATCTACGAATAAACTCACAATATCAAAATTAATACTCCCTCCGTCTCAATTTGATTGACACGGTTGACTGTTGTGCACTATTCACACATGTTGTTTTGACCTTATTTTTCTACTAATAAACAAAAATAAATATTAGCATATATGATGTTGTTTGATTCGTCTCGATGAGTATTTTCAAAATATCAAATTTTTATAATTTTTACTATTATACAATTAAAAATATTAATCGTCAAAGTTATGCATCGACATGCGTGAAACAGTCAACTGTACCAATCAAATTGGGACAGAGGGAGTATGACAAAATGCCTACAAATATGACAAAATTAAAATATCTGAAATACCCATGCTTCCAAATCTACAATGTTGACAACACCAAAGTCATCGATTGAATTTACATTGGATCAAATCTAATATGACAATTTTGAACCGAACAAACACCACGTCTGCTATCAAGTTCTGATCGGGTCATCCACTTTTCATATCCGCGCCTCAAGCCCATAGCACTTAATGCGAGGGAGTTGTTAGAAGTTCCACATCGGTTGCAAGATGACACAAATATGTGTTTATATAGTAGATTTAATTCTCACTTTACAAGCCGAACTAGTTGAACTACCCATCACATTCTTGTTTATCAACTATTTAAAATAATAATTAAAAAAACAAATAATTATTATCCCAAAACACACAACACAAGAATTGTGGAGAAAAAAGTAAGAATAATTACAGCAAGCAAGAAAGTAGCAAGTTTTGAAGAATATACCACGGATAGATTAGACAAATAGTACTCCTCCTCCATCCCCAATGAGTGAGTCAATTGACTGCGTCACGCATACCAATGTATAACTTTGACGATTAATATTTTTAATTGTATAAAAATATGATACATGAATGACTCACTCATTTTGGGACGACGGTGATAGTATTTAGTTAGGTTTAGGTCCACCATTATTACCACATTACCATTACAAACATTTTCTCAAAAACCTACCCTCTCATTAGTCTCATTCATTTCATCACTCTTCTCAGATTCAACTATGCGCTGTCGTTTCCCATTTCATCAAACACTCTCTCTTCTTCTTCTTCTTCTTCTTCCTCACTCTCTCTAATGAACCACCACCACCACCACCACCACCACAACAACAACCATGAACAACCACCACACAACACTCCTGTTCTTCCTCTTCCTCCTCTCACCATCTCTAATCCTCACAACAACCCACCCAAACGACCTTAAAATCCTCAACGACTTCAAAAACAACCTAGACAACCCCGAACTCCTACAATGGCCTAAAAACAACAACGACCCATGTGGTCCCCCTTCTTGGAAATTCATCTTCTGCGACGGTGACAGAGTCTCACAAATTCAAACTAAAAACTTGAACCTTTCTGGTACCTTACCACAAAATCTAAACCAACTTCCACAACTCTTCAACTTGGGTCTTCAAAACAACAAACTCCACGGTCCATTACCGTCGCTAAAAGGGTTATCAAATCTCAAATATGCTTATCTTGATAACAATGAATTTGACACTATCCCTTTTGATTTCTTTGAAGGTTTATCTAGTTTAGAGATTCTTGCATTGGATAACAACAATCTCAATGTTACTTCAAATGGGTGGCAATTTCCTTCTTCTTTAATGGATTCACCTCAGTTGAAAACTTTATCTTGTATGACTTGTAATTTGGCTGGTGTTTTACCGGATTTTCTTGGAAAAATGAACTCTCTTTCGTATTTGAAACTTTCCGGTAACAGTTTATCCGGTGAGATTCCGGTGAGTCTTAATGGTTCTGGTTTGCAGACTTTATGGTTGAATAATCAAAAGGGTGAGTTACTTTCTGGGAATATTGATGTTGTTGCTACTATGGTTTCTCTTACTAGTTTATGGCTTCATGGAAACAGGTTCACCGGTTCGATTCCGGAGAATATTGGTGACTTGGTTTCTCTAAAAGATCTTAATCTTAATGGTAATGAACTTGTTGGACTTGTTCCTAAGTCTTTAGGTGATTTGGAATTGGATAATCTTGATTTGAATAATAATCGGTTTATGGGTCCGATTCCGAATTTTAAAGCTTCTAAAGTTTCTTATAGTAATAATGATTTTTGTTTGAATCAAACTGGTGTTAGTTGTTCTTTTGAAGTTATGGCTCTTTTGGGTTTTCTTGGTGGGTTGAATTATCCTTCAAATTTAGTTGATTCATGGATTGGGAATAACCCTTGTGAGAGTTGGTTGGGGATAAAATGTAATACTGATGGTAAAGTTTCTATGATTAATATGCAGCATTTTAAACTTAATGGTACTTTAAGTCCTTCTGTTGCAAATTTAGGTTCTTTAGCTGAAATCAGATTGGGGGGTAATAATCTCAATGGTGTAGTGCCTAGTAATTGGACTGGATTGATGAAGTTGAATTTGTTGGATCTGACTGACAATAATATTTCGCCTCCTATGCCGGTTTTCAGTAATGGATTGAAACCTATGGTTGACGGGAATTCTCTGTTGAATGGTGGCGGCTCAGACAGTCCTTCGTCGGGGAAAAATGGTACATCGGGTGGATCTGGGAATATTGGTGGAGATACACATGGACACTCGAATTCAAGTTCAAGTGATTCGGTTGAAACGAAACAGTCCAAAAGGAAAGGGCTGGTTTTGATTGTAGCTCCCATTGCTGGTGTAGCGGCTGCTGCTTTTCTGTTGATACCGCTTTACGTGTATTGTTTCAGAAGGACAAAGGATGGCTTCCAGGCTCCAAGTTCACTTGTAGTTCACCCTAGAGATCCATCTGATTCGGACAGTACTGTAAAGATAGCTATTGCTAATGGAAGTGTTTCCACTTTGACAGGGAGTGGAAATGGTAGTAGAAACAGCAGTGCAATTGGCGATTCTCATGTCATTGAAGCTGGAAATCTTGTCATATCCGTTCAAGTTCTAAGAAACGTGACAAAGAATTTCGCCCCTGAGAACGAGCTCGGCCGCGGTGGATTCGGAGTTGTTTATAAGGGAGAGTTGGATGATGGGACTAAGATTGCGGTTAAAAGAATGGAAGCTGGTGTGATCACCAATAAAGCCTTGGATGAATTTCAGGCGGAAATTGCAGTTTTGTCGAAAGTTCGACATCGACATCTAGTGGCCCTTATTGGTTATTCCATTGAAGGTAATGAGAGGATTCTAGTGTACGAGTATATGCCACAAGGTGCTCTCAGTCAGCATCTTTTCCATTGGAAGAGCTTTGGACTTGAGCCTCTCTCTTGGAAGAGGAGGCTTAATATTGCATTGGATGTTGCTAGAGGAATGGAGTATCTTCATACTCTTGCTCACCAGAGCTTCATTCATAGAGATCTTAAGTCCTCAAATATTTTGCTTGCCGATGATTTTAGAGCTAAAGTCTCAGATTTTGGATTGGTAAAACTTGCTCCTAATGGCGAAAAATCTGTAGTGACCAAACTTGCTGGAACCTTTGGATACTTGGCTCCAGAATATGCAGGTGATTTTTCTTTTTTACAAGTTCTTAAATTACTTATGCTATTATTTAATTACTCTCTACCTGAATACTTTATATTTTATAATAACTTTTTTATTAATTGTATATGAATTGCTTTATACCTACTGAAGTTTCTGTATATGATTTCTATTCTAAAAGTAGTGTCAGTTTTTGTGTGGATAACCTACTGGATCTCCCTATCAGATCTGGTAGCTATTGATCTATTATATTGTCTTCTAGTGCTTTATTTTATTGCATTGGATTAATGCTGTAAGGATGTTAGTGTTAGTTTAGTAACTGATTCTAAGTGAACAAACTTCAATTTACTTTTATGAATCATTTGATAAAATAACTAATAGTAATTTTTTTTCATTTCTGCATTATATATCCTGTACCACACATTCAACTTTTTCACCTTAATATTTGCCATTGACATATTATTTCATCTTCAAGCACTTTATTTATTGCATAAAATTGCTATAAGCATGTTATCAAAGTAAATGACCCTGTTTGGATAAACAACTTAATTAAGCACTTTTAAGTTATGACATGAACATTTATCATATAAATACTTGTGTGTATAAGCTATTTTTATATCGAAAAATAAAATAATGTCAAACTGTTTCACTGGAGAGCTTATAGAAAGAAGTTGAAAACAACTTATGAACATGTCATAAGCTCTCACAAACAATCTCACAAGTACTTATACTAGTTGATAAGCTCAAATAAGTCAATCGAATCAGACCGTCAATTCTAAGCAAAGGAACTTTAATTTACTTTTAATCATTATTTAATAAAATAACTATAGTAAAATGTTCATTTCTGCATTATATATCTGGTAGCACTCTTCTCAACTTTTTTTGTTCTAATTCATTTGATAGGTTCAAATGTTAAATTAATTTGTGTTTTTTTTTTGTTTGTTAAATATGTTCAGTGACTGGAAAAATCACTACCAAAGTAGATGTTTTCAGTTTTGGGGTTGTGCTAATGGAGCTGTTGTCTGGATTGATGGCACTTGATGAGAGTAGACCTGAGGAAAGCCAATACTTGGCGGCATGGTTCTGGGATATAAAATCAGATAAGAAGAGACTAATGGCTGCTATTGACCCAACCCTCGACATAAACGAAGAAACATTCGAGAGCGTCTCAATTATTGCCGAGCTAGCCGGACATTGCACGGCTAGAGAACCAAACCAAAGGCCAGAAATGGGTCATGCTGTCAATGTTCTTGCACCACTTGTTGAAAAATGGAAACCGTTCGACGATGACCCCGACGAGTATTCCGGCATCGATTATAGTCTTCCCCTCAATCAAATGGTGAAAGGATGGCAAGAGGCTGAAGGAAAGGACACAAGTTATATGGACCTAGAAGACAGCAAGAGTAGTATCCCCGCAAGACCTACTGGATTTGCAGATTCTTTTACTTCGGCTGATGGCCGGTGAAACAAATGGTTTGTTTGTTGTTTTGTTGAGTGTTCCTATTTTATTTATTTTTACTTTCACCTTCTTTTTATCTTTCATTAGGTTTAGATAGCATGCTATGCTCTTTCTGTCTAAAAATGCTAAGGCAAAATGTGAGTACTACTACTGCCAGTGGTGTAATAGAGTTTGAGTAAGAGATTTCATATGCACTTGAAAAAAATGAAATCTAATTTGTATGCTTTGTATTTTCTACTATGACATTTAAGGTTTAATGGTTGTAGATAGTGGAGCCACAATCAATGAAAATGCTTGTAATTTTTTTCATTCATTTATTCCTCAACGTGCATTGTCATATGTTGTTTTGTGATTGATGAAGATTGTGTGTTCTATAAAACACTTTTGTGCCAACTACCTCTTTTTGTATATAAAATTTCACTTCATGGGCATGCACATGCTGACATGCACACCATACTGAACTGAAAATGTCATTTCTGCATTTATATTGTGCATGAAAATGTTATATTTTTAATGAATAATCTAAGGCCCACAAGTATATTATTACCTCTTGGTATAGTCAATTTCCATGCATGGCAAGTGGCAACCGCAACAAAATCCTCCATAAAAAACTCGTAGAGTAAATCAGCATTTCAGTCCTCGAGATTGTAAGAATCTAGCAATTTAGACCCTTAAATTTGCAAAGTAACAAGTTAGTCCCTTACAATTGACGGACATTGTTTAAGTCAAAGGAGTAAAGTGTTATTTCGCGAATTTAAGAGACAAAATTGATTTTGATCATTACAATCTCAAAGTTTATAGCGATGATTTACTCAAAAACCTCCCTAAATGTCCCTAACTAACTGCTGTGCCACATATTCTTCCTATAGTTTTGAGTTACTCTGGTCCTATGGTCTTAGGTGAAGTTTATGTGAATCTTTTAATAAAGTTCCCTACAAAACGGTGCTTATGAAAGAGTAGTTGAAAGGAACCAATCCCTTAAATAAAATTGAGGGATTAGGCCTTGGCTGTTTGTGTTAACTAAAAATCAGGTACATTGAATATCAATCAATTCTTGTTAGGTGAATTTAGTTGAGGTTTTATATGTTGCATTTTTAACTATTTTTGTTAAAAATGCTTTTATATTGGTATTATGTTTTATTTGATTACCAAAATAATATCCTGAATATAGTCCATATATTATATCCCTTCTTTGCCATGATTTCACTATCAAACACTATTAAACTTTTGAAAGACAATAATGCATTGTTTAATGAAATTATTGCAATGAGTTTAGCACTATCGATCATGTGTGCAAGTAATAACACTAACTTTGGTATCAAGTCACACGCGGATGCTAAGGTGAGGAAGTGAAATAGGTCCCTCATTAGTGAGGCAGTAACAAATTGTCTTTTCAACCATCCAGATTAAATCAACGGTTCACATTAAAAAGAGAACATGTATCATTGTTTACACATGATTCCGTCATGTAAATTGAGCCCAATCACTTCTTCTCTAACCTTGCAACTCTGCAACCTGCGAGACATGGTCATGGCTGCTTAGAAGAAAATTTTTGGGAGGCCAAACTCCGCTATCATAAAAATCATAAAACCCCATCGCAAAATCTCCGATGTCGGAATTGTCTTTTTTCCGACGGAGATTCCTTTCAACTCGACACCAACAAAAAATAAATAATAAAATAATTGCAGTTAAGAAAGAAGAAGAAGAAGGCAACACACAGTTTTTTCTGGGTTTGTTGTTCATATATTTCTTGGTCATTTTGCTTAATCTTGATGGTAATATGAAGGTTTTTTGTTTTTTTGTTTTTATACTAATCTAAAGGTTTTAAAAAACACAAATTTCAATTAAAATCTCAATGTTGCAATTGAAAACTTAAGTCCTAAAAATCCATACAAAACTTAAAAATAAAATAGCAGATCTGAGTTTAGTCAAAAAATTAAATAATAGCAGGCCTGAGTATTGAGAAGAAGATATTTGTGGTTCATCCATGGCATATTTGGGTAAAAGGCGAAGAAAACGAAGAAACAAGACGAAGAAGAGGAACTACAGAACGAAATCATGTGCAAACAATAATACATGTTCTCTTTTTAATGTGAATCGTTGATTTAATCTGAATGATTGAGAAAATAATTTGTTACTGCCTCACCAATGAGGGACCTATTTCACTTCCTCACCCTAGCATACGCCCAAGTCACATTCACAAGATATAGCTTTTATAAAATTTGATAAATTTTATATTACTAAATAGACTTTTACTGATTATTATTATTATTAGTGAGTTTGGATATGGTAACAAAATTTCCTTTGAGAATCATTGATGACGTGGCGTACATATGATGTTGACAACGATTTTGACTGATTGTTTGTCCAACTATAGTGATTAGTGGACCATCCTAATTACCTTGTACAGAAGCAGAAACCAAAAACCAGCCAGCAAAGGATGTTGTTGTTATTATTAGAAGATGTGGTCCATGTGGATTATTAGTACTATTATAGATGTGGATTAGTGATTAATCTCACATGGCATAAGTGGAGTTGTCATGAACCTGTCAAGTCATCAAAATAATTTGGCACTAAAACATAACAAGTCACCTCTCAAACATAAACAGGTGTGAAGATGTGGTCTGGCACACATGTTTGTTCGTTTTTATTTGGATAAAAATTGACATCCAAATGCCAATTATCAAACTGAACTTGTACCAGATGACCCATTTTTTCTTTCAACCTCATAAATACTATAATAACTCTTTTTTTCTTTTCCTCCTCATAAATAAATAATGATTATTATTATATTACTCAATGACTAACTTATGCCACGCACGTAGATTCATCATGTTGACAGCTGGCTCATCAACCTGTGCTTGTCAGAAATTCTTGTGCGTATTCATGGTGTGGTGTGATAGACCAACAAAGTAAATTATTGATTAATTGATTTTGAAGGAGGATAAGCCAATTAAGGATTAAGAGATTGGTCAAGAGTCCCTATCATCAAACTAATTTCTTACTACTATGATTATTCTAAAGAAAGTGACCAGCTGTTTCCCATGAATCAAGGTAAAAGAGTTTTAGTGGCATGACACTACTGAATTTATGAACTAGTCAATGGTCGGAAAGTTAACAAATAATATATTTGGTGGAAATACTCCGACAAGGTCACTGATTTACTTTGGACCAAAAATAAAAAATTTGTCTGTAGTAGCAATGTGATTATAGGGGCATTAATCACTTTTTAATCATTCAAACATTCTTATTGTTGAAGTTAGGATTTTAGCTCGGAGTAACAAGTTCTTTACCAGAAAACAGAATGCTATTTGATTGTTTAAAGCTAACTGTTATCTAATTATCTAATAGACACGGCACTGACACTAACACATAGACACCAGTAATAAGTTGAGAAAATAGAAATGGTTGAATGCAATAACACATATTAGTGTTGAGCACACGTGTAGGCAACTTTGTAGTATCGGTGCTCCGCTGCATAAGTAAGGACAATGAAAAGGGGACTATTACTCCTATAAGTTCCACATAAGTTATGGCACTCAACTTACTTAAAATTAATAATGTGTGATCATGCTTCCTCAGAGAGGCAGCCAATATGATAAGCCATAGTATTATCTGAATTCTGGTCCTTTGAAGATAAGGTTGACAAATTTTTTGAAAATGAAAACTTCCAGTAGGGCAGGTAGGGCAGGTGGACTGGGGGTAACAATAAATTTGATTGTTTATCCATGGCAAGTAGCTTTGAACATTTTCTGTACACCCAAAAAAATTGAGATTAGAAACTCCACCACATAAAAAGGAAATATAATGAACTGTAAACTGCAAATTTAACCTGCATGATATTGAAAATAGAGTCTGGTAGCTGCAAATCCAGTGCTACAGCAACAACAAAAAAATACAAAAGGCTAAGATTTAAGAAACCTTTTAGTATGTCAAGAATGATAACTTCCAACCATAATAAGTGTTATGAATCTTATGATATGCAAAGGAGAGATTAATTTAGTACCAAAAGAGAATACAGTGATGTTTCAGCTTGGTTACCAAGAAAATACTGCACTGCTATCATGGCATATTCCTGCAGTTCAAGATAAAAAAGTTGTAATCAGAATTCAGAACACTTCAAACAGTCACTGAAAGGAACCCAAGATATAATAAGTTAGCAACAGAGACCATTACCGTAATATGTCTATACACATGATGAGCTGAAAACCCCCTTGCATACATAGCTTCCTGTTGTTTTCGGGATTTAAAAACAGTTAAAAATAATTTTTACAGCCACCAAAGAGATTACTGGGTTGAGTCGCGGACTAGGTCGCTCTCTTTAAGACGTTTCGTGGCATTGCCCAAAATCGTGCAAGCAGACTATCGACCACGCCGTCCCCAGGATAAAACAGCTCAGTTACAACTTACAACTGTATACCGATATGCTACTGCACGGTAGAAATCGGTCAAAGAATACACCTTCTTGAATGGTACTACAATACCACTCGAATTGATGCTACAACATCAATCTATGATTCATCGGTGATTCAGTGGTACTACAATACCACTCAAATTGATGTTACAACATCAATCTATGAATCAACGGTACTACGATATCACATGTGGTACTACAATACCACATGTATTGATGATACTACAATATCAATCAATATAATGGCACTAAGGCCATTCCAATATGGTACTAAGACCATTCTCAAATCAAAGGGATAATTGTACTAAAACCATTCTTTATTTGAAGGAATTAGTGATTACTTAAATCACTCTCAAACCAATTAACACTAATAATAATATTATTAGTATCACATATAATACACAGAATAAACAATATTTTTCTATAAACAATTAGGAAACATGATGCAAATCTTTCTAATTTTGCATAATCAAATAAAGAAAATAAAGAAACAGTTGACATGCCTAATTCTTTATTTTAATAATTACATAAAAATCAGGTTTAATCCCAAGAAGAAAATAATTTACATTCGGTGATGCAACAACATTGTACCGAACCAAATATATATATCCACATAAAAAGTTATACTAACAATTTGACATATAGTTAAACAAGCTATATGTGTTGAAATGCCACTCATAGATCAATATATATGTATTAGCAAGAGTAAACGAATTTATCAGTTTAGCTAAAACAACAAAGTAACCAAGTTGAAGCAATGAAAATAATTAAGGAGCAACATACCAGAGGAAAATCAAAAGCATAAAGGTTGTCCGCTGGTTTTTTTGTTGTTGTTAGCAATGCAATTGAACAAATAGATTAAATTATCTATGTGTATAATTGGCAGGCACCAATGGAGCATAGCTAGGTGCATAGTATAGTGCAATTTCCATTCTTGTGCTCTTTTGTTAAGATGAAAATATGACCTCATTTTTCTGTCGATGCAAGCTCCTTTTATTTTATTTTTCACACTCATAAGGAGCATGGTTTTTAATATTTTCGGTTACAGTTCTAACATAATTATATCCTTGAATAATGAATAATAAATAAATAAATAAATAATGTTTGTAACCGATGTGAAACTTAATTTATTTATTTCCTCAAATTACATACTAGTATGCTACAATACACTAGTATGCTATAGTACCCGATATGAGACTCAATTTTATTTTCAATTCACACACCAGTGTGAACTTTGTTCCAACAATCCCCACTTGAATTTAAAAGAAAATTCCAAAAATATCGTAGGACGCTTCTAAAAGATTGTGCATAAGTAAATGTGTCTATGACTTGAACCTTTACGTAGCAAGTAAGAGCTCGATTTAGTAAGAGTGACACTTGTCTTGAACTCTATCTCGGATTTTTCTCAAACCCGCACACAACCTTTTCTTAAGGTGTATCTTTATAGCCCGTGCTTTAATGGCCCTGCACATGTATCCCAGTTTCATGAACGCTCTAGGAATTCGCCTCTAAATTCCATAGGAACCGGCCTCAGTTCCACATTCATATAGGTGGGTCTATCAAGAGTACTCCTGAAGCTTGGTACTCCACTCATACAGAGTATAGATCTCATTAAGAGTTTTATTATCTCATCCTTTCGCTTTCAGGAATCATGTTTTTTATTTTTTATTTTTACTTGCATGATCATCTTTAACTCCTCACAACTTGTTATTACCCATTGAACCTATTTCTTGGGATCTTCAGTCATTTAGGTTGAGTTTCCATCATGAGAAATTCATTTAGGCATTAGTCCCATCTTTCCAGATGTATTATGGACTTCCTCTTTAGCTATTCCTTTCGTCAAAGGATCTGCTAAATTTTTCATCAGTGTGTTCATGACCCATTCTTACAACACCTTTAGAGACTAACTATCTCACTGTGTTGTGCTTCCATTTAATCGACATCTTTTACCATTATAATAACGGTTCTCAATTTATGCAATAGTCGCGGTACTATCGCAATGGATCAACACATCTGGCATGGATTATTCCATAAAGGAATCTCAAATAGCAAGCAACCAACTTGCTTTTTCACTAGTTGTGGCTAATGATATCATTTCAGACTCCATATTGGATTAAGCCAATATATATAGTTTGTTTCTCTGATTTCCAAGATACAGTTTCTCTACTATATATTTCAAATATATAGTCACTAATATATTGTTTTGGAATCATATAATAATGTATTCCAATCTACATCACTGAATCCTTCAAGAACATCAGAAAATTTATAATAATGTAATATGAGATTCATGGTTATTTTTATCTCATGAATCTCTCAATAGCATACCAATGCTAGTTCTTCAGTTTACTAACAAACCGGCACAACAGTACCACGACATATGCAATGCTACGACATATAATGTCGAGTCAAGTACAATTAGTGACATACCGAATGCCAATAATGCTTTCATATTCTGATTGTATTACACTTTCAACAGTGCTCCTCCATAGTTTTTAAACTAGGATCATATAGTATGCAAACAAGTTTGCTTCCGTAAATATATTTCTTTAAAACTTTCTCATCATAGTGAGATTGATTTAAGGAAATTTGCATTCATGGATCAATAATCTCAATATCCAAGATTACATTTACTTCGAAATTCATTTGACAATGATCAAATTGTCAAACTTTTCATGTCATTTCATATGGCTTGTTTAAGACTCTACAAAGTCTTATCCAACTTATCGACTTTAGTTTTCATGCCCATGAGTTAAAAAAAATATTTAGGTTGTTCCATAAAAAATTCTTCTTCCAATTCACTATTTCGAAAAGTAGTTATAACATCCATTTGACCTTATGGATATTATTCTTGTAATTGGAGAAAACATGTTGAAAAGATATATATTTGTTTTCCTTTCTAAAATTTATTTATAATCATTCAATTTTTACTCATGAGGCAAGTCTACTAAATGTCAAGTCTTATTAGACAATAGATAATTCATCTCATCATTTACGGCTACCACCATAAATCAACATAGAGAATCTATCTCATCATTTACGGCTACAACCATAAATCAGCATCCAAGAAAGACAGTTTCTTGGAGGTTCGTTGGATCCTTTTCTAATCTATAAACCATGTAATCAGGTTCATACTTTTTAGCAACTTTTTTCTATCTTACCTCTTTGAGGTTCTATTACATCTTGTTCGATGTTCTCATTATTGCTTCTGATCACTAGAATGTGATCAGGTACAATGCCTCCACTAGACCCCCCACTATTTCCCAATTTTAAAGAGAAATTCATTTTCATAGAAATCATCTTTTGATTCTATGATCATTTTAGCATTTAGGCTACAACCTACAAGCTTTGACGATAATTGTGTATCAACAAATACACATTAATGGGCTTTACTAGTGAGTTTAACTCTCTAGGAGTCGAGAATTTGAACCTACGTCAAATTACTCCAAGTTAAAAAAATAAGACAAGTTAAATTGTCTTTTCTACAAAATTTCACAAGTGAATTTTGTTCTTGCACTTAGGCACTCTATTTAGCACAAAATAATCGGTTAATTGAATTCCCCCACTAATGAGATGGAATGCTGAAATTAAACATGATTGTAACAACTAGATCGGTAAAAGGTTCTTTATTTTTATTTTATTTTTCTTTACCGTTCATCTAAAAAAAAGTAAGTTGTAGTTGTTTCATGTATAATTTCATTCTCATTAAAAAATGTGGGAATCATATTTTGTGCCTTAACAAAATGAAGTTACTTGACTTTCTTATTGAACTAATTTTCAATTTCAATTCCAAATCCAAAGAATTGAAACATGTCAAGAACATCATTTATCACTTTTATTTTCCATAAGATTTATGAAAAATAATCTCAACATTCATCAACAAAAGTGATGAGTATCTTTTTATGTTTCTAGTGTTGTTGTTCGAGACAACAAACACTTCGTTATTTTTCTGATCTTGCTTTACAACTTTTTCTTTCAAAAGAAGACAAGTTATCAGACTTTCAAGTGCATCTTCTTTAGACTTTTTATCATTTTTAAACTTGTTCAATTGTTTCAAATACAATTGAAATATAATCCTTCAACACGTTAGCAACTCTTTTATTGTTCTAAAAATATGATTTATTTTGTTGCTAATGTTTGAAGTGATTCCCTTTAAACCAAAATTAACCAATAATTATGACAGCTCTAAAGATAGATGGGAACAACAATTCTATCACTGCAACTTTCCCTGGAGCAACCATTCCCATCGATCCTAGCCTTCGCTTATTAGAACCACAATAATTATGTTCCTCTGAACTCTCATTTGAAGAGGTGAGTGTTGAGGCACTTTTTAACCAGTCCATTCGTTCAAAAGTTGAAATTTTCACATTTGGCACTTCCTTTTCCAAGGACTTGAGAACATCTGGTAGTGTCCTTAGAAAACTCATTACTTCCTTAGGTTCAAATGCAACTTCTTCAGACCCACATTGTTTCTTCGAAGCTGATTCATTAGTTTTAATTCCATCATCAGTAAAAGCTTTGAGAGATAACCTAAAATCATTCAAAAACCTAAGTGAGCACAGCTAATGTAACATGGGTCAGCAGCATTCAGAAGTAATAGTAAAGTTTTACGAACTAACATATTCAAATCTTCAGAAAGAAATACACACTTTTCCAATTAAGTACACTATTCCAACACTCACTTCACTTTGTCCATTGCTAGAGCAACCTGCTTCGGCGGTGCCTCGGCCGTGGAGAAAGTTACCACCGTGGCTTGCTGAGTCTGTTGCATTTGCACTGTTTTAGGTGATTGACATGCCAACAAATATAGTGGGATACTCCTCGGTTAGTATTTTCGAATTTTCGTACAAGTGCTGGCTTATTGCATTTTTTTTTCTTCAAGCTTCGCTGTCGAGGGATTGAACTGTGGTCTTTAAGTTCGGTGTCAATTACCACTAAATTAACTAAGGATTTATATGATTTTTAATCTAAATGCAATTTTGGTGGTGATTGGTGGGGGTTCTTAACCAAATGTAGATTGTTGACTTTTGTTTCATTAGCGAAAAAAGGTTTAGTTGTGTGAAATATAGGACAAGGATTGGCTTGGCTTGACTGATTTTTGCTATAAGGAGAAAGCTAACATGTATACAAAAAATTTATCTCAAAAATGTGCATTCAATTTTTTAAAAGTTAAATTTTTGTTTTTTTCAATATAAAACTTGTACTTTGAATTTCTTAACATGTGTCATTAGCAAGCCTTTATATAAAATAAGCTTCACATTTTAAGATCAAGCCATGAATTCCTACTTATGGGATGTATTGAATTGAGATTTCAAATGATTATATAAAATAAGCTTCATATTTTAAGACCAAACCCTAAATTTTTACTTTCGTTAGTAATGGGAGATCTATAATTTAAGATTCGAGAGTGAACAAATAAATAATGTGGTGAGTTTTCTTCTTTGTGTTCTTATTAATGTCATTACTAGGGATTGGAGAAATTAATTAGATTCAGGCTCCATTCCACATATGTCACAAAGCAGGTCAACTTCCATCTCGAAATGAGGTCGGAGAGTCGTTAGCCTGAGATCGGCCGAGATTAGTTGTGAATTTTTTTTAATGAAAGAGACAAGAGGGAGGGGGCGACAATGGTGTCTTATGACTCCCACTATAGGATATCATAATAGCGGAAGAGTAAAACGAAAAAGACATAGGACGCACGAGAAACTTGTAGGATGACAAAAATAAATCTCAAGAATAAATTGGTGCACCAAGTTTTTTTTTTAAGCCTATGATAGAAATATTCATGAAGGGAAATTATTTTTTTCTACTCCAACATTTAACTCTTTACCCCTACAAACAAATCAATATTCTCATTTTACCCCTTTCAATAAAGTTAAAAAATGAATTTTGAACATAACCGTGGCTAAACGGAACATTTTTCGGAACACTTTCGGCTAAGTTTTCCGGTGATAAGTGTCAACCGGAACAGTTAAAAAAAGAGTTCCGGTAAGCTTTAGCCACGTTTAAACCGTGGCAAAACATAGAATCTGAAAAAGTTCATCAAACGCCGAAATAATTCATATGAATTATTATCTTCACTCATTCAGTCATTTGCCATCAATAATTTATTATCTTCACTCAGTCTAGGACTGTCGAGATTTTGAGTTGACGAATTTTCTTCATCAGCAATCATGTTACTGGAATTCTTCATTTTATTAAATAATAACATGTGGGTGATGGCAAACTCGTTTTTTCAGATACAATATCAGTGGCGTGGAGGATGAAAGGTCGATTAATCTATTTTTAAACTAAGAAAAAGTAAGAGAATGCACTATAGTCCTGTTTCTGCTGCTTCTTTAAACAGAGTTCCAATACTCTGTATCTAAATACTTAAGAAAGCAACAATTGAGAGCAAAATATTAAATTAGTTGATCTTAGACTATGTTTGGATTGGTGGTACAAAATGGAATGGAGCGGAGTGAAACATAATGGAATGGAGTGGAACAGAGCGGAATGGAGTATAGATACAATTCCATTGTTTGGATATATTTTATAAATATTCATTTCATTGCATACACCCCAAGTTGGAAGGGAAAGAAAATTAAAAGATTTGATGGTATGAGATGGAATGGGTTCCATTGTGTTCCATTCCACTCCATTCATTTTTTGCAAATCCAAACAATGGAACTTAGTTAGTTACCACTCCATTCCATTCCATCCTTTACCACCAATCCAAACATAGCCTTAGAGTTCCTAAATTATTGGGAAGGAAAAAAGGAGTGTAATAATAATACTAATTGATCTCATTAATAAGTTTTTTTTTTCTTTTTCAGATTCTAAGTTTTGCCACGGTTTAACCGTGGCTAAAGCTTACCGGAACTCTTTTTCAACTCTTCCGGTTTATACTTGTTACCAGAAAACTCAACGAAGGGTGTTCCGAAAAATATTCCGTTTAGCCACGGTTTAACCGTGGCTAAACATTCAAAATTCATTTTTTAACTTTTTCGAAAGGGGTAAAATGAGAATATTGGTTTGTTTGTAGGGGTAAAGAGTTAAATGTTGGGGTAGAAAAAAAAATTTCCTCATGAGAGATAAAGGAGCGATGATACAAAAAAAAGTTGGCCCAGCCCATGAAAATTAAACCAAACCCTACAAACAAGTTATTTTTTTTGACAAAAATCCTGCAAACTTGTTTTTCACTTCTCTCTCGGTCTCAAAATCAGTGACCACGCACAAACAAAACAACCACTCAAACCTCCCTTCTTCCTTAGTTCCGGCCGTTCCTCAGCTTCCACCCGTCGTCGTCGTCGTTTCACCTTAAAGCCTTGTCACCGCCCTACTTCCCCGCCCCGTTCACCCCTCTGTCACACACTGTCGCAATACTCCTTTTTCTTGTTCCTAGCCATTGTGCCGTTTGTGCAATTCTCACACTACTTATAGCTAACTCAAACTGAACTAACTCTTCTGAATCCTAAACAAAGCTTTTGCTTCTTCTTCTGGTGCTTCTTAGTTTCCTTCTTAACACAAGATGACTCATCCCAAAGCAAAAACCAAATCAAAGAAAAAGACTGGCGTTGTCGACTTTAAGGTATCACCGTCCCTATCACGATTCTATTGCATATTTATTTACACATTCGAAGCTTTTGAATGCTCATTGGAGTTTTTTCTTGCTCAAAATTTCAGAAAAGAAAGGTCAAGATTGGGAGGAAACTACCACCGCCTAAGAATTCAACAAATACCGAAGTTAAATCTAAAGGTTTTGTTTCTCACAAATTAATTTATCTACTTGTTAGGAAGCTTTTATATTTCATCTACATTCTGCAATTTTAAAATGTCCATAAGCATAACTTAGTTGGCATAGACATCCGGATTTTTCACTTATTCACATTAAAGATTAAATTCTCATCATTAGTCCATAAGCATGCACAATTAGTACTCATTGAACATAGGACCCGTCTGGATTGACTTAGGGTCCCTTTGGATTGACTTATTTTTAACCTTATGTGATACAACTTATGCAAATAAATAAGCTTTTATGCAATATTATATAAGTTTTTCAAGGTAGTTTATGAGAAAATAGCTTATAAAGATTCGGTTTTTATTAGTGAAAACTTATAACTTTACATAAAACTTTATTTATTTGGTTATGCTATTTTCATAAGCTCAAAAATAAGCTAAATCCAAACTGACCCTTATTTTTGAGCTTATGAAAAATAGCTTATACAAATAAATAAACTTTTATGTTAATTCATAAGTTCTCACTAACTAAAATTGTATTTTTATAAGTTGTTTTTTCATAAACTATCTTGACAAACTTATAATAATACATAAAAACTTATTTATTTGCATAAGCTCAAAAATTAGTCAATCCAAATGGGCATATAATCTATCTCTGTCACACACACTATGAGTTTAAGCATACACATACTATATAATTTATGAATGGAGTTTTTTTGAATGCTTTATTTATAAACGAACTAATTTAATCAAATAATTTTGCTGATATTTCTCCCTACAGCAATTATTCTGCCGGAGCAGAGTGTAGCGGCAGATAAGGCAGGTTTAGCTGTAAACAAGAAAGGTTTGACTTTAAAAGAACTTCTTCAGCAAACATCTCATCACAATGCAAAAGTTCGAAGAGGTATATTCATTTTGCTGGACATGTTGTCATCATTGATTCTATCTTGTAGGAATGTTGTATGTTTGAGACTAACAGAATCTTCAGTAAAATTAAATTTGATAAGTTGAGTTGTACAAAAGTTTCCCAGCTTAAAAGAAATTAACTAATTTAGTTAGTTATTTTGTTTCGGGTTATGATCTTTCTACTAAGTTGTTGGGCAGGGAATATGAGTGATGTGTGAGCTACATATTACATAATTTAGATAATTGAGTGATGTGTGGCACTTTGTGATCACTGAAGGTTGATTCATATTATACTCGTATACTTTTTGAATGGTAATTCATGTATTGGTGTTGTTGCTCTGCTTAAGCTAGTCAAATATTCAAATTTTCATTTATATGTCATTAATAATCTTTTTCCCACACCCTCCACCCAAATATAGATGCACTGATGGGTATTAAGGATCTATTCAGCAAACATCCAGAAGAACTGACGTTGCACAAGTATCGTGTTGTGGAAAAACTTCGTGAACGCATTGGTGATGAGGATAAAGTGGTTCGGAAATCATTACATGATCTTTTTAAACTAGCGATTTTTCCTGGTTGTAAACAGGTACTTTATGTTTTGTTTGCTTAAATTACACTTCTTACAATGTTAAAATGATGCTCCATTATCATTTTGAATAATAAAATATTCTAGATCTTTCTCTCCCCCTTTTGATATATCATATAAATGTTTTTGTACAAACAAGAAAATGATACCAAACGGGGGAATCAAGAGTCCTACTAAAGTTACATAGGGGATGACAGAAATGAAAATAATGAAACAGTACATTGCCTCAAAAAGCAGTGTTGTACTTTCACGTATTATACCAAGAACAAACCTTAAGAAGTTTATGAGCAAAAAGCTCTGCAGTCCCAGAAAAGATGGACCAGAAGAAATTTATGACTTAGAGTTCTTGAATTATGCCGCTGCCAAATTAACCATACTTCAACATAAAGAGCACAACACCAAAACATCTTATTATTCATCCTACTCCCAAAACCAATCATCAACCAAAAAATAGATGTCGAGCCATTGTGACTAGTTGGATTTGCAAGAATATTTGCGAGGAATTTTCCACCCCTTAGAAAGAAACTCAAATATATAGCATTCTTTAATCGATTTTCTATTCAGAGATAATTGCATCGATTTCCGTTAACCTAAGTTCAATATAAATGTATTTTTTCTGGCAATGCTTTCAGCTTCTGACTTTAAAATATTTACCTGCTCAAATAATAACTCACTTATTGGGATGCTATGTTTTTCCTGGAAGATTTTATCATTTGTACATCTTTCTATAGTTTTGATTGGGGTCACAACTCACTAGCATCTATAAATTCCCTGTTGGGTGGGTGGCACACCATCATGACTCTCTATCAAGGATGTTGAATTTTATTGTTGGACACTAATGCCAATAAAGAAATAAGTGATATTATAATATACTATCAACTGAATGAGTCTGGTACACATACAAATCGCTGTATATTAACTGAATGTATCCACCCGTTGATATTATTTAAATCTTAATCTTAACCTACTAAAACTTAAGGATGAATAAACCCTATTTGCTCACTTTAAAGGAGCATTGTCCTTGTTATACTATTGTGCTGATAAAATTTTGTTGAAAGACTGATGCTTGGCCTTTTTCTCTCTTGTTAATGTTTATTTTCTTTTGATTTCTGCTCTGTTATATTTTCTTCTGGTCATTATGTCTGGCTGTAATACTCATACCCTGTATTGATGATTGCTTTCATATGATATAGTTTGTTTTCCATTGACATATCCTCTAATTGTTATACTATCATATCAACGTAGTAATGATTTACTCTGAGTAAACTTTATTAATCCTATTTTGTTACTTATGTCACCCTATATTTTGTAGGATAATCAAGAGCTGATCACTTCTTTAATGATGGCTTACATATTTAATGCAATGACACATTTGGCAGTTGATATTCGGATCACGGCATTTGATTTCTTAGACCTGACTCTTGAGTTTTATCCTCCTTCATTTTCTTCTTATGCAGAAAAGGTAGTATTTTCTGTCCATATTGTAAATGTTTTGTTGATAATATGTTAGTTAGGCTTCTTGAAATCCTTTGACATGTAATTCTTTCATCTATTCTTTCATGAGTTATTTTATTTTGTTGGATCATGTTTTCCATATTGTAAGAAAGGGATTCATCCCCGTTTTCAGTGATTTGCAGTACAATTACCTTTTATATTCTTTTTTGTGTGCTTGGTTCTACTTCTACCAGTTAACAAAATATATTTATATTATAGTCTGATTTCAACATTTCTCTCAGAAGGTTTGTAAAATTTGTTTCAGGAAATCTGTGACAACTTGTTTCTTAGTTGTGTTGGTGAAATGCTGACTATGAATGCATTTCGATTTTGCATAGTTATATGTAATTGTTTTATGTACCACCATCATCTTCTCTATTTTTGAGCTTGTTATTTTGATATGTTCTGTTCATCTGCATACTTTATTCTGTAGGCTTATCCTGAATTTGAGTTATATTGGTCCTTAGATTGTATTTGTGATATTTCTGTATTTGGAGCTAAGAGTTATCTGTATTGTTGGTTGCATTGTTAACAGATTTTTCAGAATTATGAGGATATCCTAAGGAAGAACCAGTACCATTTACAGGACAAAGAAAAGCTAAAGGATGCTTTGGCCGGATTAGTTCGCTGCCTGTCACTCTTGCCATGGAATATAGAAGAAACTGATTTGCAAAATAAGGTATCTTTGGTTTTGTTTAACTGTGAATACTAGTTTGTCTTTGTGACCTGGATCAACAATACCATTGTAATAGCAGTTTTAATTCTTCTTAAGCTTTCTATATCTACGCAGGACATAAACCTCTTTCAACATTTTGGCCTTGTTATTTCATTTTCATTTTCCCTTTCAACTTTATGTTTAGAGAGGATGAATTATGTTCAGTATTTGGGACTCAGGAAACATATAGTAATCAGTAATCTTTAACAGTTAACATATAAAATGGAAATTCAAAACTTGTCAGTAGATTCATTTCCCATTCCAATCATGATGCATAAAACTATGTGGATAATATGAGCAGTGTGTTAGATATGATGAAATTCTCGGCGTTCAGACCATTACATCTTGTTAAAAGTCGGTGTGTTTTTACTTTTTACTATTCCTTGACTTTACAACATCCTAGGCTAATTGCTAGTACTCCTAGTCATTACAACTTCCTAGACATTGAATGTAATTATTGCAGCATCATTTTAAATAGAGGTGTGTGATCTTCTTTTAGACACACAGTTTACGTAAAATTACACATCTCAATAGTCAAACCACCTACTTTGTTGAGTTGTGATTTATGGAGACTTTGTTTTTTATGTTGTTGCCTTCTCGAATTTATTTCTAATGCTTTATCTTATTTTAATAGGATGATATTGGACAAAGGGTATTGCATGCTTTTGAAGCTGATACCTCTATGAGCTCTACTGGTACGTTAGCTGAAAAATACAACACCTAATTGGATGCTTTTGTATCATGCATGAGCTTACATAATTTTAAAGCATCTAAAAATGTGTTAAGCTTTTATATATTCTTGATAATTGTTTGACTGTATTGTTCTATGCTTTATTTGTGTAGGTTTTTCTCATATCATAATGAAACTGAAGGATATAGTGCTAGTATTAGTAAATAGTTTTCAGGAATTTATTGCATTGTTTAATGCTAGAGATAATCTCGAAGGGAAGTCCTTTGGTTGTATGTCATCCATCCTTCAAAGCATAGATCTTATAGTCAGGTCCTTTGTTTATGGGCTTGATAATAAGTTGGAATGCACAAGTTCTCAAGGTGGAGCCAATGTGCCTGTATGGGATGTATCAGTCTCTTCTGCATTCTTGAAGAAATTATTTCCTCTTTTTCCCTTTCATCAAGATGGTCTTCCACAAAAGGTAGACATACATTTGTTTCTTTTATCTTTTAGAGGTGATTAGTAAGGAGAACAATAACTGTAAAAATTTGGAGTCTAAAGAGAAATCAGAGCTATTTAGATTGGCTATTTTCCTCTCTCTTATATAACCCATTGTTTTTATTATTAAGAGTACACTTATATCAACAATATACTACAAATGAGGAGGAATAGCTATATCTTCGTACTGTAATATTAAAGAAATATAACTTTTGTTTTGCTGTTTCTAATTTTTAACTGGTATGCTTTGATGAAATTTATGGAGGTTAACTGGTGCACTTCTGTTTGAGTGCATTTTGGTTTTTCTGTTTGCTTGGTACATCACAACTCAAATTTGGTTGTTATAGCTATGTATATTAATTAATTTTTTTTTTTTTTTTTTTTATAGTTTACACCTATAAACTGTTCCGTGGTGGGTTAAATTTATCTGTTGTGTTATAGTGATCCACTTACTTTGTAGCATAGGGTAAGGACTAGGGAGTAATAGCCTAGCAGGACTGTCTCAAATATACTAACTCTTTCTTTCTTTGCTTTGCAGGATTATGATAGGTTGCTTGACTTGAACATGGTCATGGCAAAAATATTTTTTGAATTAAATGAATGGATCTGCCTTCCTCCTTTTTTGTTGGAAAAATTTCTAGAATTTCTTGAGAATGCACTGCTTGGGAAGGTTTGATACATACATCAATAAAATCCTTTTGAAGTTTTATAAAGTTTAAAATAATTGTCATTCTACATCTATGTTTGACTGTGAGTATTAATATGCAGTTCGGCACAGCTGCAAAGTCTGGTAAGGCTGTCTGGGAAAAACATCTAGTTCAGCTCCTTCCTTTTATTCCAAAATTTATTTCACGTGGAGCAAGCGATTGGACGTCTCGGCTTCTTTGGGTTTGACTTCCCACATGAATTCTGAATTAAGTTTTTGTTGAAAGCTATTGATTCGATATTCAAATTTCCGAATATTAAATTGAATTTGACTTCTTTTTTCATTTATAATTTACAAAAAGATTTATAATTCCTAGATGCTGTGAAGGAAATGATAAAAACAACTTTTTTTGTTGTTAAAATGTTCTTTTGCAATTATTGAAAACAAGAAACTATTGAGTATTGATCACAAGGTAGCATTTTTGTTGTTGTTAGTGAAAATATATCAAAATGACAACAAAAAAATAAAGTAAACAACATCTTAAGGCCTGTTTTGCTAATGTTTAGCTCAACACTTTTTGGTGTTCTCTTCTCCTTAAAAGTAGAAGCTGGTGAAACCCTTTCCCTTAAAAGCTCTTAAAGAAACACCTTATTTTTTATGAAGAAAAGCAAAAAAGTAACTTTGAGAAAAGCCAACTTGTGGAGCTTCTGTATCTCTTCTCCTTTGTTACTAATTGCCCTAAACCTCCTTTCTTCCTCCTTGCAAAACAGCCTTAATTTTGATTTGGGTTGTAGAATCTTTGACAGCCCCTCAGTGATGTTAACTGAAGTTTTATATAATTTTTTCATCAAACATCTTTTAGCTTAAAATAAAAATTGTAAACAACCAAACAAGTATATCTTTACTTTTAAAACTCTTATTTTTAATTCTAAAGTAGCCTTTAAGCCGAAAAAGTTGGGCCAAATGCTACCGCATTTTAAGAAAATGTTCTATATTTGTATGTTAATTTCCTATTTTTCACTTTTAAAAAAAATGCTACTTTGTTTCTTATTTTCAGTCTCTATATGCTATACAAAACTTCAGAACAAGAAACAAATTTAAACAATGAGATATCATTGCAATAAAATGTTAAAGCGAAAAGCCAAATATGCCTTGTTTTACTTTCAGATTTTTGTTTCATGTGTATATTTAATTTTCTAATAAAGGTTCCAAAGGTGTTATTTTTACATGAAATTTGCAACCTGCAGGCATTTACCCAGACATTCAAGGGAAGTAAGCCAGGCTCCTTATTGAAATTGGCCTGTCTCTCTGCAATTGAAGATATGCTAACTCCTGTAAGTTAAGCTTTATTACTATCCCATGACCGTCCTTGAAATTCTTGACGTGTGGATAATCTTTTGGAATCCATTGATACCCCTCTTCCTCTCAATTCTCAAATATGATTTTGTCATTGATTCAAATCTAGATTCAGAGCATGCTTTCCCCGGAGACAAACAATCCAGGAAATGTAGACCTTCAAGAAGCTTTATGTGCATGGATCGAAGAGCTTCCTATGTTGCTTATCCAGCTTGGTGATAAACACCCAGCCTCCTCCTTGGTAATCATCATTTGTAATTTAAATAGCAGTTCTCTATGCAAAATGCCTAAATTTGACAGAATTTGTGGAGTTTAATGTGATTCGACATTTATGATCTTAAAATTTCATATCTCCTTGTCCTTAAAATGCTCAATGTTTATAGGCTTCAGTAAGGCTTCAACTTCGTATTGGACAGCGTGCTTTGTTGAACTCAGCACTTGTTTGCGTGTATGACAGCATGCAAAACTCATTGCAAGATTTTTATTCTACTTGTCAAGGAGGTAAACATTGATATGCTGTTAACTTCAGTATGGATAATATTCCACCCAGAGAGATACTACTTGGCCTCTAATTGCTTTTCATTTCATCTTGCAGAAAATATATGCTATGGTCCTTTTGTCAGACTTCCTAGAGAATCTCAAGAGCTTTCTTTATGTTGCCTTTACTATTTCTCTCATTTAGACCTACCTTTTCTAAAGTCAATAGCTGGCTGTTGCCTAAGTAAGTCTTTCATGCTTGTTTAAACTTTCAGCAGCTTGATATTTTACCTGTTACCATTTGCATAACTGATGTAAACATTTTTGAATTTTACTTTGATACATGGTGAGTTAATGGAAATTTGGAAGGCTTATCATTTAAAATACTATCATACAAGTTGAGAATAAAGGCTGTGATTGAATCACTACAACTAAGTTTGATGTATATTTTGAGGTTTTCTTTCGAGAAGTGTCTGCAGCTTATATCCTGAATAACTATTTCTGCTATTATTTTTAAAAATTGTTAAAAACCTGTAGTTGTCTTATCAGTTAAAAAATGGTGCTATTTTTTTTTTTGACTGGATGATATTATTTGTATTTATTTTTATGGTTAATGTTAGACAAATAAGTTTATGCATGTTAATTTGAAACTCGTCCCTTAGTTTCTTTGGTAATCATGGCAGTTTTTATGGTTAATGTTCTCCATTCCATCTATTATACACTCTCCATATTCTCTTCTCATCATTTTCTCCCTTAATAGGCAGTGGTCATTTTTATTTTATTTTTTGAGAACATAGGGCCCGTTTGGATTGACTTATTTTTGAGCTTATGCGAAATAACTTATGCAAATAAATAAGCTTTTATGTATTATTATAAGTTTTTCAAGATGGTTTATAAAAAAAATCTTATAAAGATGCAATTTTTGTTAGTAAAAACTTATGAATTAACATAAAAGTTTATTTATTTGCATAAGCTATTTTCATCGTAAGTTCAAAAATAAGCCAAACGGGCCCATAGTCCCACAGTCCTGAATTACGTTGGAGAGATCCATAAATAAACCGATACTATTGAGAAGTATCTTTATATCCAGTACAAATGCTTTTAATGTGTAATATAGCCAATTTAATTTAAGCAAGATTTGGATGCTAACTATAGTAAAATGCTGTCAATGTTTCTGTGTTAAAATTTATTCATATTAATTTTTCTGTGCTTATTGCAGGTCCTGATCTAGATCCCTATGTGTTATTTCGCACCATAGAGATTCTTCAGTCAGCCTATAAAGATGGACATATAAATATTGCAGATTACCTGAGTGTCTTCATCACCTTAGTCTTGCGTTTCAAAGTTTCTTCTGGTAGGTTACAAAGATTTATTTAGAAAACTAGTTTGAACTTGTAACTTTGATTACACACTTTTCTTATTGTGTTTTGAAATTAGCACTTCTGTATTATTCTCAATATGAATGATCAGAAAGAACTGGAAGGGGTTAAGATTATCAATCAAGACAATTGATCCCATGTTTGATTTGATAAGTTTCACCTTCACAAATGCCTTCCACCTTCAATCCTATATCTTTCTTATCATTAACTACCTGGTAAAAAGATTATATAGCATTCCTGACACTTCTTCAGCTAGTGAATGTACTGAAATGGGGAAAATATTTAGTCATTAGTATGTATTGTATAAGATGGTAGGTATGTTTTGTTTGACTCTTAGTTAGGACAAAGTTTTATCCGGTTAGAATGCGTGCCAGTCTTTTAAATCTACCTTTTGTAGTCTCTTGGCATCATAACTGTCATTCTTTTTAAATTTGCAGTTGCTGGTTTGGAGGGTGAGGCACGATGTAAAACTTTGAAGTCAATGACAACGGTTTTTTGCTCATACATGGAACAGATTGGCAACAGTTCTCTTGTTCTACAGATTATAGAGAAAGTGGTAGTTGATCAAATAGTAAGTTTACTCAATTGCGTGTTCTCTTTTGAGCTTTCTTTTGCATGTGGATTTTTTGTTGTTTACTTGTGCGTTTATTTTCCATTGTTACTTTTCTCTGATACTTGTTGGTTTCTTCAGAGACTTTCTAGAAGCATCACACTTCTAATTCTGATATTTTGTGTCACAGATGCTAAAGCCTTCTTTGGACAATAGTTGTTCTCTCCTAAGAATGCTTGTTACGGTTGATTCTAAGCCCACAAGACTTTCTGACCAAAGCATTATCACTCTAGGCCCTTGTCTTTCTGAATATCTAATGGATGCTGTGCAGGTGATTATGCTATCCCAAATCTTCTTATCAATAAAAAATATATGCTTTCATCTATTCATTTCACATGTTGCATTTGATTCTTTTGGATGTCTAGATCATGTTTGAATTTGAAAGAAAAAAAAAAAAAATTAAACCTTCTGAGTGTCTTATTTATTCTTAATTGTTTTTTGGAAGCCGTTTCATACAACTTTGAAATATTATTATTGATTGGTATGAAATCTTACTTTATAAAACAAAGATTATAAAGAATTTTTTAATCTAGTGAAATGTCAACAAGACACATTAAAGACGATGAAGGAACACTTTCTAGATTCTATGGATTTTTTACGTGGTTTATTTTTGTTTATCTATTAACTTTTTGTTCGATCCCTAGTATGTTTGTTTCTTGACTAACAAGTGCATCTTGTAAATTCTTAGTTTTCTTTATTTTTTCCTAAAACAATGGGTCTCAACTGTTGATCATATATTTCACTGTCCCACAGCGCATTCCAGAAGATGGTGAGGAGCAGAGCATTACCTCCAATCATTTAAGTCCCATTTATTATCTCCTACCTTGTTTTTTCTTGTTTGATCGGTGCCATCAACTTATGGGTTATGTATTGAAGACAATGGGATCAGCTATAACTGAAAGTAGTTTCTCACTTGAAAATGATAATGGCACTCAACATACGAGGAACTGCTTGACTAGGGTAAACACTGTTGCATCTGTACTTGTGTTGATGCACAAGGATGCAAAATTGCAACAAATTATGTCCGAATTCAAGGAAGATATTGATAACATCATACAAAAAGTTATTTCCTTACAGGTAAGATATTGAGAAATTATCAATTGGTATTGAAGCTTCCTATTCTTAAATATTACTTATCTGCAGGTGTCTAATTACATTGAGGAAAATGTGAATGATGATAAAGACTTTTTACTTTGTGCTTATGTACACTTAACTATATAGTAGATATTAGCATCCTCTTCTTTAGGGCTTATACCTGCATCTTACTAGGGATATTGTGTACCTTGAGTGTGCATCTTCTACACCTACACACATGTGCACTTCGCATTGAATCCTCAACATCATTTTATTTCTCTGTCCTTATGGGCTAGCTTTCTGGAGGAATTAGTTTCTGCGCAGAGATGAAATGAATTTCATGGAAAGGTGATTTTGTATTATTGGATTAGTGTGAAGTTGGCAATTTTAAGACGATATAATTCATTGTATCTTAATATAGAAAGTTTTGGTTATGGTGTTGACTGTTGACCCAATGGTAGTGTCACCAATTTTGCTTCTGAGATACCTAGTTAAAATGTGCTAGCCTTAGGTACAATACAATTATTTTATGCCAACTTGTGGGCTCTTCTAGGAGACTAAGAGCATAATTATCCATCGTTCTCTCACATAAACCAATGCCATTGTGTCAGAGTTTCTTGGATATTTGGTAACAAAAAATGTTCTTCAAGTTAGTATCAACCTTCTGCCCAGGCCGTTCCTTTTCCATTACCTTTGCATATTTAGTAAAATTTTGGCACTTTTAGATGAGTTGGGCCAGGTGCGATGAGCAGTAAGCAGGCTAACTTGAGAGTTTCATAGTTTGATGATCACCTGGTACTAGGTTAGTGTCAGCCAGAGATGGTCAAGCAAGTTCCTGACCACTGCTTTATTTGATATATCTCTTTTAATGTTTGGAAATATTGTCATTTCTTCTTGTTTTATTGTTCTTTTAACTTATTTAGTTTTCCAAAAATTGTTATAGTCATTCTCTGCTCATTTTCTTTGATTTTTTTTGCAGACTTCAAAGCAAATTAGTCCGACAATTGAAGAAAGGCATAAAATAAAATGTGCATTTGAGCGACTGAATGTTTTAACACGATAACAATGATCAAGAAGGGTATTTTTTAGTGAGAAACTTGTGCACGTGAGTTTTTCAAACTTTGAATGCTATTACGTTGTTAGCCTATTTTTATGATATATTATTATTCATCTTAATGATTTGTTATGGATTTGCTCTCAAAAAGTGATAGGGTAGATATCCATTGATCGAGAATCGATGATTAAGATTATGATAAAATACATGTTTGTGTAATGAAATATCAATAATCAATTTTCTGGTCAATGGTTTTATTTCTGTTGTATTTGTTTCCCCCTAAAGTACATTCGAAATTTTAGAGGTGCCAAATTTGCCGGTAAAGAAAAAGCATGTCACTTGGCCATTTATTTAATATGTATGTATTGCTGTAATTTGCAAAAAAATAAAATAAAAATGAATAGTTGAAATTTCTTATTTCATTATCTAGTAGATAATATGTAGGAATTTTATAATGAAATGTGTTTTTATACATAAAATAGTTTTGGTTTGTCCGCTTGTCAGGCGAGAGTGTCATGGGGCACATTTCCGTTACTGTTTTTCTCTCGTTTTTGTTTCTTACTGTTAGAGTTGAGCCATACAGCTCAACGACCATACCTATGCACTTTTGAATTTACACCAGATGTTTACATTATCATCAGTCTTTTTCCCTCTTTGTGCCTTATCTTTATATTGTTATTTGTTCAGAATGTTCTTGCCTTGCTAATAAATCTTTTGCTTCATTAAGCATTCAACCCTTAAAATAATCACTTTGCCCATTGTGTCTTTCTTGCCGTACTAAATAGCATATGTCTCTTTATTTAAATATGATATTAGTAATGAAAGTAACATTCATGTAATTCTTAAATACTTGCCTGATATTTACAGACATTGTGGGCATTGTTCCTCTATTATCATATATTCACAGGCAGACTTGAACTGAGCCAAAATGTAATTATCACGTTCACTCAATGCACTGGTATCTGAACTGACTTTATTTTGTCGCTCTCTTTATATTTTAGATTGTTTCTGAATTGTCTTTTTACCCCTTGAACTTAGGCTACTCAGTTTCTGAACTGGTTGATATGGTGGAACTTGGAAACTTAGGTTACTTTCTTTTCCCAAGGTTATTCTGCATGCAGTTCTGATGTCTTGCTAGCAGGCGGTTTGTTAAGACGCCGTCGATTGTCAGTAACATGTATAGTTCCATCAGTTAGCCTCTTGTGAATCACATTAGTACTGTGATAGTGCCACCTCGTCCTCAGTATTTATTGTACACTTGAAGAATTAAAATGACTAACGCGTTATATTTACTGCCCATATTTTTTTACTGTAATTTACTGCCCATAGTTAAGTAATAGGGATGTTTTATTTTGGATACTTATTTGTTCAAGGTTTGATTAATAATTTGTCACACTTTTTGTTTTAAGTTAAGTTGGACAATTTTGAAGCTCTATTTGTTCTCTTTGAAACTCTATTAGCAAACTATATATATTTTAGATGAATTGGGATGGAGGTAATTGATTTGGAGGCGTAGAGAATAAATACACAATTAATGGAATAAATGGGGCAAATAAAAATTATGATTGGCTGTGGGAATACAAATTTCCTACTATTGATGTAATTTTTTTTTCCTCCCTACTATTTAACATAAGAAATAAAAACATAGTTTTCAATGTCGCGACTAGTTCAAAAAATGGAAACTTGGCCACGGCGATATATAGGAATAAAATTTACTATTAGGCAAATAAGGGTACGAGTTGACCCTTAATCACTTACAAGAACATTACTTCTTTCTTGCAAATTTTAGGCCACGGCGATATTATACATTTTATATATTTCAAACATAATTTATACTTATTATTTAGTAAAATTAGTATATCATTTAGGGTCCGTTTGAATTGACTTATTTTAAGCTTATGTGAAATAGTTTATGCAAATAAAAAAGTTTTTATGTATTATTATAAGTTTTTTGAAATAGTTTATGACAAAAAATAACTTATAAAAATACAATTTTTTGATTGATGTATTCCCTATAAATTTGAATGAATGAATGAATATCATCGAGTAAAAAAAAAACATAATTATTTTGTTTTTTATAATAAGTAAATAATGATATCCCTCCGTGTGCAATTGTCCCATTCATATATTTTAATATATAATTTTAATCAATAATATTTTTAATTATTTATTATTAAAATTATAAAAAGATATTTTAAAAATATTTACGGTGACAAATCAAATAACATATTACTAAAAGGAAGAGTTCTCACTTTTGAGAAACAAGAACTCTCCATAATAACCGTTGGATGATGTTAATGTTAATAGTCTTAGGCTAACGTCGACCCTGCTCACTAGTCACCGTTGGATTTGTAGAGTGTATCAACTTTCAGTGACATAGCTAACCAAATTTTGCAGTTTTTACAAGAGAGAGTTGAGAGAGTGAGTTCAAGCCATTAATTTTAGGGGTTCAAGAGTAGAAAAATATAAAAAATTGGTGTAAGTTTAAAAATCTCCTCGGACATAATGTGGCTCCGCCGTTAATTACATCTTTATGTGTTACATGAACATATGAAAAGGTAGACGAATAACAACCTACATGATCCATGATTACTTCTTTATGTTACATGAAACAAACTCATGTATGATATAAAGATGTAGGTGCACAACAACCTACATGGCTCCTACTCTTACAAGAAACATACTCATTTTAAAACATGAGAATGTGGAGGGAACACAATAAAAAAAATTCAACTCGAATCTCATATTAAATATTTTTTAAAGAATTTAAATTTTAATTTAAAATAAAATTGATATGATTATGATTTATATTTCTATTTAGAATATCTTTAGAATTTGTTTCTTATTGAAAGTAGAAAGATGTTTTTAGCTCTATATACCATGAAACCATGAAAAGAGAAAGAGAAGAGAATGAGAGTATTCCTCATATAAAAATAAATATATCTCAAGGAGAATTTTCTTCGTATAATAATATACTCATATAACTTATGTTATACAAACACAAAAAACCCATCGGATTTATTTCAATTAAAGATAATATTATTTGAGACACCGTTAAACACAAAATATAGACACATTTTTCAGTTATGAAAACTTTGATTTACCATATTATAGAACTCTAGTATCTTTTTCAGAGACTGCTTCTCTCCCGCTTCTAATGAAGGGTTAGTTGATAGCTATATCAAGTGGAACAATAATAACTATTCTTGTGCCGTTCTTAATGTGGATGGAAGTTGCCTCAGTTCTCCCATTCGATATGGATTTGACGGCATTATTAGAAATACCTTCGGCCACTATCTTGCAAGCTTCTCATGCTTCATTCAAGAGTCATCATGACATTTTGCTCGCTAAACTGTATGCGATCTACAAGGGCCTTTTGCTGGCCAACAATATGAGTATTGATGAACTTGTTTGCTACTCTGATTTTTTACACTGTGACAACCTCATCAAAGGATCCCAAGTTAAGTATCTTATCCATACTGTGTTGATTCAAGATATAAATGAACTGTTCTCTCAAACCATTGTTTCTCTTTATCACATACTTAGAGAGGAAAATCAATGTGCAAATTTCTTCGCTAAACTTGGAGCCTCATCATATGTCGATTTCTTGACTCATGATTCTCATCTAGAAGATGTTTGTGATCTTCTTAAGAACGACACAACGGAAACCTACTTTCTTCGTGAATGGTTTTTCTTTTTCTTTTATTTTTAGCTTTATTACCCTAAAAATACGTGAATTTATTGGTCAATGTATAATAAATAACGGTCGAAACGCTCGTATGATATTTTGGCGCGTTATTTATATTTAATATTAATAGAATAAAACAAAACACTTGACCAAAAAAAATCAAACAAAACGCTTTGTTGACGTAAATTTGGATCACAAAGATGATGAAAATTGGCATATGTGCTCGCGCTCACCTTTTCTTTCGAGTATCTAAGATTTTTTCTATATAAATATATAAATCCTCGTGTTCCACCACACTCATTCGAAGAGAATAGTTTATGGCAGAGCCACCTCCTCCACCTCCACCGGCGCAATGGCCACTATCACTAGTAACACCTGCATGCTACAATAGAATGTTGAGCATGGGTGCGAATAATCGGACTTCACAACATTCAAGACCAAATTTAGAGGTATGCATCTCTTTGCATATCTCTGCTCTTATCTCTTTGCATATCTCCACTTTTTGATTATATTTTTTTTATTTAATTGTTACAAATTAATTTTTTTTTGTTGTCAAAATTGTTACAAATTAACTAAAACCCACTTGACACTAAGATCAGTGACTTGGTTTAATTATTTAATTTTAATAATTTGAACTACAGATTCTTTGTTCAACTCCATCTCCAACTTGTGAAGTTGGGTATTCATGGCCTTCTGGTAGCTTTGGAGGTGGACCTCATAGTTATGATTGTTACCATTATCAATGTGTCATACCAATGTCACTACCTTCATATCAGGTGAATATATTGTGTTGCTTGTTTTCCTAAAAATCCAATTCTTGATGGGCTTTTATTAATGGATGTATGAAATTATCAGATTTGGATAATTTTTTCGACATTTTTTTTGCCGCCCTACCTACTTCTTGCGGCCGATGTATTTCAATTTTTACTCTTCCGTTACTTAAGTAGTCGACGTTATAAAAATGAATTTTTTTTTTAAGAAATTTGGTAAATGTCGTCCGCTACTTAAACAACGAACGTTATAAAAAAATTGTTAGGGTTTGTTTGGGGTATTCGCTATCTAAGTTACGGGCATGAGTATTTTGGTAAATTCGTAAGACGTGCGAGAAAATGGGTAGGATGAAAAAAGAAATTATCATTTTTTACACCTCCAAAATCAACCATATAAAAAAAAAAGTTTTTATATATTTCAAATGTACACTTTAAAAAAAATACAATTTTTTTTATACAATAAATAAAAAATTTGACATATTGATGAAGGTTCAAATCCAAAAAAATGGGTGTGACTCACTCCAACACGGGACAGGTGTGTTCCATCCTTCCCGAGTATCGACTGAATACAGAAGAGCCAACTACAACAAAATCAAAGGTCAGTTTTACATTTTGATTTAAGTGTTTTTTTTTGGTTCCATTTTGTTTTTTTAGTCATTAATTTTTGACCAAACATTAACTCATTTTGTGAAAAATCACTCAGATTGAATTAACTTTTTTTTTGTTGATAAGAATGGATTAATTTTTTTATATTTTAATTTTGACTAATTTAATATTAATTTTATTATTAGTTTAAAATATTGTAACAGTCTATTCTTTGTTGATTTTTAGTTTTTTAATGATAATATTGGTTTAATGTAATATTAATTTTGCGAAATTATCCCTTGATATGTTACATTTTTTTTTTTGACGCAGTGATATGTTAGATTTTCTTTGTTAAAAAAGCTGGACATGATATTTTTCTTCATTTACATTTTAAGTTAACCTAGAAAATTGAATTCTATAGAGTTCTTCCGTTAATTCATGATCTTCATCAAGCTAGAAAATTCATTTCATTATCTTTAATTTTTTTTAACCAATTTGGGATTAAAAAAATAAATTAAAAGACCAATATAAGAAATGAGTCTAACTTAAAGAACCACAAATATAATTGTCTATTATTTTTTTACTATTTTATATATTTCAAACTTAATCACTATTTGGTCAAAATAAAACTTAATAACTATTTTGTAATATTTTTTTATTATATTATATTTTATATATTCTAATATTATTTAGCTTGTAATATTCATAGTTGCATTGTGTGGAGGCTAGTATAATATAGCCAAATTTTGAGAGTATTAATAGTAATTTAGTATTATATTATTCTCATATCAGGAAGGAGGATTAGTCAAGTTGGTGGTCGTGAAGACAATGGCAATTGTCAGAATGGAAGGAGAGAAAATAGCTTAAAATGGAAAAAGAAGACGAATGGTGGACCGGAGAAAAAGAAGGAAGAATGTCGTAACCTTTTACTGTCAGTTAAGAATGAGTCAAAAGAAAAGATGAAGAACAAGAAAAATGATGGCCCGATGAAAAAGGAGGAGGAGGAGGAGGAATGTCACGATCCTTCGTTGCCACATATAAATGGATCAAAAGAAAAAAAGGATAAGAAGAAAAATGGTGGCTCGGAGAAGAAGGAGGAGGAATGTTATGTTCCTAATTTGCCACCTGGAATAGTTTTACCGATGGAGTGGCCTTATCCCGACAGTTTCTAAGGATTTCATTTGAGGGCAATGAAAGTGAAGAAGATCTATAAACTTGAGTAATATTTTATGAATTGTCAAATAAAAACAATGATATAATACATGACATGTTATTGATTATTTTATTATCATTAATAAAAACTAGAGTGCTTAGTGTTGATTTCTTTTTTATACTTTGCTTCTTATTCAAGCGTTCAACTTTTATTTTTTCAATCGTAATTTTTTTTTCTTTTTCAGTAGTTTCAAATAATTATGAGCTTGACTTATTGGCCGATGAATGTTTGCATATCGGTAATAATGAATTAATTCAAGTGATAAATTTGGAGGATTGTAATCGAATAATTGAAATTTGAAGGCCAAAATTGAACAGTTGTAAAAATTGAGGCGTCAAGATTGAACAATCGAAACTTAAGATTAAAATCGAACAATTATAAAATTTGATGGACAAAATTTCATTTAAGCCTAATTATTAAATGCAAAAATTAATCAAGCCACCTATCTAACTAGTCATGCGTTTTCAGAACCGTTTTCCAAATAAACGATATAATATGTTGATAAATAAATTACAACATATACACAAAACAAAAAATAAAAAACAGTTTTGTCAAAAAAATAAAATAAAAAACAGTTCATGAATATATATGACAACATATGCACAAAACAAAAATAAAATAATTTACAACATATACACAAAACAAAAAAACAAATTCCTTGCTCATTGTGATTGATATATGTAGAGTTAATTCCCAACAATATTCACCCACCCAAAATTAACCAATTTCGGGTAGAGTACAATTTAGTTATTATAACATTGTCAATATTTACATCTTAACTAATTACAAGTTAACTAATTCGAAACATTGATATTTAATAGCAACATCCTAAATTTTATCCAAGACATCTAATTCACCATCCATTAATTAATTTCTCTAATTTTTAATTAAGCATGTCATTTTCATCTCCTCAAGTTGAATCCACAATCGAGTTCTCACATCTTCCCCAACATGATCATGATCATGATCAAATTCATGCCAATAATATTATTAACCGCCACATACTAATAGAGCCGATTGAAGAACGTTTTGATTGGGATTCGATAGTAATAATTTTACGTTTGGCCTTGGTTGGGACATTGCTCATTGGTCTTTCCCTACGTGAAACAAAATTCGAACCGAATTCAATCCCAATTCCACCAAAATTCTTCCTCGACGCGCTTCATGTTCCTCATATCAAAATCGCCGATGGTGAATTATCGTCTATATGGGACATGACATTATCTATATCCAACATTATGAACACGTCCAACATTAACATCCTACGACTCGACGCCGCGGTATGTTACAAGGAAAATGAAACATTGGCCGTGGAAACACCAATAATGCCACAATATCTTTTACAAAGCCAAGTTTTTCCTTTAAGAGAGGAAGACTCAAAGAAGGTGCATTTGAAATTGAACACAACGGGTTGGGAAAAAGATCAACCAATTGTGGATGATAGTGTGATTCAATCTATTGCACAAGATATGCAAAGAGGTGTTACAAGGTTTAGTTTGCATTTGAGGGTTGTGGGACAAGTTGAATCTGGTGATGGGTGGATTGCACCTTTTATTATGTACCCAAAATGCACTAATTTGAAAGTTAAGTTTTTAGAGGGCAATAAAAATGATGAGGCAGCAACATTGATAGATCCCAAGCCTAGAGAGTGTTTAGGTCTAGTTGAATGGGGAGAAGATAATTCAGAGATTCAATATAAGGATTAGAAAAATTACGATAGAGATTAATGATGATTTGATATATGTACATATTAATTTTGGCTTTTTTTCATAAATTTTTATGGCTTACTAGCAATGATAATTCTTTTCTGTCTTTTTTATTTTTTACTTCTAAACGGTGATAAATCTCATGTCTATATAAGTGGTAATAAAAAAAATTGCCTTTGATCCGATCAGTGTTTTAAAATCCAAACTGGATCGGGCCGGTTCGACCAAAAATCGGTAGTTTGGCTGGTTCGAGTGAGCTGCATAATTAGTTGTGCATATGACCCATTGGAAACCGGTGTTACCAATACAGGTCTCTAGTTGAACGAGTAACCGAAAAAAACCCACGGTAAATCGTATTGATAGGTGGTTATGGAATAAGTATTTTAAAAGATAGCAGATGTTGTAATGAGTGTCGAACCCACTATATATGAATAATTGAAGTTCACCATTTTTACTTGGCCAACTCTATTTATGACAATTATCAACTGCAAGGACTGTCTCTGCCATGTGAAGCATTGGCACGACCCTCATAAGCTTTTCAGAAGCGTTTTCTCCATATGTTGCGTCTATCATGGTCGTGTGGGCAGTGGCGGATCCAGGACCTTGGTCCAGGGGTGCAAAAGTTTAGACTTCAATTATTAATTATAATCATATCTACAAATGGCGTGGAAGATGAGATGAGAGACGCTAGGGTTAGATCAAAGTGTGTAATAAATTATGAGAGTACTTTTAGATTTTGGTTGTGTTGGGCACATATATAGTCAACTGATGTGCAATTCGTTGATATGTAGTACTGGTTCAGGTATACGGAATACACCTCTTAAAATACTGGATAAATATAAATATATATGGTCGGTACGTTATTTTGAAATCTGGTATCAATTAAGCTATCAATTATTTTTTATTGAATCTAGTTAAAAACCGTAAACATGTTAAAAAAGTTAATATCATAAATAAAAAATTAACCTCAGAAAACATTTTTAGGACAGTGGTTTTCTCTTCTAGTTCTAGGACAATGATTTTTTTGGAAGATCTCCGTGAAGGATGGTGAACACCGAGAAAACTCAAGTCATCCATAAAATAAAACTATTTAACTGTGTAATTTAAATGCATTTCAATCCATAGATAAAGGTTGAACCGTAAGGCACATAATTTTCCAAAGTGATTGAAGCTTTTAGCTATTGGTAAGTGGTTTGGGGTCATAAGATTTTAAATAATGAGTAAATAGTGTAGTTTGCGGATGGTGTTTAAAAACTTTAAATTAAACAAGTAGAACACTTATGAAAAAGAAAAAGCAACAAAGCCAACAACTACATAATCGATAATAGTATCTGGTAAAAGGAAGAAAAAAATACTAATGGCTAAGGATGTCTCCACATTTTGACTATAGTTAAGTTCTTTCATCCTATCCTATTAAAATAATAGTCCCACATCGGTTATGCTGTTAACAATAGAGAGCGCGATGCATTTATAAAAGAGTAGTTCACTTTCAATGGACCAGGAAGCAAATGCGCAGGTTCTACGGACTGACTCGCCCAATTACTTGGGTCTGAGGTGCAAAGTTTAAGTTTCAGGGTGGTCAAAATGTAAAAATATAAAAAATTTGGTGTAATTTTATAAAGTTCAGGGTGTGCAAGTGCACCCTCTGAACACACACTGGATCCTGACCTTTGATCTTTGGTTTTCTTGTTCTTAAATCTCAAGGTAACAACCAAAATGGCATAATGATCGAATTTATCATCTTTGCCTTCATTATCCATTATCCCTTCATAAAGGAAGCCCTCCTTTAAAGTTCATATGATGACTTGATCAAATATCCACCAAAATAGGCATACAAAATGCAAAACAAAGGGTACCAAGTAAAATAATTCCAATAACTTTGACTAATAAGCAAGATTTATTAAGCAAAATTACTACTAAAATCATGCATATTTTACGGGTGTCACTTATGAACTAATCATTTCTTTGACACAAAAAAAATCATTTTCTCTTTCAATTTTACCCATGTTATCTTACTTAAAAAAATTAAATATTAATTAAACATATTTTTTTATGTCATTTCATACTTATAAATTGGAAAATGATCAATGGCACGACAGATTTGTCGTCCAAGCCGCACGACTGTGTTTGCCAACTAATAATTTCATCCAATCAAATATTGTTATCATCCATTCCCCCTTTTATTTATACAAGACAATATTTATCACTAATAAAATATTGAGAAAGTTTTGTGAATGTAATTCGGTGGGTTTGTTTTTTTAAATAAAATATTAAGATGCTTTTTAAAATTTATTAAAAAATAAATAAATAATCGTTAGTTGGTTCAGTAGTGATCGATGCTGAATTTTGTAGGAAGGACCACAGTTTGATCCCCGCAACGGCGATCTGGATGAGACTGTAACCACTTGATGTCAAAATTGACCCCCAAACTAGATTAAATTGTTGGTAAAAACAAAAAAAAAATTATTCAAAAAAAAGTATAAATATTGAGGCAACTATGTCAAAATCCAATGTAGCTTAGTTTATAGCTATTAGAGACACAAAGAGCCGATAATGAATTTTTCACTTTTTTACACTAAAAGTGTGTGACTTTTTTCCGTGAGATTAACTCGGTTGATAGAGACATCGCATTATATATATATAAGAGTTGGAGTTCGAAAACCGGACACTCCACTTATTCTCTAGTTACTTTACAAAAAATATGTGACTCTAATCATCAGGATATTTAATTATAAAAATATAAATTAGGATATTTAATTATAAAAATATAAATTAAAAATGAATAGAAAGTTGTCATTGAGAAATAGTGTACAAACAAATAGTGTACAAAAAAAGAAGAAATTCACAATTGTTTTCTACTAATTAATTTTTGGACTTTTACTTTGATAGAAAAAATCCACAAGTGCGCACATAGCCACATATTAGGATTTAGTTAGGAACATGGATATATACATACTCGTGCAATTTCAACGACTCGGCTGTCGTACCATATAGCATGGCTGTTATAAATTAGACCAACCGCTAATTTTAACAAACACTACAAATTAAACCAACTAATTTATTCACTATAAGCTAAAAGCCAACTTATAAATTATTCACGATAAATTCATCCAATATAATTTAATTTATCAACTTTCCACTATTTTTTATTAAACAGGCCTATACGACTATTATTACCATCTTCATTATCACCATCAAAGTTATAAGCTAAAAGGTCTGTTTGATAAAAGTTTTTTAAAAAATAATATAATTTATATTACTAGCTTATAACTTATTTTTCAAACGTTATTTCAATAGCTTATGAGCTTATCATTTTTTTCTTCCAATTTTACCCCTATCATCTTACTTGAAAAAAATTAAATATTAATCAAACATATATTTTTATGTCATTTCATACGCTAGTTCAACCATTAATTTTATCAAACACTACAAATTCAATCAGCTAGCTTATTCACTATAAGATCATCTGTTATAAGCTAGCTTAACAACTATATGCTATTTTTAAAAAAACAGAGTCTTAGCATTTGCCTTTTTTCTTAATATAAAGAGATCCAGAGTTCTTGTAAGCTTAGCTCAGTTTGCAGAGACATCGCATTATATATGCAGGAGCCGGAATTCAAACTCAGAACATTTTATTCACCTTTAAGGTAAAATGTTTAGCAACTAAACAACTTGACAAAACAAATACAAAGAGTTTTTTTTTTGACAACATAGATACAAAATGGCAATAAGAACAAAAAAAAAAACAAGACCTCAACCATCAAGCTTCAAGAAGACACAAAGATTATAAGAAAAGGTCTGAAGGTAAATTGTTGGTTGGCCCCATCATTGACTCACGTAACTAAAATAAATTGCAACATATTCACAAAACAAAAAACAGTTGCAAATTCCTTGCTAATTGTAATGAATATATGTAGAACTAAATCCCCAACAATATTCACACACCCAAAATTAACACATTCTGGAAGGAGTACCAATTTAGTTGTAACATTGTTAACATTTGCAATTAACTAATTACAAGTTAAACTGATTAGAAACATTAATATTTAATAGCAACATTCTAAATTTTTTTATCCAACACATCTAATTCACCATCCATTGATTAATTTCCCTAATTTTTAATTAAGCATGTCATTTTCATCTCCTCAAGTTGAATCCACAACCGAGTTCTCACATCTTCCTCAACATGATCATGATCAAGCGTATAATAATAGCAATAATCATGATCAAATTCGTGTCAATAATATTATTAACCCCCGTTTAGTAATAGAGCCGATTGAAGAACGTGTTGATTGGGATTCAATAGTAATAATTTTACGTTTGGCCTTGGTTGGAACATTGCTTGTTGGCCTTTCCTTACATGAAACCAAATTGGAAAACCCAAATTCAATCCTAATCCCACCAAAAAATTTCCTCGATACGCTTCATATTCCTCATATCAAAATCGCCGATGGTGAATTATCGTCTATATGGGACATGACATTATCTATATCCAACATTATGAACACATCCAACATTAACATCCTAAGACTCGACGCCGCGGTATGTTACAAGGAAAATGAAACATTGGTCGTGGAAACACCAATAATGCCACAATATTTTTTACAAAGCCAGGTTTTTCCTTTGAGAGAGGAAGATTCAAAGAAGGTGCATTTGAAATTGAACACAACGGGTTGGGAAAAGGATCAACCAATTGTGGATGATAGTGTGATTCAATCTATTGCGCAAGATATACAAAAAGGTGTTACAAGGTTTAGTTTGCATTTGAGGGTTGTGGGAGAGGTTGAATATTCTGGTTATGGGGTTGCACCTTTTATTATGTACCCAAAATGTAGTAATTTGAAAGTTAAGTTTTTAGAGGGCAATAAAAAAGGCGAGGCATCGACATTGATCGATCCCAAGCCTAGAGAGTGTGTAGGTCTTGTTGAATGGGGAGAAGATAATTCGGATATAGAATATACGAATTAGAGAATGTATGATTTGTTATATGTGTATATTACACAAATTTTTATATCTTGTTAGCAACGATAGTTTTTTCTCTCTTTATTTATTAGCCACTTTTAAATGTCGATGAAAACTTCGTATCTATATAATGGTATAAACCACCACAAATGTAAGCGTTTAACAAACGAAATATTATTATCTTTCTATTGTCCAAACACCACGTTATTGTAAGCCTTCAAAATTGACCGCAAACAAGCAAGTCAAATCATAAACTCTCTATCCTTCAATTTTCTTCCACCTCTAAGTAAGCAACTAAGCAAAAGAGCATGATCATACACATTATGGCTATGTTACCCTGCAAAGTAAAAGCTCATCAAGGCTATAAAAAGCCTTAAAGATAAAAAAGGCGAGGCAGCAACATTGATCGATCCCAAGCCTAGAGTGTTTAGGTCTTGTTGAATGGGGAGAAGATAATTCGGAGATTCAATATAGGGATTAGAGAAATTACGATAGAGAATGTATGATTTGATATAGTATTATTTTTGGCTTTTTTTCATTTTTTTTTTGGCAATGATAGTATTTTTCTGTCTTTTTTTTAGTCACTTCTAAATAGGGATGACAATGGGTGTCCACGAGTGCAGGTTTGATACTATCTAAACCCACACCCGAAATCACCACCCGAAACCAAACCCAAAGGTTGTTCGGGTGGGAAATAAAACCCACGCCCACATCCGTTGGGTTCGGATTTTTCCACCCAAACTTGAAACCCACAACAAGAATACGCATAATTAATTACATGCTCAAACCCGACCCGCATTATATTTTATAAAATGCAAAATGTAGCATAGTTTGGTAATATAGTTTGCAAATGTCAAAATAGTAATATATAGGTAATATAGACTTCAATATAGGTTTTCAAGAAATTAAATTAATATATAGGTAATATAGACTTCAATATAGCTAATTTAATATATATTCGGATGAGTGATCGGGTTTCGGGTGTGAGTTTTATACTACCCAAACCCACACCCATATATTTGGGTGTCATCCGAACCAAAACTCGTCAACTCGGGTTTCGCTCGTTGACTTGAGTTTGAGTTCGAGTGTGTCTATCAGGTTTGAGTTTTTCTGTCATTCATACTTTTAAACGACAATAAATCTTATGTCCAATCAGATTAGACCGTCCAGTAGGCCGATTACTGATTGTGAAAAAAAATCTTTGATTCGATACTTTCCTTTAAAAACTAATGAAAAGAATATAAAAAGATTTGAGAACTTATTTTATTTGATTAAAGAAAAACACAAATGGAATTGGAGATCAAATGTGCGGTTTTGATATATAAATTAGGGTCCCTCTACATATATCAAATTTTAGTTTTAGTTCTATAAAAATTTTCTTCAAACTTCGGTCCACTAAATTTTCAGTTTTCAGCTTTAGTCCCTACTTTTTTTTCTCAAAAGTTCACATATCTTGTTCTTTAGACTTTTTTGAAAACAAACTATTATTAAGACATTAAAATATCATTTGTTAATTATTTAATATTTAGTTTAACAATTTAATCTTTAATTTGAAGTTATAGATAAATTTGATTGATTATTTAACTATTTAATATTTAGTTTAACAATTTAATCTTTAATTTGACGTTATAGATAAATTAACAACAAATAAAGACTATGCTTCAAAAAATAAAATAAAAATAAAGACTAAATAAGAGATTTAACCCTTTAGATTAAACATGAAATTTGATAATACCTCCGTCCTTAAATATAAGACTAATTTGAGAAAATTACAGAGATTAAGAAAGTAAATTGTGGTATTAAATTTGTTGACAATTGATACTTTTTGTACAATTTTATCCTTCAAGAAAGAAAATGAGTTAATGTTTTTAGAGTATTTATTATAGATTGTAAAAAAAGATGCAACTATAATAGGATATGTGGGTAGAAAAAGTAATCAATGCCCTTGAAAATTTGAAAGATGTCTTATAAAAAGGGACAAAAAAAATCTAAAGAGAGTTTTATATTTAAATAAGAAGGTAGTAATAAAATAAGGAAAATGTTAAGTAGTGCTATCGGGACACTAGTTAAAAAAATCAATTAAAGTAAAGTTAGCTTTGAAACTTGTTGCGAGAGTTAACTTAAAATCAGGAACTTGCAAGTATGCTAGTTCCAGGATGCACAAGTGCATGTTCAGAATGCACATCTACAAGATCAGGTTGAACAAATTCATGTTTAGGATGCACATGTTCAAGATTTTTGATGCATGAAGATGAACCGATGCATGAAAATGAACAGATATGCATCTTTTAATGAACCGGTGCATGACGCGAAAGTTGGAATCAGAGAACAAAAATGATCTGCTGCATGCATGTAGATTTTGAGAAAATTTATTTTGATTCTCTGTTTCAAATTAAAGTAGACTTGTTCCTACTTAAGGTTTTTATTTTTCTATAAATAGAGGTTGTTTTATCCATAGAAAAATAAAAGAGTAAGGATTTTAGGCCAACATACAAACTAGGGATTATAGGGAATTCTCTTGGTAATAAACACCACTAGGGTTGAGATTGAATCATCATTGGATTCACCTTGGAGTCTCTTGCTCACTAGAAGAGATTCAGGATAATGGTAGAATTAGGTTTGAAGACGGATTCTTGTAATCCTTTGGGAATCTTTTGTAAAGTTACTCTCGTTTGAGCTAGTGCAACGAAAGGTTACCGATGGTAAAAAATATTGTGTATTTTTCTCTTGTTTTCTCTCATTCGCTTGTTTATTTTGTTTGCGGTTATTATTGCTATTCCTCTTGTGTTAATAATTACATATTCTTTTGCTCCACTCATCAAAGTATTGGTGTGACTAACGAATTCACAACATTCGTGTAGTCTAGATTTTTAAAATATAAAAGTTTATTTTTCAATACAAAATTTATCTCTTTTGTATCCTTAACTAGTGCCCCGAGACTATGAGTGCTCAAATCCAAACCAATTCAAATTAAAACCGCAACCAATCCAAAAAAATCAAAAATCGCAAAAAACCAAATTTTTTTGGATGTCCTTTTGTGAAAATCGCCGGATCAGATCAGATTTTGGATTGATTTTTTAAAACCGATCAAAACCACATACATATATTTTAATACTTATTTATCATTTTATTGGTTATGATATATTGCATTAACCTCTTATTTGTTGGTTTTTAATTTTCTTAATACTACTTATTTTCTATTATTTATTTTAATACTATTTATTAGTTCAAATTTTTTTTAATATTTTATAAAGAAGTTTTTTTTTTTAATATAACATTAATAGAAAGATATACAAAGAGGTTTTTTTTTTAAAAAAAATAGAGATACAAATTAAGAGTTTAAAGATGGCAATAAGAAAAAAAAAAGAGTTCTATAACAAGACCTCAACCATCATTGATTCACCTAACTAAAATAAATTAAAGATAAATTGTTGGTCGGCCCCATCATTGATTCACCTAACTAAAATAAATTGAAACATATTCACAAAACAAGAAACAGTTGCAAATTCCTTGCTCATTGTAATGAATATATGTAGAACCAAAACCCCCAACAATATTCACACACCCAAAATTAACCCATTCTGGAAGGAGTACAATTTAGTTGTAACATTGTTAACATTTGCAACTTAACTAATTACAAGTTAAACTGATTAGAAACATTATTATTTAATAGCAACATCCTAAATTTTATTCAAGACATCCAATTCACCCTCCATTAATTAACTTCCCTAATTTTTAATTAAGCATGCCATTTTCATCTCCTCAAGTTGAATCCACAACCGAGTTCTCACATCTTCCCCAACATGATCATGATCAAACGTATAATAATAGCAATAATCATGATCAAATTCATGTCAATAATATTATTAACCCCCGTTTAGTAATAGAGCCGATTGAAGAACGTTTTGATTGGGATTCGATAGTAATAATTTTACGTTTGGCCTTGGTTGGAACATTGCTTGTTGGCCTTTCCTTACATGAAACCAAATTGGACAACCCAAATTCAATCCCAATCCCACCAAAAATTTTCCTCGATACGCTTCATATTCCTCATATAAAAATCGCCGATGGTGAATTATCGTCTATATGGGACATGACATTATCTATATCCAACATTATGAACACATCCAACATTAACATCCTAAGACTCGATGCCGCTGTATGTTACAAGGAAAATGAAACATTGGCCGTGGAAACACCAATAATGTCACAATATTTTTTACAAAGCCAAGTTTTTCCTTTGAGAGAGGAAGACTCAAAGAAGGTGCATTTGAAATTGAACACAACGGGTTGGGAAAAGGATCAACCAATTGTGGATGATAGTGTGATTCAATCTATTGCACAAGATATGCAAAGAGGTGTCACGAGGTTTAGTTTGCATTTGAGGGTTGTGGGAGAGGTTGAATATTCTGGTGATGGGGTTGCACCTTTTATTATGTACCCAAAATGTAGTAATTTGAAAGTTAAGTTTTTAGAGGGCAATAAAAAAGGCGAGGCAGCGACATTGATCGATCCCAAACCTAGAGAGTGTTTAGGTCTTGTTGAATGGGGAGAAGATAATTCAGAGATTCAATATAGGAATTAGAGAATGTATATGATTTGTTATATGTGTATGTTACACAAATTTTTATATCTTGTTAGCAACGATAGTTCTTTTCTCTTTATTTATTTATTTATTAGCCACTTTGAAACGGCAAAGAAAACTTTGTATTTATATAATGGTGTAAACCACCACAAATGTAAGAGTTTAACAAACAAAATATTATTATCTTTCTATTGTCGAAACACCATGTTATTGCAAGCATTCAAAATTGACCGCAAACAGGCCAACCAAATCATAAACTAAACTAAGAGTAAGAACCGGAACAAAAGAGAAAATGAACTAAAATACTTTTATTTGATGAATGCAAATATTACAAGCTCAAAAATAAGTACACATAAGTGCAGGGACTGTCACGACCGTGTGGAGCATTGACATGGTCGTGACAAGCTTTCCAAAAGCGTTTTCTCTATCTGTTGTGTCTTTCACGGTCATGTGAGGCTTTGGCACGACCGTGACCGACAAGTCTTCTGACCATTTTTTTATATAGAAAGGTTTTGTGACCTTTTAATCTTTGGTATTCTTGTTCTTATTAAGGTCAAGGAAACGGCCAAAATGACCATAATGATCACATTTATCATCTATAGCTTAATTATCCCTTCATAAAGGAAGTTCTTCTTTAAAGCTCGTATGATCACTTGATCAAATATCCATAAAAATGGGCTTAGAAAGTGTACATTTACAATTGTTCATGTGTTTGGATCTATAAAATGCAAAACAAAGGAAATAAAGTAAAATAGTTCTAATAACTTGACTAATAAGCAAGATTTATTGAGCAAAACTACTACTAAAATCATGCATATTTTACCAAACACTACAAATTCAAGTAGCTAATTTATTCGCTATAAGCTCATCGACTATAAATTAATTTATCAATTATCCGCTATTTTTTACTAAACTAAGCCTAAACTATTATTATCATCATCAAGTTAATAAACATCTCACTCCGCACATTTCATATTTTTCCTCTATACATGAATGTCTTGTGCGTAGTTTTTTTACTACTATTACTTATGATTTTTGTTCATTTGAAGAAATAAATGTCAAGAGACACACACACACATACATACATATATATATATATATATATATATATATATATATATATATATATATATATATATATATATATATATATATATATATATATATATATATATAGAGGATGTATATTATGAGAATGAATAAGAACCGTCAGATTAAAAAATAATGGCTGAGATTAAAAGTGATGTCATGTGTCATTTTCATTCAACCTTTCTCTCTCTCAGAAGTCCTATACGGCTGTTCATATCTCCTTCTCTTCCCTCCGCGACTAACTCTCTCTCTCCGGTGACCATTTCTTCTCCTCTTCCCGGCCTGTTGTTGAATATTTTTCGATTAAATTCACTCTTATATTAGACAAGATTAAGTCTGGATAAAGGGTTTGATGAGAACGACGACCCTTTACTGATGTCGGAGAACGACGGAGAGGAGACCATGTGCTTAATCGGCGGACGACGGAAACGACAAGAGGGAAGAAGATGAGTGGAAGAAATCGGTGGCAGAGCGTTCTTAATCGGAGGACGTCGGCAACGACAACGACAAAAGGGAAGAAGACGAGCTGCCGAAATCGGTGACGGAAGTGTGAGAAGAATGAAGATGAACAGTTCTTTGAGTAAGTGAGAAAGAATGTTGGAGTGAAAATAGAGTAAGGGAGAGTGTTATTTGAGTGTTTAAATCTCAACCCTTCATTTTAATCTAAAGGCTAATAATTCATTCTCATATTCTCATATAAAGATGTCATTCTCATAAGATATGCCCTATATATATATATGCAGGAGGTCTGAGTTCGAATCCTGCCATTCCACGTATCCACCTTAAGGGTGAATTTCTAGCCACTAAGCTATTTGACAAAAAAAAAAAAAAACAAGAGCAGCCGAACCATAATAGAAAGAGGTGCAAAGAGTTTTTATTTTTTGACAACAAAGATACAAAGAGTTTAAAGATGGCAATAAGAACAAAAAGAAAACAAGACCTCAACCATCAAGCTTCAAGAAGACACAAAGACACAAGAAGACCTCAACCATCATTGATTCACGTAACTAAAATAAATTGCAACATATTCACAAAACAAAAAACAGTTACAAATTCCTTGCTCATTGTAATGAATATATATATAGAACTAAATCCCCAACAATATTCACACACCCAAAATTAACACAATCTGGAAGGAGTACCAATTTAGTTGTAACATTGTTAACATTTGCAATTAACTAATTACAAGTTAAACTGATTAGAAACATTAATATTTAATAGCAACATTCTAAATTTTTTTATCCAACACATCTAATTCACCATCCATTGATTAATTTCCCTAATTTTTAATTAAGCATGTCATTTTCATCTCCTCAAGTTGAATCCACAACCGAGTTCTCACATCTTCCCCAACATGATCACGATCAAACGTATAATAATAGTAATAGTAATAATCATGATCAAATTCATGTTAATAATATTATTAACCCCCGCATAGTAATAGAGCCGATTGAAGAACATTTTGATTGGGATTCAATAGTAATAATTTTACGTTTGGCCCTGGTTGGAACATTGCTTGTTGGTCTTTCCTTACATGAAACCAAATTGGACAACCCAAATTCAATCCCAATCCCACCAAAAATTTTCCTCGATACGGTTCATATTCCTCATATCAAAATCACCGATGGTGAATTATCGTCTATATGGGACATGACATTATCTATATCCAACATTATGAACACATCCAACATTAACATCCTAAGACTCGACGCTGCGGTATGTTACAAGGAAAATGAAACATTGGCCGTGGAAACACCAATAATGCCACAATATTTTTTACAAAGCCAAGTTTTTCCTTTGAGAGAGGAAGACTCAAAGAAGGTGCATTTGAAATTGAACACAACGGGTTGGGAAAAGGATCAACCAATTGTGGATGATAGTGTGATTCAATCTATTGCACAAGATATGCAAAGAGGTGTCACGAGGTTTAGTTTGCATTTGAGGGTTGTGGGAGAGGTTGAATATTCTGGTGATGGGGTTGCACCTTTTATTATGTACCCAAAATGTAGTAATTTGGAAGTTAAGTTTTTACAGAGCAATAAAAAAGGCGAGGCAGCGACATTGATCGATCCCAAGCCTAGAGAGTGTTTAGGTCTTGTTGAATGGGGAGAAGATAATTCGGAGATAGAATATAAGAATTAGAGAATGTATGATTTGTTATATGTGTATATTACACAAATTTTTATATCTTGTTAGCAACTATAGTTCTTTTCTCTCTTTATTTATTAGCCACTTTTAAATGTCGATGAAAACATCATATCTCTATAATGGTATAAACCACCACAAATGTAAGCGTTTAACAAACGAAATATTATTATCTTTCTATTGTCCAAACACCACGTTATTGCAAGCCTTCAAAATTGACCGCAAACAAGCAAGTCAAATCATAAATTCTATCCTTCAATTTTCTTCCACCTCTAAGTAAGCAACTAAGCAAAAGAGCATGATCATACACATTATGGCTATGTTACCCTGCAAAGTAAAATCTCATCAAGGCTATAAAAAGCCTTAAAGATTAGAAGTTGTTGATAAAAATATTTACCAATCATTAATCAACGAAGTCTTTACAAACTGGACCAACCTCCGTTGAAAATAAGATGGTTAAATTACTATAATTATTGGTCCAGTTTATTGTGTGAAGTAACAAACTATAATGGTGAACATCTATTTTTTTTATGGCTCAAATGTACTATTAGCCTCCATACTGGCAAATTAAAATTTTAGACATCCTATTTTTACTATTTGGTCCCCTATTTCATAACTTTCAAGATTTTTTGGTCCACTCAATTTTGGTGTTTTTTTTAAATGTAGCCTCATTAGCAAACAAAAAATCAAGTTTAGAAGAAAAAATTAACATGGTGAGAAAGAAAATATATGATTTGTGAAATTTTCATTTAAGTCATAATGACATTCTTTTAATGTGTTTTTTGTTCCTCTTTTCTTTCTTCTATTTTTACTTTTTTTTTTCTAGGTTAGGTATATGTCTCTTTATATTTTTTTGTTTTTTATGTGGTTATTACTTATTGATCACAATATAAAGAAATCTTTGAAAACTAATTATATTAAACTAATATTTTTATATAGATGTATAAAATTTTGTCAAAAAAAAAAGATGTATAAAATAATTTTATTTACATAAATAAAAATATTAATCATTAAAGTTAATTAATATTCGGGCTTAGGCCCCTTTTGTCACAAAAAAAAAAAAATTAATTAATATTATTTTCAAAAATTAGTCACTATTTTACATAATTCATAATTATATTAAATAATAAAAAATTGTTTCATATTAATATGATTTCAAAGTCAGATGTATTTATATAAAGAATTTAATTTATATGCACCGTCAGTGTAAAGTTATTTTGCACATGTGTCCAATAATATACCGACACATCATGTATTGTAATTAAAAATACATGATGTGTCACATACATTAAATGATGTGACAACGCGTCATTGAATGTATGTGTAAAAAAAAATTACACTGACGGTGCACAACAATTAAACTCTTATATAAAACTTCAGATCCTTTAAGAAAAAAAAAATCCTAAAGTCAAATCACTACTAGAAAAAAATTCATTTGGGACGGAAAAATCCGTCGCACAACAGTTGAAATTTCCGTCCCGAAATAATTTTGGGACGGAATTTGCGACATCAAGAATTTCGTCGCATTTCCGCTCGTCGCAATGTCTGGGGGACGGAATTTTCCAATCTGTCGCAATGTTGGGACAGAATTCGGGACGGAAAAATGATAAAATGTTGTGACGGATTATACAATTCCGTCCCAATTTAGTGGCATATTTTAAAATTCCGTCTCAATACTGTGCTGCAAAATCTTGCTCAATTTCTTGTCCAATTCTAATGCATTCTGATAAAAGTAATTACTAATCAATAATATAAATTCATAATGTAATGATCATCAATTTTTATTCAACTAATAAGCAATTACATATTTGTCTGATACAATTATAAACATAATATACATAATCCAAATTCTAAAAATACATTCAAAAGACTAAAACTTATATTAATTTTGAAGATTGTAAGTACAAAGTCATCACTATTATCTTGGAGGCATGGACACATGTTTCCAATCCTTATGCAATGCATCATAATCAATAGGCTTGAGAAAGTACTCATTCATCACCAAACTCATAATGTTGAGGTAGAGATTTAAGTTGTGAACATAGCTTAAGAAAATTTTCCTGTAAACAAAAAACTAAAAAACATCAATTGACTATATACTAAGTGGCCTATCTCAACAAGTTCAAAAGAAATCTCCAACAAATTAACAAGTATGCATACTAAGAAAGAAAGATGTAACATGAAGTTGCAATCACATATCACATAGTGTCATACCTAACATATTATCTATTGTTCATATTATGTTCTCAAGTTGTGTCAATGGCCCTTCTTTTGCACCATAGAAATAGTCAACTAGTTAGATGTCAATGGCCCTTCTTTGCATCATTTCAGTAACTTGAGGATTGATCCCTAGTGAGAGATAAAAATGGATCCATCAATTACTATAGCTTCCACACCAATCACCTTATTATTATGATCAACTTTACCAATATTGGAATTCACATGGTAATGCCATATGGTTAAAGACAAAAACTTGTTAAAGAGAAGTTAAAGAGAAGTTAAAGACAGTCAAAGTGAAACAAAAACTTGTTAAAGTACTTGGTTATATTAAACAGAGCTAATATATCAACCACATCATCTTACAAGATTGTTACATGCACCTGGAATTATAAGTCAAGAGTTCAACCTCATGGTAATTGTAATTTATAATGTAAATCAATATCCACCTCAATGATTCATTACATTTTCTCTATTTTCTATCATCTTCCACTGTGACTTGGAAAATAAATAAAACATGGATTTTCTCAAAAATAATTAAAACCAACAAACTAAGCATGCACTGCCACTGAGATTGTAGCTAACGATATTTCTAAAATTGATTTAACATTATGGGTTTTATAGTAGAAAACAAGGAATATGGACTTCAAATAAAAATGAGGACTTCTATATTTTAAAATAAAACTGGGAAAGTAAGAAATTTTTTCAAAATTAAGACAACAATAGATCTAAACGGCGAGTACTTTTTGGATGAAAAATAATTTAGGGTTTTAAAAGAAAAATGAGTTTTTTTTTAGGTTTGAAGTATAAACTGAGCAAAATAGAAGACTCACCTTTGAAGTAGATCGTACCACGGCGGCTGTAGAGTTCCAACATAGTGGTTCCACCAAAACTATTTCTGAATAAAATGATAATGGTAGAGAATGAAGTGACTCAATATATACAAAGAAGGAAAAAAAACAAAAAAATAAAAGAGGAAGAAGAAAAACTGAAGAGGGTGGGAAATACTCTCACCACAACAGTGGAGAGGCAGACGACATAGTTGCTCCTCTCAAAAAATAGATCTCGCTATGGGGAGCTCGAAAAGTGTGTCTTTATCTCCGATCTGGTTGAGTGGTGGCGGGATCTGGATCGAAAAGGTCTGGCCGACGAGAGAGCATAGAAAGAGGTTTGAGTTTTTTGTTTCTCTCATTTGAGGGTAAAGAAAATAACGTGTGAAATTAAAAGAATTTCTCTCAATGATGGAACCATTTCCACAAATTGGTGACGGAATAATATATTCTGTCCCAAAGTAGCGACTGAAATTACATTCCGTCCCATAATAATTAATTAATGTTTATAAAATCACCTGTGACGAAAATATGTCGCAAATTCCGTCCCAATCATATAATTTTGAGACCGAAAATTTTTCCGTCCCGAAATTCCGTCTTAATTCAATTTTTTTCTAGTAGTGAATGTATTTGGTCTGAATTTTGAATGAAATATATTTAATGTTTGGAATCTTTTTTCTTACATTTCATTTATTTATTCAAGGTCAAATATTATTAAATTCATTTATAATTATATTAAATAATAAAAATATGATTAATATTAATATTACTTCAAATTCAAATGTACTTATATAAAATTTCACATCTTTGAAGGAAAAAGTCATCTCAAATTTAAATGTATTTGATCTAAATTTTGTACGAAATACATTTGACTTTTGGAAATATTTTTTTGCTTATATTTCATATTTTATTCAAATACATTTAATTTTTGACAAATTTTAATCTCATAGTTATTAATAATAAAATAATAATAATAATGTCCTCTTCCAAGTTTTTTTTTTAAAAAAATTAAATATAAAAAAAAAAGTTATCACAAAAGTAAAATGTATTTGGTACAAAATTTAATCAAATACATTTGAATTTTGGAATCTCATTTTACTTATATTTGATTTTAAATGGAGTGTTAATCAAATATATAAGTTGCATTCGATTATTATCCATTGTTAACTCAATATTAAGAATGTAATCGGGCTTTTTTACCCAAGGCCATATATAACCCATATATGGATATCGGGCTAACCCATTTGGCTTCGGGCCAGCCCATTATAACTTAATTTTGTCAGATACCGAAAGTTCGGCTACCGGCTTTTAGAGAGCAAGGGAGAATGACATTGGACTAATCCATCGGGCTTCGGGTGGCCCATTGAGCTGACATCCCTAATAATAATATTTTTTATTTTTTTTACGTTTACATCCCTAATAATAACCTAACATCAAATACCGATCGCATGCTTATGGTAAATCAATCTAAACCGTTGGATAGAGGTCAATTAACTTACAGAGATCATCAACTAATTCCATCAAATGCATTTCCAAAAGGCTAAACCTAGCTGTCACATTGTTGAAAATAATTCTCATTTCCTTTCTTTATTTGTCTAAATTTTGTTTACAACAAATTCAACCACATTAGTAGCTGGACAAAATTCATCATAACCAAATCATCATTTAAATATAAAAACACAACCTACGAATCCTAGTATTATTAGTTTTAACAAAAACATCCTAGATTGTCAAAAAAAACATCCTAGGATTTCGCTATTCTCAATTTTTCCTACCTCATCCTTCAATTTCAAGAAACACAACACAATTTTATTTTCTTATTCTACAAAACAAAATTACATGGCCAATGTTGAACCTCAAAACGAGAGAAATCACGTTTACGGGTTTTCAACATTGCCACAATCAGAAACCGAAGCAAATCAAGAAGATGAACCATTACCAATTTCCACAAGCCCAATAAGGGCCAGAATTTCCGACAATAATTATCATCATTCGGATGAAATCCTCAACATTAGCACACATACATGTGAAAAAATTCAAGACCTTCTTGGCCTAACAATATTATTATTACTAATTTCTTTACCTCTTTATAGACATTTAGGATCACCAAAACAAGATCCAATTCCACCAATTTTCATTCTAAATTCAATGTACATTTCAAATTTCACCGTAGGAACAAAAGGATTAGCCGCCACGTGGGATGCGAAATTCACAATACAAAATATAAATGTGTCATCTATATATTTTAGAACCATTGATTTCACAATATTTTATAAACAAAATCCAGAAGATGCTCTTTCAGTTGTTTCTTCATATCCATTTTATTTGGATGAAGGTGAGTTTATGAAGTTGCATTTGAAGTTTAAGACTATGGAAACAGCTCAATGGGAAAATGATCAAGATCAACCATTCGTGGAGAATAAATTGGTGGAGGAAATAGGAAAAGATAGAGATAAAAATAATGGTTCATTGAGTTTTGGAATGCAAATGAAAGTGAAAGCTATTTATTATGGTGAAACATGGGTTTCTGATGTTATTATGAGTCCTTATTGTGAAGATTTGATGGTTCAGTTTTTGCCTAATAAGGAAAGTTCTGGAAGGTTGGTTAATCCTGATAGGAATTTCTCTGTTCCTATACAATGGAAGCCATTGCCTTTCTTTTGAAAGTTTATTGATATATATATGTATGCTTCTTCAATGGCATTGATGTAGTTTACTCAAATTAATAAAGTATTTTTGAATTTTTAGCCCCATGTATAAGCTTGTGACAAAAAAGTTGTTTTTGTGATTTTTAATCCCTTTTTAATATAATAACTAGCAATTGCTCATAGATAAGGTTTCTGACACGACAAAATCTTCTCTGCAACTGGGTAAAATCTCTAATGTAGTGAAATCTTATTGTGTTTTGCGGAGAGCACCTCTCAATTTGAAAATGAACCGCAGAGGGAGCAGTTAACATCCCCACCATTCACACTTTATCGTTATGTATTTTTATTTTATTGTTTAATAAAGGGACAAGATCACACATGAGGGAAAATTTATGGGAGAGGATGTGCTCTCGTGTTTTGCGTGACTCATCTCAGGAGTCGGCCAGACATTTGTATGTGACATGTGATTTATCTTTTTTAAGTATGATTTATGTTTTTTAATGGTTTGACGAAGTGTTACAACAAATATAATGAAAACTATAACATGACTCGTTATCTTTCAAAAAATAATTATTTTATTTTTTTAGAAGAAAAACCCTTAAAAAATAGGGGGTTGAAGCCCCAATCTATAGTCGACACAAAAAATTACTGACACAATAGGGTTAACGTGAAAGAAATGTTGTTCTAATAAAGGGGGTCTATAATTAAGGGGTTTGGTATGGACAAAAATAAGAAGCCTCAATACGTATTTGATATCGATACTTGTCTGATACACGTATAATAATACATAAAAATTATAATAATACACGTCAAATTTATAATAATACATAAAAATTACATAAGCTGTTTGCATAAACTCAAAATTAAAATAATCCAAACGGGTCCTTAGTCCTATAATAATGTGGACCAAAAAGGCCATCTCAAATATATTATGAGAGGTCAATCTAACGAGGTCCAATTATAAAGAACATGAGGTCCATCTAAGATAGAGTAATAGCTTTTTTTTTTTGACGAAGAGAGAGAGTAATAGCTATTAAGAGTATATATAGAAAAATTGCTTGTTAAAAAAAAAAAGAGTATATATAGAAAAATAACATTATATCTTTTATTGATATCGTAAGTAATTTATAATTTGAGACAAATTTTTTTTCTTCTAATCGACTTATAATTTTTTATCGAAGATTTATTTTTAAGAGTGAGATTGAAAAATTAGTACTAATTGGAGAATTTAAGAGTGAGATTGTATGTATAAAGAATAAACGTTTATTTTTCTACAAAAAAAATAAAAATAAAAATAAACGTTTATTATCTTTAAACTATTGAATAAATTTAAAAGTCACCGTATTTTATTTATCTTCTTCGTTTTTTTTTTTTATAAGGAAAAATTGAATTATAAGGAGTACAAGGGTTACTCAACCCTTACAATTCTGATAGCAACCATTACATGCTAATAATGCATTTTAATGGATCCTTACACCAATCTGAAAAAATACAAGAAGACTTACTAGCTATTTTACCTATAAACCAAAACCATGAAATATAAATAATCTTGTCTTCTAAGGCTTTCCAATTAATAGCTTCTCCTCTAAAAACCACATTGTTACGCGCATGCCATATACACTAAGTAGTGGCCAACCAAATAACGTGACGAGCTTTTTCGTACTTCTTATTATTCAATAAAGCTCCAAAAGAGGAAAAATGTTTCCACCCGTCATCAAAAGAGATGAAATCCACATTCATCCATTTAAAAATCCGCTTCCACAACTTTTGAGAAAAAGAGCAATTAAAGAGCACATGAGGTAATCCATATTCTTCGATTTGTTTAGACTCACACACTTTATAAATAAAAAAATGAAATAAAAAATCTTAACCCCTACAAAAGTTAAACTATGGTAATTACCAATTAAACTAGATTTGCATAAAGGTTACCCTATTTATCTATATTATCAAATTTCAAATTTACAAAAATGCAAACCCATCCACATGCATAACTTTACAAAATTAGAGAATAGGAAAGAGCCGGCCAGCTAGAAATATGCCAAAATTAATAGACATGTTAAGAGGATAAGGAATAGCTAAACCTTGTCCATTACCTTTAATTACATTTAACCAAATATATTAAGAGACAGAAAGATACAATAAATAAATGTTGGAGAACGCTAGATATAGAGAAGTTTTGTTTAAGAGAATCTAACTCCTTATTGGATTCTAATTAAGAACAAAAAATAAGAACAAACCTATTGCTATAATTCTCCCTCCTCTCTCTCCCTCAAAATTATCATTGGGAGAGAGAACCTAAAAAAATCATCATGGGTAGCGATAGCAGCGATAGCGATTCATCAAACCATGGAAAATCACATAAAAAAAATAAATCAAAAGATAAATCATCCACATCTGCATCACCAGCGCCACCACCGGTGGCCGCACCCCACATGATGTATTATCAATCGAGCCCTGGTTACCCGGGCCAACCACCCTATCAAGGTTACCCACCACCACCACATGGATACCCCCCATACCCGCCACAAGGATACAATAATTACCCCGGTCAAATACATGCGCCATACTATAACGCCACACCCTATCATGACGGCGGTGCAGCCTTCATTCGTGGTTTCATAATGTGTTCATGTTTTATATTCACCGGCTTCTTTGTCTCGACTCTTATCATTGCATTAATGTTACATCCTCAATTACCCGAATACAGGGTTAATTCTTTATCCGTAACAAATTTCAACACAAATCCAACCTTAACCGGTGATTGGAACATTAGCATCACGGTTCAAAATCCAAACGACAGATTAAAAGGTTATTTTCGTGAGTTTAAGGTCGATATTGTGCATGATACAAATGAGATAGCAATGAGTGTTGTGCCTAATTTTGAATTGGAAAAACAAGAACAAAAACAAATGGAAATTAGAACCTCATCTACCAATGGTGCAATAGCTGTATCATTTCAAAAATGGGATTTGGATGAAATAAGTAAAGAAAGATCAAGTGGTTCTGTTATGGTTGGTGTGAGAATTGCTTCTATGACTGAATTTAGGTCTCCATCATTGACTACAAGAAGTACAGGTATGTTGGCTAGTTGTTTAGGGTTAAAGGTTGTGTTTCAAGGTTCTACTGGTAATGGTATGTTGGATAATAAGGGTATCCCTGTCAATTGCACAATTTACGTGTGAAGAAAGAAAGAAAGAAAGAAAAAACTATGCATTCATTTGTGTTATATATATTTAACTATTAATCATTTTACTTTTTGTTGTTTTAATGTGGAAAAAATAGTAGATGTTGTTATTTTTTATGTTTAGATTTTTTAGAGTATAATTAATTGAAACTAAACTTATCTTCAAAGTTCAAACCTGTAATTTTTAGGCTATCTAATTTATGTAAGTTCATGGTTTTTTATATACATGCATGTCAAATAACAAAAGTTATTTAAGGTTTTATGATGAATATTGAGAACAAGTTAATTAATTAAAAATTCTTTATAATAATTTTTTTTCTTTTCAAAATGAGAAGTATAATATTATACATACGAAAAATAAGAAAAAGTTCATAATACAAATGAGTACTAGAAATATACACAACCAGAAATCCATCACAAAAATAAAAGAATTAATAACTATTAGTTACAAAGAAGAAAAAAAAAAACTAATTGTGGCAGTATTAGAGGTATATGCTTTGATTTTTATCTGCCGCCAAATGCATCTTGCGCTTGTTAAGTCAATCACCATAGACTAGTTGGGATCTCTTTAATAGAACATAGAGAAGATTGTTTTTCAATATGGCAAATCATATCTGACATAACGATCATGCTAACACATGTCCTTAAGGTATATATTAAGATTTTTAAAGATAAAAATTTTACATTATTTAACGTACATGGACATATTAGTTCTAAGAAAATTATAAGTTAGCATTTTTCATAACATATATTATACTAAGAAATATTATACTACATTTGATTTTTTTATCGTATATATATGGACACATGTTAGCATTTCTCATAACATAATTTTTATTTTGAATGACTATTTTTTTTGGGAAAATTGTACGTGAGAAGAATTGGGAAGAAATTAATTGTGGATTTCATTTTAACCTTTTTGGTAGGTTTTCCGCAATATATAGAAAATGTTTTGCAATTTTTTTTGTCGATAGTTTAGTGGCTAAAAATTTCATTTTTAAAATGAATAAATTGAGTGTCCGAGATTCGAACCTCAACCCTGCATACAGGGCCGGTCCCGAGTATTTGGAGGCCCTATTTGAAAATTTAAAATGGATCTTTAATAAAAATATAATTTTTTTAAAAAGTCATTCTCTATTTAAATTGTAAATAACATAAGGCAAATGCTAAATAGTGCCCCCGGGGCACTCTTTAAGCCTTTAAATAGTAAGTTTTTTATAGAATTTTTATCGGAATGCGTAAAGTCAACGCATTGGAAATTGTAGTGTTTAACTTTTTGAATAAAAAGTTTCTTTAAATGGAATGCTTAAAGAGTGCCCCTGGGGCACTCGTTAGCAAGACCCCATAACATAAAAAATAGTCATCGTAGTAAATAACATCTAAAAGCGACATATTTTAATCAATGACATTAAAATACATCATTATCAACTTTACATTTTGTTGGGAGTAAAAAACTTTCTTGTAATGTTGCTTCTTTTTTTACAATCAACCGCAAGTTATTTATAAAATTAAGAGTGTGTTTATTAAATATTTTTAGTAGTAACAAAGTCATTAATTTTTTTTACATATATAAATTTTTTAATAGACCGATATAAACAATTAGAGACCCTGAATGTTTGAGGCCATGTGCGGTGGCTCACCTTGCACACCCACAAGGCCGGCCCTGCCTGCATATAAAATACAATATCCCTATCAACTGAATCAAATTCATGGGAACGTTTTGCATTTCTATTTATACCCCTCAACTTCTTTATCAATCTACAGAAAAATAATACAAGATGTTTATGTAGATTGCACTTTGTATTTTTTTTACTCCCTCCGATTTTATATATAAGATTTTTTTTTTTAGATTCATTGTAAAATTGATGAATATGAACTATTTGATTGTCTAGATTCATTAATTTTAGAATGAATCTAATAAACAAAGTTTTTCTTATATATAGTATCGGATGGAGTATCACATGCATTAGCTTATCCAAATATAGAAAAATCTCATTTGAATACGCTTTTCTGAAAAAGTCTGATTACTTAATTAAAAGAAAACATATACAAAGAGCAAGTAACATTAAAATTTACCATTTTTAGTCACAAAAAATAAAATAAACCATTCAAAAAGGAAATAGTAAAATTACCTTAAATTATACCATTTCAATTTATGTTCCTATTGACATTTCAATAAAGAAGCAAAATTTCTATATACTTTTTTTTGACAATAGCAAAATTTCTATATACTACTCCGTCGAAAACTGACAGTTTGCACCTTAGTTCTTAAGCAATCGAAAGTAATTACCATGGTCAACATGATACATTAATTATAAACTTTGATTAAAATAAACTTCTTTAATAAATAAGGTAACAAATATCATGAATGATACATATAGTAGAACTCGACCTTACCGTATTTAGATCTCACATAAAATTCGAATGATTAGTTTCTATAGCTGTATATAGAGATACACGGTTTCCACCACAAAAAAGAAAGAATCCGACCTTACAAATATTTTAGTATATTTTTTTTAATCAGATTTAACACCAAATAAAGCCTTGGTAAATAATCTGTCAAAATAAAAAACGGTATGAAACTACATCTTTAAACTTTCTCTTGTTGGTATGACTAATACTATGAATAAATTAAGTGAACACAAAATTGGTACATCTCCCAAATATATATTACTAGTATAACTTACCCGTGCTATCGTCCGGGTTAATGTTCTATGAAAAATATAGATCATTTTTTTTCACACATGAAAAATATGGATTATTAAAATTTTAATATTGTGATTTTTTAATTATTTGTAAAATTAATTTTATATTTAATGTAATAGTTTATTTAAATATGATAAAAGATCCAAATTTTGGAGATTTTAAGGAGAAATGACATAATGGAGAGTGATACTCCACTCCCCGTTCCCAACTCACATGTTCATATATTTGTTCTTTTATTTTCATAAAAAAAATGTCATTATGCAAAAACTAATCTAACGGTTAATATATTTGTTCTTAATCGTCATCTCTCTCCTTTAGACATTTGTTTTCTTCAGGAGTATTTTATCTCATCTCCCCGTGTGAAAAAATTTCACATTTGAGAAGCAAAATGAGGCGATTTTAATTTTAATATTATTTATTTAAAAGTAATGAACAGTAGAATTGTTTGTCATTTGCTTGACACAAAAAAAAAATTATATAACTTTTTTAAGCATATCTCATTTGTTAATGTGCAAATTTTAAAAAATGTATCTATTTGTTTTTATTTTTATTTTTTTATTTTACAGTAATGTATGGAGAATAAAAATAAAGTAATACATGATATTATTGCTTTTAATTCTTTTTTTATATATATAAAATCATTATTACTTTCCCTGCTTTCAATTGATATCGTATTTTTTATATAATAAAATCTACAAATGTATGTCTCACCCCGTGTAAGTTATTTTTTGCTTAATATCTCCATGTAGGTTATTTTATTTTATCAATACCCCCGTACTTTAATATTTTGTTTGGTACAAATCACTATGTATTTTTTTTTATTAGAAAAACCACGTTAAGGTAAACCATAATTAATAGAATAATAAAATGAAATAGAAAAATAATTTATGAAGTCAATTACTTCATTCATTTTATATTTCAGACAATGACACTTTTTTCTCAATTCCACATTTTTCCAATTCATTCTATAGTATAGTCATTCGAGGAGTTTCTATTATTTTATCAGTGTATTTGTTAAATAGGTGCATTAAATACGATTTATAAACAATAATTGAGAAATGATTGAATTTCCAAATTAGCCAAAGATTCTAAGTAAAATGATATCATCATGTATCAGAGAAATTGCAAAGGCCTTCATAGTTAGCCACATAGGAATTAGAGAAATATTAGAATGCCACATAAGATATGGATCAATGAAATGGTGCCACATAGGAATAAGACTATGAGAGAGAAACTCCTAAACATATAAATAATAGATTCTCTCACTTCCATAATAATAATAACAATCACACTTAAAAAAAATTATAATTGTATGTATAAATAAAATTATTGACATTAACCAATCATTAATTGGTTCAGTGGTGATTGTCGCTGAACTTGGTAGAGAGGATCGCGGTATTTCCACTTCATGCGTAGGTTTTCAATAACTTGTCATTTCATCTACTATACATAAAAATAAAACTATTATCTACTAATAAGAAATAATTCAAAAAAGAAAAGAATTAACAAGAAAAAATTAATAACTTTACCAAAAAAGAATAAAATTAATAAAATAACATATCAATTTTTCTTAATCTGGATGAAATGGTCATAATCAGTAGTATTTAATCCCTGTTTATCTTCCTTTGCCATTGTCCATTGCATTGCATCAAAGAGTGCTTTGTTTTACACTTCAACCTTGCTCTGTTTTCCTATTTCACCCTCTTAGCACCCCGCCATCTAGCACAACATGTACCAGCCAGACCAGCGCCCTGCCATGAACACCATCCTCTGCCGCATCCTCTCTATCTTAACTGCCATCGTAATAATCCTCGGTGTCATCATCTTGATCGTCTATTTCGTCTTCAAACCCCGTTACCCAGAGATCCGAGTCGATTCAGCCGAACTCACCTCACTCAATTTCACCGGCAACTACCTCACCGCTAAATGGGACATCAAATTCATCGTCTCAAATCCGAACAAAAAACTCGACATCACCTACAACCTCATTTCCTCCGGTGTGTTTTACGGCAAAGATAAAAACCAATTCGGGAACATAGCAACCACTAAACTTCAACCCTTTTACCAACCAAAAAAGAGCAAGACATTGTTTCCTGTCCATTTCGAGACTTACAATATGTACGTCGGTAATGTTGTTGCTAATGGCATTATCGACGGACGGCTTCGTGGATCATTGAAATTTGGTGTGGTGTTTAATGCTATTATCAAGCGTACAGGTTGGTTTCATCCTAAGGATAGTTTGTTGAAGGTTTCATGCAGTCCTATGTACTTTGTACCTTCGACCAACACTGCTGTTTGGGTCTTACAACGTCCTGTAAAATGTGACTAGATATGATGTATTTGGAGAAATTACTCTTATTTATCTAAATCTAATAGTCGCTACAATTGCGATCAATTGTAGTACCATACTCTTTTTAGATATGATTTTTGGATCTCTATTTTGTATTCATCTTGATCAATTAAATCTTCTTCGATCATCTTTTTAATGTTTTTTATTTTACGTTGATCTCAACTATTTATATACCGATTAATATCATTGATTTGATTGTATAAACTGAAATAAGTGGTTGAGATTGTATCAAATCGAAAGAGTATAATTTTTTTCTTTGTTATGTTTGGCACCGTTGTACAAACCTATTGATGAATCGACTTATTAAATTTTAATTTTATATTTAACTATTGTTTGTATGTAATATAATTTTACCTAAATACAATATGAACAATTAGAAAAACTTTAAACTATTTTTTGGACATCAACATAATTATTTATAAATTTATTGGTATCTTTTAAAAGAAAAATAAAATGTGTGGTAACAATTGTATATAAGATCTACGTTGAAAACTTGAACTCACAAATCTTTAATACTAAACCACTTAATCGATATGGGTACCAATGCCTACAAATTTGTATAATAGTTTCTAGGAATTTATCGTAATTTCTTCTATTGATTGTTTTTTATTTCTTTTTCAATTCAATAAGTGATTTACACACAATTTTAGGTTTCATTTGAGTTTTTCCTTTGTGATTTATAAGTTTGTCCCGCCTTAGTGCGGAGTTGTTTGTCATCCCGTCTTCGTACGGTGTTTGTCCCGTCTTCGTATGGTGTATGTTTTGTTTAAATTTGCTGATTTGTTTCCATCCAAAATCAGAGTAGATTCAATGATTTTAGAGCCGTCAACGTTGCAGATCCGGAGACATTACTATTCCGGACACTTGGATTTTATTATATCAATTGTAGGCTTTGTCATATTTGTAGACATTGAGCCGTTTTATGCTATTAATTCAGATGTTGTGTGCTTGTTCACAGATTCATTATTTTTAGTTTTTAGCGAATTTGAATATGTAATGATTTCGATTGATGTACTCTGTCAATTTAAATAAATGAATATTATTTTTTTCGTTAAAAAAAAAAAACTTATGAGAATGGCTCCCCATTCATAATAAAATATAATAATTATGAGAATGGCTCCCCATTATTTTGCCATATCATATCAAGAAAGTGGGGTGGAGTGGGGTGATGTGGCGGAAAACATGGTTGGTATTGGTTGACAGTGTAAAATTATTTTACACCGTCGGTGCATATCAATTAAATCCTTAATAATTTGTGTAAATCTTAGTTATTAAGAAATCAAAATAAATTTTGCCATAAAAAGAAAAAATAAATCAAATAAAATAAAATATAAACAGCAATGATACAATATTTTCTACACAATTAATCGTTTCACACAGTTATGTTATAGGTATGAAATTGTTTAAGAAAAAATAATTGGTAAGAAAGAAAAGTGCTTTCTTCGGTTTCCAAATAATAAAATTTTATTTTTAGAAAAGTTATGTTTTATTTTAAGAAATATAGTTTATTTAAAATATCACACTTTCTTTTAATAAAGGTTTATTTTGACCAAAATTTAATCATTTCATTAAAAAAAAAGCAAAATTTCATTATTTATAAGTATTATATTAATTTTCAAAAAATTTCATAAAAATTAAAAAATATCAAATATTCACTATTATAAATAAGAAAAATTAAGAAAAAAAATCAATGTTATTTTTATAATTTACAATGGAGTCAGTTAAATTTGTCCTTGTAAGTTTATATGCATGAGTTGGTGTTCGAATCCCGGACATCTCACTTATCTATCTTAAAGGTAAAATTTCTGATCACTAGACTCCTTTCGGAGGGAAGCCGTAAAGTGTCCCAGCAACAAGGAAAGTCAGCTTTCTAGAAAGAAAAAAAATTTACCGACAATTTTAGTCAATATTATATAATTATTATACTTTTTTAAATAATAAGAAATACTTTTTCTTTTAAAAACCATTCACTCAGTTATTTATTGATAGAATGAAAACCTAGGCGATAAGACTTAGCTCGTAGTCCACTCCAAACAGTCAACACCAACGCCATCAATTTTGGCTCGTGGAGTTGCTTTTTAGATTATGATGGGCCGTTCACTTTTGATTCAAGATCGCGAGTTAGAGTCCAGGTGTATCTTCATGGGTCGGGTTGATGGTTTTCATTGGTGGCTTGGAGACTGCGGAGTATATTCTAAGAATGGGATTAGAAGTACCTCTATTAGGCCGTGTTTGTTTTTAGCTTTATTCAATGGTGATCCGCTTATATACGGCATCATTTTTTTGTAGTTTCGCTTTCCCCGGTCTTTGTTCGTCTTGTGCAGAGACCAGTTATTATTAATATATATTTTGCCGTTCAAAAAAAAAGTCTGGTGGCAATTTCACCCTTAAGGTGGATGACCGAAGTTCGAACTTCAATCCCTAGATATATAATGCAATATCCCTGTCAATTGACCTAAGTTTACGGGACCTCTCAGTTATTAATTTAAAGAGGATATATTCGGTTAAAAATAATAATTAAAGAGGCTATAAAAAATTTCTGGATATTTGACCAAAAAAAATCTCTAGGTATAAATGAATTCTTTGTGTAGGTTCATGATTAATTAAGGTGTATTAATCAATTCAATTAAGAAAACACGTAAATTTTAATTATTTAATCCTCTGTTTCTCTTCCTTAATCCCCTGTATTTGCATCACAACGTTTCTCTCTCATTTTGTTCATTGCATTGCATCAAAGAGTGCTTTGTTTTCCTCTTTTCAACTTTGCTCTGTTTTCCAACTTCACCCTCTTAGCACCCCGCTATCTAGCACAACATGTACCAACCAGACCAGCGCCCCGCCATGAACACTATCCTCTGCCGCATCCTCTCTATCTTAACGGCCATCGTAATAACCCTCGGTGTCATCATCTTGATCGTATATTTCGTCTTCAAACCCCGTTACCCAGAGATCCGAGTCGATTCAGCCGAACTCACCTCACTCAATTTCACCGGCAACTACCTCACCGCTAAATGGGACATCAAATTCATCGTCTCAAATCCAAACAAAAAACTCGACATCACATACAACCTCATTTCCTCCGGTGTGTTTTACGGCAAAGATAAAAACCAATTCGGAAACATAGCAACCACTAAACTTCAACCGTTTTACCAACCAAAAAAGAGCAAGACATTGTTTCCTGTCCATTTCGAGACTTACAATACGTATGTCGGTAATGTTGTTGCTAATGGCATCACCGACGGACGGATTCGTGGATCAGTGAAATTTGGTGTGGTGTTTAATGCTATTATCAAGCGTACAGGTTGGTTTCATCCTAAGGATAGTGTGTTGAAGGTTTCATGCAGTCCTATGAACTTTGTACCTTCGACCAACACTGCTGTTTGGGTTTTACAACGTCATGTAAAATGTGACTAGATATGATGTATTTGGAGAAATTAATCTTATTTATCTAAATCTAATAGTCGCTACAATTGTAGTACCATACTCAAGTTGTTTTCGATATGATATTTGAATCTCTATTTTGTATGCCTCTCAATCAATTAAATCTTCGGAATTTTAATGTATCGATGTACAAACCTATTGATGTATCGACTTATTAAATTATGATGATTAATTTTATATTTAACTATTGTTTGTATGAAATATAATTTTACTTAACCTTTTCTTTTTAATTTTAAAGATTTAAGCTACTTTCTCAAATTATTTGAGTTTTTTGTAATAACAATTGGAGAAATTTAGTCCTAAATATCAATTACCTGTGTAGTTGTGAGAAGATAAATACAATATGAACAATTAGAAACACTGTAAACTAGTTTTTGGTAATCAACATAATTATTTATAAATTTATTGGTATCTTTTAAAAGAAAAATAAAATGTGTGGTAACAATTGTATAAAAGATCTATGTTGAAAACTTGAACTCACAAATCTTTAATACTAAACCACTTAATCAATATGGGTACCAATTTTAGGGACTTCTGGCTTGTCTTACGATCAATTAGAAGTTGGATATAGTACTACACGCTTATATGTGGAATTACTAGGTTATGTTTATGTCGCCAGTTTTTGAATTTTTTTTTTTTTTAATATAATATAAAGAGATATAAGCAAAGGATGCGGATGAAACCTGCTTGGTCCCCGATGTTTAGATGCTCTTCGCCTTATAAAAAAAATGGATACCAATGCCTACAAATTTGTATAACAGTTTCTAAGATTTTATCGTAATTTCTTCTATTATTTTCATTATATGTTTTTTTACAAATTTATTTTCATTATAGTTAAATCATTAAATTATTTATAGGTATGTCAGGTACTTTTTTTTATGGATATCAAAGAATATATTTTTTTATCAAGTGGTCTAATGGTTAGAAATTTCACCCTTATAAAATACAATAAATAAATAGAGTGTTCGAAATTCGAATTCTGACTCCTGCATATAAAATGTGATGTTGCCGCTAAGTTCATGGATATCAAAGAATTCATTGATTGTTTTTTTTATTTCTTTTTCAATAAGTGATTTACACATAATTTTAGGTTTTATTTGAGTTTTTCCTTTGTGATTTATACGTTTGTCCCGCCTTAGTACGGAGTTGTTTGTTATACTGTCTTCGTACGATGCTTGTTTTGTTTAAATTTGCAGATTGTTTCAATCCAAAATCAAAGCAGATCCAATAATTTTATAGCCGTCAACGTTGCAGATCCGGAGAAGTGACTATTCCGGACACTTGGGTTTTAGTATATCAATTGTAGGCTTTGTCATATTTGTAGACATTGAGCCGTTTTATGCTATTAACTCGAATGTTGTGAGCTTTCTCAGATTCATCATTTTTAGTTTTTAGCGAATTTGAATATGTAATAATTTCGATTGATGTACTCTGACAATTTGAACCCTCTTCTCATCGCGCCACGCTGGGATCTCATCGTGGGTACGATGGTTGCGCTGTTTATTACGTTTTTGCCTTTTTTTGCTGTTTTTTCCACTTTTCTTGCTTCTGGGCCAAATAACTTCACTTTTCCAGGTATTTGCTTACTTCTGGTCTTCAATTGCTATTAAAACTACCCGTATTTACTACTAAAAACATAATATAATTGACTGTCATCCGGTATCTTTATGGGTCGGGTTGATGGTTTTCTTTCGTGGCTTGGAGACTGCGGAGTATCTTCTAAGAATGGGATTAGAAGTACCTCTATTAGGCCGTGTTTGTTTTTAGCTTTATTCATTGGTGACCCGCTTGTATCCAACACCATTGTTTTATAATTCCACTTTTCCCGGTCTTTGCTCGTCTTGTGCAGAGACCAGTTATTATTAATATATATTTTGCCGTTAAAAAAAAAGAAAGCCTAGTGGCAATTTCACCCTTAAGGTGGATGACCGAAGTTCGAACTTCAATCCCTAGATATATAATGCAATATCCCTGTCAATAAGTTCACAGGACCTCTCAGTTATTAAATTAAAGAGGATATACTCGGTTAAAAATAATAATTAAAGAGACTATAAAAAATTTCTGAATATATGAACAAAAAAATAATCTCTAGGTATAAATGAATTCTTTGTGTAGGTTCCTGATTAATTAAGGTATTAATCAAATTCAATTAAGAAAACACGCAAATTTTAATTATTTATTCCTCTTTAATATAATTTCAATAATATTTAATTATTATAATTTTTTAAATAATAAGAATACTTTTTTCTTTTAAAAACCATTCACTCAGTTTTTTTTTGTTTTTTTTTATCAAGTAGCCTAGTGGCAATTTCCCCTTTAAGGTGGATGACCGAAGTTCGAACATCAATCCCTAGATATATGATGCAATATCCATATCAATTGAGCTAAGTTCACCGGACCTCTTAGTTATTAATTTAATTAAAAAGGATATATTCAGTTAAAAATAATAAATAAAGAGACTATAAAAAAATTTCTGGATATTTGAAAAAAAAAATCTCTAGGTATAAATGAATTCTTTGTGTAGGTTCCATTAATTAAGGTATATTAATCAATTCAATTAAGAAAACACGCAAATTTCAACTACTTATTCCCCTGTTTCTCTTCCTTCATCATTGTGCATTGCATTGCATCACTTCAACCTTGCTCTGTTTTCCCACTTCACCCTCTTAGCACCCCCATCTACCACAACATGTACCAGCCAAACCAGCGCCCCGCCATGAACACTATCCTATGCCGCATCCTCTCTATCTTAACGGCCATCGTAATAATCCTCGGTGTCATCATCTTGATCGTATATTTCGTCTTCAAACCCCGTTACCCAGAGATCCGAGTCGATTCAGCCGAACTCACCTCACTCAATTTCACCGGCAACTACCTCTCCGCTAAATGGGACATCAAATTCATCGTCTCAAATCCGAACAAAAAACTCGACATCACGTACAACCTCATTTCCTCCGGTGTGTTTTACGGCAAAGATAAAAACCAATTTGGGAACATAGCAACCACTAAACTTCAACCCTTTTACCAACCAAAAAAGAGCAAGACATTGTTTCCTGTCCATTTCGAGACTTACAATACATACGTCGGTAATGTTGTTGCTAATGGCATTACCGACGGACGGATTCGTGGATCAGTGAAATTTGGTGTGGTGTTTAATGCGGGAGATTCTATGGTACATTCCTTTTTTGGACTGTTTTGGTGCAGTCCTTTTTTTTAACCAATAGAATTCATTTTAATTCTTACATCAGCGCAAGTCTATGGTAATCCTTTTTTTAAACAAACTTTTATTTATTGCATATGAGTCCCCCATCAAGTAAATATTCATTTAGAAATTACAAACAAAAATAATAATTTATTTCAATTAAAAAAAAATCATGCCTAAAAAAAACCATCAATATGTCAATTAAAAATAAAATCATACTTAAATCCCCAAATAATATATGTGATAACATCCATTTTCTTTCTAACATCAAGAAAACCCTAAATCCCAAATTAAAAAACCATCTCAATATCTGTATCACAAATTTAAGCTCAAATTCCATGTTCTTGTCAAATTTCATCTATGCTATCACTTCGTACCAAAATCAGTGTTTTTATTTATTTTTTTTTTTTTGTAGAAACAGTATTTTTATATTTTATTTTATAAAAAAGTGAAGTTATTTATTATTTTATAATAACCGAACTATACATCTAGTTTGTTAAAAAAAAAAGATTAATGTGAAAATTGTTGAGTAATTATAGGAGATAATCACTCAACTATTAAATATACAGATAATCACAACAAAAAATTAATATTAAACATTTGGGGCTTGATTTACATTAAATTATTATCATTATTATTGATTATTACTTAAAGCTTAAAACGAAACAACAGATTTCAAACGAAATAAGGGGCACCACCAATTTTCTCATTGATGACCAGCTATTAATATTCATTTCTCTTTTGTAACAAAAAATAAAAAACCATTCAGATTAAAAATAAAAAAACTATTAATATTAAAAAAAAAATTGATTTTACCAATCCATTAAGAATATTTTATTTTACCAATTCATTAAGCATATCATCTCGCAATACAATTTGTAACTAATAATGAGACAAATTTTTGAAAATAAACTACAAAGTTCAACTAAATAATTTGCATGAAATAAGCCTGCAAAATTTAATCACGATGTAACAGACCATAGCAGATTTCATCTGAAATACTCAACGTTGATTAGCAGATTTCATCACTTGTTGTAACAGACCATAGCATGAATTTGAATTTTTCCCAACACTCATTCCATATATTGGGTATACGGGTGGTACGTGCATTCATACATTGGAGAGAATTGTCTGTTTGTGCTTGTAACATCCACAAGTGATTTTGAGAACTGAGAATTTTCAATTTTAGTGATTTTGAGACTTAGAGATGAAAGGAAGTGATGATGAAGAGAGGTTTCAATTTCTTTTTCTTTTTTTTTTTTTGATATCGTATAAAGCCAAAGTAACTGACTTTGTTTCTTTTTTTTTTTTTCAATCACAATTAAAATAAAAAATAATTTAAATATTGGGGTAGTTTTATAACTTTTAATATAATAGAGACTTAGTTGAAATATTATTTGATATAAAGATACATGGTAGGTACCATATAAGTGGTTTGTACCATATAATTAAAAATTAGTCAATACTTCATTCTCATTGGTCAGATTAAGACTGCACCAAAACAGTCCAAATAAGGGTTGCACCATAGAATTTTCCGTTTAATGCTATTATTAAGCGTACAGGTTGGTTTCATCCTAAGGATAGTTTGTTGAAGGTTTCATGCAATCCTATGAACTTTGTACCTTCGACCAACACTGCTGTTTGGGTCTTACAACGTCCTTTAAAATGTGACTAGATATGATATATTTGGAGAAATTAATCTTTTTTATCTAAATTTAATAGTCGCTACAATTGTAGTACCATACTCAAGTTGTTTTAGATATGATATTTGAATCTCTATTTTGTATACATCTCGATCAATTAAATCTTCGGAATTTTAATGTTTTTTATTTTACGTTGATCGCAACTATTTATCTATCAATTAATATCAGTGATTTGATTGTATATAATAAACTGAAATAAATGGCTGAGATTGTATCAACATTATTCTACTTGTGAAGATGATTCAAACTTATTCTGTTACACGGTGTAACAAATCGAGAGAATATAATTTTTATAGGTATGTCAGGTACTTTTTTTTTTATGGGTATCAAAGAATATATTTTTTTATCAAGTGGTATAATGTTTAGAAATTTCACCTTTATAAAAGACGGTAAATAAATAGAGTGTTCGAAATTCGAATTCCGACTCCTACATATAAAATGTGATGTTTTCGCTAAGTGATTTACACATAATTTTAGGTTTTATTTGAGTTTTTCCTTTGTGATTTATCGGTTTGTCCCGCCTTAGTGCGGAGTTGTTTGTTATCCCGTCTTCGTACGGTGTTTGTCCCATCTTCGTACGATGTTTGTTTTGTTTAAATTTGCAGATTTATTTCAATCAAAAATCAGAGCAGATTCAATGATTTTAGAGCTGTCAACGTTGCAGATCCGGAGACATGAATATTCCGGACACTTGGATTTTATTATATCAATTGTAGGCTTTGTCATATTTGTAGACATTGAGCCATTTTATGCTAATAACTCGAATGATGTGAGCTTGTTCGCAGATTCATCATTTTTAGTTTTTAGCGAATTTAAATATGTAATGATTTCGATTGATGCACTCTGTCAATTTGAATGAATGAATATCATTTTTTTCGTAAAAAAAAAAAAAAAAAACTTATGAGAATGAGCTTCCCATTCATAATAAAATATAATAATTATATACTATTTGAACCAATTTTTATTTTTTATTTTTTTATAACGTATTTGAACCAAGTTATTGTATTTATGTTTAATGATTTGTGTAAATCTTAGTTATTAAGAAATCAAAATAAATTTTGTCATAAAAAGAAAAAATAAATCAAAATAAATATAAAAAGCAATGATACAATATTTTCTACACAATTAATCGTTTCACACTGTTATAGGTATGAAATTGTTTAAGCAAAAATAATTGGTAAGAAAGAAAAGTGCTTTCTTTAGTTTCCAAATAATAAAATTTTATTTTGAGAAAAGTTATGTTTTATTTTAAGAAATATAGTTTCATACACATTTATTTAAAACTAGTAAAAACACTGAGCTTTCGCACGGGTCGTAACGTTACGATGATATTTTTTTAAGTTATAGTTTGGTAATCAAAATTTGTTGTAATTATAAATATTTAAATTGAAAGAAACAATTATATATAGAACATATTTATATATCAGTTAGAATTTACCACGTATAAAATAGTTTTTTAAAATTTTTATTAGTTAAAACTTGTTTCACATATGATAATTATTTTGAATTTTTTATCAGTGATAATTTATCACGTATATGATAGTTAAAATTTATATATCAGTTAGAATTTATCCCGTGTAAAATAATTTTTTTGGAAATTTTTATTAGTAAGAACTTGTCTCACATATGATAATTATTTTGAATTTTTTTTATCAGTGATAATTTATCCTATATATTATAGTTAAAATTTATATATCAGTTACAATTTATCCCGTGTAAAAGAGGAGAGAAGAGGAAATAAGAAGTAAGCGATGATGTTGGGTGAGAGATTGAGTAATATAAAAATATGTTTCATTTGAAATTTGAATATCATAGTTTGCTTCTGACGGTCGGCTCTGCAAGTGCACAGAATCGCTACCAAGTAATAAAGTGATAAGTTGATGGGTCAGGTTAATGGTTTTCTTTGGTGGCTTGGAGACTGCGGAGTATCTTCTAAGAATGGGATTAGAAGTACCTCAATTAGGCCGTGTTTGTTTTTAACTTTATTCATTGGTGATCCGCTTATATACGGCACCATTGTTTTGTAGTTCCGCTTTTCCCGAACTTTGCCCGTCTTGTGCAGAGACCAGTTATTATTAATATATATTTTGCCGTTAAAAAAAAAAAAAAAAAACCTAGTGGCAATTTCACCCTTAAGGTGGATGACCGAAGTTCGAACTTCAATCCCTAGATATATAATGCAATATCCCTGTCAATTGACCTAAGTTCACGGAACCTCTCGGTTATTAAATTAAGGCTTAATTACACATTTGGTCCCTTACGTTTATTTTAGGTTTCAATTTGGTCCCTTACGTTTAAAAAGAATCAATTTGGTCCCTTACGTTTCCATTATGTTTCAATTTAGTCCTTTCCGTTAGTTTTGTCACTAACACCGTTTGAATTATACACGTGTCACTGTGTCAAAGTGTCCACGTGTCAGTCCACATATGCAAATTGACTGCCACATGTGACAAAATTGACGGAAAGGACTAAATTGAAACCTAATGGAAACGTAAGGGACCAAATTGATACTTTTTAAACGTAAGAGGCCAAATTGAAACTTAAAATAAACGTAAGGGACCAAATGTGTAGTTAAGCCTTAAACTAAAGAGGATATATTCGGTTAAAAATAATAATTAAAGAGACTATAAAAAATTTCTGGATATTTTACCAAAAAAACATCTCTAGGTATAAATGAATTCTTTGTGTAGGTTCCTGATTAATTAAGGTGTATTAATCAAATTCAATTAAGAAAACACGCAAATTTTAATTATTTATTCCTCTGTTTCTCTCCCCAGTATTTGTATCACAACGTTTCTCTCTCATTTTGTCCATCGCATTGCATCAAAGAGTGCTTTGTTTTCCACTTTTCAACTTTGCTCTGTTTTCCTACTTCACCCTCTTAGCACCCCGCCATCTAGCACAACATGTACCAACCAGACCAGCGCCCCGCCATGAACACTATCCTATGCCGCATCCTCTCTATCTTAACGGTCATCGTAATAATCCTCGGTGTCATAATCTTGATCGTATATTTCGTCTTCAAACCCCGTTACCCAGAGATCCGAGTCGATTCAGCCGAACTCACCTCACTCAATTTCACCGGAAACTACCTCACCGCTAAATGGGACATCAAATTCATCGTCTCAAATCCGAATAAAAAACTCGACATCACATACAACCTCATTTCTTCCGGTGTGTTTTACGGCAAAGATAAAAACCAATTCGGGAACATAGCAACCACTAAACTCCAACCCTTTTACCAACCAAAAAAGAGCAAGACATTGTTTCCTGTCCATTTCGAGACTTACAATACGTACGTCGGTAATGTTGTTGCAAATGGCATTACTGACGGACGGCTTCGTGGATCATTGAAATTTGGTGTGGTGTTTAATGCTATTATCAAGCGTACAGGTTGGTTTCATCCTAAGGATAGTTTGTTGAAGGTTTCATGCAATCCTATGAACTTTGTACCTTCGACCAACACTGCTGTTTGGGTTTTACAACGTCCCGTAAAATGTGACTAGATATGATATATTTGGAGAAATTAATTTTTTTTTTATCTAAATCTAATAGTCGCTACAACTGTAGTACCATAGTCAAGTTGTTTTAGATATGATATTTGAATCTTTATTTTGTATACATCTCGATCAATTAAATCTTCGGAATTTTAATGTTTTTTATTTTACGTTGATCTCAACTATTTATCTATCGATTAATATCATTGATTTGATTGTATATTGTTCTGGGCCGAGCATCGAGCTCGAGCATCAGAAGGTGTCGAACATACACGATCCGAGCAAGACTCCAACGGTCTGATACTCTTACGTATCTGTTAACACCAAAATTATAAGATTTATGGTATTGAGAAAGTCTTGGTGTTTGAATTTAAAAGAAGGAAAAAACTAATTTCGATCGGCATGTGTATTTCGACTAAGATTAATTTATATATGTATACTTGTCGAATTATTGGTTTGAGGTTCCAATTGCCAAAATGTTAATTGATACATGCATGCTATCAAGTATTAATCCAAGTACATATATGTTATTCAAAAAAGTGGTCGAATTGGTATATTGTGTTTCACTTTAATCCATTGTTAATACCATAAATATATATATATTTGGTCGAAAAAGGTTAATATATATATAATAGAAGTTATTAAGTTGGGAGGAACGTGGCAGCATGTTAATGCCATGAGGTCGAATTCTATCTTGCTCTTTCTCAATTTAATACAGACTTATATATATATATTGGTTTAAGTTGAAAAATCTAGAAGTTATCAACGTGAAGCAAGGCAGAAGCATGCAATTGGGCGTTATCTTTATTTGTCTTGTAATTATGCCAAGTGTAAGGCTACTATTAGAAGTTATTTCCTGTTTTAACTTAGACCGTAGGATCTAGTGGTAGTTTTTCCTGCAAGGTCTATATATATCTGTTTGTAATAAGAACAAAGGGTTGAATCCTATTTTATGAAAGTCTTGCAACACCCACGCCGCGGTGGCAAACGGGTTCAAGGGACGGACATAGATGGATTCCAACCACTATTTACATTCAAATGCAATTTAATCTTTCAAGTCCTTTAAAGTTTCTGCACTTTATCATTCCGTTGCAATTTATCTTCAGGTTCTTTAACTTTTATTTGCAAATCATTTAACAAGTTTATGCAAATTTACTTTAATCCTTTTTGTATTTTAATTTGATCATTCGACTTCGTGTCGAATCAGTCTGTTTTTAATGCATTTAATGCAAATCAGACAATAAATGTTCAAGTAAAAATGATGAACATTCATATTTTTCTAGAAAATAACACACAAATATGTTCCGAGATTTACTAGTTGATCTCTCAAGTAATTAATTTAAACTAGCGGTTGTTTACCAAAAATCAGTGTAAACAAATTGGCACGCCCAGTGGGACTGTTTTGTGTGTTATTTTCTTTTTGAAAAATTTTACAAAGATTGAAATATGAAAAGTTTTAGTCTTTGAGTGGCCTCTAATGATTGATCATGGTGATTTAATTTCTATGGTTAACAATTATTATGAGAATATTGATATTTTTGGGCAAATTGTGAATCAAATATTGGCTATAAGAAACGGTTTTCGAAACCGTAGTGAAAATGGTTTTCGAAACCATAATTTTTAGAGGCCATATTATCTTAGCAATTTGAATTGTTTACGTTCATCATGTAAAAGATTGAATTGCTTTTAACTCCAAGTGGTATGGAGAAGTTTTTAATAAAATAAAATTCAAGAAAACAATGATCGAAATTGTTTTCTAATAATTAATGTGTATATACTTCATTTCATGAATCAAATTTGGTTGGGTACGGTTAAGCCAATATTTAGAAGATTCAAATTAAATTTTGAAGAAACACTTTGCCATGCATGATGCTAACATGGAAGTTGTTTTTAAAATTGGTAAAGTGGTCAAAATTTTGTTGATCATATCAAGTATGAAAAGATGAGTGAAATATTGGTCAAACACGGTTCGAGGGATGCCGTAAAACTGATTGAATTTTTATATTTTATCTCATTCTAAGAATAATGTTCTCGACCAAACATTTTATTAAGATGTAGACTCTATTGTTGACCAAAACAATGGTAAAGTATTACCATGTTTCTTTCGACAAAAAATAAAAAAAATGTGGTGATGACGTCGGAATCATCTTCTCTAAAATTTGGTCTTGTTTCTTTTAAAAGAGGTCATTAAGTGTTTTCTCTAAATTGGTGGCATGATTAAAAATGTTATTCCTCTCACTTCATTCGAGAAACAACATTTTTGGGGGCCTCTGTTAACACCAAAATTATAAGATTTATGGTATTGAGAAAGTCTTGGTGTTTGAATTTAAAAGAAGGAAAAAACTAATTTCGATCGGCATGTGTATTTCGACTAAGATTAATTTATATATGTATACTTGTCGAATTATTGGTTTGAGGTTCCAATTGCCAAAATGTTAATTGATACATGCATGCTATCAAGTATTAATCCAAGTACATATATGTTATTCAAAAAAGTGGTCGAATTGGTATATTGTGTTTCACTTTAATCCATTGTTAATACCATAAATATATATATATTTGGTCGAAAAAGGTTAATATATATATATAATAGAAGTTATTAAGTTGGGAGGAACGTGGCAGCATGTTAATGCCATGAGGTCGAATTCTATCTTGCTCTTTCTCAATTTAATACAGACTTATATATATATATATATATATATATTGGTTTAAGTTGAAAAATCTAGAAGTTATCAACGTGAAGCAAGGCAGAAGCATGCAATTGGGCGTTATCTTTATTTGTCTTGTAATTATGCCAAGTGTAAGGCTACTATTAGAAGTTATTTCCTGTTTTAACTTAGACCGTAGGATCTAGTGGTAGTTTTTCCTGCAAGGTCTATATATATCTGTTTGTAATAAGAACAAAGGGTTGAATCCTATTTTATGAAAGTCTTGCAACACCCACGCCGCGGTGGCAAACGGGTTCAAGGGACGGACATAGATGGATTCCAACCACTATTTACATTCAAATGCAATTTAATCTTTCAAGTCCTTTAAAGTTTCTGCACTTTATCATTCCGTTGCAATTTATCTTCAGGTTCTTTAACTTTTATTTGCAAATCATTTAACAAGTTTATGCAAATTTACTTTAATCCTTTTTGTATTTTAATTTGATCATTCGACTTCGTGTCGAATCAGTCTGTTTTTAATGCATTTAATGCAAATCAGACAATAAATGTTCAAGTAAAAATGATGAACATTCATATTTTTCTAGAAAATAACACACAAATATGTTCCGAGATTTACTAGTTGATCTCTCAAGTAATTAATTTAAACTAGCGGTTGTTTACCAAAAATCAGTGTAAACAGTATCGTAACGGCCGTAAACCGGAATGATGAGCATTTACTGCACATCAAGGCCTCCAAGCCGTTTTCCGGCAGCCACTTGATGGCCATTAATGCCATCAAGGGCCTTGGCCCAGCGCTGGGGCTATATATATGTGACTCCACTTCATTTGCAAGGTACGCATAATTTTAGCCAAGAAAACCTTTACACACAAACTGACTTGAGCGTCGGAGTGCCTGCAGGTACACAACCCCCCTCCGCTTCAACAGGGGTCTCAAACGCTCTCAACCACCGCAAACGCCGGCGAAGTCGCATCATTCTGGTCAACGCGATCATATATAATAAACTGAAATATGTGATTGAGATTGTATCTACACTATTCTACCTGTGGAGATGATTCAAACTTATGCTGTTACATGGTATAACAATTGGAGAGAATATAATTTTTTTCTTCGATATGTTTGGTACCGATGTACAAACCTATTGATGTATCGACTTATTGAATGATGATTAATTTTATATTTAGCTATTGTTTGTATGAAATCCTTTCTTTTAAATCTTAAAGATTTAAGCTACTTTCTCAAATTATTTGAGTTTTCCGTAACAACAATGGGAGAAATTTAGTCCTAAATATCAATTATCTATGTAGTAATGTGAGAAGATAAATACAATATGAACAATTAGAAAAACTTTAAACCATTTTTTGGACATCAACATAATTATTTATAAATTTATTGGTATCGTTTAAAAGAAAAATAAAATGTGTGGTAACAAATGTATAAAAGATCTATGGTTGAAAACATGAACTCACAAATCGTTTATACTAAACCACTTAATCAATATGGGTGGGTACCAATACCTACAAATTTGTATGATAGTTTCTAAGATTTTATCATAGTTTCTTCTATTATTTTCATTATAGGTTTTTTACTAAATTTTTTTCATTATAGTTAAATTATTTAATTTCGACAAGTAAATTTTTTATAGGTATGTCAGGTACTTTTTTTTATGGATATCAAAGAATTTTTTTTATAATCTAATTGTTATAAATTTCACCCTTATAAAATGAATAAATAGAATGTCCGGAGTTCGAATTCCAACTTCTACATATAAAATGTGATGTTGCCGCTAAACTCATAAGGTGGATATCAAAGAATTCAACTTATGAGAATGAGATCCCCATTCATAATAAAATGGTTTAACTACACATTTGGTCCCTTACGTTTATTTTAGGTTTCAATTTGGTCTCTTACGTTTAAAAAGTATCAATTTGGCCCCTTACGTTTATTTTAAGTTTCAAGTTAGTCCTTTCCGTTAGTTTTGTCATTAACACCGTTTGAATAGTACACGTGTCAGTGTGTCCAAGTGTCACGTGTCAGTCCACGTATGCAAATTGACTGTCACATGTGACAAAATTGACGCAAAGGACCAACTTGAAACCTAAAATAAACGTAAGGGACCAAATTGATACTTTTTAAACGTAAGGGACCAAATTGAAACCTAAAATAAACGTAAGGGACCAAATGTATAGTTAAGCCTAATAAAATATAATAATTATATACTATTTTTGAACCAATTTATTTATTTATCTTTATATAGTATATTTTTTTTTGAACAAGCCAAAATAATATATATTAACGAAAAACAGTCTCCTCAGCACAAGATGTGTCAAGATATACAACCAAATTTTACAAATAGTCATAGAAAGAAATACAAACAATCATACAAGGCCAAACATAGCAAAAGACTAGACCACCACTTATGGTAGTTTGAGACGAAAGCAACACTTGTTGTCTTCAACCACCTATAGAAAAAGAGTTTGATCTTGTCCAACAACTGATGAGGAGTACTGGTTGAACAATCTGTGATTTCTTTTCGTCCACACAACTCAAACGTCAGCAAGCCAAATGAGCTGTAAAATATCCTTCAAAAAAGAAAAGAAATCAATAATAAAAATATGTTAATTGTATTTATGTTAATAATTTGTTTAAATCTTAGTTATTAAGAAATCAAAATATCCTTCAAAAAAGAAAAGAAATCAAAATAAATATAAACAGCAATGATACAATATTTTCTACACAATTAATCGTTTCACACTGTTATATTTGTACAACCAATCTATATACAATGTACACTTATAGGTATGAAATTTTTTAAGCAAAAATAACTGGTAAGAAAGCAAGTCTTGGAAAAGTGCTTTCTTTAGTTTCCAAATAATAAAATTTTATTTTGAGAAAAGTTATGTTTTATTTTAAGAAATATAAGTTTTCCTAATTAAATTTCAAACACGTTTATTTAAAAAATCCCACTTTCATTTTAAAAAAGGTTATTTTGACCAAAATTTAATCATTTCATGAAAAAAAGAAGCAAAATATCATTATTTATAAGTATTATATTAATTTTCTACAAAATTAATATAATACTTATCCGAAAAAGGACATTGTATTTTATATGCAGAGGCCGGTGTTCGAACCCCGGACATCCTACTTATCCGCCTTTAAAGGTAAAATTTCTAGTTACCAGGTTACTTGACAAAAAAAAATTACTGACAATTTTAGTCAATAATATTTAATTATTATAATTTTTAAATAATCGGAAATACTTTTTCTTTTAAAAATCATTCACTCAGTTTTTTATTTTTTATTTTGTCAAGTGGTTTAGTGGCTAGAAATTTCACTATTAAGGTGGATAATTTTAAAAACCATTAGTTTTTTATTTTTTATTTTGTCAAGTAGTCTAGTGGTTAAAAATTTCACCATTAAAGTGGATAAGTGGGATGACCGGAGTTCGCACCTCAATCCCAGCATATATAATGCAATATCCTTGTAGTTAAGCTCCCTGAACCCCTCAATTATTAATTTAAAGAGGATATATTCAGTCAAAAATAATAATTAAAAAGACTATAAAATTTTATGGGTATTTGACCAAAAAATAAAAAATCTCTAGGTATAAATGAATTCTTTGTGTTGGTTACTGATTAATTAAGGTGTATTAATCAATTAATCAATTCAATTAAGAAAACACGCAAATTTTAATTATTTATTCCTCTGTTTCTCTTCCTTAATCCCCTGTATTTGCATCACAACGTTTCTCTCTCATTTTTTTCTCTGAAACACTGTCAATGGCAACACCCACCAACGACAAAAACAATAGCACCTCCTACCCACCACCACAAAATCCACCACCCTCCGTCGCCGCATCTCATCCCTATGCATATCATCCACCACCATTCTATCAACAACCAGCAACCATATTAACCTACCAACAACCCCAATCCGCCGCGAAATCTTTCCTCTGCTGCTTCCTTTCTCTCATAACCGCCATTGTAGCTATACTCTTCATCACTGTCACAATCAGATACTTCATTCTCAAACCACGTTTCCCTGAATTTAGAGTCAATTCAGCTACACTCACCTCATTAAATTTCAATAATAATAACTCTGGTCTCACCGCTAAATGGGATATCTCACTCATCGTCTCAAATCCAAACAAAAAACTCGAAATCACATACGACGCCATTGCCGCCGGTATCTTTTATGGAAATGAGCTTGAGCTTCTAGCATCAACTCAACTTGCACCTTTTAACCAACCAAAACAGAGCACGAATATGATCGGAGTACAATTCCAAATTCTCAATGAGTATATTGATAACAGTGTTGCTAATGGTATTGTTGATGGAAGATTACGTGGGTTTATGCAATTTGGGATGGTGTTGAAAGTTTTGATTAAGCTCAATGGTTTGTTTCACCCAAATGATTTTCTCTTGAAGGTTACATGTGTACCTTTGAATTTTGGAATGTCGAACAACATTAACAATGTTACTTGGGTTTTATTTAGTGGTTTAGATTGTAGCATATGATGATGATGTTAAATGTTAATGATCCATGTATCATGTCCTGGGAATGTGTTTGTTCATTTTTTTATAAATTTATTATCATGATTTAATAAAAATTATATGGAAATTATCATTGGGTTATCATATTATATGTTTAAAGTTTTCACCATTATCTAGTTGTAAGTTATGGTTTTAAATTCTTTTTCTATAACCGTTTTGCCCTATAATTGTTGTGTGATTTTAAATCATGTGTACGATCGCATCGTAATCGTAATCATATTAAAAATTACATCAGACAATTTAGGTCATTTTTGTTCAAATAATCACTAGTACAGAAAACACTTTTTACAGCTGGCCAAAAACCCATTTTACATATGAAGCTTGTGAATATTGAAACCATATGTAAATACTACTCCATATAGCTTTTCACATCTGATATATGTTCGTCAGATGTAAATTACTTAAGTAATATGTCATTTTGCTACTAGTGAAGTTACAATTTATGAACGCAAAATCCTAATCCACGTTAAATTTAATGAAAAATCATGCTTTTAACAATCTCTGCAATCATGTATTTGAAGCATCTTCGTATCAATAATTATGGAATAAACTAAAACTCCATAATGGTGGTTAAATAGTGTAACGGCATAATAGTATCATTTTATATAGTTTATGGAAATTTAAAACTCCGTTGAAGAGTGTAACTAAAACTCCGTTGAAGAGTGTCTTTGGAGAAAGGATCCTCTTATGTTGGAAAAGAATTTGAGGAAATAACGTGAGAATCTAAACCATTGAATTCAAAATATAGAATAATATTTAAATTTAAGAGAAATTGTGTAAAGTTGATCAATGGTTGAAAAGTGAAAATTGAGTGGAAAAAAATTGAGAGGATTCTCGTGTCTTTGACAAATAAAGTTGATTCTTCCCTATTAATTGATTTTTTTTTCATACACAAAGAGTTTGTGATAGAATTAACAAAAAACAAAATTTTATCATACTATCTTTAATTTTTTATTATTTTACAAATTCACTTTTTAATAAGTGTTTGCTGTATTGTTTTATTTCCAGGAAAAGCACCTTGTATGTTTTAAAGTAGTACTACTTTTTGTATTTGGATTTGTTGCGTAACAAAAGCACGTGGTTATACGCTGTAATTGATCTCGACGATTAATTTTATATTAGAAGGCTTAGATTATACATGCACTAAAATAGTTTTGATCGTTGATTGAAATCGAACAGCTAATGTTGTAAGTGTAACTGCGTTGACCCAGTTACAATAGGAAATTTGTTTCCCTACTTTATAGTGGTACACTAATGATGAAAGATGGAGTAACATAATATTTATATGATTAAACTATTCTCAAAATTACTTTAGTCCTTTAGTTTTTTTTCCATTTAAACCATTTATCTTGTGAAATATATATTGCTTTAGTCTTTTATCTTTTCTTATTTTTTATTAAAAAAATGCTGAAACTTTATTTATTTTTTAAATAACTTTTTATTATAATTCACCAAATTCAAATTTTGATGAACATTATTCATCATCTTCATCTTCTTCCTTAAGAAAAAAAACTCAACACACCTTCATTTAGATAGATCTATGTATTATATTAGCAAATTCATACACATTCCCCTTGACCAAATACTGACTTAAACGTTGAATGCTAATATTTTTGCATTGCAGCCACATTTTCTCTATACATAAAGCTCACCACCACCACAAGTTACACCTTCATCTCATCAGGGGAACTATCCATTCTGCCTGTTCATAGAAAAAAATTCGATAAACCTAATTTGAAAAACAATTGACCTATATTGACGAAAAAAATCGATTACTAAACGTGCATTTTTATATATATCATAAATGCGCCGGAGAAGACGTGTGATGAATTTTGCCCACACTATAAAGAAATGTCTTTTTTTCTTTCTTCTCATAAGTTTCAAAAAAGAAAACTTCTTTTAAGAATATTTGGGCTTGATTTTGCCCAATCAGCTTTTATTTTGATATTTTCTTTTCCGACCCCCATGTTTCTTTTATACTTCTTGAGTTTCCAATTTTTCCCTTGCAAAAAAATACGGTTTCTAGAAACCGAAATTTACTCTGAATTTTCACTAGAAAAAATTCGATTTCTGCGAATCGAATATTTCTGCAAGGGCAAAATTAGAATATTAGAGGGTATAAAAGAATCACGAGGGGTCGAAAGAGAAAACATCTTTTATTTTATCTAATATTTGGAAAATTTCTCATCCCACTACCCACTTTCTCACCCACCCCCTGAAAATTCCATTTTTGCCCTTGGTCAAAAAATTCGGAACGCGCTTTCCGAATTTTTTTAGTTCAAATTTGGAAAAAATTCGGAAAACACATTCCGAAATTGTTTTTAAAGGCAAAAAAAATTCGGAAAACGCGTTCCGAAAGGAATTTCCAGGGGGTGGGTGAGAAAGTGGGTAGGTGGGATGAGAAATTTTCTAATATTTGGCCTTATGTTTTTGGTCAATTTGGGCTTCATGTTTGCTACAGTATATTTGGGCCATGACACGCCAATTTATCAAAGGCACCCCACACGAATTCAGGGGTGTTCAAATTCAAACAAATCTAAAATAAAACACAAGCCGATCTAACAAAAGCAAAAATTGCACAAAACTTAATATTATTGGATGTCTTTGATTGTCCTTTTGTGAAAATTGTTCGGCACGAAAATTGGATTACGTTTTCAAAATTTAATAAACCAAATCAAATCAAAAGCTTAAATGAGATTACACATGTATATATGAAAACAAGGTCTTGAATTTTACCTCAAGCTTGGGAATCCAACAATTTAAAACTATTAGGGAGATTATTTTTTACACACAAATTTTTTAATACTTATTTATTTTTTTATTAGTGATTCCAGTTTACTAATACTTTTTAAGTTGAGTTTGAGGAATTTGTGCTTACGTTAGTAGTATTAAGTATTAACATTATTCAAAAAATTATAAAATGGATGTGTGAGACTGCTGATGTCGACAACTAAAATATAGGGGAGTTTCATTTCAAATACTCTATTAAAAACTTGCTCAAGTTAGAAATTATCTTAGATATTATTAATCAACTTTTCTTGAACAAAACATATTAAGCCCTTGAAATCAATAGATTATTGAAAAGGAGAATGTTATGAGTGCCTAAAGATTTTAGTTAAAAAAAATCAAAGGAAGTATTTTACATAAAAGAATTATCTAATTATACTTTTTGCAACATCCTATTTACATAATAAAATGAAAGACTTCGACGTCAACGTTGCAAATTTTGGAGTATGAATATTCCGATTACTTTTATTTTGTCATATTTATATGCACTTTCATGATGACGCTGTATGCTATTAACTTGGGTGCTGCAAGTTTGTTTATATACACCTTTTTCAGTTTTTAGCAATTTTGATTTTGTAATGATCTTTGTATCTTCAATTTGAATGAATGAATACAGTTTTTTAGTAAAAATAAATAAAAAAAATGAAACTTTAGAAAAGAAAAGTGTAAATATTATTATTTTCTATACTAATTTTTTTTTTGGCCGGAGGGAGTACTTAACACCATCTCATTTAAAATATTACTCTTTCCGGTCCTTAATATAGGAAGACATTCATTTTTTAGATATATTAAAAAATTGATGTATCTAGACTATATTATATACTAGATATATTCATTTTTAATATATCTAAAAGGTCAACTTCTTCTTAATTATACTTCCTCCGGTCCTAAATATAAAAAAAAATTATTGTTTAGATTCATTGAGAATATAATGCATCTGATTCATAATAGGGATCAAATACATTAGATTCTCAATGAATCTAATAAATAAATTTTCTCTTATATTTAAGACTGTAGGGAGTATTAAAGGAGTAGAAGGAGTAGTATGCATGCAATCTGAGAGAATAGATAAATAGAAAAATCACACACATAAAGGACAAAATTATTTCAAATTTCCAAGAAGATCTTATTGGGGGTACAAACATTGGGATCTGAATCTCATCTCATCTCAATGTCAGTGCAAATGCAAGAAGGCACTCCTTTTAATATCTTTAGGCTTTAGCATTGTACTGTAGTAAAGTAAAGTGCCTAATTTGCCCAAGTATTCCTTGGCTGGCTCGGCCACCACTTGCATATTTTTGGAGTATGCTTTGATTTTATTTTTCTCAAAATTTATCTCTCCATCTCCTACCGCATTTTCGTACTCAAATATTCCTTTCGGTCCTTTTTATAAGGAACACTTTGAAAAAAGCACACAAACCAATAAAGCACATTTAACATAGTTATTTTCATTTAATACTCTTATAAATTTAAATTTATTCCATATATACCCTTATTTAATTACTCTTTATTCAACTAACTTACTTATTTTTAAATTCTCTCATAATAAATAAGGGTATAAGTGAAATTGAACATTTAAAACACTTGAAAATTGGTCAAAGTTTCTTACATAAATGACCAAATTTTTTGCACTAAATGTTCCTTATAAAAAGGACCGGAGGGAGTAGAATATACTACTATTATAGTGCTTAAACAAAGACAAATAATAAATAAATCCAATAATGTATTAGCCATAATTAAAACTTAGAACAAGGTATAGAATTAAAAAGTTCATAGACATGTACTGTATTTCTTCAGAAAAGAACCTTCTCTTGTCAGCATCTACCTACCTTACATACCTACCATAGTTATTCTCGAATAAATTAATTCATGGGAGACGCACTGTTGATATTGTTATATAAATAAGAACATGGGTGATTTTACTCAAAAAGAAAAGAACATGGGCGATTAATTGACCTGGATCGTGAGTATAGCTCAAGTGGCAGGTACATTACATGTAATGATATGTATGGACCGATGTTCAAACTTGTCTACTCCCACTTATATTCATATTAAAAAGGTGAATTTCAAGCCACTAGATAACTTGACAAAAAAAAAGGACTCGGATCGACTATATGTTGGAGTTTCACGCATGCACAATAATCGTTCTCAGTCGTCGGTTTATGATCAAACGGTTCAAATTCATTACAATATTTGATCTCGACCCTTAAAATTTGATCGGACGACTAACAACACGTACTAATTGTGTTAAATCCAAATTCGTGATTAATCAATGAAAGAAGGTGAAATGAAGTTTTTCTCTTTTAGGAAAATAAATATAAATCATATAGCGATCGATGTATGTTTTTTTCCATGAATTATAAAAACAAAATTTCACCAAATCACATGTTTCAAAGTTTGGTCACTAGTACTATATGTGAACAGTAAAACAGCATGGGAACAAGTTGAATCCGTTGTTACAAGTGATATAAAATTGACTATATTGTTTACATTTGCTTTTGGCTTTATACTTTGAACTTTCAACAAAAAAATTATGCAGTAGTTGCTTTTTAATTAATTTAGGTAAAAGGGAGAGATTGATTGGTACATAAATACCATTACTGGTGAATCTCACCGGAGTTGCTTATATTATACGGTGAATCTCCGCATCGAAAAGTTAAAGACATCCTTAGCTTATACTCCATCCTCTTATATATAAGATCAAATTAAAAATTTACCGGTATTAAAAAAACGTAAATTTTTCAAGTCAACATATATATAATACATTGTATAGGGTTTTCATTTATAAAAAGTTGTCTCTTCTTTTTGGATTACTTTTCTCTCACTTAAGGTTTTGCACACACACACACTCATGTTTAGTGTGTCTCAATAACAATAACATACCAAGTGTTGAAAAAAAAAACTTGTAATTTTAAATTTGTTTAAAATATGTTTTATGAAAAAATTCCAACATTAATAAAATACTTCACTAATAGAAATATATATCATGGCTTGTAAATGTATCAATTGGAGACATATCTTTTAAATCAAATTTCTTTGCGGTGGCTTTTTATTCTTCTCTAAAAATGCTAAATACTTTACAACCAATTTTGGTTTTTTTAAGTGAAGTAATTTAGTGGTTAAAATTTTTACTTTTAAGATAAGTAAGTATAGTGTCTAAGGTTCAAATTTTGACTCCTACATATATAATGCAAAGTTTCTATCAACTGAGCTAAGATCCGTCTCATTTCTACTTTGGCTTATAATTATTTTTTTCATTGAGTTAATTAGCAATTCATCAAACCATAGGAGTTGTATTTACTATTAGGCCCTTAACACTAAACTATAGATTAGGCTTTAGTCCACAGGGTTTGGTGTTGGCAACACCAAGTGGAGTAATAGTGTTTTCCTATTTTCAAACTATAGGTTAAGAAAAACAAAAAATGGTCGGTGTGGCTGAGTTGGGAGCTTTTCTGTCATGGTAAGTGGGACCTAGTATAACGTGTCGTTATGTGTGATGTTCTTTTCCAAATGGTGAATTTTTAAGAGCAAAATATGTATATTAGGAAATTATTTCAAAGTATAATATTAATATATACATTATAAAAAAGTTTTCTCTAGGTTTTTGTTAAAGAATTGTTAGTAATATATCTAGCTAATATCCATATAAATTAATTACATAAATAAATGTAGAGTCTTCGTAAAAAAAATAAAAATAAATGTAGAGTAAAAATTAATTTATGGTTACCACTTACTAGTAAAAAAATAAAATAAATGTAGAGTAAAAAAAAAACTAAACTAATCACTTGTTTTCAAGTAAAATTTAGTTCTTGCCGGTGCATAAATATCCTACTCAATTTCTAACATTTGTGCCTTTTCGTACCGTTGTAAGATTGATTATTTTACAAAACGTAAAGCAAGCCTTTGTTGACTCTAGCAAGCATAAACATCATGCCATCAATATTGAAATGGACTAATACTATTAAGTTGGGGTAGAGTATTTACCATCTACTAACTACTACACAAATTACTAACACTCCTTCACGGTTCTTAGTAATTTAGTATAGAAGATATATTAGCATTTACCTATACTAAACAATTTGCTAAGAGCTTAATTGTTGTGCATCGTCGGTGTAAATTTTTTTTACACATACATCCAATGACGTGTTGCCACATCATTTAATGAATGTGACACATCATGTGTTTTTAATGACCATACATGATGTGTCTGTATATTATTGGACGCATGTGCAAAATATCTTTACACCGATATAAATTAAATTCATTTGCTAATACCATATTAGTAAATGTTATATTAATCAACGGGTCAGTGTGAAAGATGACAAAATCATCAATTCAAAGTGTATGTATAACAAAAAAAATAAATGGAGAGTCCATTTGATATACCTTAAGAAAAAGGATATTGATCGATTGTTATAAGAAAACAATATTGAAATATCCGGTTCACTTGACCGTCTAATTTAGTTCGGGATCAGTTTTGACATTAAGTGGTTTCAGTCCTCTTACGTTCACAGTTACGGGGAATCGAACCATGACCCTCTCTACCAAGTCTAACGTCAATCACAACTGAACCAACTATTAATTAATTAATTTATAATTCGAACTGAAATTCTCCCTAATGAAATAAAAAATACCTTAGTAAGTACAAGTCACAAGTAAGTTTGTACTACTGCAATAATAACTAGAAAGTAAACCCCATTCCTCAAGTGGCAATTCTAAACACGGAATCCAATAGACATTGGAGGCTAATTAATAACTCCTCTTGCAGCTACTATATCCTCCATAGTCCATATCCCCCCTACACATGTTATTAAGGTGAAAAATACAGGGTACATATAAATATCACAGTGCAGGAGCTAATATAATCAATCAATGTGAAATTAAAATTATCCCATTTTACTTTTATGCTTCAGCAGAATTTGATATGAAAATGACTATCACATTTAATTTATCTGAGCTAAAATAAAATACATATACCCAAACCGCGTTTAAACAGAGATTTTGCTGCCTATTTAAGGTTAAAGAGATTAATTTCTTCAGTTACACGCAGAGAGTACATGATTTAAAATAAAAATAAAAATAAAATACATTATATTTGAATTTCAATATTCCAGCCTACATATACATACATGTCACACAAATTAACCTCAACCAGCTAACATTCATTTCATGCAATATAATATACAATATTCTTCTTCCATGTAACATAATCTTATCACATCTTTTCAAACACATCATCATCACCATTATTTCTAAATAAATAAACTCCACCACCTTGAAAGCGATAATCTTCCTACCAAAACCTCCACCTTCTAATTTCCACTCTCAAACCACCATCACACTTAAACCATTTCTCACTTTCTTCACAAAAACCATCAAACCTTATTTTCTCCAAACTCAACCAACAACCTCAAAAACCATGTCGGTAAAAGAGTGTAACCACCACAAAGGAAAAAAACACAAACGTTTAAGAAAAATCTTCTGGGGAATCATAATCTTCCTCTTCATCGTCCTTGTCACAATTCTAATCATCTGGGCTATCTTAAAACCTTCAAAACCATCTTTCATTCTTCAAGATGTAACAGTTTACGCTTTCAACGCCACAGTTCCAAATTTCCTCACCTCAAATTTCCAAGTCACAGTTTCTTCTCGCAACCCAAACGACAAAATCGGCGTTTACTACGATCGTCTTGATACTTACGTAACTTACCGGAGCCAGCAAGTTACTTACAGAACCGCCATACCACCGTCGTATCAAGGACATAAAGAAGTTGACGTTTGGTCGCCGTTTGTTTACGGAACTAACGTTCCGGTGGCACCATATAACTTTGTTGGTTTAAGTCAAGATCAAACTAACGGTAACGTTCTTGTTGTCGTTAAACTTGACGGTAGAGTTAGATGGAAAGTTGGTGCTTTCATTTCTGGTCATTACCATATTTTTGTTCGTTGTCCTGCTTTTATTACGTTTGGTTCAAGGAGTAACGGAATTAGCGTCGGAGATAGCGGCGCTGTTAAGTATCAGTTAGTTCAACGGTGTACCGTTAATGTTTGAAAGGTTCAGTTAACGGCGTTGAGTATACTCTGTTTCATACTCCTTCCTCTGTTTTTCCTCTGTTCCTTGGTATATTACTCTGTTCTGTTTAGTTCTGTTTTTAATTACACGTATTATTATTATTTTCTTTCACGGCATTTGAATTGTACATTTAGTTGTTATTATTAATGTTATTATATAGTAGTAATTATTGCTATAGAATAAAAATTTACTTGGAGCTATATGGGAATATTGATGGAGGAGATAGAGATATAGAGAAAAATTATATTATGTATTGTAAGTTGTAATACTTTCATTTGAGGTGAATCAATACATTAATAAAATACTTTTTATTTTTATTTTTGTGTTAATTTGGATGGAAGATGTGTATCTGATGAAGCATCTATTGATAGTGTATTTTGCTTTCTTCTTTTCTTAAGAATATTCATGAATATTTGGTTTGAATCATCTTTCCTTTGGGTTTTTCTTTTTCTTGTTATGGTTACTTAAGCATGTGTATATCTTCTTTTCACTAGACCTCTACTTTTCGAGGAGGAAGCTCGGGTAATTTAAAGTTCGGTTACGAGATAAATAAAGTCTAACTAAAAATTATTTATATCAGAAATTGAATTCGAATTCTAGTGAACAATTAGTTCAAGAGAAATTTATTAATCACTCGAGTCTAATATCTTAATTATACATGCGTATATCCCTGGCCACCTCATCTTATTGATCAATAATGAAGAGTGTGTATAATTAATTAATTAATTTAATAAATTAAGCTCTATATTGTTGGACCACTTATTTCCTCATTTTGTAAACCAAACTAAACTAATTATACATTTATGTGTGTCACTCAATTGGACTGAATTGGTTCTTTCCTCATATATTTGTTTTTTTTTTTAACTAATTAACATGTATTTATGGTAATATTTGGAAATACTACTTACTTACTCAAGGGAATAATTTGTTTTCTCAAAAAAAGTTTTGGTAAAGGAAAGTAATTCACATACGCACTTAGAAGTTAAAGTCAATAATTGAAGGATTTATTTATGTTCATTCCACATGGTAGTGTGGTGCTGGCGTGGTGGTCCTTTTCATCACACTCACCTACCGTGCCTAAAGAAAGGGGTTTTGGCTTATGTCATGGCTACAATACAAATGGATACAGCTTATGCTCAATTATGAATATACCACCTATTTTTTCTTCTTATTTTATTTTACTCATTCATTCTTAAATTTAGTTTCTATAGTGTAAGTATAATACTCCCTTGAGTGATTATAGTATATAAGCATATAAAACCGATCACAATTAAGTGATTAGTCTCTGCAGTGACATATAAAGAATATTCGTTCACTAAATAAATAAATTATTGTATGATGAAATGAGAGCATGGAAAACCAAACAGAACACATGCATGAATGCTTATACTAGCATGAAGTAGTTTGAACTCAAAGAGATTTGGTATAGTATAGTGATCACCACCGTCAAGGTTGTGCATATTGAAAGGAACCTTCTTTGATTAGTCAACACTCAAAACCGCTATTACCATGTGCATGTGATGTGATGCTACATTGATAACGACTCACGATGTTTCTATTCCATACTCATCAAATACTATACTACTACTATAGCATGAATTTAATTAGCTTATACATACATTGAAACGACGTCACCCTTGTATTATTGTATTTTGCTTGCTTCTAAAGGAACACTATCATCGATCACATGCTCTCAATGTTTGTTAGTTACCATGTTAAATTGACAATAGCATGATCTCTCTAAGCTCACCTATTTTCTTTTTTCTCAATATTCTTAGTTTCTTACAAGATCATGAATTTCTCTTTTCGCATAGAAAAATTCGGAAAACGTTTTCCGAATTTTGTTAGTAAAAATTTTACGTGCTAGGGAGGTGAAAAAGCAACATGAGGAGTGGGTTGAGAATTTTTCCTCGTGGATGGCACCACTTGATTGAGATCAGTTTATATATGGGCCTAGTCATTGTAATAGTTTTGGGCTTTGCCCTACTTAAGAAAATGGACTCCGTTTCCAATTTTCTACAATTGTTGGATGGTTTCTCTCTCTCCCAACCAAATTTCTCTTCTCACTCAGAAAATTTCGGAAGAAGTTTTTTGAAAAAAAATTCAGTGTAAACATTAGTTGCATTTACCTTAAAAAAATGTCGGGAAACATTTTCGAAATTTTCTAAGTGAGAAGAGAAAAAAACTTTCCAATTGTTGACCATTTTCCCTTTGGCCCATTCCAATCCAAAATGAATCATCTATTGCTGATTTTAGTGAGCTCACAATTTTTTTTTATAAGAAAATAATTGCAGTGCTTCTACAATTTTATTTTATATTTAGATGTGGTTTAAGCGGATATAATATGTTATTGAAATTAAGTGATTAATTAATTTATTTTTATTAAGCACAAATCATACGTGAGTATTTGAATTCGAACTTAAGGATTATTTGGTATCTCTTTTTGCAAAGTATTTTCTGTGATCACTTTGATACTTTTTTAGGATGTTTTTCGATATATTATGCTTGTGCAGAAAATTTTGGAAAAACATTAATCACTACTCTTAATAAAATTAAAATTTATACTAAAGATAAAATTTTGGAAAAACATTAATCACATCTTGTGCTTAAGGGGCTGTCTTTTGCTTTAATATAATTTCTCTTTCTTAAAAAAAAAATACTTTTAAAATTATTAATATACTAGGAGTATATGACATTATTTAAATGAATTTTTTATAGATTGATTGATAAAAATATCAACATGTAAAAAGAGATCATGTTAATAATCAGACGAAACCACGTCAAGACAAGATCAAATGTTAAATACCTTGATAGTTTCCTCTCAAATCCCAAACATGCATTTTAAAATTGGAAAATAGTACCTTTATATAAAAATAAAATAAAAATGGTGCCCACCAAAAGGGAGATTCTTACAAACACTAACTATTGGCACCAAGTCAACACAATCCACCAAGACGCCAATATTGATAGTATTCTCCTCTTTACCTTTGACTTGAGTCTAAATTGAATTAAATTAGACAAATACATTAGTATATATATAATCCAAACCAACCAAACGTGTTGTTACCACAAAATCTACAACTTCTTTCCTTTCTATATATATAGCTACCACTCTTTCTATCCTATCTCACAATTCACATAGCATTTCTCTATTAAGACTTCATATAATTCATCACACAACTTACCTTCATCTCATATTTGTCTCTTATCTTAGAAAGTATACATGGCTGATAGGTACTCCCAGTTGAACGGTGCCTTCTATGGCCCCGCCATACCACCGACGACGGAGCAAAGCCGCTCTAGCTACCACCGTGATAGAAGCTGTTGTGGTTGTCTCTTTAGCATCTTATGGAAGATTGTTGTCGCACTCGCGATTCTCTTTGGTCTTATAATAGTTATCTTTTATCTCATTGTTCAACCCCGCGCCTTTAAGTTCTATGTCACGAAAGCTCAACTAACCCAATTTGATTACACCAACAACACACTACACTACAACATGGTGCTCAATTTCACAGCCCGCAACCCAAACAAAAAACTCGGTATATATTATGATGATGTGGAGGCTCGAGCATTTTATGAAGGGTCGAGGTTTGCTATTGTTGATGTGATCACATTCAAGAACTCGTTCCGCCAAGACAAGAAGAGAAGTGATCCTATGAGTGGCGTTTTCTCAGGACAACAATTGTTGATGCTCGACAATGATCAAGTATCAAAGTTCAACAAAGACCAAATTATTGGAATTTATGATATTCGTGTGAAGCTCTACTTCAGGATTAGATTCAAACTTGGAGACTCAATATCTAGCAATTACAAGCCCAAGGTTAAATGCGATCTCAATATTCCCTTGAATTCTAGTAATGCCCCGACTATCTTCAACCGAGTTGTGCCCAACAAGTGCCGCGTTGAATTCTAGGTTATCAACATGCAACTTCTTGTGATTGCATTTGAATTTATACATCTTTTAACCCATTAATTTAAATTTGGGGTACTATTTTACCCCCCCTTTTTTATGTATATGATCCGAATAATTGGGACAATATTTGTTTTTTTTTTTATTGATTCTTTGATTGTATGATATGATCTTCGTACCATCCATTGAATATACTCTGTTACTTGAGAATGGTCTAATGAATAGTGATATTAATATAATAATGGTTTAAATATGTGTTTTTCTCACCAACAGGATGTATGGTAGATTGGTAGTGATCGAGAGGCTATAGTGGATGTATCTTTTCTGAGGCTATAATGGGTGTAGGTTTTCTACCAGTTCAGTTTTTATGTGCTTTTTTGCCCGCTAATGTTTGGCCCTTGTTGGATTTGAACAGTTGTATTCCTACCTCTCTAGCCCTTTTCTTTTTTTCCTTTGCAGATCAACAACCGTTGAATTAGGAAAATAAGAGAAGGCTAGACACAAACATCAGGAGAAGATGCCCAGCCCAATGATACGTGGGCCGAAACTTTATTTTGTAAACCTAGAAAAATTCTCTTTCCACCCACCACACACACTCTTATTCCCCTTAAATTATATTTTTGCTTATGAGAATACAGTTTGAAACGTATTTTTTGAATATTTTACCGTTAAAAATAATATTTAAACTAAATAAGTTCGAAAAATACGTTATGAACTTTATTCACATGGGTAAGAATGTAATTTTGAGGAATAAAAGTGTTGAGAGAAGAAACTTTTTTGAAAACCTATCTATATGTGCAGGCACATTGGGCCGGGCTAGTCTTTTGACAGGTGAACATAGAGATTTATTTTTGTCAGCCTATCTGTTACTCGCGCGCCCTACGCTTTTTTTACTCTTTCGCTATTTAAGTAGCAGACGTTATAAAAATGATAAATTTTAATAAATGTCATCCGCAGTTTAAGTAACGGTCGTTATAAAGGTAGAGTGATTTTGGGGTATCCGATATCTAAAGTAGCAGATGAGAGTATTTTGGTAATTTCGTAGGACGCGAGAAATGGAATAAGGTGACAAAAGTATTCTGATAACAAGATGAAATGTCAAAGATCGTGTATTACGGAGTAAGTACAATTTTGATAACAAGCGGAAACTTTCAATTAAAAACAGTACCCTAAACTCAGTCCACAATCTGCATCAAACTTTGCACAAGTCAAAACTATCATATTGATATAACTTCCTTAAAACTCAACACGCTCACATACTTACAACCGTGTTATCCCCACAAAACCTTCAATCCGTTTTATTTCTATATATACACATTATTACTCTTTGTTCATTTATCTCACGTTCACTCTTTCAATTCAATTTAATTTGCATTTCATTTCACTACAACTAGTCACATTAAAATCTCAATTTTTGTGTTCATTTGCTCATAACATGGCTGATAACAAGCAACCACAATTAAACGGTGCATACTATGGCCCTGCGATTCCACCGCCAACAACACAACCCCGCTACAGCCATCACCAAATTACAGTAAATCTTATGTAACACTTATATTGGCTCTTTATCTTTATATTTGATAAATGAAGAACAATACTGCACTAGCAAATATAACCATATTAATATGAAGCACGAACACCGGACACGACACAGACACGTAACGTCGACACCGAAAATAATTTGAAAAAATGACACAATTCGATTTAATTATAAGTGTTAGTGTCCGACACTGATGCGTTTTTGACACCGGGACACACGTAATCCGAGAAGTGTCCGTGCTTTATACAACATACACATTTAGAAATTTGTTAAACTATTGTTATATACTCGAATCCAAGCTTTGATAAATGAAGAACAATACTGCAGTAGTAAATGTAACCAAATTAATATGAAGCTCGGACACCGGACACAACACGGACACTTAACGTCGACATCGATAATAATTTGAAAAAATGACACAATTCGATGTAATTATTAAGAAACAATAGGAAGAAGAAGAATAATGCAGTACAAAAAACAAAATGAACAATCAAACATAAAAGTTATAGAACATAAGCAGCAAAACCAAATGTAATCAAATCATAAATAGGGGGTTTCTCTCTCACCTACCAAAAAAGAGGGGAAAAAACTAATACGAAGCACGCACACCGGATACGACACGGACACTGACACGTCGACACAATTCGATTTAATTATAAGTGTCAATGTCCGACACCGATGTGTGTTTGACAACGGAACACGTGTAATCTGAGGAGTGTCAGTGTTTCATACAACACAAACATTTAAAAATTGTTAAACTATTGTTATAGAGGAGGGATTCGTTGTCTCCAGGATTAAGTCTTCATTGACTTACTCCGCTTAATAACTCGATATTGGTACTATATTTCTTTGATACAACTGTTGAATTCAAATATCTTATTGAGTAGATCAACTCCACAAATTTTTATAAAAATTCAAAAAATGTAGTTATGTATTTTGACTGTTGAAATTCAACGGTTTTTTTAAAAATTTGTCGTATGTTCAATTGAAGTTATCAGAAAAAGTATCAAACGATTTTGAATTTTTATAAAAATTTGTGGAGTTGATTAACTCAATGAGATCTTTGACTTCAACGGTTGGATTGAAGAAATATAATGCTGATATCGAGTTATTAAGTGGAGTAAGTCAATGTAAACTTACTCCTGAAGTCAACAAATCCCTTCTCATTGTTATATACTCGAATCCAAGATTTGATAAATGAAGAACAATATTACAGTACCAAATATAAACAAATCATAAATAGGGGAAAAACAAACAACACACAACAATTAATCAATCAATACTAATTAACAACAACAAAATACACTAGTAAGTAACGACCTCTAAAATTTCATGCATACATACACAGAAAACAACAAAGAGGGGAAAAGAAAAACACTTACAATTCGGGCGATTTGACAGTTACGACCCCTTATTCCTCTATCGTTGAGACTGTTCTCTTGACTTCTCTGAATATTCATGCACTTATGATTGTCATGTCTCTGAGCAGCACGAGCTATCATCCCGTCGTGACGGAGTCGAATCTTGTGAAAACACAGAAAAACGTAAACGAAAATAAAAATGGAAAAAGGAAAATGGAAAAGAAAAAGGGTGAATGTTACCAACCTTGCCATGTTATACTTCTTAAGGATTGCAAGACGCTCAAGGTTGAGATTTTGTCGGATTCTTACAAAGTCGAGGTCGTTCTCTTCATGTTGAAGTTCATAGGATATTAATTTTTTTCCTCTTCATTTTCTCCCACATTACGGAGTTTGGTATCAACATTTTTCAGAGCCGTTTGTTTTCTTGAAGAAGAAGAAGAAGAAGAAGAAGAAGAAGAAGAAGAAGAAGAAGGAGAGTCAAGAGTGAGTGAATAGATGACAATTAATAGAGTGTCTTTCTTTTTTTTCTACAAAGCCCTATTACGGCTGCTTTGAGTTTGTTGCCCTACCGATGTGTGTTTGACAATGAGACACGTGTAATCTGAGGAGTGTCAATGCTTCATACAACACACACATTTAGAAATTGTTAAACTATTGTTATATACTCGAATTCAAGATTTGATAAATGAAGAACAATACTGCAGTACCAAATATAACCAAATCATAAACAAGGGAAAAACTAACAACACACAACAATTAATCAATCCATACTAATTAACAAAAAACAAAATCACACTAGTAAGTAACGACCTCTAAAATTTCATGCACATACACATAAAACAACAAAGAGGGGAAAGGAAAGACACTTACAATTCGGGCGATTTGACTGTTACGGCCCCGTATTCCTCTATCGTTGAGACTGTTCTCTTGACTTCTCTGAATATTCATCCACTTATGATTGCCATGTCTCTGAGCAGCACGAGCTATCATCCCGTCGTGACGGAGTCAAATCTTTGTGAAAACACAGAAAAACGTAAACGAAAATAAAAATGGAAAATGGAAAAGAAAAAGGGTGAATGTTACCAACTTTCCCATGCTCATGCTTCTTGATGATTGCAAGACGCTCAAGGTTGAGATTCTGTCGGATTCTTACAAAGTCGAGGTCGTTCTCTTCATGTTGAAGTTCATAGGATATTATTTTTTTCCTCTTCATTTACTCCCACATTACGGAGTTTGGTATCAACATTTTTCGGAGCCGTTTGTTTTCTTGAACAAGAAGAAGAAGACGGAGAGTCAAGAGCGAGTGAATAGATGACAATTAATAAAGAGTGTCTTTCTTTTTCTCTACAAAGCCCTATTAGAGCTGCTTTGAGTTTGTTGCCCTATGTATTTCCTATTTGTCGACATTCCTCCGGCTGATCTTAGAAGGACAAAATTTTGTGTCATTAATTAAGACAATTAATTAATAGTAGACTATTAATTCAAATTTCGTACTCTATTTGTTTCCTAATCCTCTTTTTTGTTTTTTAATTAATTTTAGCGCCACTATTTCTTACACTTTTTTATTTTCTTTTATTTTTTTAACACAACTGCTATTTTTTACTTGGCATGTCATATTATAGTATTTTGTATATATATATTTAAAACATTTTTTTCGTGTCAAACAAAGACGATAAACGGTTTTGACATGATAATTATCGTTTAAATAATTTTTTTCAAACAATAGTTTCATGAGTAACTCTAGTATGATAATTATCGTTTTAATTTCATTGTTTGGATGAAATTTGAAAAATTTTCAAAATGATGAAAAATTATGAAATATTTTGTTCAAGTTAAATTTAGAATTTCAAAATGACACATAAAACCAAAGAATTTGAAATTCCTTCTTCTCTATAAACTTTTAAAAATTACTAAATGATTATAAAACCTAAAATCAGCCAAAAATCGATTATAAACCCTAAAATCGGCCAAAAACCAAAAAAAACCGGCCAAAAAACCAAAAATCGACCGAAAACCCAAAAAATCGGCCGAAAACCTAAAATCAGCCAAAATCCAAAAAATCGACTATAAACCCTAAAATCGGCCAAAAACCCAAAACAATCGGCCGAAAACCAAAAATCGACTGAAAACATAAATATCGGCCAAAAAATCAAAAAATATGCCGAAAAACCCAAAGTCGACCCTAAAGCCAAAAAACTCGGCTGAAAACCTAAAATCGGCCAAAATCCCAAAAATCGATTATAAACCCAAAAGATCGGCCAAAATCGCAAAATTTGACTTTAAACCCTAAAATCTACCGAAAAACTTAAAATCGTCCTAAAACCCTAAAATCGACTATAAACCCTAAAATCGGCTGAAAACCCAAAAAATCGGCCGAAGAATCTAAAATCGTCACTAAACCCAAAAAAATCGTCCAAAAACCTAAAATCGACCCAAAATCCCGAAATCGGCTATAAACTCCAAAATCAACCGAAAACTCAAAAATTGACTATAAACCCATTTTCGGCCGATATTAGGGTTTATAGTCGATTTTTGGGTTTTTCGGTCGATTTTAGGGTTTATAGTCAATTTTTGGGTTTTTGGTCGATTTTTGGTTTTTTCGGCTGATTTTTTGGGTTTAGGGTAGATTTTTGGTTTTTCGACTGATTTTTTGGGCTTTCGGCCGATTTTTGGGTTTTTGGTCGATTTTAGGTTTTTCAGCCGTTTTTGTGTTTACGGTCGATTTTAGGGTTTTTGGCCGATTTTTGGTTTTTCGGCCGATTTTTTCGTTTTTTTGACTGATTTTATGATTTTTGACCGATTTTATGGTTTATAGTCGATTTTAGGTTTTTCTGCCGATTTTATGGTTTTTGGCCGATTTTTTCGGTTTTTCGGCTTATTTAATGGTTGATAGTCGATTATAGGTTTTTTTGGCCGATTTTAGGTTTTTCGGCCAATTTTTTGGGTTTAGGGTCGTTTTTATTAAAATAAATAAACTTAAATGAAGGAAATTCAATTACATTACCCAAACAAAGAATTTTACAATGAATGGAATTTCAACACTTTATTCAAACACTGGAATTTGAAAATCAAGAGAATTCAATTGAATCAATTGAATTGCCTAGTATTTAAAATCCCTTGAATTTCTAGAATCTCTCATCCAAACACACTCTAAAGGATTTATTGGTGTGTTTCTTCGTATTCACAACAAAAAATATATTTTTAAAAGGGTCACAATTAAAAACTCCCTTATGACTATTATTTTTTACTTCAACTTGACACAACACAATTAAAATAACAAATGATACATGAAGGTTGGTTATTTCAATTAATTAGTTATTTCCCCCAAACTTAGTTATTTCAATTAAAATAACAAATGTAACATTGCACTCAGTTAATCGTAGTATTTACTAATTTCTGATTTTCCAATGTTACAAACAAACCAGCTTGCCATAATACCGAGCTTCAGTTGAATAGCAAGTTCCGTTTGACAAAAGAATTAGTATTGAGTTTTGTAATTACTCTATATTATATTGGACATGCTTTTGTCAATAAGAACTATGTATTCATTCATGTCTATATTGAATTGTTATGATGCTTTCTTTTGTCAATTTGCAGTAAGTTATGCAGATTGTTCGTTGAAGATTCTTTATTCTTCTAAATGCTTTTGAATTCTTTATAGTATCTATATTTCTGTTGGACAATGGATAGCCAAAACTGTTTTCGTGTGTAGCATGCAGATGCTTAGCAAGAGGGGTCTATAATCAATTCACCTTGGGGCTAGAAAGGTGCAGAGTTGGTTCAAGAAGAGAAGTTTCATTTGCAAAGAGTCTAAAGGTTGAACAAAATATACTCGAATCTATGATGTGGAATATTAAATCTTTCAATTGTTTGATTTTGGTTATTTAAGTTTTAATTGTTCAATTTTGACCGTTTTCGTAAAAAAAACAATTGTTCAATTTTGACATTTTAAGTTTCAATTACTCCATATTGATCTTTAAACTTACCTTGTTTTGTATTTACCGATTGGCCATTGATTTTTTTACTAAAAATTGTTTATAGGATAAATGATCATTTACATCCTGCAAAATAAGTGAATTTTCATTTACTCCTTGCATAGATTTTTTTTTTTTTTTTCTATTTAGCCCCTGCAAAAAATAGATTCTCTGATTTTTCCCTCTAGGTGTACAACAGGACATCTGACTGTGCAAATCTGATGACGTGGTTTGTACATGTGGAAATAAATAAATTTATATTTATTTTTGAAATTTCACGTCAGATAATAATAATTAAAAAAAAACACTTTATCTTTTTTATTAATTAAAAAATCATAAAATTCAAAATTTTGGTTTCTTAAAACGTGTGTTATTGTTTCCACCCTTGTCTTCATCTTCCTCATTTTTGTTCTTCCATTGGAGACTATTTGAAACTTCCATTCTTGTTCTTCAGACTCCTTTGTACTCCATTGTTGTTCTTCATACTCCATTCTTGTTCTTCATCTTCTATCTTCATCTTCCTCATTCTATTTGAAAAACATGAAGAAAATGACTGAAGACGTACCAATACAACGGTTCAAATCCAACAAGGGTAAAACATTAGCGGACAAAAGCACATAAACTGAGAGAAGGCTACACTATTCTTCTCAGCAACCTATTCATCTTTTTCTCTATTTACTATCACTATTCTTTTTTCGCATTGTAAATCAACAACCGTTGAATTAGGAAAATGAGAGAAAGCTGGACACAAACAATATGAGAGGATCCAAATCCATAAGAGTACACAAAATCTAATCCGTCACATAAACTTCTCATGAGACAAAACTTGTGACTTATTTTATTTTGAAAATTTCTCCTTCGACCCCCCACATTTCTTTTATACCCTCTAAAATCTCATTTTACCCTTATAAATTAAAAAAATTTCATTTTGCTCTTATAGCACTTGATAATCAGACGTAAAAACTACATATATATCTAGAGATATTCTCTACATTCATTCTCTTAGGCTCAGATTGAGCTCATTTTCTGTTTTTCATTCTTCTCATCACACAAGCTCAAGGTTGTTAAAGGAGTTTTCAGCTATCTTTACACAATAAATAAGGTTATTGAATCATGCCGTATAGTGAAAAGTCTCCGGATATAAACATGAGGAGTTTTCTCTATCAATACAATTGCTTAATGTGAATATCACTATTGAGTGTGGTTAACTTTCAAAGTTAATTAAACATCACGAATATATGTAAATTAAATAAAGATGTTAATTACTATACACTACAAACAAAAGATCAAATGTCAAGGTCCAGGATAACTATAGCAGCCATTGACGAAGAGGAGGCTTTCTCTAGATAAGATGTTATTATTTTGACAAATATTATTGTATTAAATAAGAATAATGCTAGCAACACACTCTTTAATAAACACACTCCAACACACTCTCTTTTATTGGTTGAAATTCACATGGGTCCCATAAAAAAATGTTGACCAATAAAAGAGAGTGTGTTAGAGTGTGTTTGTTATTGGAGTGTGTTGCTAGCACTCCTCATTAAATAATATCCGGTGCATTTCTTTTCTCTATATATGCAAATACCAATATTCATTTCTTCAAAATTTACAACAACAACATCTCTAACTCTCTTCCTTATTTACTTTGTAACATTCAAACTACATAATACAACAAGTAATATGCAACATATCATTTCAATGACGCATACTACCGGCCTACCATTCCATTGGTGCCACGACAACCCAACAGCTATTGCCACCACCGTGATAGAAGTTGTTGTAGCCATCTCTTCGGGATCTTCTGGAAGCTTCTAATTGCACTTATTGTTCTCTTCGGTCTCGTAATCCTTATCTTCTATCTTATTGTTCAGCCTCGCGTCTTTAAGTTTTATGTGACGGAAGCTAAGCTAACCCAATTTGACTATATCAACAACACACTACATTACAACATGGTGCTCAACTTTACGGTCCATAACTCAAACAAAAAACACGGCATCTATTACGATAAAGTGGAGACTCGAGCATTTTATCAAGGGTCAAGGTTTGCAAATGTCGATGTGATCACACACATGAACTCATTCTGCCAATATAAGAGGAGTAGTGATCCCATGAGTGGCGTTTTCTCAGGACAACGACTAATGTGTTGTAACTGAATTAGGTTTGTTGTAACTAACTCAAAGTGTTATTCGTCAATTCAAAAGAGTCTACAAGCTTGCCTTATATAGCTTGTCGCACAAGCAACACTAATGGGCTTGACATGCTACGCCCAAACACAAGCAAAGCCCAATACACTAAACAACTACTCTGTTTTGTCTGCTGTGAGATACAGACAACTGCTGTAACATCTGTTACAGCACTTTGTCCACTAAACAACTATCAACATACCCTCCCTTAAACTGATTTCTACAAACACAAGTTCAACATACCCTCCCTTAAACTGATTTCTACAAACACAAGCACTAAAAATGAGTTTAAACATACAAAAACACTAAACATCAGGTTAAACACACAAAATCAACCATTCCCATTTTGCTTATAAGGTCACAGAATGTATCAAGCTTCAAGGGTTTTGTCATAATGTCAGCTAGCCGGTCTTGAGTTTAGCAGTGAACCAGCTCAATGATGCCATCCTTTGCAAGATCTCTATCCTTAGATGCTTCAGCACATTACCAAGCCAAACACACTTACATGAGCAGGAGGCTGCTGCAACAAACTCTGCTTCAGTAGTAGATTGAGTCACTATAAACTGTTTTCTTGAAGACCAAGAAATAGCACCACTTCCAAGCATGAACAAGGATCCAGATGTACTCTTCCTATCATCTAGATCAGCAGCATAGTCTGAGTCTGTCCAGGCACTCATTTGCAGTTCATCACTAGTTTTCTTGTACAGCACTCCATAACCAACTGTCCCTTTAACATATCTTAAGATTCTTTTCAATGCAGCTTCATGAATCTTTATTGGTCTATCCATAAATCTAGCTACAAGACACACTGAGAAGGCCAAATCAGGTCTTGTTGCTAGCAAATACATTAGGCTACCAACTATCTGCTTGTATCTTTTCTCTTCACTTGCTTTTCCTGTTTCATTTTTCACCAACTTGCAACTAGGCACCATTGGACTACTTACTGCATTACAGTTTTCCATGACAAACTTGCTTAGTATCTCAAAAGCATATTTCCAAACTTGATGCTTGCAAGCCTCATCATAAGTGCATGGATCTTCACTACTGCTATAGACAGCCAAATTCTGCAATTCTTGTTCATTGTCAACTTCTGCACCCATTACAAAGTCTTTGAAGTGACTTGGAAGCCTCCTTATTCTAGGCTCCAGTTGATTACCATTTTCATCTGAACTGTCATCTTCGCCGGAGAAGGAGGAAGAAAACGGCTGTTGCGGCGGTGGAAAAACGGTTACAACTCCAAAACTGCGGTTCTTGGAGCTAGGCCCTATTGAAAGGCTCTAGATACCACTTGTTGTAACTGAATTAGGTTTGTTGTAACTAAATCAAAGTGTTATCCGTCAATTCAAAAGAGTCTACAAGCTTGCCTTATATAGCTTGTCACACAAGCAACACTAATGGGCTTGACATGCTAGGCCCAAACACAAGCAAAACCCAATACACTAAACAACTACTCTGTTTTGTTTGCTGTGAGATACAGACAACTGCTGTAACATCTGTTACAACACTTTGTCCACTAAACAACTATCAACATACCCTCCCTTAAACTGATTTCTACAAACACAAGTTCAACATAATGAAGCTCAACAATGATCAAATATTTGAATTCAACAAAGACAAGAGTCTTGGGGTTTATGATATCGATAAAAGTCACGGAATTTATGATATCCATGTGAAACTTTACTTTAAAATTAGGTTTAGACACGGAGATACAATTTCTCGCAAGTATAAACTCAAGGTGAAATGTGACCTCAATGTTCCATTGAGCTCTAGTAATAATGAAACATTTACATTTAGTAATTGGGTTTTACCCAACAAGTGCAAAGTTGTGTTCTAGGTTCTATTTACGCCTCAAATTAGGATTAACCAAATGTTCATCTCAGTCAATACTATCTTGTTAAAAAATGTTTATTACTGTATTTTATAATTTAAAATTACCAAGATGCCACAACTCAGACGTCTTAAATATCAAGGATAACTAACATTTCATCAATCCTTATTTTTTATTGTCTTTTAAAAGGATATATTTTTGTTTGGGTAATTAGACCCATAAATCCAAACAAACAAATTAGAGCCCACATTTTAAAAGAAGAGTAAAAATGCAATTAGACCCATAAATCCAAACAAACAAATTTTTTTTTAGGTTACCCTCGAAAAATTAAGGGTAATTTTTTTGTATCTAGTAGCCTATGAGGGTAATTTATCTAACATTTTAAAAAAAATCGGCACATAAATCTACTATTAATCATAATCATTATACTCTATCTCATTGTTCTACGTCTACCACACCGCTTCAAATTCTATGTCACGAAAGCCGAGCTAACCCAATTTGATTACAACAACAATACACTACACTACAACTAGAGATGGGAACAGGCCAGGCCGGCCTACATGGTCTTAAGGCCTAGCCTACATAGGCTCAGGCCAGACCAGCCTATTTCTTTAAATAGAGCAGACCAATGCTTTTTTATAAGCCTATTTAGCTAAAAAGGCCAGGCCGCAGGCCATTAAAAAAGCCTTTGAGGCCTACTAGGCCGGCCTATTTAAGTTAACATGAATAATATTTTTATTACGATTATTATTTATATATTAAAATTTATACTTTGATTAAATTATAAATCTATTAACTTTTTAAGTAATTTAAGTTTATTAATCTACATTAGTTTTTAACATATATAAATGTATTATTATAAACTAGAATTGAAATATGATGACATATATAGTCAAATTCTCTAAAATATCAAATGGAACATTATTTTATTAGTTCATAAGTATATTTCAAAATAAATATAATTATTTATTTAAATATGTTCATATGAAATAGGCTTTTAAACAGGCTAACAGGCCACATCAGACTTTCAAAAGGCCAGGCTCAGGCCTAGAATTTAAGCCTATGATAGGCCACAGGCCAGACTCAGACCTTCGATTTTTTGACAGGCCAGGCTCAGGCTTGACAAAGCCTAACTCGGCCTAGCCTATTCCCACCTCTAACTACAACATGGTGCTCAACTTCACAGCTCATAACCCAAAAGGACGTTCACGTTCTTAACACGTTCACGTTCTACTTAAGCCTCTATTTCTTGAAATTGCATTTGAATTTGCTTTGTAAATATTTATTTTCTGTGATTCTAAAGATTTGTTGTGAGGTATAGGACATAGGTATTCCTTTGAGAAATTGTAGATAATTTATTCAACACCAAATAAAATTAGTTACATGCTGTTCACAAAGTAATTTTTACTACACTAGCAAATTTACTCACAATTTAATTTGTTGTATATGGTTAGAGTATCTACCGTACTCTTTCAATAATATTTTATGGGTTTGTCTAACATGTGCAATATTGCACATGTTAAAGTAACCAAAAATAGTAACTATTTAATGAAAAACAATAATTATTTATTAAAAAATCAAATATTTAATATGAAATGCAAAAATTCCAATGCAAACTTACTATTTTGAATTTATTAACATGTGCAAAGTTTCACACGATAGAAAAACCCATATTTTATTTATATAAAAAATCATTGGCAATTCTTCAAATGCCAACTTTAAAAAATCCTTTATTCTTTATTAAGTTATGATAATTGATGTGGATCCAATATGGATTCACAATACATGCTAAAGATCTTTGACGTTAGTGTAAATGTCTAAAATCACATGAAGGAAAATCTAAGAATCCTAAGAAAATTCTACAAGAAAAACAATAAAAAATGAACATACAAAATGAGATTAGATATTAGATAAGAAATGAGAAGAACAATTGCCACATTTATGATAAATGATAAGATTGATTGTAAATCCGTCATAAGAATAAAATGTTCTTCATAAAATGTAAAAATGGTTCGTGGAAGAATGTTGAGAAGCAACACTACCATTAAAGATTGAATTTCTAATTTCATCAAAAGCTATACCAAAAATACTACACACAATCATTATATATGTTTTATCCAAGAGGGTTAAAAAGGTCAAGATAAGGCTCAAGGCCACTATGAAATCTAATAAGAAAAACTAAAAAAAAAAAAGAGAGCAAGGTACAAGCTCCAAAAAAACCTACACAATGACAAATGTTTTATTTATTACTAACAAATTATTTTATTTTGGTTTATAATGGAATTAATGAGGATCAAACTTAAAAACTCATGCATATTACCCGAACTTCCCACCATTAACCTATTGCAAATCTATATTTCCTCAAATTAATTCAAATCATATTATTTGAGAAGCCTTTAGGTACACATACAATTTTTATAAAATTAATTATTATATATTAATATTTTTTATAATAACATATCATATTCTATTTTTTTTGCTTTTACTTTATATTTATCTTTTAGTAGATTTCAACTTTGGTTTAAATTAAAAAAATGTGGCTAAATAAAGTAAACTAAATTTTTACCCTATAATTTCTTATACAATCATGATAACAATTTTAGACGGGTCGTAAGTTATGATCGGATTCAAAATTAATTCACAATATAGCTAGTTTCATCAAATGTTAGATTGAAATATGATATGATCAGTAGATTATTATGCACTACAAAAAATTCGCTCATTAGCTACGGTTCATTAGCCACAGTTATGTTGACCGTATTTAAATCTATATGTATGCCACGCTTTTAACCGTGGCTAAAATAATCCCATTTTTATGAAAATATGGCTAAATAAAGTAATTACTTTTTTTACCCTATAATTTCTTGCATGTGTCTCTTAATGTCAACAAATATGTAAATAGACGTGTTATTAGTCTTTGATAATTATCATATAGTAGCAGCCATTAACGGAAGAGGGGGCTAAGCATATATTTAAAAAGTTACTAACACACCAAGTTGTATCCCCAATGTCACACTATATTGGATTTGATCATTTCCTTGCTTGAGTTTTTAATTATTAAATCAGAGAACGGTGTTGTTCACATGCATGTATAGATTCACCAACACATTTCCTTTCTATATATACTCATGCACCATCCATTTCTTCCTTCACATCTCACAATTCAAAACAATATCTCTTCCTTAATTTCTCTCAAATTAATTCCTTTGCAAAAAAAAAATTCTTAATTTGTCATATTCACATCACATATATAGTTTAATATGCAACCCCAATTGAACGATTCATACTATGGACCGGCCATTCCACCGACGGGAGGACAATCTCGCAAACGCAACCACCGACGTAAAAATGGTTGCGGTTGTCTCTTTAGCATTCTATGGAAGCTTCTACTTGCACTGGTCGTCCTTTTTGGTCTTACCATTCTTATCTTCTATCTTATTGTTCAACCTCGCCCCTTCAAGTTCTATGTAGCAAAAGCCGAACTAACCCAATTTGATTACACCAACAACACACTACACTACAACATGGTGCTCAACTTCACAGCCCACAACCCAAATAAAAAACTCAGTATCTACTACGATAAAGTTGAAGCACAAGCATCATATGAAGGGTCGAGGTTTGCTAATGTAGATGTGATCACACACATGAAGTCATTTCGCCAAAACAAGAAAAGTAGTAACCCCATGAGTGGCGTTTTCTCAGGACATAAATTGTTGGTGCTTAACAATGATCAAATCTCTAAATTTAACAAAGATAAGAATGTCAGAATTTATGATATCTATGTAAAACTCTACTTCAAGATTAGGTTCAAACTCGGAGACTCGATAACTCGTACGTATAAACCTAAGGTCAAATGTGACCTCACTATTCCTTTGAGAACCGGCTATGAAACTAACTTTACCTTCATTCGACTCATACCCACCAAGTGCAGTGTTGAGTTCTAGGTTTTAGATAAAAATTCTTGAAATTGTATTTGAAATTCAATTTTCTTTACATTTTTTTCTTCCTGTCGGTGATTTCAATATTGGCATTGTATTTGTTGTTATTTTATTCATTCTTTGTAGGATACGATCGCACACATACCGTTCATGCAATGTATTCTAGTGCTTGAGAATGATCTATTAATTGATCTTGATAATTTAATTTCTTTGTTTCAAATTAGATAATTCTCTTTGATTTTATTTCATTGTTAAATTTCTAGAGTGCGTTTCCATGAGATAATTAGAAAAATTTCATTGTTAAATTAAGTTTCAATTTTTTTTTCGGTTGCTTAATGCTTAGAATTCCACCTTTAAAGTGTATAAATGGTGTGTTTAAAATTCGAACTTCGGCTCATACATATAAAATATGACATGATATCTTTACCAACTGAGTTAAATTTACGAGAATTTCAATCTGAAATTTCTATTGAGTGCGTTTCCATGAGATAATTAGAAAAGTTTGGGGAAATATTAAAATTTTAGCAATTCAAATGCTTTGATTGAATTCTCTACCAACATGTATTTGAAGATGTGCATCTAAGTAACGTAGGAGTTACTTGAAAAATTACCAACCCGGGAGGCTTTATTTTGCAAATACAGTGGCAGCATTGAAAAGATTATGGAAGAACAATGTTCCATCAAAAGTTAGCGTTTTCGGTTGGCGGTTGTTACTTGAAAAATTACCAACCCGGGAGGCTTTATTTTGCAAAGGTATTGTCACGAATAATCATGAGAGAAGTTGCGTATTTTGCTTCAAAGAGGTAGAGGACATACAACACATCTTTTTCACTTGCTGCATTACTTCACAAATTTGGCAGAAAATATTTGTTTGGTTGGGCACTAATGTAATCCCTTTTGAGGACGTCACAAGTCATTTCATTTTGTTGGGTGAATTAGCAAAAGGCAATCATAGCAAGCGAATTCGTCATATAATTTGGCTGGCGACGACATGGAGTATTTGGCGTACGCGTAATAATATTATTTTTAAAGGAGACTGTGTCAACATATCATCTTTAGTGGAGCAAATTGTTTATTTTTCTTGGTTTTGGTTTATAGGCCGAACAGGGAACAATGTTAATTTAGTTTTTTCTGAATGGCGTAATAATCCTTTAGATTGTTTTCAACGCATCTAAAGTGATCTATTCTGAATTGTAAGGGTTGAGTACCACTTATACTCCTTATAATTCATTTTTTTGCTTATAAAAAAAAAAAAAAAGTAACGTAGGAGTTAGTTTCTTGTGGTTGAATTAATATGTCTACTAGCTAGATGAAATCCGACATATATGATTTTCAAAATTGCTTTTACGTATCAATGTGCATTTCTTGTAGATCAAAATTTCGGATGAAGAATAATTATTTTTTTAGTAAATTACTAAATATTGTCTTTTTTTGACGCGTGTCTTTTTTTAAACACTAAAAATAATAATTGACGCATTATTTTTTTAGTAAATTACTAAATATTGACCAACTGAGAAATAATGCGTCAATTATCTTTTTAGTGTTTAAAAAAAGTGAAACCTACATTACCTTCGATAATAACAAGTCGCATAAGTAAATTTATGTGTGTGTGTGCACAACTAATTTTTACTTTATATATATTTAGCATATTTTTATTGGTTATTGGATAAATGCCCTCAAATTATTAAAGAGTGGTGTAAAAAAATCTTTAAAAAATACTAGCATCTTTGTTTTACATTACATCAATTTTTAAAATAAAATTGTTAATATTACTGTAATAAAGATAAAGACTGAAATCAATCCCAAAAAAAAAAATAAAGACTGAACTAGTCCACCAAACCACATAACCCATTAATACACGGGCCAAATTTTATTTTGGGATTTTTTTTTCGCGTCCCTAAGGACCCGATTGGTTCGAGGTAGATGAAGGAGAGGGGAGGTGAGAGGGGTAATCTTGACTAAAAAATATTTATTTTTATTAAATCTTTTTATAAAAAAAACTTTTTTTATTCTTGAAAAAAAATATTAAAAACAAAAAAAAATCTCAATTATTAGAGAGATTTGATTGGTTAAAAAAACGTTTTAAATTGGCAAAAAGAATATTTTAAATTGTGAGGGAACATTTTAAAAAAAAATTGTTTTTAAATTTTGTTTCTTTTTTTCAAGAATAAAAAACTTTTTTTTTTGAAAAAATGATTTAATAAAAAGAAATATTTTCTTGTCAAGATTACCCCTCTCCTCTCCCCTCCCATCCATCTACCTCGAACCAATCGGGCCCTAAGACTTACATGCGCCTCTCGATCTTTCAAACCTAATCACTCGTAACGTAGGATTTGAGTGTGTAAATAGCAAAAACCGGAGAAAAATCAGTTTGCATCCTTTAAAATGCGAATCTAATAAAATCTAATATTTTTTTTTATCTCCCCCCTTCTTTGCCCCCTATTTTCTCAGATTGTGCACCCTGCAGTTCGCTATTTAAGTTGCAAGAGGAGTATTTTTGAAAATTCCAATAGCGAACAAGGACTTTCAAAAAACGCCGGAAGAAAAAGTATCGTACAAATTCATATAAAAAGTTGGCCCATTGGGCCAGGGTAGTCTATTGACAGGTCTACATGTGATAACAAAGATGGAATGTCAAGCGTACAATTGTGACAACAACTGGAAGCTTTCAATTAAAAACAGTACCCTACTCAACAGGGAATTTATTTCGTACACATGTTTCTATCTTCAATCAGCTTCCTGGTTGTTTCTGATCAGCTGGGAACTAAACTCAGTCCACAATCTACATCAAACTTTGCACAAGTCAAAACTATCTGCCATATTCATATAACTTCCTTAACCAATATGAAATTGAATCATAATTATAGCAACTACTACTATTCAACACGCTCACATTCTTACAACCGTGTTATCCCCACAAAATCTTCAATCCCTTTTTTTCTATATATACACACTACTCTTTATTCCTTTATCTCACATTCACTCTTTCAATTCAATTTGCATTTCATTAATTTCACTACATCACCTAGTCATATTAAAACCTCAATTTTTGTGTTCATTTGCTCATAACATGGCTGATAACAAGCAACCACAATTAAATGGCGCCTACTATGGCCCCGCGATTCCACCACCAGCACAACCCCGCTACAGCCATCACCGAAGTAGAAGTTGTTGTTCATGTCTCTTCGGTTTCCTTTGGAAGCTCGTTGTCGCACTCATCGTTCTTGCTGGCCTTGCAGTCCTTATCTTCTATCTCGTTGTTCAACCACGCTCCTTCAAATTCTATGTCACGGAAGCCAATTTAACTAAATTTGACTATACAAACAACACATTACACTATAATATGGTGCTCAACTTCACTGCCCGCAACCCAAACAAAAAGCTTAGCATCTACTACGACAATGTGGAGGCTCGGGCATTCTATGAAGGGGAAAGGTTTGCAAATGTTGATGTGAAAGCCCAGTTTCGCCAATATAAGAAAAGCAGTAACCCCATGAGCGGTGTTTTCTCGGGACAAAATTTGTTGTTGCTCAACAATGATCAAGCCTCTGAGTTCAACAAAGATAAGAATGTTGGAGTTTATGATATCTATGTGAAACTCTACTTCAGAATTAGGTTTAGACTCGGGGATTTGATATCAGGTGATTACAAGCCTAAGGTGAAATGTCACCTCAAAGTTCCGTTGACTTCGAACAATACCACGGCAACCTTCACTCCACTTGTGCCTACCAAGTGCGATGTTGATTTCTACTAACTACACATCTATACATTTTCTTGGCACAATAGTATTAATCGGGATTTGGTTTCTTTACGCTTTTGTTTTTGTTTCTCTCTTCTGTACGTCATATTTGTTGCCATTTTATTCATTCTTTGAGCACATAAAGATCATACCTTTCTATATATGCAATAAACAGATACTAGTATTTTTTTCAATTCTTTTAGTTATCCAGATCTGCCTGTTATTAATTTAATTTAAACCATTATTTTAGTCGGAACATCCATCTCCCATGTTTTGCCAAAGTAGAATTACAATGTCACATAAATCCCAATTGAACATCTCCCATGTTTGATCTATGATATAAAATTTTGCATTAACACTTACATGAAGAAACGTGTGCATTAGTTTAAAATTATATAATCGAGATCCATCTTGTCATTCACTTATATAATTGCAAAAAAATTATAACTCATTGGATAAATAAATTGTTTCAGAAATTAACACTATTAAAGTATGAGGTTCTTACAATCGGGAGGTGCGTAACCACTTGATGGCAAAATTTGCCCAAAATCAGATTAAATTGATGGTAAGAACCAAAAAGAAAGTATGAGGTTCTTAAACAACAAACATTTAATTAGGACAAATGCATTTAATGGTTTTAAGATTAACGTTTGAAATAAATATAGTAATTTAAGTTTTGCATCACTTTGATTTGTTAATTTCGTAATAAATTAGATTGTTACTCTTTTAATGACTCTTTGCTAAAAAAAAATTGCATATATGGTTGTTAACAAGTAACATGACATTATACGGTGTGTTTTTTTTGCTTAAAAAAATAAATTATGCGCTGTGTTTTGGCCCTCCAGATTATATCTTCGTTTTCTTCATTCTTAGTTTGCCAAGTTCCATAGGTTTTGACCATTAGTTGGATTGGATGGATCATTGGTTGAAAACATTGTTGATGCACTTCTTGTTTATAAAAGCCATGAGGTGGGATGCAGGATCATTAGTCCTGTCATCATTCATCAATACATTTTTGTAACGACAATGTAGGATGCCATGTCACTTAGTTAACGATAACATAGAGTAATAATATTCTTCGTTCGTCCCAAAATAAATGATTTATTTTTTATTTTGTCTAATATTCATATGATCTTCTTTGACTGTATTTTTTTATTAATATGTATATGCAAATATTAGCATATGAGATGTTTGATTTGTCTTGATAAATATTTTTAAAATATATAATTTTTTATAATTTTTAATAATAGATAATTTAATATAATAGTGATTAAAGTTGTGCATTAACAAACGTGAAGTCAACAAGGTCATTTATTTTGGGACGTAGGAAGTAATTTGTTACAAATTTAAAGGACGGATTTGATAGTTAAAAAGCTTAAAAGATTAACGTTAAACTTAAAAAAAAACTCCAAATACATTTGGCCAAATAATTAATAACTTTCAGATATATTGACATTATTTGTCAAAAGAAAAAAACATTGAGAATAATTATTATAATATAGCTTTCTTCTTCTTTTTTTTCCTTAATCATTCTGTTCTTTTGAAAAATGGACTTTGATAATTTCAAATTAGATCCAGAGTTAAAAAAGTTTTGCCAATTACTGTTTTAGGTCAAATTTGAACTCAAATTTCTGCAACAATTAATCTTTAAAATTAAATTATTAAACATTTGAGTTCAATTAGGCTCTGTTTGGTAAAAATAAGTTATAAGCTAACTGGTAGCTGAAAAACTAGCTTATAGCAGATAGCTTATAGCTGAAAAGCTATAGTAGAATGAAATTAAAGTGTTTAATAAATTTAGCTGTTATAAGTACAAAATGATATAAAAGTACATGGTTAGTGGGTAGTTATTATATTTAAAAAAAATAAAGAAATAATAAATGAAAATAGTAAGGGTAAAAATGAAATAAAATGTAAAAAGTTATAAGCTATAAGTTCATAACGCTACTTGAAATAGTATCTCAAAAAACGCTATAAGCTAATTAGATAAGCTTGTTACCAAACATGTCCATTTTTAACAAACAAACTTATAAGTTAGTCCAATAAACTATAAACTAACTTATTGAACCTCCTTACCAAACACCTGTTATATTTAATCAATTTAACATCTGGCTATTAATTTATCTCTAACTAGCTTTTCTAATTTCATAGATTAATAAAAATATTTTATTCAAAACAAATCACTTATTCCATTTTCAATACAATATTAAAATTTAATTTGTCCAATTATGCCCTTTAATTATGTCCACATGAATGCATGATGACAAGATGAAGGACACGTTTCTTTCGGTTTTTAAAAAATAGATTTTTTTTTTTTTGTATTTTTTAAAATAAATTTTATAAAATTGTTTTTCAAAAATATTACAAGTAGTTTTATATTCGTTTTTTCTAAATTTAAATATTAATTTTAACATCATATAACATAAACATATATTATTGAAGATCAAAACATAGTCAAAATTGCAATTTTTTCGAAAGGTTGTATTTCAAAGAATGTCAAAGTCTTGGAAAACTTCTGTTTGTTTGTTTCTTTCCTGGAAGTTTCGGGCCAGATAGGAAGGAAACTCAGTCTATAATGCAAACTTGCCATATTCATATAGCTTCCTTAACCAAGTTGAATCACATCATATATTTTGTTGAACAATCATATTTATTCAACACGCTCACGTATTTTTACAACCGCGTTAATTTATCCCATTAAATATCCAATACCTAATTTCCTTTCTATATAAACGCACCATCTTAATTTGTTCCTATATCCTCACATTAATTTAGTCTTCCATTTCATTTCACTACAACTAACTACAGTCACATTAAAACCTCAAATATTAATATTGTGTTCATTTGCTCATAACATGGCCGATAACAAACAACCACAATTGAACGGTGCCTACTATGGCCCTGCCATTCCACCACCGGCACAACCCCGCTACAGCCATCACCGAAGTAGAAGCTGTTGTTCATGTCTCTTCGGTTTCCTTTGGAAGCTCCTAGTCGCACTCATCGTTCTAGCTGGCCTCGCAGTTCTTATCTTCTATCTCGTTGTTCAACCACGCTCCTTCAAATTCTATGTCACGGAAGCTAATCTAAATAAATTCGAATACACAAACAACACATTACACTATGATATGGTGCTCAACTTCACTGCCCGGAATCCAAACAAAAAGCTCAGTATCTACTACGACAAAGTGGAGGCTCGAGCATTCTACGAAGGGGAAAGGTTTGCAAATGTCGATGTGATCACACATATGAACTCGTTTCGCCAATACAAGAAAAGCAGCGATCCCATGAGCGGTGTTTTCTCGGGACAACAGTTGTTAATGCTAGACAATGGTCAAGTCTCTGAGTTCAACGAAGATAAGAATATTGGAGTTTATGATATCTATGTGAAGCTCTACTTCAGAATTAGGTTTAGACTCGGGGATTTGATATCGGGTAATTACAAGCCCAAGGTGAAATGTCACCTCAAAGTTCCATTGACTTCGAACAATACCACCGCAACCTTCACTCGACTTGTGCCTACCAAGTGCGATGTTGATTTCTACTAACTACCCATCTAATCGTTTTCTTGGCACAATAGTATTAATCGGGATTTGGTTTCTTTACGCTTTTGTTATTGTTTCTATATTGTGTAGGTGATATATGTTGCTATTTTATTCATTCTTTGATTGTATATTAACGATCATACCTTCTATATATGCAATAAAACAAATATTATTTTCTTTAGTTTTCTGGATTTGTCTCTGTTATTAATTAATTTAATTTAATCTAGACCATCAATCCTAATATAATAAGACTCGTTAGTTTTAAATGAGTGAGCACAACATATAGATTGATTATCAGTTTTTGATAAAAGTAGTCAGAAGTAATAACAATGACAAATAAATGCCAACTGAACATAAAGAGCACATGAATGATGAAATCCCAAATGATCATCTGCACGTTGATCTATGTTAAACAAAATTGCATTAACATCTATGTAGTCCATCATTTATATAATTGCAAAAATATTATAACTCACTCATATAGGATAAATAAATTGTTTCAGAAATGAGTACTAAAGTATGAGGTTTTTACTTTGAACTAATTAAAGTAGTGAAAAAAATTAGAATAAACCTTTAGTAAAAGAAATATTGATCTTTGTGTTGGGTCATCACGAGGGGCTGGGCAGCTCGGGGATCATCCACATTGTGCTCAAGAACAACTTCACAAGTGAGTTGAACACCACACTTTAACCCAAAACCTTAAGGTGTTAAGTTCATGGGTCCTCTTATTTATAAAGTGTTCAACCTCCACTTTTCTAAACAATATGAGACTTAACTACTCACACTTAACCCAACACTTTGAAGTTTTGTCCATCCTAGCTTCCTTGTATAACAACATGTCAAATCACCTGGATGTGTGTCCTCCTACAAACACCCATCTCTAAAAATAACTCGAACAATCCTATGATCCCCTAGTCAAAAAATTACTTTCGTTTTCAATAAGTACAATATTAATAATATTTTTTCTATTTTACCATTTAATTATATCAAAAGAATAATTCTTGTGTGGTCACAAGAATTTAGGACTATTTAATTAGACATGCACAAAAAAAAAAATACTAATAACATATATTTATAAAATTATTATATGATGTATATTTTTTGCATATGTCCAATCTGGATTGGGTGCAGTCAGCATCTTTGACTGAATGCATTTAGTTGAATTCAAATCATTTGATTAAGATCAGATAGCTTAGATTTAACATCAGAATTTTAAATGTTTTAAAAAGTCAAATACTGCATTTAAATCTGAACTGATTGATTTTAATTAAACGACTCTGAGTGCATATTGCACTCAAACGCGATGATAACCGACTACTTGCAATCCATTTCCAAATGTTATGTCTAAATCTGTGTGACCATCAAAAAATTATTCCATCCACACATGATGACAAGATCAAATATCTTTTTTATTACTAAAACAAAAAGAATGTCAAAGTCATGGATAACTTCCGTATGTTTGTTTCTTTCCTGGATGTTTCGGGCAACATGGGAAGGAAACTCAGTTTATACTTGATAAATTATAATGCAAACTTTACACAATGTCAAAACCATTTGCCATATTCATATATAGCTTCCTAATTAATTAACCACAATTATATATGACAAATACTCAACACGCTCACGTACTTACAACCGCGTTATCCAATAAAATCTCCAATCATTTTCCTTAATTACACACTACGTTTTATTTTACATTTCATTTCACTAGAACTTGTCACATTAAAAACCTCAATTCTTGTGTTCATTTTCTCATAACATGGCCGATAACAAGCAACCACAATTGAACGGTGGCTACTACGGCCCCGCCGTTCCACCACCAGCACAACCTCGCCCCCGCCACAACCGAAGTAGAAGTTGTTGTTGTTGTTGATGAAGTATCAAAGTAAGTATATAATTATCGTATCCACAGGGATTGTTCCGAATCAAATACGAGTAAATTGGATCATATAAAAGTAATTTGCAATAAAATAAATGGGGGGGAAGTGTTCAGATTTCAGACTTGAGAAAGTAAATGACAAGAAAATAAGGTTTTCTTTCAAGATGCGAAGGCGATTGGACCTTTTCGGTTCATCTGGTCACTATTGTCTCGGATATCTCATGCGTATTAACAAATTACAAACTTAGTTCCATGATTCGATTAAAATAAATAACTATGTCCAATGTCTTGGTACATAGTCCTCTCAATTGATTATCAATCCCTAATGTCTTAGGATGACCTATAATCAATTGAGGTTTGTTCCCTTTAATCCTTGAATTCACAATCAACAAACCTATATGTCTAAAGAATAAGTTAATTGTACAATTATCTCTAGGTCAATCAATTCGTTTCTAATGTCTTAGTAAACAAACAATTATAATCATCAAACAATTCGCGCCGTTGTATAAAGCATTAAGAACAAGAGATAATAGAATGAAACTAACTTCGTAATTATATTAAAACATCATATGAAATTCATGGTTCAAGACAATAATAACTAGAATCCCCTAGGATCCAATCATAGAGTTTAGTTACTCATAATCATAGTAATAACAATAATTAGAGTGAAAGAATTCATTACAATGAAGAACAAAGAAGAAATTCGTGCTCTGATCTTGATCTCAAAAGTGCCTCTGTCGCCGTCAAAACTGTCTAACCCTAATTCTGAACAGAAAAAGTATATATATAGTGTAATCTGCGTACCGGCGCCCCGCGCCAGCCCGTCTGCGCGCCGCGCAGACTGACAGAATCCTCAGGCAATTCTAGCATCGTTTCTGCGCGGCGCGCCAGCTTGGCAGAATCTACAGACACTTCTAGCAGCTTCTGGGCGCGGCGCGTGATGCTTCCTTGGTCTAGGCGCAGTACACTTCTATTCCTTCACTTTTTGGCCTCAAATCCTTGTGTTCCGAGCATTCTTGTCATGATTCTTTTCCTCTTTATTCTTGCATAAAAACATACTAAATGCTATCTAGAAATGCCCTAAAATGTGGTTAAAACATAGTAATGACGTGAAGTCATCACAACCCCAAACTTGAACTTTTCCTTGTCCTCAAGGAATACCTTCATCCATCGGAAAACCTGGCACTATCTTTACAGCTTAATTCAAATACATCAGAATCAGTCAAGTCAATCATACACATGCAACATTTCAAAGATCATCCCTATTATCAATATACTCGCACACAAATGAACATTGGAAAAATCAAGAACTTCTCACAAATATTGACCAAACAATAATCACTTCACTCCCTCACATTCTCTCCTGTTATGCATTGTTAAATTCACTCAATCAACACATACATAGCCATTCTACCATATGCTTGCAAACATTCTAACAATCGATCGACATGCATAAAAATTCACACCTTTAGAGGACTTGAGGGTTATAACGGGGCTTAGGTTTTTAGGGTGGATATTTTTTTTGGATGGTAAGCAGAAAAACTTGGAGTTTTAAGGATCACCTATTTACATGATTGGATATTTATTCAAACATCTTCCCCAAAAATCAAGAATTGTTATACTAGAGAACCTTTTTCATTTCTTCTTCTTTTTTTTTTGAAGAGATTCATTTACATTCTCTCTTGGTGTCATTTTTTTTCTTTCTTTTTTTTTTTTTTCACTATATTTTCAAAATATTTTTCTTTTTGGTTCTCTAGTACCCCACCCCAAACTTCATCAGTTGCTAATACCAAAAGCAACCCCAAACTTAATGATGAGCAATGTGCTCGAGTCATAAGTTATGATCTAACTCCAAGAAAATCATCTTTTTTTTTTTTTTATAGTTTCAAAACTTGGGTTGTCAAACAAACAAAATTTTTCATTCGGCTCAAATGGGGTTAACGAAAGATATAACATTTTTAAAGGTGGCTTCAACAAGGCTCAAGGTACCAAACAACGTGCCTCGGTGTGTAATTCAGAGCAATCAATCAATTAAGAGAACAAAAGCAAGTTCTAGAGAATTAGCTAAGTTGTGGAATCTCTCATAACACGAAAAAGTTATGTGTTTGGGCTCGAAAACTCACGGCTAGGCCGGATTATCGAGTGGTCAATGTTTGAGAAACTTCCTCAATTTTTCTAATTATCATAAAATATAACAAGCAATTAACACAGAGACTCACAAATCATATCGCATGGATGGTAACACAGATGATCCTTAATGACATTTAAACAAAACTATTCTGAAGTGCACAAGTTTTCAAACAGACACAAGCATTCATAAAAGACAAAAACAAATTCAAGTTGAAGGGATTAAGTAGTACCATAGAGTCAATGCGGATGGGACGATCCGCTCCCATCACGTCGATCTCCGAGGCCCAGGTCCGCCTCATCAAACATACTTCTCTCCTGATATGCAGCATAATCCTGTGGCCATCTCTCTACCTCATCCAACTGTCTGGCTGCTCGCTGGGCATTCTCAATCGCATGTTGCGCCTGTAGTCGTGCCAAAGTGCTGTATCGAGGGTACAAGGGAGGTGGTCTGAAATTCGCTTCCCTTGCCCTGGCCTCCTGGTAAATAATGGACTGATCACCATAGTAAGTGTGAGGCACGTCGACTGCACGACCAATAGCCAGCTGTAACATCAAAGCCGAAACATCGTCTTCGGTATAAGGATGGCGAGGCATCTCTTGTGGTTGTTGCTGAGTTGGATGCTCGCCACTCTCATAACGGTCGATTTCCGCCATCTCCTCATCCTCCTCTTCTCGCAGCTCCTCAGGACCTCCCCTTGCTCTCACAACAACAGGACCATCGTCCAAGCCATTAAAGTACCGCAAGGTCATTCCCCTGATAGGCTTGAAACGTGTATCCAACTCAATTTCAGGAACATGGTTGTGTTGGCATAAAGCCGTAATGAGATTGCAATGTGCTAAACGGAAGATTGCCTGCCCATGGTTAGCAATTTTTCTTATGCTCTTATTTAACAACTGCCCCAAGTTAATGTCCCATTTCTTCATGATTGTCATCACTATCATTGCATTCTCTACCTGAAACTCTGAAGAATTAGACACAGGTACCACATTGTGCACAACAAACTCAGCCCAAGCACGAGCGACTGGCCGGAAATGTTGCAAATCAATCTTGGATGGGAACTCTCCTCCACTATACTTCATCCATGGAGTTCCCGGTCGACCCACGAAATCTCTTATTTCTCGTCGTCGTACTTCAGGCCATTGCGCAAAGGTAATTGATTCATTTTCATAAATACATCTTGCCGGAATGCTAGCTTCTAAAAACTCATTTATAGCCAAAGCAGAGAAGTCGACCATAACACCTCTAACATAAGCCTTATCAGTGTGTACATCAAAAGACTCTTTCCTAGCATTAGCATAAAATTCCCGAACTAATTGTGCATTCCCTATCACATTATCCTTAAGCATCAGATTATTAAATTTCAGCCAATTCCTTCTATGTAGTTCATTATAAATTGCCGGAACTGCCTTCATCTCATCACTAAACCCTTTCTCCTGAGTGAAACCAAAAGATTGTATTTGATTATACCTGGTCTTTCGATCCTCCCGATAGAACACATCACTCCATGTCGTGTCCTGTGGGTTGTTGGCTCGAAATATTTCCGCATAGGACAGTTGTTGTTGTTGTTGAGAGTTGCCTCCTTCATCCATGGATTTTCCTCTATTACTCTTCTTCCTTGCTCTTGGTTCTTCCTCCTGTTGTGTCACCTTCTTCTTCCCAGTATTGGACCTCCCCATGTTAAGGTTGAATGTGGTTTAGAGGGTGGAATTGAAATTTTCGAGTAAGGGTTTTGGGTGGTTGGAAAATTGAAATTTTGTGAGTTCTTGAGGTTTTGGGTTGGTTGAAGGCTTGGTTATGGTATGGGTTTAAGGTTTTGAAGAGTGTTCAGATGGTTTATGGTGGTAATTTCGTGTGGGTGTGGTGATTTAGGAAGAAATTTTTTTGTTTTGGGGGTTAGGGTTTTGAAAGAATTTGGTGGATTTGTGGTTGGATTGGTGGAATTTGAAAGTGTTTAAGGTTGATTGAGGGTGTATAAGTGTTGGGTTAGAGATTTTGTGAGTTGTTTTTGGGTGTTAATGGAAGTTTGGTAATGGGTGGAGAAGAAGAAGATGGGTTTTACGGTGGTGAGGTTTGAAGAAGAAGAAGAATGACTCAATGTTTTGGTTTTCTTTCCCCTTAACTCGTGCCTGCGCCGCGCGCCATACAGTCTGCGCTTCGCGCAGCACAACAGAATCCACAGGCTTTTCTGGACACCTCTGGGCGCGCCGCGCCGATTCTCTGCGCTGGAGCGTGTCAAGTCAGTGTTTACAGGCCTTTCTAGGCCTCTCCTGGCGCCTGGGCGTGCCTGTCTCTTTGACTCCACTTCCGCACTTGCTTAACCTGCAACCACAACTAAGGCATAACATAAATAGACATTAGTAACAATTAAAAACCTTGGGTTGACTCCCAAGCAGCGCTCGCTTAACGTCCATAGCTTCGACGGTCCGTGGCCAAAAGGCCACGCGCTTGTTTAACGTCCCGAGGCTTGACGCTCCATAAGATCATTCATCATCAAATAGCATCGCCACCTTGTGGCGATTGAACTCTCCTCCTTTGTAGATCTTCAGTCTTTGTCCATTAACCTTAAAGGACCTATCTTCCTCTCCTGGTGTAAAGATTTCCACAGCCCCATGTGGAAAAACTTCCTTTACAACAAATGGTCCAGACCATCGAGATCTCAATTTCCCGGGAAATAGTTGTAACCGAGAATTGAACAACAAGACTTGTTGTCCTTTATGAAACTCCTTACTTACCAAGCCTTTATCATGATACCTTTTTGTTCTGGCTTTGTAAATAACGGCATTTTCATAAGCTTGTTGCCGCCACTCTTCGAGTTCATTCAACTTTAGCAATCTTTTCTCACCTGCCAAACCTGCATCAAAGTTAAGAAATTTAACAGCCCAATATGCTTTATGTTCTAATTCAACCGGCAAATGGCACGCCTTGCCATAAACCAATTGATACGGAGATAACCCAAGATGAGTCTTGAAAGCAGTTCTATAAGCCCAAAGTGCGTCATTCAGCTTCATCGACCAATCTTTTCTTGAAGAAGAAACCGTCTTCTCAAGGATTTGCTTCAATTGACGGTTTGACACTTCAACTTGTCCGCTTGTTTGAGGATGGTACGGGGTAGCCACTTTATGCTTCACATTGTACTTTTCCAACAGATTATCCAAATATTTGTTGCAAAAGTGTTTACCCCCATCGCTAATAAGGACTCTAGGCACACCAAACCGCGTAAAAATATTATTCTTAATAAACTTTACCACGGTATGGGCATCATTAGCTGGACAAGCAATGGCTTCAACCCATTTTGTAACATAATCCACACATACCAAAATATGGAGGTTAGACTTTGAAGATGGGAAAGGTCCCATAAAGTCAATCCCCCAACAATCAAACGGTTCCACCTCAAGCATTTCATTCAGCGGCATCTCATTTCTCTTTGACACATTGCCGGTTCTTTGGCAGTTATCACACCTTTTAACAAACTCCACGCAATCTTTGAATAGTGTTGGCCAAAAGAAACCGCTTTGAAGAATTTTAGCCGCAGTCCTTTGTCCACTATGGTGTCCACCATAAGGAGCACTATGGCAATGCCACATTATACTTTGTGCCTCCTCCTCATCAACACATCTCCGGATCACACCATCTTGCCCCACCTTGAAAAGGTATGGATCATCCCAAAAGTAGAAGTTAGCATCTCTAAAAAACTTTTTCTTTTGTTGATAAGAGTACTCTTCCGGAATCTCATTACCGACCTTAAAGTTTGCCATATCGGCGAACCAAGGCCTTTTTGAAATCATTAAAAGTTTTTCATCCGGAAAGTCCTCATTGATGCACTTCTCCTTTATAGTCACCATGGGATTATCCAACCTTGACAAGTGGTCAGCCACCACATTTTCTACTCCCTTTTTGTCCTTAATTTCCAAATCAAATTCTTGCAAGAGTAGTATCCACCTCAAGAGCCTAGGCTTTGAATCCCCTTTTGTTAAGAGGTACTTAAGTGCTGAATGATCTGAAAACACAACAACTTTGGAACCAATTAAGTAAGAGCGAAATTTTTCCAAGGCAAACACTATTGCGAGCAATTCTTTTTCAGTGGTGGTATAATTGATTTGATTTTCATTCAAAACCTTGCTCGCATAGTATATGGCATGGAAAAACTTCTCATGTCGTTGGCCAAGAACCGCTCCAACCGCATAATCACTTGCATCACACATTAGTTCAAATGGGAGGTCCCAATTAGGTGTAATGATTATGGGCGCGGTGACCAACTTTTCTTTGATAACAACAAAAGCTTTCAAACAATCATCATCAAATTTAAAGTCATTTTCCTTCACAAGGAGGTTGCTTAAGGGCTTTGCTATCTTGGAGAAGTCTTTTATGAAACGCCGATAGAAACCGGCATGTCCTAAAAAGCTTCTCACTCCCTTAACATTTACGGGAGGAGGCAAATCCTTAATAACCTCTATCTTTGCTTGGTCAACTTGAATGCCTTTTGAAGAGATTTTGTGCCCAAGCACAATTCCTTCTTTTACCATAAAATGACATTTTTCCCAATTCAAAACTAAATTGGTACTTATGCATCTCTTCAAAACAGCATTCAAATTAGCTAAGCAATGATCAAAGGATTTTCCGAAAACAGAGAAATCATCCATAAATACCTCAATTGAGTTCTCCATCATGTCAGCAAAAATAGATAACATACACCGCTGAAACGTAGCCGGTGCGTTGCATAGTCCAAACGGCATCCTCCGGTAAGCAAATACTCCAAATGGGCATGTAAATGCCGTCTTCTCTTGATCTGCCGGATCCACCACAATCTGATTATAACCAGAGTATCCATCCAAAAAGCAATAATAAGCCTGCCCCGCAAGCCTTTCTAGCATTTGATCCATGAATGGAAGAGGGAAGTGATCTTTTCTTGTTGCCAGGTTGAGTCTTCGATAATCGATGCACATCCTCCATCCGGTTACGGTGCGAGTTGGAATTAATTCATTTTTCTCATTCCTCACAACCGTCATACCACCCTTTTTAGGGACCACATGAACTGGACTCACCCAAGCACTATCTGAAATTGGATAAATCATACCTGCCTTTAGGAGTTTAAGAACCTCCTTTTTCACTACCTCCTTCATGGTTGGATTGAGTCTTCTTTGAGGTTGCACCACGGGTTTATATTCGTCCTCCATTTTTATCTTATGCATACAAAATCCTGGACTAATTCCCTTCAAATCCTCAATGCTCCAACCCATGGCTTCTTTGTTCTCTCGCAACACTCTTACTAGCTTCTCCGCTTCAAGTGAACTCAACTCACTACTTATGATTGCCGGTTGTGAAGAATCTTCCCCTAAGAAAACATATTTTAAATGAGAGGGAAGTTCCTTCAACTCGGGAACAACAACTTTTGAATCTTCTCCAACACTTTCCTTCTCTACTACCGCATACACATTCTCAAAATCTTTTGGTGTCTCTTCTACCTTGCATGCTTCAAGTTGACGGAGACAAATTTCAATCTCCTTGTCCCATTCATCTTCCAAATCATCAATAGAATTAACAATGACTCTTTCTAATGGTAGGGATGGTGTTTCTTCAACTAAGACATCTTCCACCACTTCCTCAATTACATCAACTTTGAAACATTGTGGTTCATCATCATGGTGTTTCATAGCTTTGAACACATTGAACATGACTTGCTCTCCATGTGTTCTCAACATAAGTTCTCCCATCTCGACATCAATCAATGCTCTACCGGTAGCTAAAAATGGCCTACCCAATAACAACGGTTCTACCTCGGCATCATCTTCCATATCAAGAATTACAAAATCCGCCGGAAACACAAATTCAGCAACCCTTACCAATACATCATGAAGTATGCCATATGGATGCACTATTGATCGATCGGCCAAAGAGAGTTGCATCTTTGTAGGTTTAGCAACCGCCCCCGGTATCTTCTTCATCATGGACAATGGCATTAAATTGATGCTTGCTCCTAAATCACATAACGCTCGACCGACAGAAATGTTGCCTATAGAACATGGTATAGTAAAGCTCCCTGGATCTTTCTTCTTTTGAGGAAGCTTCTTTTGGATTATAGCACTACATTCCTCAGTCATATCAACCGTGTCGTCATCAAGAGGTTTCCGCTTCTTTGTCAAGAGGTCTTTCATAAATTTGGCATAAACCGGCATTTGTTCCAACACTTCTGCAAAAGGAATATTGATTTGGAGATCATGAAGCATCTTCATAAACTTTTTGAATTGTTGGTGATCATTTGCCTTTGCCTTCTTCTTGCGCGGATATGGCAATTTGGTGTGGATTGAATTTTCTTTTTCTTCCACATCCTTACCCTTCTTCTTTTCAACTTTCTTCTCATCACTCTCTTCCTCAATTTCAACTTCATGCTCAACTAGTTGCTCACACTCTTTTTCGACTTCTCCCTCAACATTATTTTCAACTTCTCCCTCAACATTATTTTTTTCTTTCTCTTTCTCAACACTTGTCTCACTTTTTTTCTTTGTCACAACTTCCGGTGAAGGAACCACTCTACTCCTCAAATTAATAGCCTTGCAACTTTCATGGCCGGGATTATCTTTTGTAGACCCCTCAAAACCATTATTTTGAGTAGCTGCAAATTGTCTTGACAATTGACCCATTTGATTTTCAAGGTTTTTAATTGAAGCTTCATGATTCTTGTTGGCAATGTCTTGATTGGCTTTCATCTGATCTTGGTTGGCTTTCATCTGATCTTGGCTCATCTTCATTGCCTCAAAATTTCCTTGAGTCACCTTGATAAATTGAGTAAGAGTATCTTCTAGCTGAGACGGTTTTCTTTGTTGAGAATTCTGTGAAGATGATTGTTGTTGAGATTGAGAAGACCCTTGATTTCCACCCCAACCAAAATTTGGATGATCTCTCCAACCCGGATTATAAGTGTTAGAGTACGGGTTGTGATTGGGGTTGCTTCTCTTGAAATTAGCCAAATATTTAGCTTCTTCTGAACCTTCAGGAAAACAGTCACCGTTGGCATGGCCTTGCCCACAAAAATCACATTTCACATCTTGAGCTGCCATGACTTGCATTTGTTGATTCGAAGGATTAGTAAAGTGTTTCAACATTGCTGCCATTTGAGTATTCATCAAAGTTGATTGAGCTAAAAGAGCGGTTTGAGTATCAAGCTCCAACATGCCTGGCTTCTTCTTTGCACCGCGATCATTTTGAACTCGGTATTCATTTTGAGCCATGGATTCAATCAACTCTCTAGCTTGAGTTTGATTCTTATTCTTCAAAGACCCACCTGCTGATGCATCCAAGAACATTCTAGTTTGAGCTCTCAACCCTTGAGTGAAGTGCTGCATCTGGGTATGATTATCAAGCCCATGCTTAGGACATTTCTTCAGATAAAGTTTGAATCTTTCCCATGCATCATATAGAGTTTCAGAATCTCCTTGTTCAAAGCTTGTTATGTCTTGCCTTCTTTCAAGGTACTTATGAATGGGAAAATACCTATCCATAAACTTCATCTCCAACTCTTGCCAAGTGTTAATAGTATTCGGTGGTATTGTGTCTAACCAGTCTTTTGCTCTTCCAGTTAAAGAGTACTTAAAGAGCCTCAACCTCTTATCCGATGCGGTTACACCTGGTGGATCTGTGTAATCACATGCTTCATAGAAATGCTCAAGATGGAGATTTGGGCACTGTGTTTCAGCCCCTGAGTATTGATTTTCTTTAAGGGCGCTGAGCACTGAATTCTTGATGTCAAAAGACACGGGATTTCTAGGTTGAAAACCCAGATTGGCTAGCTCTCCGTTGTTTCTTTGGCCATAGTCACCTAACGTCCTTTCAGGCACAACTGGTGGAGGCGGTGGTGGATTTCCAGCCATGATGTTAGCTTCGTTGTCCGATGTGTCTGGACTAGAACCCACTTGTTCGCTACTTTCTTGTGCAACACCTGCTAACCGGGCAACCTCTCGGGCTAACCGAACTGCTTTTCTGTTTGCTTTAGCTGTTTTCTCTATTTCAGGATCAAAGACAAGTTCTCTTGCTGCTTTCCTACCTTGCATAAACAACCAGAAAATACCTTTAGAAGCAACTGCACTACACAAGAATGAAAAAGAAAATAAAATAAAATTTAGAACTAATTTTTATATGTTTTTCTTCTTAAAGGAATGCTAAATAAAAATAAAACAATAAAACTACTTAGTATGGTCCAATTGCCTTGTTGATTCAATCAACAATCCCCGGCAACGGCGCCATTTGATGAAGTATCAAAGTAAGTATATAATTATCGTATCCACAGGGATTGTTCCGAATCAAATACGAGTAAATTGGATCATATAAAAGTAATTTGCAATAAAATAAATGGGGGGGAAGTGTTCAGATTTCAGACTTGAGAAAGTAAATGACAAGAAAATAAGGTTTTCTTTCAAGATGCGAAGGCGATTGGACCTTTTCGGTTCATCTGGTCACTATTGTCTCGGATATCTCATGCGTATTAACAAATTACAAACTTAGTTCCATGATTCGATTAAAATAAATAACTATGTCCAATGTCTTGGTACATAGTCCTCTCAATTGATTATCAATCCCTAATGTCTTAGGATGACCTATAATCAATTGAGGTTTGTTCCCTTTAATCCTTGAATTCACAATCAACAAACCTATATGTCTAAAGAATAAGTTAATTGTACAATTATCTCTAGGTCAATCAATTCGTTTCTAATGTCTTAGTAAACAAACAATTATAATCATCAAACAATTCGCGCCGTTGTATAAAGCATTAAGAACAAGAGATAATAGAATGAAACTAACTTCGTAATTATATTAAAACATCATATGAAATTCATGGTTCAAGACAATAATAACTAGAATCCCCTAGGATCCAATCATAGAGTTTAGTTACTCATAATCATAGTAATAACAATAATTAGAGTGAAAGAATTCATTACAATGAAGAACAAAGAAGAAATTCGTGCTCTGATCTTGATCTCAAAAGTGCCTCTGTCGCCGTCAAAACTGTCTAACCCTAATTCTGAACAGAAAAAGTATATATATAGTGTAATCTGCGTACCGGCGCCCCGCGCCAGCCCGTCTGCGCGCCGCGCAGACTGACAGAATCCTCAGGCAATTCTAGCATCGTTTCTGCGCGGCGCGCCAGCTTGGCAGAATCTACAGACACTTCTAGCAGCTTCTGGGCGCGGCGCGTGATGCTTCCTTGGTCTAGGCGCAGTACACTTCTATTCCTTCACTTTTTGGCCTCAAATCCTTGTGTTCCGAGCATTCTTGTCATGATTCTTTTCCTCTTTATTCTTGCATAAAAACATACTAAATGCTATCTAGAAATGCCCTAAAATGTGGTTAAAACATAGTAATGACGTGAAGTCATCAGTTGTCTCTTAAGTTTCTTCTGGAAGCTTCTAGTTTCACTCATTTTTCTTGCTGGATTCGCTGTCCTTATCTTTTTTCTCATCATTCAACCCCATGCCTTCAAGTTCTATGTCAACGAAGCCAATTTAACTAAATTTGACTACACAAACAACACATTGCACTATAACATTGTGCTCAATTTTACGGCACGCAACCCAAACAAGGAACTCAATATCTATTATGACAAAGTTGAGGCTCGAGCATTTTATGAAGGGTCGAGGTTTGCAAATGTTGATGTGATCACACACATGAATTCGTTTCGCCAATATAAGAAAAGTAGTGATTCTATGAGCGGTGTTTTCTTAGGACAACAGTTGTTGATGCTCAACAATGATCAAGTCTCCGAGTTCAATAAAGATAAAAGTGTTGAAGTTTATGATATCTATGTGAAGCTCTATTTCACGATTAGGTTCAGACTAGGAAATGTGATATTAAATGGTATTGATTTCCATCCCAAGGTTAAATGTCACCTTAAAGTTCCTTTGAGTTCAAAGAATACCACTACAACCTTCACTCGGCTGCTTGTGCCCACCAAGTGCGATGTTGATTTATACTAACGCGCGCCTCTGATTGTGTTCTTGGCATGAATGGATCCTCTCAATTTTGTTTTTCTCAATTTTCCTTAATTTTCACATCTCAATCATCGATCAACTTCTCTTAATTCATTTTAGATTTAAATATTGTTTTATATTTGTGATCCAATGGCCTATATTCCACATTATTTCCTCAATTTTTCTTTTCAACTTGAGAGAATCCATTCTCTTTCTTGGCATAGTAGTAGTAATTGGGATTTGCTTCATTTTATGGGTGATATTTGTTACTATTATCTATTTTATTCATTTTTTGGGTGTACATTATGATCATATAGCCTTTTATGCAAAAAACGATTATATATTTTGTTTAATACATATTCTCTAAATTGGTCTGCTGTTATTAATTTAATTTATACCATTAATTTTAATATTTTAACGAAAGTCAAAGTATATACATACAGTACTAATTATTAATAATTAAGCAGGGAAAATAAAAAAGAAAGCATACAAAAGTCAATGACATAGAAAGCTAGCAACTAATATATGAAAATGAAAGTGGTTACGAGTACAATATTAACTTTTTAAGTTGGTTAAGAAATTAATGTAACTGACCTATATTATAAATCAAATATATTTATTCTTCAACGTATTAATTAAAATGTCTAATTTACTTATAAATGTGTTAAAAAAAAAACACACCTTCTTGAAAATGTACCGAGTATTAATTTAGAATATATTTGTCTAAGTATGAACCATTCCTTTCCAAAAGTCAATCTTATGGTAAAAAAGTCAACATATTATACTTTTTCTTTTAAGGAACCGTTGAAATAAATCATTAAAAATACTTAAATTTTTATATGCATAAAATCACTTTTCTTTTTTATGTAGGAAAAGGTTTTTAATTATACTATATTCAGTCGTAGTTATCAGAAAAAGTTTGACCAATACAAATTAATGTATCTATTCAAAATTTAATTTAAACTAAATATTTTTGTTTTATTAACTTAATTTTTTCTGATATTTATATTCAGAGAGAGAGATACTAATATAAAAGTCGGTGGGCGGTTTGGCATTAATCAATAACCATTGCCAACTATATATATATTTTTAACTATTTGATGCATTTTACTTGTGTATTTGTATATGTTTAATGAGCTAAATATAATGTGCTACTCCCTTCTGCAGGCCACTCCTTGTTAACGTATTTCACTTTCTTTGGGTTGATTTTATGTCAATCAGTTCATAATACTAATAATTTGACAAAATTATTTTAGATAACAATATAGTTGTCAAAAAACTTAGTAAAAAAAATGACAAAAGTATACTTGTCCTTTTGATTATTTTAGACAACAATATCGTATTTAATATTGTTTTATTTCTTGTTCAAAAAATATATTGTTTTATTTCATTTTTGTCCTTTTAATCCATGTGGATATGAAATTTTAAGTTTGGAAACAATCACTATGATATTTTTGCATGAATTATAACAATCTTAATAGTTCGGTAACTATTCATCTCTATTTTCACATAGCAATTTTGGAATTTTTTATATGTATTAGTTTAATAGTTACACTTATATACAATATAAGTATGAAAAATGACATAAATTTAGTGTTCAAATTAATCTCTTCAATAATATTTTTAATAGCTGTCAACTGAATTATATATACTTATAGAAACACAATTTAGTAACGTGTAAAATTATAAATTCACCTGTAAGGGAAAAAAAACATAATTTATTTATTTATCAGAATAAGGATATATCAATCATATAAATAATAAACCAAAAAATACCCTCTATAGGAGGATAAATACTAATACTACACATAATATAATGAATGAAAATATGAAATGCATAAAATCCCCAAAATAACCCTCTAGAAGTGACTATGTCCAAATAGCCAAAATATCTTGCTCCCTACGACTTTATTTATAAACAATAAATACAAATAGAATAAAACAGAGCCGGGTCAAACAGGAAGATCCATCAACGATCCCAATCACATTTGGTAGCCTCAAAACCACCACCGGCCGATGAACCTCCGGCAGATTTCAAAGGAATACGCAACTCACATGTAATCTTTGGCTTCATCTTCCTTGTCTTAAACGCACCAAATTTAAACCTCACTCTAAGATACATCTTCACAACAATCTCATAAGCACCTGCATCCTTTTCTTTACTCAAATCCAAACTCTGATCAGCACCAAGAACAATCACTTTCTGACCCTTAAACGAAGGATTCAACAAGTTAGTACTTTTATGTCCCTGATAAAATGGGTCAAGAAAAACAGAGTCAACTCTAACATCATGGTACAATGCTCTAGCTTCGATGGAATCATAGTAAATTCCTAGTTTTTTGTTTGGATTACGAATTGTGATGTTTAAAGAGAGATCATAGTTAAGGTTGTTGTTGTTGTTTGTGTAGTTGAATTGTGTGAGAGTTGCATCTGTGACATGAACTTTGACAACGTTGGGACGAACTATGAGCCAGAAGAGGAAGACAACGATGCCGACGATTATTATGACGGTGAGGATTAGTTTGAAGATGAGGTTGAAGAGACAGCCACAGCAACAGTCGAAACCGCCGCCGCGTGATGGACGGTGGTAGGATTTTGGTGGTGGGATTGATGGGCCGTAGTAGGCTCCGTTCAATTGTTGTTTCTCATGCATGGCTATAAAGCAAAGTGGAGAATGAAATTAAATTAAAGGTATGAAAGAAATAATTAATATATGGAGGAGGAGTTTGTAATAAATTGATCCTCCTAAGTTTTGTGATATGAACAAATGTGAGAAAAGTTATGTGTATATATAGAGAATAGTAGTAATTTTAATAGTATAATAGGAAGGGGAGGTGTGAGATATGTATGAGTATGAATGGAAATGATCCATTTGGAGTAGATAGGAAGAGAGGTGACCTGTGGGCGGAAAAACAAGTGAAAAAGCGCGTTTAATAATCTAGTTTACATTATAGATTATACTACTATTTAACTAGTTGAGAAAATAATTACGGCAAGAAGCATTAATCTAAGGAAATTGCTTGTGGGTTGGTTAGTTGCAGAGTGGTTCGTAAGTCAAAACGCGCTTGCTTTTGCAAACGACTTGTCTCATATTACTATTTTTTTATTTATTTTATTTTTACTTAAGGTCTCTTTGACAAGCCAAAAAAATTATCTTTTAGCTTTTGTCTTATGTCTTATAAGTTAAAAGATCTGTTTGATAATAATATTTTCAGAAAGAGTTTTTAGCTTATTGTACTGACTTTTAGTTTTTTTTCTTTTTTCAGAAGCTATTTCAAGTAGCTTCTGAGCTTATAGCTTCTAGCTTTTCATTTTTCTTCCTCTTTTACCCTTGTTATTTTAACTAAAATCCACATTTACCCTTTATAATTTGTTATCATTAGAATTTAAAACAAAATAAGTAAATACATGTTTTAACGTTGCTTCTTTTAAAATCACATGTATATAATATGTTTTAATGTTGTCTTATTATCTATTATCAAATATGAAGGCTAAAACATATTATTATTTTTATCAATTTATAGGTACATACATTACTATAATTTTTTTGAAACAACGTACCTTACTATAATTAACCATTATACTATATTGTAAATATATTTTGTTGTTATTTTTTCATAAAACATATCAACTGAAATGAAAATAATGTTTTTTAAAAAAATTCAGCATATAAAAATTAGTTTAATAATGATATTTGAAAGATTTATTTATTGAATTAATAAACTTAAAATATTGTAAAAAAAATAATAAAATAAACTTAAAATATTGAATTCTAAATATGTTAAATAGTATTAATTTGATAAAAACATTTATTGAATTAAAGATGTCCTTTTATGTCATTTTACATTTATCAGTCAGTTGAACCGCTAATTTTATCAAACACTTCGATCAGCTTATCAGCTAGAAGCTATAAGCCATCAATCATCAGTTATCAGTCATAAGCTATCAGCTAGCTTACCAGGCAAAAACTATTTTTGCCAAACAGAGCCTTAATTGCAGGTTTGGCTCCCAAATTTTTCAATTGTTCGATTTTGACCCCCTAATTTGAAATGTTCGAATTTAGTCCCCCATTTTTAATCTCTTTTGCATTTCGTGGTCCCTCTTGACTATTTTGATCAAAACTATGTTGATTTGAATATTCTTTACACATGTTTTAATTGTATTGGTCGGAATAAACATGTATTATTTATTTAAGAGAAAATTAAAATTAGGAAGGCAATGTCACGTAAGTCTTATTTTTATTTTGCAGAAAAAATAAAATAAAAAAAATTAGAAAATACAACAACTCATCGTTTGTCTTTCCCAACTACTTCAATAAAAACAAATTTCACAGATTCAACATCTTCTCATCCCATCTCAGATTCTTCTTCTTTTTCCCCTCTCATATTAAACAATTTTAACTGGCTGCCTCCAATTTTGTCGGTACAGTTTGAACCCTAATTTCTTCGTGTGTATTGTTTGAAAGTTGTGTAGCAGAATGTCGAAGAGTTGTGTCAGTTCGTTTCACATTTGCAATAGCTCGTGTGACATGAAAATAAAGAAAACACATTTGGTATGTTGGTATGGTGTTCTTTCCCCTCGTGTACTGCCTTGGCAATAGAAAACCTAGGAATGTATTGATTTTACCGTTGGTTCAAGTGAAGAAAATTTATTCAAGTCATTGTGGTTCTAACTAGTAATGATTTTATGGTTTGTTATTGTAGTTAGGAGTTAAAAAATTGTAGTTATTAATAAAGAAATTGTAGGGGATGGTTAAGCAAAAGTGGGTCTATGTAATGTTCAATTTGTTTCAATGAAGAGACAATTTGTGCCGCAAATGATCGGTGGTGACATAGTTGGGATGTCAAGTTTCTACCACTTATATATTTGCACTGCACTAACCTTTATATAAAAAAATAAAAAAAAAAAGAAAAAGAAGAGACCAAGTTCTGTTTATCAATTCTTGTTCAATTTGTTTCGATTCTTTTCCATTGCAATCAATGAATATTAAGAGTCATATATCGCTTATAAAAAAAAAAAAAAGAGCCATATATCCCAAAATAGCTTGAATAACATTGAATTTGAGTATACTAAAAATTAAACTGTCAAAAATTTAAGTAAACTAAAATTGAACTATTAAAAAGTGCATAATTTTTCGGAACTGATAGTAAACTTATTTTTAATCGAAGACAAAAATTTGTGACAATGAAGAATTTGAACATGGTCATTATTGTTTTCTATTTTTAATTTATTTTTTTTTTCAAAAAAAATATTAGTCTGACATGACCTTGCCTATTTGGCTTCCTAATTGTAATTTTTTTAAATAAATAATACACTTTTATCTTGGCCAATTAAATTAAGACACGTGTAACAAATATCCATATCAGCATATTTTTTGCCAAAATAGTTAAGAGGAGCTACACAATACAAAATAGGTAAAAGTGGAGAACTAAATTCAAGATTTCAAACTAGATGAGCCAAAATCGAGCAATTAGAAAACTTGGGGTAAAAATTAAATTTAAGCCATAATTTTTTTTAAAAAAAAAAAACAACACTCATTAGTTCAAAATGGTATAGTATAATATATATATATATATAGCACAACGTACATAAATTCAAAAGTGTTAGAATATAAAATGATAAATTTGTCAACAAACTTACAACATTCAGTTTAATAACACAATAATAAAAAAATTAAGCTAGTGTTAACATATAAAAAGACTATTATAATGGAAAAGATTAGGAATAATAAAATAAAAAATAATAGTAACCACATGGTTGGTTACTCCAACACTCTCCAATGTGGTACATTATTCTCTTGAATAAATGGCATAACCAGAGGGACAATAAGATCATCACCAACTGTTCGTGCAACCAATCCCAGACATGTACTTCCAGCCATGGCAATGTTCCAAGCTCCTTCATCCTGATCTTGATCTTCTTTTTCTTTTTTTAGGAGTGTCTCCAATAACACGGGAACAAGAAATGGAAGTGTCTTCTTTATAAAATAAAAGCAAGGAATGTATGAATCACTGCTAAATTCATCTCTATATTCTTCTAATATTTCGATTTCGTCTTCACAAATTGAACTCCAAAACTCAATTGCCCGAAGTGCAACAGTCTCATGGTCTTCCCTCACAGCTTTGGCAGTGATGGTGAAGATATTCTGGATATATGGAGCCAACTTTTCATAATATGTAAAAGAAATAGCAACCAAGCATTCAAAAGCTACTTGTCGGATCTTGAGTTCAGGGGAAAGAGTGGCTTCACAGACAATTTTCATTATGTAATTTCGGTCCATATCCATGGAAAAATTTGCCTGGGCAAAACACAATGCATTGTGCAATGCTTCTATGGCAGCGAGCCTAACATGACTGTTTTTTTCTGTAGAATTCATTCCCAGAACGACCGTAGTGAGTATCTTATTTACATTATCCTGGTCTAGCACATCTGGGGAAACGTCTTCACAAATGTATCCAAGGGTCTTGAAAGTTGCTTGCCTAGTAGAGGAAGGTAGCTGCTGATGAACATTTGACAAGAGGGATTCTATCAACTCGGGCCACTGATTGTGAGGTAATTCAATGGCAGCAACTTTTGCTATGACTTGAGATGCGGTTGATCGAGCATCCGGATAAGGAGAAGTCGTCAGTGTTGTCAACAAAAATGCTTTAATTTGGGCTTTAAAGGTTGGAATTGGATTTATAGACAGCCATTGCCATTGCAATTCTTTCGAATCCAAAGCATTCTTGAGAATTAAACCTGCAAGCCTCCTACTCTCCGGAGGCTTCTCATCATTTGACAATTCTCCAGCAAGAGTAAGTAAGAAACTTGGAAGATTCTGCTCCTGGAACTGTTTCAACTTATTTTCAGCTTGTTTCCTTACAGCGCCATCCACTGCTTGGGCATTTAAGAGGATCTGTGTAACTTCCATGGCCATCTGAACATACGTAACTAACAGCATAAATAAAGGGTGTGATTGTGGATTAGCAACAAAAAATAGTTCTAGTTTTAACCACTATATAACTAAATAAGGTAAAAAGGGGAAGCTCAACAACAACCATATGCACATCTTAATGTTAGGATTTAAGGACACGAGGAGAACCCAACCCAAGAGACTAGTCGAATTAATTGGTGGGAAAACCTCATGGCTTAAATACCACAACGAGCACTTTGATATACTCAATGTGAGACTCCCAAAACACAAGCTTAATGAATGTCACATTAAGAATAGTAACACATACAACGGACACAGAGCTAGGGAAAAATATATAAAATAACATATTAAAAACATAAAAGGATTTCACAGAGAGACATAAATTGCACGAGTTGTATATAAACTCAATGATATCCCAACAATAATACATACAAAGATAAACAAGCATGATAATAATAATTTATATTAATATATATTATTTAACGATAAAACAACTAATAAATTATATAATAATATATGAATAATGAGACTGTAAATTAAAAAACAAAAAGGAAATAGTCTATAATAAAAAATAAAAATAAAAGAAACTTACGGCGAGTTGAATCGGCAGTAATGGAGCGAGTTCTAAGGAAAGGAAACTGAAGAGAAGCGCGACTCTGGAACCCTAACAGGGAGAGACCGTTGAAAGGAAACTTCAATTAGATCCACAAAAAATATTTAGTTAACTTCAATGGCTATATATAGATTTCTTAATCATATTTTAAATATAAATCTAATTTTTTATAATATCTTGTTTACAAATTTTAAGATTAGTTTTTTTTATTTTATTTTTGAAGGCAAGATTAGTTTTTTTTTTGTTTTTTTTACTAAAAAAACAATATTCATTCGTTCTAATATTATTATTTTTTTTAAAACAATTCATTCCAATAATTAATTGAGTATATCAGATGCAAATTCAACATCGCTATCTGCTAAAAAACTCACAGCATCCATGCTAATCTTGTCATCTTTTTTTTATATATATTTATTTTGTTGAGTTATTAAATAAAAATTTAATTCAGATTTATATTTAAAAAATAAAAATTTAATTTAGATTTATATTTACAAATTTTTAAGATTAGTTTTTTTTTTTTTTTAAGGCAAGATTAGTTTTTGTTTAAAATTATGATTTAGGATATATTTTGGACTATTACAATGTACTGTAGCAGATAAAGATATGTATATAAAGAGTCATGTAATTATGAATGCTAAAAATAATGATTAAATGTGGGCGAAAGCGAACGATTCCGATGATTGAAGAAGACGATAAAAAATACGATCACTTATTTTTTTGCGGGATGTAAATGATCATTTACCATATAAATAATTTTTAGTAAAAAAATCAACGGCCAATCCATAAAGACAAAACAAGGTAAGTTTAAATATCAATATGGAGTAATTGAAACTTAAAATGTCAAAATTGAACAATTTCTTTTTTACAAACACGGTCAAAATTGAACAATTAATTTTTTTTTTTACTAAAATAATCAAAATCAAACAATCGAAAAATTTAATATTCCACATCATAGATTCGAGTATATTTTGTTCAACCTTTAGGCTCTTTGCAAATCAAACTTCTCTTCTTGAACCAACTCTGCAGTCTGCACCTTTCTAGCCCCAAGGTGAATTGATTATAGAATAGACTCTTCTTGATAAGCATCTACATGCTACACACGAAAACAGATCCATTGTCCAACAGAAATATAGATACTATAAAGAATTCAACGAAAAATCTGCATAACCTACTGCAAATTGACAAAAGAAAGCATCATAACAATTCAATATAAACATGAAAACAGGCTACGGAAGACTTCACCAAGTCTTCCATAGTGCACAAGTTGCCCATCGTGTTATAACAAATACGAATTTTATAAAATCGATCGCTGGATTGAAAGTTTATATCATTTAGATAATCCATAATTTTTTAAAGAAAAACATAAATAATTTGATACGTTATTGAGACCAATCAAGATTAACCGTATACAATAAAAACCCATAAATCCGTTAATTTTGATGAGTCTCAATAACATATCAAATAACTTTCAATTTTTTTTAAAAAAATTATGGATGATCTATACAATAATTTGGGCAACTTGTGCACCATGGAAGACTTGATGAAGTCTTCCATGTTAGAATTGGCCCACGAATACATACTTCTTATTGACAAAAGCATGTCCAATACTCCATCCGTTTTCTTAAAAGTGTCTGATTCTATCATATTTAGCGTTACTAATGAACTGTCAAGTATGTGTTTTAATGATACGATTTGTCAATTATACCTTTTGTCAATTATTGTTATCTTTTTCAATATCTTTTTTCAATATCTTTTTTTTTACGATGGGAAAGTTTGTTGCTTCCTTGTTATATTCAGATTTAAACAAAATTTTTTACCTATAATAATGTTGAAGATTTAAATAAGATGAGTATTAGTAGCAAAAAAAATAGAAATTTATTGGTGAATTAAGATGAAGGTATAATAGGAAGATAGGGTGAAAATTCCACTTTCTTAATTTGGTGTTATCATTATAACTGGACACTTTTAAGAAAACAGATGGAGTATAATATAGAATACTCCCTCTCCGGCTTTAATTATAAGCAAATGTCACTTTTTTTATACATCGAATAACTAATGTATCTTGTCCACTTTTTAGACTAGATACATTAGTTATTCAATTTATTGGTCCTCCAATTCACTTTCTTTGGTGATTTTCGGAGAATATGAGGGGTATTATTTAGTCAGAAAAAAAGTAATATGATTACATTACTCCTTTTTTTTTCTTTCCCTTTATAGGCATTATTTTGTGATAATTCTACACTTTTTGTGAAAATAGTTGGTTCGATTTTTGTAAGTTTTTTATAAGAAATTTGAGTTACAGACCAAACTAATTAATCAAGATCATGTTAGGATGGTTCGTTTCAATTGGACTAAAATTTGTGAAAGCATACACCAAAAGAAAAATAAAATTTGTGAAAGCAACGATTAATTAAGTATATTTAAATTTTAAAGTAACCACAACAAATAAATTATACATTTTTTTTAAGTAGTCTAGTGTATAGAAATTACACATTAAAGGCGAATAAGTGGAGTGTCCGGAATTCTGAACCCCGACTCCTATTTATAACATTATATTCCTACCAACTAAGTTAAGTTCACGGGTATAATAAATTATACAATTAATATTTATAATAACTAAAGTTATATTTTGGATATCATGATTCGTTTCCAACAAAGATAAATAAATTAATAAATGTCCCGAGTTGAAACCCCAAACCAGAATGATTGGTTTCCAACATGATCTTTATTATTTTTTTATTAATGATGCATGAGAATATGAGGTGTGATCTTAGGTCAAAAATTGGGGTATGACAGCGTCCACGCTCACCACGACCACCACCGGTTACTTTCAATAGTAGTTCATCATATTTGTCACTTTGAAACTTCATTCTTTGTTCTTGGACAATTAAATTGTTTTGCAATTCATCAATTGAACAAACTACATAGCTGAATCTTGGTGTTAAAAAACGCAACATCTTTTCCACCACCTATGTCAATTGAACGCAACATCTTTTCCACAAACAACAACATCCATAGTTAAAAAACGTGTTTCTTCATTATCTCACCAAATTTGACATGTGAATATACTATTTTGCTCAAAATTTAATGAGGATTATGAATATACACTTAACTTTTATTAATTAATACTCAAAAATTCTAATTTTCAGATTAAAGTAAGAACCCTAAATATTTCAAACACAAATTAAATATTATTTAAGCACAATCAGAACTTATGACCATAGGGCTTTCACTACTCACATCATGGTATACATTTTGTATTCACGAATCATTCAAAGATAATGCATGTATGATGGAGTTCAAGGTCACAAAAATTTACCTATTGGAGCAAGGTCCAATGCCCCTTCAAATGATGTTTCGAGAGGAGAAAATGATACCTTTAGCTTCCTTGAGTCCCCAGGAGTGTAATGGTATAGTTACGTTTCCTTTAAACCTTCTGAAATGTTCTACCCAATTCAAGTTGAAAGTGACAAAAAATGGGATTTGGGAGATGGTAATGGAGGGGTTACAGTTGATGATCAATGCATACAGAAGTTTTTCTATGATGTATGGTGATGATTCAATGGAAAAAGTAGAGAAAACTTGAAAGAAATGCAAGTTGCGAATTTAAGATTTTGAAAGTGTAGTAATGGAGTTTTTGAGTGAATTTTGTGGATATTTGTTGATATTTGTTCTGAGGCTTGAAGGGCTTTTATAGAGGTTGAATTTGGTCTGCATAATTAAACAAGATTGGGTTTGGTTGGATTCCAATGTTGGTTTGTCCATCAAGTTTCAAAAGTGGTTGAAAAAGTTTTGTAGTTCCAAGGTGAAGATGGCTTGATTCATGGACAATAGGGTGGCTTTTTCTGAGTTTAGGGAGTTGCTTCTGAGATTTGAGGTGGAGTGTGATCAGAGAAAACAAATGTGAAGCTCAATGCATGAGTTGTTGGAGAAAAACAAGCTTTACAAAATGTCAATGAAACTTTATGCAAAAAGTGCTCCAAAAAGGACATGTAATTTGGACAATTCTTCAAACACTTGGATAATGCACCAAAAGTCTGTGTAAAACATCAGTTTTGTTGAGATTTAGAAGCAACATGGGCCTGCAATTACTGATCACAAGGTTTGGATTTGGTTTGAGCAATAACTTGACATGGTTTTTTGACCCATAAATCAGCTCTAACATGGTCTCTTCCCCTCTTCGAAACTTTCTTCTCAAGAAAACTTAGTTCATGCTCTTGGTGTCATTGGAAAGATGACATTTGCCTCTACAACTTGGATGTTGATCACTTGTCCTGAATTCATTGCGATCATAGAGACAACTGGCCACCAAACTTCAAACTTAAAGCTGTCTGACACTTAGAAAAAATTCTAAGTGTTTTTGACAGTTTTTACAATTTGACATCTCATGTTTCCTTGTTGTTATAAGCCATTCAGGAACTCTTATGAATCCAAACTCTTCACCACGATATAGTATGATATGAAATATTAAAATGAAGCTCTTTTTTGCTCAAAATAGATGCTTGGATTGGAAGTTATAAGCTTGCAAAGTCATGAACTTGATAAGGTCAAAAAAAAACTTAGAAAAAATTTCTAAGTGTTGAGATTTTCAACCACTTGGAGAATCAACTTTGGTCATCAACTTTAAGCATTGTAAAGATCCTTTTAAATTCAAATCTTTTTTACATATTTCAATATGCCATGATAGCTTTCCAAAGAGTTGTTGTTTGCAAATTTATGATACTTGAGGAAGAAGATATGTTCTTGATAAGTTGGCTCCATATGAACATGAAATTTTCTATACTTAGAAAAATTTCAAAACCATAGTCTTTGATTTTTGGAACCTTTTCTTGACTTTCTTGATTCAAAACAATGTCTTACCAAAGAGGCAAGCACAACAAGATATCTTGTATTTTATTATTTTTTTATTAATGATGCATGAGAATATGAGGTGGGATCTTAGGTCAAAAATTGGGGTATGACAGCGCCCACGCTCACCACGACCACCACCGGTTACTTTCAATAGTAGTTCATCATCGTTGTCACTTTGAAACTTCATTCTTTGTTCTTGGACAATTAAACTGCTTTGCAATTCATCAATTGAACAAACTACATAGTTGAATCTTGCTGTTAAAGAACGCAACATCTTTTCCACCACCTATATTGATTCCATTCTTTGACCTTGAGCTGTCATCTTGTTGACAATGGAAAACGTTCTTGCAAAGTAATCATTGGTTGATTCACTGTCTTTCATTGCAAGAATCTCAAATCTACGTCGCAGAGCTTGTAATTGAGCATGTTTAACCTTGGTTGAACCTTGGTACTTTGTACGCATTTATTCCCAAATATTTGTTGCAGTTCCTTAATTTCTCAAGAATGGTTTCCATGATTTGGCTTTGAGATCACGAAGCTTACTCTCATCTGCAATGCATTGTTGTTCTGCTGTTGCCATTGGTGGTGTGATCGTGATTCCATTTTTAACAACACTCCAAAATTCCTTTGATCGGCGAAGATTCTCCATCAACATGGCCTAGTAATCGTACTAGCCAAATATTTATATACAATAATATGACATGGCGAGTAAAAAATAACAATTGTGTTATAAAAATAAAAAAAATAAAAAAGTGGCGCTAAAATGAATTAAAAAACGAAAAAGAGGATTAGGAAAGAAATAGAGTAGGAAATTTGAATTAAGAGTCTACTATTAATTAATTAATTGTCATAATTAATGACACAAAAAGTTGTCCTTCTCGGATCAACAGGAGGAATGTTGATAAATAGGAAATAGGAATTAGGTGCGGTCAAAGCACGGAAGGCGTGAGACTTGAGTGACACTCTGATAAAAATCAGACAATCAGACAATTTATTTTTATGAGGCGTCTGATTAAAATCATAGGGTAATAGAGAAAAAGAAACACACTCTTTATTAATCGCCATGCCATCTATTCACTCTTGACTCTCCATTTTCTTCTTCTTGCTCAAGAAAACAAACACTCTGACCATGTTATGAGCAAATGAACACAAAAATTGAGGTTTTAATATGACTAGGTGATGTAGTGAAATTAATGAAATGCAAATTGAATTGAAAGAGTGAATGTGAGATAAAGGAATAAAGAGTAATGTGTATATATAGAAAAAAAAGGGATTGAAGATTTTGTGGGGATAACACGGTTGTAAGTATGTGAGCGTGTTGAATAGTAGTAGTTGCTATAATTATGATTCAATTTCATATTGGTTAAGGAAGTTATATGAATATGGCAGATAGTTTTGACTTGTGCAAAGTTTGATGCAGATTGTGGACTGAGTTTAGGGTACTGTTTTTAATAGAAAGCTTCCACTTGATCTTGTTATCAGATACTTACTCCGTAATACAAGTCTTTGACATTTGATCTTGTTATCAGATATTTTTGTCACCTTATTCCATTTCTCGCGCGCCCTATGAAATTATCAAAATACTCTCATCTGCTGCTTTAGATATCTGACACCCCAAAACCACTCTACCTTTATAACGATTAAAACTTAAGCTGCAGACGACATTTATTAAAATTTTCCATTTTTATAACGTCTGCTACTTGAATAGCGAATGAGTAAAATGAAAAAAGCGTAGGGCGAGCGAGTAACTGATAGGCTGACAAAAGTAAATCTCTATATTCACCTGTCAAAAGACTAGCCCGGCCCAATGTGCCTGCACATATAGATAGGTTTTCAAAAAATTTCTTCTCTCAACACTTTTATTCCTCATAATTACATTCTTACCCATGTCATAACGTATTTTTCGAACTTATTTTAGTTCAAATATTATTTTTAACTGTAAAAAATTCAAAAAATACGTTTCAAACTGTATTCTCATAAGCAAAAATATAATTTAAGGGGAATAAGAGTGTGTGTGTGGTGGGTGGAAAGAGAATTTTTCTAGGTTTACAAAATAAAGTTTCGGCCCATGTATTACTGGGCTATACCTATGTGGCTTGGTGGACTAGTTCGGCCTTTATTATTATAGCAATATTTACAATTTTATTTTTAAAACAAAGATATGATTTGATGTAAAACAAAGATGCTATTAATTTTGAAGGTTTCTTTTGTACTACCGCTTGATAATTTTTGAGTATTTATCTAACAATTAATGTGAATGTGTAACATATATGTGAAGTAAAAATATTAAAATTCAATTAATAAATATAGGATAATATATTCTACCAAAAAAAATATAGGATAATATATGTTAAGTAAAAGTTAATTGTGTGTTTAAAATATAAATTTATTTATGTGATTTGTTCTCATTGGTTAATAGATAAATACCCTAAATTATTAAGGGATAATATATGCTCCACTTTTTGTAAACACTAAAAAGGATAAATGACACATTATTTCTTTGCCAAACAATATTTAGTTATTATTTACCTAAAACACTATATTCTTCATGCGAAATTTTGATTGACAAAAAGCATTGATGCTAATAGTAATAGCAGTTTTGAAAATCATATATGTAGCATTTCATCTAGTAGACATATTCCACCACAAGAAACTGACTGCTACATAACTTAGGCACATTTTCGTATGTTTTAAGTTAAGCTCCCCTTATAAAATTACCCAATGGAGGGTTTTGGCGAAATTTAAAACATGCATGTTTTGAAGAGAATTCCAATTAAATCATTTAAATAGATTTAAATTCTTTCCAAACACACTCTAAGTGCCTTGCATTGTGTGAAACCAATGTGAATGAATACAATAGGTGAAAATAAAGTGCTCGCACCATACAAAGGAAGTAGTAGCAGAGAAGAATACATTGATTCTATATGCGCGGTCGTATTATACAAAGAATGAATAAAATAACAACAAATAAAATGCCAATATAAAAATCACACACATGAAAGAAAAAAAAAACAAAAAAAAAGAGAAAGAAAGAAAAAAAAAGTAAAGGAAATTGTAAATTCAAATACAATTTCAAGAAATTTTAATCTAAAACCTATGGTGGGTATAAGTCGAATGAAGGTAAAGTTAGTTTCATAGTCGGTTCTCAAAGGAACGGTGAGGTCACATTTGACCTTAGGTTTATACGTACGAGTTATCGAGTCTTCGAGTTTGAATCTAATCCTGAAGTAGAGTTTCACATAGATATCATAAACTCCAACATTCTTATCTTTGTTAAACTTTGAGATTTGATTATTGTCAAGCATCAACAATTTATGTCCTGAGAAAATGCCACTCTGGTCACTACTTTCCTTGTTTTGGCAAAATGAGTTGATGTGTGTGATCACATCTACATTAGCAAACCTCTACCCTTCATATGATGCTTGTGCTTCAACTTTATCATAGTAGATACTCAAAAAAACTCTCCCACAACAATATCACCTTAAAACTTAAACCCAAAAATTAAAATACTTAAACACAGAAAAAACACATTCCTTAAAACACATCCACACAGATCAAAATAGAGAGAGGATGAATTTTTCTGGGTTTATGTGATGAACTCGTGACAATGGTGATGAAGAAGGAGATGGAAGAAGATGAATTTTTGATGAACTCATTTCAATGCTGTTGCAGTTTTTTTATTTTTTTTTTTAAATAAAAATGATTTGGAATCATTATAACAATAAAAATAAATTAAAATAAAATCCAAATATGCATGTCACATCATCGAAAATAAAGATTTCACATCTAGTTGGAAACTTAGGGGGGTAATTGGGGGAATCTTTATATTACAAGGGGGAAATCGCAAAAAAAAATAAAAAAATTTGCAGGGGGTAATGCAAAAATCGGCTATTTTGCAGGGGGTAAAACCCTATTTACCCTAATTAATTTTAAAAAAAATTGTATGTTTTTATAACAAGGAATTTTTTTAGTTAAATATAATCTAAAAGATTAAAATTAATTGAAATTTGAATATTAAATATTTTTTTATCAAAAATATGAAATATTAATTTAATATTTTTTAACACATTAAATATAACTTTCTTACTGGGATAATGTTATCATTTACATTACATGTAATAATTATACCATTTTCTTACTGGTAATAATTATATCATTCTTTATTTAGAATATAAAACATATATAATAAAAAAAAAATTAGTTTCTTATATGATTGTTTTAAAATTTTAAATTGTTTATTTAATACCTTCAATGAAAAATTTTAAAAAATTAAATCTATGAAACATTTGCATGCATTTTCCCCAAATTAACTTGTAATATTTTTTAAAAAATTAGTTTAATAACTATTCTGTTTTAAAAATAGTTTATAAAAAAATATTTAACTATTTTTTTATATACATATACCAATTTTTTAAAATTTTATAAACTACCTTTTTATAAATAAAAAAATTGTTTATTTTTAAAACATCATTTTTATATATTTTAAATTTTAAAATGCCACATATATAATGATTGTTTGTAGTACTTTTGGTATAACTTTTGATGAAATAAGAAATTTTAATTGAGGTGAGACTTAGTCTTGCTTCTCAACATATTCTTCCACAAACCATTTTTACATCTTTATGAAGAACATCTTATTCTTATGACGGATTCACATTCAATCCTATCCTTTCTCAATAATGTGACGATTGTTCATTTTTTTTCCTTGTAGAATTTTCTTAGGATTCTTAGATTTTCATTCATGTGATTTTAGACATTTGCACTAACATAAAATTTTTTTAGCATATATATCGTGAATCCATATTCGATCCACGTCAATTTAGTAACTACTTTATTGATCTAAAATATATAATTTTTAAATAAAGATAAATAAATTTGTCAAACAAAAGTAAAGATATAAAATTTAATTTATATGCAAAAATCTATCGAATATTTACACCAGACACGCCCATTGTATTTTGCACCAATTACCATTGTAGGTCGCAACTTAGTATGAGAATATATCCGTGAATTACTAATCACTCCAAACGTTGATGTTACTTGCGTCACTTATTTTCCACCTATAGCCAAGAGATAGCAAAGGTATAGTGCTCTGAATACTCCTCCATGTATAGCTTGGGATGGGCCCAACATCGGCATCAAAAAATCCATTTATTGGCAAATATATGGCTTTAAGAACTCTAGTAAGAAAAGAGGAAGAGTTAGTAATGAGCTTCCATCCTTGCTTGCCTAGCATTGACATTTTTATCTTGTGTTGTGCATCGACTACCAAATGTACAAAATAATAAGTTGTTTTGTAACCCACCTACTTGTCCGGTCTTGGCCTTGTTCTGTCTATCTAGTTATTTATTGTCAATCAAACGCACTCAAAGTAACAACACCGTAAATACACTTGGATTGGGAACCGCGAAAAGAAGGTGTATAACTCAATAAATGAATGTTGCATCGAAAGAAAAAATCCAACCGGTTGAAAATTTAAATAATTTAAATAAAGGTTAATTTGTTAACCCCTAACTTTAAAAATAGCAATTTTGGCTCATTAAATTTAGCTCCATTTTATGACAATGGCTCTTATATCGAGCTTTCTAAGACCTATTAGGTACTCATGGTACTTATTAGGTACTACCATTGGAGCACAACACATTTTAGTACCTAATAGGTACCACTTCTAATATAAGAACTCTCTCTCTTCTTTTTATGGGACCCACTTTATTTAATATATTCAAAAAAAATTAATTTGGCAATATTATTTTAAATTAAATTTCAAATTTTAATAATATGGAGTTATTGATGGGACCCATTTTAGAACTTTTTAATAAATGCTCCATTGGAGGGGTTGAGTACCTATTAGGTACTATTATTAAAAAAATAATAAATTGATGATGTGTCTATGTGGGACCATTTAAGTACTCAAAAATGGAGTGCTCCATTGTGAATGCTCTAAGAACTCTATTATGCATGATAGGTGTGAACACGTTGATGTTAGATATCATTTTCTTAGGAATCTTACTAAAGATTGCAAGTCACGGGAGCAGCTAGTTGATATCATAACTAAACCATTGAAACTCGAAGCTTCAAGCTCAGAGAGGGAACAAGAATGGTAGATTTCAGTAGTTTGAATTGAGCATTTGTGATTGTGTTGTAATGCTCAATTTAAAGGAGGGTTTGTTAAATAGTTTTACTTGTATTGGGCTCATTGTTGTAACGGGCCTTACTGCTTTGATCCATTTGGAATTAGTAAGTTCCGATTGACAAAAGAATTAGTACTGAGTTTTGTCAATATGAACTATGTGTTTATGGTTATGTATCAAATGTAAAATGGAGTAAATTTGGGGCCGTAATCGAGTAATTGAAATTTAGAGAACTAAAATCAAGTAATTGTGAAAGTTTTGAGTTTAAAATTGAGCAATTAAAATTTAAGAAGACAAAATAAAAAATTGTTATGCTCAGTCATTTATCTTTTAATTTTGTTCTTCCATAGCAGTTTCACACCTTTCATAATATTAGAATTTAAAAAAAAAAAATCGATATCTAGCCTAAAGACCAACTAATCTAAAGAGATCAATTATACCGTTCAGTTGATAGAGACATTGGAAGAAATGCTCCTATATTCTGTCTAAAATTTTGTATTTGAAAAAGACAATTTTCTAGTAGTAAACACAAACATGGAGCTTTGTCAACAAGTCAACCCTTAATAAATAATGCAATCCACATTCCACTGTTCATGGTTAATCATACATAATATATGTAATCCACTGTTTTAACAACAATTATACGTAGATACTTGAAGCCAAGGAAGTACAACATGTGCAAACGGCGACAATTAAGAAACATATGAGAGTTGTACCTCGTTATGCAGCATGTTATGTAGGGAACCCTAGTCCCTTGAATGTCCGTTCCCACACTCCTTTTAAATTAGTCGTCGTCTATTTATTTGATGATTTTGGTGTTAACCTTCCGGTACCACATAGAAAAGAGGAATTGACCAATCTAAAGTTCAACCAAAAGTTAAAAAAAGTTTAGTCCGCAATAGTTGTTTGAGGTCGAACTCGGGTATACTCAAATTACGAAGTTTATTAACTATTGAGTGTAGTTTTTTCTCACTAAGTCAAGAAGAAAATACAAGGTAAGACAATGTCAAGTTGGAAAGTTGATGATGATATTGGCTTCCGAAAATGATAAAATTGAAAATTTGGGGTGATATATGTAGAATAGAAATGAAGTTTATTTTTTATGGGTTAAATATGTTTGATCATTTGAAATATATCAACTTTTACTTTGTATATTCAAAAAAATTCATCGAATGAATAATATAATGGTAACTCTAAATTTTTCTGTCCCCAAATTTGTTTACATTTTTAACTCTCACTAGGAATCTGACGTGGTATGCACATGTGAGCAATTTAAATGTGCCAAAATTGATTAATATTGTTTTAAATTAAATAAAATCCCAAAATATGTTATAAAATCATCCAAATTTTGAACCATAATTTCACAATTTCTTCCCTTCTTTATCCCCAATTAAAACCTAGCTAGAAGCTTTCTTATCATCATTTTCCGCAACAATCATCAATTCCAACACCAAATCCATCAAAACTTACAACATGGTGTCACACTTGATGGTGACACCGAGCTTCAATGAAGTTGATGGTGGTGGTGGGTTTTTTTTCGTTTGCTTCTCTTCTTCTAGATTACGCTAGGGGAGTAGTTTTTGTTAGCCCGAGCTTCTCGTTGCTTCTCTTGCTTCTTTTTGTTTGCTCTCTGACCTTTTTTTTGTTCTTTTATCACCAAGATAAGAGTTAAGAGAAAAAATGATGGAACACTTTTTTTTTCACTTTAATTTTTGTCTCAATCTCTTATTTTAAACAATACATCAAATATACTATATTTTATATTTTTCTCTTGTACTATTTCTATTTTTTCTGTTTCTGAGAGCATTTTTTTTATATAAGCAAATGATATTATAAGGGAGTACAAGAGGTACTCAATTCCTTACAACAAATGATAAGAATATCAAGAATTAAGAATACAAGTCATCAGATCTAAACACTAATTAGGAAAATGAATACAAGCTTTACGACCAAATCGACGTGAAAACCAAAGCCAATAAGTAAGCTTAATGTCCTCCAAAAACGCCCACTCATCCGGAATGCCCCCATTGAAAATAACATTGTTCGAACTTTCCATAAATTCCAAGTAGTTGCCAACCATACCGAATAACGAATGCGCCCCTTATCTTTATCATTTAACAAATCACCAAAGGCTAAAAAATGATCTATACCTACTGCTCCAAAAAATGATCTATTTCTGGGAGCATTTATGTTCACCCTAACCTCATTCTGAATGTATGCACTAAAAAAGTTCATCAAGCCTATATACTATTCAAATGTATACTTACCAAAAATATGAATCCAACTAACCAACGACAGCCCATTTGTAGCATTCCTATCAACGCTATTTTAGTGCACTAATTAAACTACTAAAATTACTAATAAGCACATGCACAAGCAAAGCCAGCCCAAGACGCAATGAAATAAATAATTATTGTAGGCCTCAATTTTATTATTTTAATTTAATTATTGGTACTAATTTTAATTAGTATTTATTTTTTTGAGAGCAAAAAGTTTAATTAGTAATAGTATTTATGTTTTCACTTGTAATAGTAATTTCACTCATTATTTTTGTTACTCCTTAATTAATTTGGTAAAAAGAAAATCAATCATATAAATACACTCTTTTTTGGTATTGTGTAATATTATAAATACTAATTAGAATTTTTTTTTTGTTGACAATAATACTAATTAGATTTTAAAGTTCTCTAATTTTGCTCTCGTTAATTTTTATAAAATCTCAATTTAAAATTTGTTTTAGCTCTATTGATCGGTTACACAATTGCTCTCATAAGAAAAAATAATAACACAATTGCATAAAATAATTAAACCCCTCTTGCTACAATCTAACCATGTCATTCCTACTTAGATTATTAGAGATTTAGATTGTTTATATGGACACAAATTTCATACATTCACACAATCATCACATCATCAATAATATTTAGGTCTAGATCGAATGATCTAGATTTTAAATTAAAAAAAAAAATCAAAATTTGTATGCTTTCTGCGCCATTTGATCTTAATTCAACTATTATAACCACCTTGACAAAATCTGATTACTAGTACTACATTTGATGACATGTTTGTTTTGGATCTTTTTGATGTAGTTAAAAAATAATTGGAGTGACTTGTGCTTCTGTTGTATATAAGTTACTAGACGAGGTAAGTAAATGTGCATGTGACAAATACCAACAAAGTAAAATTAAACTAGGGACCATATCCACAATTTGGCATTGTATAACCTTTACATGTCGGTATCATATATAACAAAATAATACTGCTCTGCCATAGATTACTACATGTAACGTTTAGCAACTAGGATGACATATCAATTTCTAATAGCCAGCTAGTGTTGGTGATAATTTGAGAGAGTTAAGAGAAATATGAGTTAATAAAATTGTATTATATATTGACGAAATGAGATTATAAGTGTTTATATACACTAAAATGTTAAGTAACTAACAAATTAAGTCAGTCGTAACAACTAACTTGACGGTTAACTTTTAATTAACAAAATAGAAAAAATAACGGACCCAGATATTAAAATCCTATACTAGGTCAAAACTTACGAGTTCAAAACTTAGACTTGTAACTTTAGAACTCAAGAGGTCAGAACCTAAGCTTACTAGGCATAGCAATAAAACTCATACCCGCGGGTACCCACCCAAATCATATCCGCTTTGACAGTTAAAACTCGAGTTGACTAGGTTTGGGTTCGGGTTTGGGTTTTCCCCAATTTCAAAAGATGAGTTTGGGGCGGGTAATGGGTACATTGATACCCACCCCGAACCCGCCCCGTTTATACTAAAAATTAAATTTCACCACTTTTAAATTAGAAACACTTAAACAATCTCTTAAATTACGTTCATATATTTATTTTTTATTTTAAGTTGAGTATTAAACAAACCATTTTCTCTATTTTTTTTTTTATTTAAAAAAATATTGTTGAGAGAAAATAATTTTGGACATTTAACATTTTTTTTAATAAAAAAATACTAAAATATAATCTAAATTCATGTGGAAAGAGGCTAATGGGGATACCCGAAACCCGATGAGGATACTCGATCCTCGATGGGTATGGGTTTGGGGTTATCATTTTTATCCCCGCTCGAATTTGGGATGGGTTTGGGGAAACCCGAACTTTATGGGTTTGGGTTTGGGGAGGGCAAAACCCGTCTCCGCCCCGTCCCATTGCCATGCCTAAAGCTTACTGCATCAGAAGTACAGACCTTCAGGTCAGAAGCTGAAAACTTCATACATGAACTATCGAACTAACAACTAGTACTATTATTAGTTAGCAGTGTTATTCTCAAATGTGAAACTAATATTAATTATGTTAGACATTCTATGAACATACAAAGTTATTTCTCTCATTTAAGCCAAAGTGCCAAACTTTCTCGATAAACAGAAACAGTCAGGAATCGAATCTTTAATCACTTATTTAAGAGTCCAAAACTCTGACCACTTATTGAGAATTTATAGTAAAACTAAATATTAATTCTAGTTTAGTTGGAACATGAGGTTCATATATCATGTGATGATAAAGTCCAAAACAATGCAAGAAACGCAAATAGCGCAACGCAATACAGAAGATACATGCAACGAATAATAAGGAACCCACACCGCTTGACTTTACCTTCCTCACACGTGAAGGAAAACTGGTATTTTTATTTTATTTTTAAAGAACATGCTCTTTTAGCTTAAATCAGAAAGGAAGAACCCTAAAAAGAAATTAAAGAATATATTCATGACATGTGCAGTAGGTCTTTTTTGGGAATCACTCCACACTGGCAATGTGAACAATGGATCGTAATACCATATTCCATTCGTCCGCTCTTTATTAAAGGGCAAAAGAGTCATATTGTGCATCTCGTGAAAGAAAAAAATATTAAGAAATTAAACATTGAAATATACAGTATCTTCTAAGTTTTTAAATGTAGTTTTTTTAAAAAATAATGTTATTGTAAAAAAAAATTAGCAGCGCAGCTTATTCTCTATTTATGTATAAAATCATTTTGAATATATGTACAAAGATAAACACAAAGAAGTACGAGAGAAATGGAGAGTTTTTTTTTAGAAAAAAAAAAAAAAAAGGCCAAAGATAGTACTCTCTTATCTTTATTTATGAAGGTACTAAATATGGTAAAATCTAGAAACTTATGTATTTCTACATTTATTTTTTTTTAATCAAACAAACCTTGAAACTTATATATTTCTACATTATTTTTTTTTACTAAAATTATAAAAAAAGTTACTTTCAATGTAAAACTTACTTATTTTAATTTTCATAACAAGTGTTCTAAAAACACTAGTTAGCATGGCCCAATATCAACATATTTTTGTGTATGCTATAAGTCATACCAAATTTTGAAAAGGTTGGGAAAAGGCCTAAAAGTAAGCTTATAGTAGATTATAGCTAAGCCTAAGCTAAAAAAATATTATCAGCTTCGGGTCAAATAAAGTCCAGCTCGGTCCAACATATTTTTACTAAAGTTGCAAAAGAAATTTAATAAAATTTGAATACTTCTTTTAATCGATATTCAAACTTTAGATCGCCATATGTAAAATTTTAGCCCCACTTGCGCCGGATGCAACTCTCATTGGTTAATCCTATTAATTTTACTCTTATTGGTACTCCCTCCGTTTAAAATTACTTGACGTTTTAGAAAAAAACAAGAAATTAAGAAAGTGTTGCACCTTATTTTCCTATTATACCCTTATTTTAATTCACCAATATTTTTTTGCGTACACTTTCTCTTTCCAATAAATTTAATATATCATGTACAAAAAAAATTAATATGTTATGTACCAAAAAAAAACTTTAGTATTTCAAAAATATATTAAATGTTTTACGGTTTCAACAACTACTAAATATTTGGAATTTACATAAGGGTATAATAAACAAAATATAACCTTAAATTATCAAAACGACAAGTTATTTAAAAAAAATAAAATTTTCTAAAACATCAAGTAATTTGAAACGGAGGTAGTATTACTTTAGAGAATTGGTGGCTATTTACACATGATTATATTGTTTTTATTTTATGTTATTATAATAGATACAAAATTTTCACCGCTGCTGACTAATCTTTATCAAAAAATCTATAAAACATATAAAATGAATTCTTTTTTTATTTACACATGAACAAGAGTTCGAACTAATAATTTTTATATTTACATGATTAAGCTGATATATAGTTGTTCCTTCCTGGAATCAAAATACGGATACTTAGCCAGAGATGATTTTAGGTCTACGCCTTAGAGTAGATAGATATGTAGAAAGTGATAATCCTCTTCGACAAAAGACCCACATATAGGCCTTGGGATAACGGATCAGGGCAAGATACTCCCGTCCCACTCTCCGGAGCTAGTGGCTCCACCTTTCGAGGGATATATATCCCACGTGACTATATTTTCGCCACTCATTCCCTTAGGGTTAGGAGTATATTGTTGACGTCCTGGGCGAGTACCTTCACTTGGTCTCTTTGGGCTTCATATGTCTCAGACGAGTGGCCCATTTGGACGTTATTGAGCTTAGGCGAATATCCGTCGATATTTTGTCCAGTCCTATAGTTTTCTAAGAGAAATAAATAAAAATGGCAATTATCAACAAAAACAAAGAAGAAGAGAGAATTAAATAAAAATATATAAATAATATATAGGTTTAATTAGTTAAATGGTCCCTTAAAGATATTTTAGGTTTCACAATGGTCCCTTAAAGAAAAAAAGGTCTAGATTGATCCCTTAAAGACATTTCCGTTAATCAAAAAGGTCATTTCCGTTAATTTGTTTTTATATGAACCATTTGATCATTTTATTAAAAATGCAATGGTTGGATTTGCATGTCTACTGAATGTAATGGTGAACCATCATCAAGTAAATATTTCTTTTGTTGTACATCTTTTTCTCTCTCTCTTGTTCTTCATGTTCATCAGCAACTTCATCAAAAAAAAAAAATCCCTAAATTGGTAATTGAAATCCTAAATTCCAACCAAAAGATAGCATAACCAAAAACGTTTTGTTTTTCATTTCTGGGTCGTTGTTAACTTTTCACACGGTCGCTGCGAGGATTCGTAGAATGATAGGATTCGTACAGCTCACAGCGATGTTATGGCGAGTCGGTCATCACCTGTGGTGGTAAGAAGAGAAACGTGAGAACTGAGTTGGGTCTGAAGAGATCAAGAAAGTGGTTGCAGTGCCTTCGTGTGAACCGGAGGTGAAGCGGTTGGGTAACTTGGAACGGTTCTTGGAATCAATTACATCTTCTTAGCTTTAACAATGTTTTTAGGATTTGGGTTTTTTGGATTTAGATTCACATGAAAAATTTTGATTTTGGATTTTAATTTCTGAATTTTTTAAAGTATTTTTTTGGATTTGGGTTTTTATGAAGATGTTGATGAAGAATAAGGAAAGGAAGAAGATGAAGATTTTTTTTTTTTTTTCTGATCTGGATTTTGGTTGAAGGAGATTTATGAAGATGATGATGAATGTTAAAAAGAAATTTAGAAAGAAGATGAAGAAATTGAGAAAAAAAACTAGTTGATAATGATGCACCATTAGATACGTGTACCTTCAAAATTCAATGGTTATTTTTTTTTAATAAGATCAAACGACTTAAATTAAAAGAATTATTAAGATCTATGGTGGACCATATGCAATGGTGGACCATATGCAATGGTGATCCACCTAATACATTTGGTGTTAAAAACTAACGAAAATGACCTTTTTAGTTAACGGAGATGTCTTTAAGGGATTAATCCGTACCTTTTTTTCTTTAAAGGATCATTGTGAAATTTAAAATGTCTTTAAGGGACTATTTGACTAATTAAGCCTAAAATAAATATATGTCCAATAATAGTTACTTAATCAATGTTCTATGTTCCTCAACTTTAAACATCAAACATCAAAAGAAAAGGAATGTAACGTGTTCCTGCTTTATACATGTTTGATTCTATAAACCGATGAGTAAGCATCCATTTATTTATGTAATGTAATAATTAAATTAACTTTTAGTAGTAAACTTTATGCAAAAGTAATTAAAAAAAAAAAAAACAAAGGGGGTAATCAGTAATCTTATGCTTACTCCATTGACCCCATAATCTAAACAATTAATAAATCATAATTAATAAACTTAGCCGCCACGCCGCATAATCACAACCATTGCACCACCGTGATTTCATTTTCACCGCCGCTAAAATAGCTTCCACATGCAACAGTATCATTTCCAAATCTCTCAAAAAATGATTAAAAAATTAAGCACTTTTTTGACAACTCTGAGGTCCAAATCCAAACCTATCATTTTCCAAATCATACTCAACATTAAAATTCTGCTGCTGATAATTCCCCAAAATAATCGCCGGACCACCACTTCTCTCCGGCGCAGAAACTCCATCAGTAACAAAAGTTAAACAAACAACATCCCCTTCACCAACCAAAGAAAAATAATTCTCAACCGGTAACTTCATTTTTGCACCCCCTTTAAACTGAAACACAACCTCCGGCAACGACACCGTTTTTATAACTCCGGTAAAATCAAAACAGAGACTCAACCCCGATGTTTCTTCAACCTCTTTCGCTCTCGTGAAATTCTTAAGCTGTTTCTCAAACTCTTTCGAAACCAAATCAAAGATTTCTTTTTCCATAAAAGTAAACGTTGATCCAGAATCAACGATAGTTCCACCGTTACCGTCAATTCCCGGTTCAGAAACTGTTAACGGAATCTTAACTCTTTTTCCTCCGATAGCAATACTACGTAGATTCACGTAATAGTATTCAAGAAATGCAGTGTTATTCGTTGATGGGTTTTTTCTAAACGGAGTGTAGCTTAATCCTTTTGTTTTGGTATCGCCGGTGGAGGAAACTTGTAAAACGAGGTTACTGTTTTCCGGCGAGTCGTCGAATTGATGAGAAAGTAAGCAATAAGAGAATCTTTTAAGACCCATTTGCGACGGAAGAGAATCTTCACCGCGACCAAAACCTGCGATGCCGGAGGGTTGTCGGGTTGATACAATGGAACAACCTACGAGAAAATCTTGAACAGTTTTTCCGGGAAAATTTAGATTTTCTAATAGTAAGAAACCAATGGTTGAACCTAAACCATATTGAACTATATAAGCAGGACAAGTGGTGCTGTTACAGTTTTCTGTTTTTGGATTACAATCTCCGCAACGAGATTCGATGTCCGGTCCGAAAATGTAACCGCATTTTGAGTTTGTACAACCTAGGATTTTTGAGGAAGATGAGTTTTTGGCAATGAAAGATGGGATTTTTGTTGGGTTTATGTTTGGGAAGTTGCAATTGGAACAGAGGTAGTGAGAGGAACAGGGGAACCATACAAGACTACTACCTGTGTCTAAGACAAAAGATAAGGTTTGTGATGGTGTTCCAAAATTGAGGTTAATGGAGTAACCACCATAGCTTTTTGAGAAAATTTGTGTGTTGGTTATTGAAGATGATGATTTGGGTGATTTGTGATTTGTTTTTTGGGTTTTGAGATGGTGAGCTCTTGATAGAGATGATGTAGCTGCTGTTTTGAGAGAGTGGAAGAGATCTGAGGATTGGGATTTGGGGGATAGAGGGGAAAGAGGAAGGGTAATGGTGTTTGGGTTTAGGACATTGGAAGAAGAGAATGTGAGGAGGAAAGAGAGAAGAGAGAGGATAATGAGAATGTAGGGATAGGCCATTGGAAATGGGGTTGTTTGTGGAATGTGGAGTGTCTCAAGTTTGAGATGTAAAGAAGATAGAATGAATTAATTGAATGATGAATTATGGGATTTTCTGTTTTGGTGGCTTGTTTATAAATGCATTATTAGTTTGGGTTTATACTAGGCATTAGCAAGCAGCCAAGCAACCTCAACGGGCAAATACAAGACTTTTCTTAAAAAATAAATATAAAACTATTCTAGCATACTATATTAATACGATTTTATAGAACAGATCTTGTTCAAGTAAGGACGTATTATGACATATTACATTAATCTCTTAAGTTGGATACGATTATAATGAGCGACAAAATTTTTTCATGTAACTGTGTTAGAGGATATTTCAATCTATTCACCTAAACACTCTTTGGTAAATAAGATCTAATTTAGTTTGGGTTGCTTATTTTTATTGGATCTAGATGATCTGCTGCTATCATCATCCATGCAGTTTGACGTTATTTTCAATCTCAACTATTGATTTGAGATCAGACAGTCTAAACAACACGTTAATTTAATACATTTAAATGATCTCAATCATTAATCGAAATCGAATGGTTGAAAATTGCATCAACGCAATTCCATTTTTTTTTCCATACACAAAGATATCAATCAAATATTTAATTACATACTTATAAGGGCAGAAGTCTCGTACCACTTTTTTTTACTATAAATCTCTTACTGCTTATATTAATTCATTCTTGGTCATATATTTTTCTTTTTGGTGCTTGGTCATATCTTTTATATAGACATTTTGACGCACCAACTGTAACGGTAGAATTTGAGGTTTGGTGTTGTTGTTGCCATGGACTCGAATACTGAGTGTCAACGCACTCTGCATGTACACCTCCCCTTTTTGGGTTTTATTACAAAGTAAAATTGACATACCCAAAAAAAATAAAAAATAAAAAAAATTGACATACCCATCATTGAGGGATAGTAATATTGAACCTTTTTTTATACATTAAGATACGCTTAATTCGAAAAATTTAAGTGCTTCATAACTTCTAATTATGTATATAGAGGCATACTTCTAAGACATAAAATTGATTGCTAGAGCTTAAATAACTTTGGAAAAACTATGTTCACCTTCTTTCATCTATTATATAGGGTATCCTCTTTAAAATAAATCATTATAACTTTTTTCTAAAAGAGAGTTGCCCCCATAAAATATGGTTCGGGTGCTCCCACTTTTATTTCTAGAAATACTATTGCCACCTACCCCATATCAAAATTTTCTAAAATGTACTATACAACTTTTATTTAACATATTATTTTATAAGTTAAAATTAGATTAAAATATAGGAAATGAACAAAATATGGAAAATATAAACCAACCCAATAAAAAAAAAAAAAGGAAAAAATTGAATTCTAACAAAAAGAAGGAGAAAACTACACTTAAGAGTGATAAGAAGTAATTTAGAATGGACCCATAGATGGAGGGGGTTACTATTTCAATGAGATGAGCAAAGAATGAAGTGTAAGCTCATTTAACATTGCAATTATTAGAAGAGCTTACAACACTTGTGAACAGAAGATTGTATAGTAAGTTGATTATATCCTCTGAACTGCATTTATATCAGGCGTTGGTAGTTTGGTACCACTTCCACTTGTGTCTTGTATCATTTGACCAATTATTTAGTGTTTTTCTTTTACTTTTCCTTCTTCAAAACACTTTTACACATACAAAAGTGCACCAAAAAAATTTAATCAGTTGGTATGACTCAAATAGAAACAGTAGACCATGTGAAAGAGGACACAGATTGAGGGATGATCAATCAGGATACCAAGTTAGGAGCACAAGTACAAAAACCAAACCAAAGCAGAATAATGCACATGTGACAAAAAAGTTATTAGAATATCCACAATTGGAGCTCATCATTTTTGTGTACTTGACTGAATTGCATGTGTATACATCAATCATTTACGGTATAATTTTTTTAATAATAGTAGTCCTTAATAAACATTCAATACCAATAAGGAAAAAGAGGTGGAAACATAAAAACTTAATCCTAACCCAAGATGCGTTTGAATGGAGTTTCATCACAATCTTCAGAAGAAAAGTAAACATCCATATGGATTTTCATCACAAGTTTCATGTATAAAAGGCACAAGATGTGCTTATAATACAACGAAATACCATATTAAATTTGTTACGAGAAAACTCTCTTGTGATATCTTGATGATACCAAACTCTCTGTTGAAGAACTTAAGTATTCTGAGCATTAACATATTAACATGCGCGCGCTCAAATGGAGTAAAATTATACATGCTTAGAATGTCCTCTACCACTACTAGCAATAGGAAGCTTGAAGAATTAGTGGAAAACAACATAAGAATGTAACTATGCATCACAGATCTCAGAGTCAATAGTGAGCATCCTCATAGTCATATCCAAGATGAGAAGGAGTCCCTCATACATGTTTAGAAGTACTTTCATACCAGAGACTGCATACTTGAAGAAACAACAGGCCTGAAAAGGCGCATCCTAACTCCTAAGCAAAACAATTTTTTAAAGCATCAGAGTCAGACGACTCACTTTTCGAGTTTGCCTTTTAAACTTGATTTACAATGTCATTGCACAGCGATTAATCTCAATGAAAACAATATAATAGAAAAATAATATAACTTGTTTCGTATGAAACTACATAATGTATCACTCAAATAGTAATCAAATAGAAGTGCCCCTTTATGTTTCCCAATTGAATCCACCTTGTGCCACTTTTGTAAAGCATAACTTTATAGTTATAGTCATATGCCTGTCAGCACTCAAACTCAGCCACGTCGACACTTGCACACCACATAGGTGAACTTTCTATACACAATGGACTTAAATAAAATCTAAAATCAACTTAATGCCCCAAAGTTAGATTTCTTTTTTGGCGATGATGGGCGAAAGTTACATTTGCACATCCTTAAATGCATACAGGTTGAGGTTGGTTAGCCTTTTGGAGAATATGAACCCACCCAATTGACAAAATGATTATCCCACAAGATATTTTTAATAGCATTCACCAAGGAGTGGCAAGGATAATACCTTAGAAATTCGCTGGACTATCATCCAATTGTTGCTCGTTTTCTATTTCAACTTCTAAAATCTCCTGAAACAAAAACATAAAAGGGTTGTAATCTTGAAGTTTGCTTTTGCATTTTGGGTGAAAAATAATAAGAGAAGAGAGACTCACAGGAATCCTCTGCTTGAGATAATTAGCAAGTCTGGCAAGGACAGTTGAACGCTTATGCCAAAACCTACCCTTTAGGCTAATGGTCACGTAAGGTCCATCCAACTCCACCAGTTCAACTACACCTGAAACATAAGTTCAAGATATGTCATGTGACCTCATACTTGTTATTATCATTGTTACACATAATCAAATTCTTGTTGATGTTACTAAACCAAGTGGTCGAGCAGTTGAGCTCAAGTGGTTAACAAACTTTAATTTATTTATTTTTTGGAAACGGAAAAACTTTATTAGAGAACAACTATGGGTACAAGACATACACATAGAAGGAAAACAGGAAAACAAAAATCCTGCAGCAAAACAAAACAGCCACGCTCACAGAGAGCTGCCCCCCCCCCCCCCCCCCCCCCGGAAAAAATACAATAAACAATCACTACTCCTATCCTCAAGCTAACAGCACCAAAAAAATAGCGACACAGCTCAAAAAACACAACAAAAGATACATCCGCCGCACCAGAATTAAAAAAGAAAAGCCGGGGCACTAAAACAAAAAACCAGAAGCCGGAAACTTCAGAAGAAACGCAAGATCATCTCCCAAAGCAATACCCCAGTTCACGTTGCCATTCATAAAGCAAACACGGCGTGATCTTCAATCTATGAACACTCCACCTCCAAGGCATACCCTTAATCTCTTCAACAACTTCTTTGGGAGCTTTAGACAGATTATTAAAAATCTTCTCATTCCTCGCCTTCCATAACAACCACAGTGTCGTATGCATATAAGAAGAAAGCCCTTCCTCAATTTGTTACACTTAACCCCTCCATAAAAGCAGTGAAACAGAATAAACAAATTAGGAGGGATTATCAAATCCAAACTCAGCCAAGTACAAACCTCCATCCACACAGTTTTGGCAAAATTACAGTGCAGTAAAAGATGAGTCCCAGACTCCAAATTATCAACACACCACACACACTGTTGATTGTTCACATTTTGAACAACTCCTCTCCGATGAAGGTTACACTTTGAAGGGAGACGATCGTGAAGAAGTTTCCAAGAGAAAGTGATAACCTTCGATGGGGCAGGACTCGACCAAATATTCTTAAAGACTAAAGATACCATATCTGACAAAGGATCAGAATTAAGCAAGACCTTAGCCAGAAGATCATAACATGATTTAACAGTAAAAATATCGTCCCCTTCTAAATTCCAAATCCACCTATCTCTCCCCGGAAAAAGTCTTACGTCTCGCAACAACTCTTTGACTTGACCCAGCAATTCCACCTCCCATTGGAAAAGTCTTCTCCGCCACACCAATCTAGAGCGATTACACTGTTCAGAGACAATACTTCTCTAACAGTCACCTGTTTTTGTTCCGAAAGAGAGTATAATCTAGGGAAAAATACTGATAGGAGCTTCCCCTATCGATCTCTCCAACCAAAAAAGAGTTGAACCACCATCTCCTACTTTTCTCTCCAAAGCTCCCGAGAACCAATTGGTCGAAGTTACAGCACTGTCAATCCCTCTTAAATCCTTCCAAGTTCCAACAAGCTGACGAATTTGAGGGGAAATCAATAACTAACTCACCAATCGACACTATAAGAGATTTGATTCCCATATCTAGCCGCAAGCACCTCTCTCCATAAAGCTGTCTCGTTTTGAAGTAATCTCCATCTCCATTTTCCCAACAAACATAAGTTCATCACTCTAACATCTTTCACCCCTAAACCCCCATCACACTTCTTTTGGCACACTACTTCCCACTTTACCCAACTGATCTTCTTTCCCCCATTTACTCCTCCCCACAGAAAATAATTAAATACCAATACTAGCTGGAACAATCTTTAGTCGTATTTTACTTAATTTTTAGCCAAAATCCGTATTACCAGAGTGATTAACAAATTTTAGTTAAGGACAAATACTAACTGAAACAATGTTTAGTCTGACTTTACTGTTGCTGCATTCCATTATGTATTAATAAAAGCTCATTTTTCCCAAGACAACAAATAACATACCTGTCATACCAACAGAAGTGTCAAAGATCTGACCCAGTTCACCTCTAGCATCAACCAAAGCCTGTTTGACGTTGTCTTCTGTGAGGTCAAGTGGCTGTGGAACTGAAAGAGATGCTGATAAAGGCTTCACCTTCCTTGGTAGTTTAGAAGTTGTTGTACTCAGGAGAGATTGAGAATTGAGCATGTGGATGTTGGATGTTCTTAATGATGATACCTTTTGTGTAGGGTAACTGGTCCTGTAGCAGCATAGAGTAGCTGGGGATGGTTTGAGTGAGCTAACATCAAAGCTGCAGCACAGTGACAGGGCCTTCTGAGGTAGGGACATACTCCTTCAATCTGCAGTACTATGTGACTACTTTTGTCTTTAGAAAATCAAAGTTGGGGTGATTTTCAATTGCCTGAATTTCTAAAGCATACAAGAATTTCAGAGCTACAACCAAAGAACGATATGAGATATGGATAATGAAGGCAAGTATTCCTGTTAAACAAAAGTACAAGTGTCTGTCTGACTCAGCCCATAGATAAATTGACTAAAATAATTTATTTTTAAAAAAAATGGTTTTTCTCTAAAATAACTTTGAGTAACTAAAACTTGTCTCATAACAACTTCAACTCATCAATAATTTGTAGGATGGTCCTTGGAAGTTGGAATCAATAGGAAGTGAAAGACCATTCCCTATTTGAAGAACAACTTATTTTATCTTATAACATGATAGGTGCTTATGAATAAACTTTTTTCATAACACAGGATAAAATAAAGTCAAACTATTTGTATAATCTACACGTTTTCATAATATATTATGAAGAATTTATCAAAAGCTGAAAATAGTTTATGTAGATGTTATATGCTATTTTTAGGAATTCTCCTAAAGAGTATCACAAGTGCTTATATCAGTAGTTCAACTCAAATAAGTCAATTCAAATAAGCCCTTATTTTAATGGATTCCAATCAACAATAACTTGTTTCATTCGCTTATTAGAATGAATATTATGATGCTTCTTAACAGATATAAATATTAAATACTGCCAAAAAAGAAGACTCTATAGATAGAGCCTAATGCAATACAGAGTACCGAATAGTATCATACTTTCACACCATATGTTAACTACGAGCAGTATGGACGAAGAAGAGAAATGATACAGACAATAACCGACTAACACATTACATACTTACCTGGTAGTATTCTAAATACACCGAAATACGACTGCTTAAAGTTTCATTATGATGAAGTATTATTCGTACACATTCATGATATACAGATAATAACAGAAGAAATGGTAAAATAATCCACCGTTCACTCCAAAATCCAGGTACACCAACATGCTTTTATAACCAACATTTGCGCCTCATAACTTAAAATGGCTAGAATTACATAAAACAAAATCCTTTTACATCCCAAACCGATACAGAGCGTAGTTGATACTCTTAACTATTACTATGAGCCTTCCTACACAGCAGCAAAGTACTCTTTGCTGAGTTTAGGGTCTGGTTTCATGGACTTCTCACCAGGCTTCCACCCAGCAGGGCAAACTTCATCTGGGTTCTCCTGCACGTACTGCAAGGCCTGCAAGTCCAATGCGCATATATATGATGGCAAACAAAAGAAAAAACAGAAATACTAAAAAGTGATTAGTCTTGATAGGTTGCAGATTAGACATAAAAGTTACCTGGAGTGTTCTCTTTGTCTCATCAACACTTCTACCAATTCCGAGGTTGTTGATGGTAGAATGTTGGATAACCCCTTCCTTGTCAATAATGAACAGTCCTCTCAATGCTATCCCCTAAATCATTGGAAATATTTGCAATCATTGTAACATAGATTCGAAAAAAGTGGAATAAAAAGCAACAGCTCGCAGCATCACATATTGAAGCTACTACCTAGACAAAATACTGAAGCTACTACCTAGACAAAATACTGAAGCTAGTACCTTCATTCCAGAGAACATATTAAAGCTTAGAATACGATGAATTTGATAGGAAGAAAATGAATAGCCACAGTTTAGGCTGCAGTGTCAAAACTAACCTGGTCAGGAATGAGGACACCATAAGATTCTGATATGGATTTGGTGATATCAGAAACCAAAGGATAGTTCAAGTCACCAAGACCACCTGACTTTCTATCTGTTTGAACCCATGCAAGGTGCGAGAACTACAATAATAACAATAGCGCCACTAATCAAGAAGAAGCAGACTTTGGAAATGCCTTTCGATTGAACATAAAAAAAAAATAGTTGTGAACGTAAAGACATGGTATATCATAACATAATGATGCAGGCATGTGCAAGTGGGAAATTTGTGTCACAGTATGCTAAGGCACATCCTGTATGAATCATATGAATCACACTACATTTGTATTCAGAAGATCAAAGAAAACACATTTGCAACTAACAAAGTTTGAATGAATTTGTCAACTGATATTTTGACTTTCCATTACTTAGGATGTAATTTCCCGGTCCCAAACCATTTTCTTTTTCCATACAGATATAGATCACTAGATTGTAGCCAAGTTGCAGACGAAAATGAAAACAAAGGATTCCATGCAGATTTGTCAATTATACTAAAAACTTCCGATCATGAACTATACACAAGCGAAACTATCATGAACTATCTCTTTGCACGCCCTACATTGTCTTTGGTAGCAAACATGCACATACAGAAGTAAGTAATTCATATTAACAAGTTCATCAACATGAACCAAACAATGTCATATCAACAAATGTATGAAGGAAAATCTAAATAAGAGCTAACAGCGGCAGAAATAATAACTATAAAAGAAGTCAAAACTAACCACACTGTCAACTGAAACACCCAAAATCTCTGTATTAAGTGCCTCAAATTCTGCATGGCGGTCACTGAAAGCAGTGATTTCTGTAAAATAGTTAACAGATGTTAGCGTGAAAAAGTGAAGATTTGGCATCTACAACTATAGTTCACTAAAGGGTCAACTAACCTGTGGGACAAACAAATGTGAAGTCCAATGGATAGAAAAAGAGAATAACATATTTCTTCCCAATATATTCAGATAATTTGACCTGAAAAGACCTTGATTTAGTGAAAAATAAATAATCCATTATGAATGAAAAACATTTCACAAGCAACAGTGTGTCTACCTTGATAAACTCCTGATCGAAAACAGCCTCGGCTTCAAAATCCGGCGCTGTGTTTCCGACTAATGGTAGTCCACTCTTTCAAACAGAAGGAAGTAAAAATTAATTTGCAGAATAAATCAAGAGAAAAACTATGCTCTAAAATTTGTGTTCTAAACTAAATTACTGTAACGGATAAATAATTGGAGATGAATAGTAAATACCAACACATAAATAAATGGATAGAATATTCTAGAAATTCTATTTCAATGCTCATAAGCCTAATTGCATATATTGTTTTAAACCATTTGAATTCTAGTTACAAAATATATGAAATCGTATACTCGATAGTGGATACAATAGAAGAATTGTTGAAGAACTTACAGAAGCCTTGACAACGAAGCTGCGGCGAGAGGGAGAGGGGCGGTTGAGGAGGGAAGTGGTGGTTAGTTTGGGGAGAGAATTGGAGGCATTGGGGATGGAGAGAGAAGAAAGAGGTGGAGAAGATAATTTGGGAGAGAAGAGGAAGTTAGGGTTTGAAGATAGGAGAGAAACTGAGGGAGCTGAGCAGGCCATGAATGAGTGAGTGAGTGAATGAGAGTGTGAGGTGAACAATAAGAAAATGGGAGATAGAGTATATACCCCAAACCTCACTTACAAAATAAATGGATGCTCCCTCCCACCTATTGCCACACAAGTCTTTGATATTGATAAAAAAGAGAATGAATTTTTATATTGTAACCAAAAAAAATTATATGATAAAATTTTGTTTTATTTTGATTTTAATGTAATACTCTCACGTCCCAATTTATAACCAAAAATAAATAAATCACACTTATTAACAAAAACAAAATATTGGGACTATTTAATCTTCAAAATATAAATACCGGATAAAATAGTACAAGATAATACATTATACAATAGAATAATACATGATAAACGTTTACGATTTTGAATAAATTTTGTATTGTACGATATTTGGTGGATAAAAGCAAAACATGATAATTTTATGGGTCATGCTAACCGGTGCCCCCCGGGGCACTGGTTAAGGAAACCAAAAAAGGAAATTTTAAAATTGAAAATAGCATATTTTAGACTTTCGAGGCGTTGACTGCACAAACTTCAATATGATATTACTATATTTGGTTCCTTAAACAGTGCCCCGGGAGCACTGTTTAGCATTTTCCTAATTTTATATGCATTTGAAGTATGATTTTTTATTTTGTGTTGTACGAGGTTCGAACTTGAGTTAATTTGAAATATGATTTTTTATTATTTTTATCAGTCGTTAGTTGATTCAGTGGTGAATGGTGATTGGTGCTAAACTTGGTAGAGAGGACCACGATTCGATCCCCACAACTGTGATCGGGAGAAAGCTAGAACCACTTGATGCCAGAATTGACCTCGACCCATATTAAATTAGTGTTGAAAACAAAAACAAAAATATAATTTTTTTTCTTGACTGCTTGAAGAAAAAAAAAACAGCAAACCATGATAATTTTATTTTTCTTGATTTTTCTTCCCCCAAGATTCACTCATCCTTTTCTTCTTCTCTCCTAAGTTCTATTGTCACCAACTCTTTTTTTATTCGTAGTTTATCAAAGAGGGTGATTTAAGTTCAAAGAGTTAGATAGTTGTCTAATTGCTTATCTAAACCCCAATCCACAAATCAATAAAAACCTTTCATTTAACCACATCATCCACTTACATCCATTTAATGTGTGGTACTAATTGTAATTATTATTATTATTATTATTATTATTATTATTATTATTGTTTTGGGTTATTGTTCATTTTAATTATTTTGTGTATTTTTATTGTTTCTTTTTCAAAATAATTAATGTTTTTGCTAATAATCTTTTGTCAAATCTTTTTGTATATAATGAGTTGGTCGATTCTCAGGACTACTTCATAATGTTAATAAAAAAAATTAGATAATTTTTTTTTATTAATGGTTCGTATGCCCCGCATGATTAAATTTTTATCATATTCGATTTTAAGTATGGGTTAAGTTAATTTATCTTTGCTCCAATAAATTTCAAATTAATATAAATGACAAATTCGATAATGAAGTAATTTATCCAACTCAGAATCCTCCGATGACATTTATAATATAAAAAAAAAACTTATAATATGACTTTCATAATAATGAGATAACTTTAATAGAAATAAGTTTTAATGGAAATAGACTATTAATAGAAATAGAAATAATGGAAAGAAAAGAAATCCGTGAATGACAAAAATATCCAATCTGAATTAAATTAATACTCCTGATTTTAGGTTGATTGGTTCAAGTTGGAGAGAGTTGAGGCAAGAATCTGAATTATTATGGAAAAAGATAAAGACAAAAATAAAAACATAAATAACCAATAATAATTCAAAACAATGATAGAGACAGCTTATTAATATTTCCAGTCCACATTTATAACCGCATCTTTTTTTCTTAAAGTTTGTTCCATTTCAATTCCGTTACTTCCATACCGTGATTTTCTCCAAATATGTGTGACTCCATGGCGGCTTCAGCCGTAACATCAACCCTACGCCGCCACAACTCCATATCGGCGATAACATCCAACAAACTACTTCATCCATCATCAACAAAACCACCAATACGCTCTTCAAGCTTGGATTTGGAGCTTCTTTTACTCAAATCTCCACTCACTTCATACACATCTCTCAAAGACATGCTTTCTCCCAAGGCCGACGTCAACTCTCCAACTGCCTTCGCCACCAACACCTCTGGCTTTGAGATCTCAATCCGTAATCGTCTTGTTAAACAAGCTGCTCGGGCATATCTCCAGCCGATGTCTTCTTCTGTCGCAAACTCTTTTAGCTCATCTGCCCCTAATTTCCTCCGCAGAATTTTCCACCGGCTCTCATCCGACAATCCTGTTGTCGATTGTTTCCGTTCACTTGTTTCAGGTTTTACCCGAATTTTTTATCGGATACTCCATGCTTTTGGTGGTCAAGTAAGAACATGACACTATCCTACCCTTCAATAATGAACCCATGACTTATTAGTATTTGCTTTTAGGTTGACTTCATTATCAAAGAATAAAGGACTCTTAACTTAGTAGTCTTTGCTTTTAGGTTGACTTCATTATCAAAGAATAAGAGGCTTTTGAAGTTTGAACCATTCTCTTATTTACACTTTCTAATACTCACTCTTTAATCGGTTGAAATCAACAGTTATTCATTTTAAAATTAGATCTCATATAAAATAGTGAGACACACCTGAATTTCAGTCTATTAGAGTGTGAGTGATTAGAACATTTAGAAGAGAGGATTGTTAGCCCTACTCATTGAATTGTATATATACCATATGTTGGCAATAAAAATCTCTGCTCTTTTATCAATATCATCATCTTCTGAATCATAAATTACTGATCGATTTTGTAGTATCATGTTATCATCTTTATTTATTTGTTATCGTCTTGGAACCTTCGCAAGGTCATTCGATTACAGAACAACCTACGCCACCTTTGTTTTACATTTTTTGATACAATATTTGAATGCATTGGCAATGGTTAATTCAGTTGGCCTTTACCATATAAGAATTTGATCACAAGTCACAATTGAAATTGTTCAAAGCAAAACAATTTTCAGCAGCACAATGTTATGTTACAATTTACAAGTAGAATTTAGTAAGCATCATCAATGGTGAATGGTTTTTTCCTTGCTGGGCTTAACTTGAGTATATGTACAAAAATGTAATTCAACACAAAGTGGGCTTCCATATTGGGCTGGATCACTGTATTGATGGGGGTTAGTTGGACTTTGTAGAGGTGCTTACTTTTTCTTGCGACCCACGAAATCATTTTGGTGAATGTCAAACAAAGCTGATCTTATTTCAGGCAATGGTGGGGCACTAGGAATAGGAGGACCCTTTGCATCTTTCTTCTGCAACATAAAATGTTATCCTTAGTAACAGTTGTAACAAGGATTTAAACATTAAAAAATGGTGACAGACAAACAATGATTTTAAATGTATGGTCAAATGTATGATGTATGTAACTACTATGCTTGTTCTATGACTGTGACATCAAATTATAAGCTTTTGTTTGGCATCACTACTATGCAATTTGAAAATATTTTAAACTCTGCCATATGTAACCTTGTTCATTACCCACTCGGGCCTTGATTATAAGCAAAAGTCTAATTTTCAGATTTATGAATAACTGTTGAATTCAGTCTATAATATACACCAAATATATAAATTATTCGATGAATCTGAAAAGTAGACTTTTACTTATAATCAAGGATGAAGCAAGAACAAGGATGAAATAGTCAATGGTTCTGCAACTCACCTTCTTGGAAGTTTTGCCGGAAAGTCTCTTAGATTGAGCAGAAATGTGATCAATAACTTGAAAAAATGCAGTCTGCCCCAATTCAGTGCAATTTTGCCAGTAAAAAATTGCCAAATCCCATCCCCTAACTCTCCACTCTTGGAACTTTTGGTCAAAATCAATTTCATTCTTAGATACATATGGTCTCAATACTTTATTATAAACATATCCTGTCCCCTGCATCAAGCAACATTTATTTCATCATCTAACTCAAGATTAAACATGACTTTCACTTTTCTTGGTAAATGAAAAAGAAATTAAAGAAAAAAATGTTGAGAAAAAGAGTACTAGTATATGCTAAAGTTGCCAAATTGATATTCTCTCAATTCTCAAAGATGTTTTGCTCTCTTACCTTAGTTTTGGGATACCACATGTAAATAAAGAGGGCAAGCTTCAATTCTCCATACAAGGGCATCCTACATAAAATTTGAGCATTAATTTATTGCAAAAATCTATACTATTAATCAAAATTCAACAATAATACAAATGAAATGACAAAAAAAAACTTAAGCACTCACCACCCAATAACTACATCTGCAAATTTTTCTAGTACTGTGAAAAAAGCCACAATGATCCTGCAAATTAAGGATGCACAAAGACAATTAGAGGCAGTAACTCTTAAATCAAACAATAATTTATGATAATTAAATCCATTTGTAAACACAAAAAGATATATGAAGCTTATGATGTGGTGATTGCACATGCCAGACAGCATTATCAAACCATATAATTATTGAAGTGCTTAAAATGAATATACTAAACATGCTGATAAAGATGCACATGATGATTAAGTTCAATGTTTGAACCACTTTTCAATGTATTGACCTGAATTTGGCTATTATAAAAAGCAGATCCGTTTCTTGCTTCAAACTCAAGGACTTGTTTTTTAATCATTACTAGTAAAGCTCTTTACCCAAATTATGTTCCTACTTTAAACATTCGTTACCATCATTCCATGATCCACAATTTCAGTGCAAACTTAGTGACACTAATCATACATTACAAACAAGACCCATTTCAAAACTACTCCCTTTGTCCGGTCTCAAATATAAGCAATTTTTTTTCTTTCCAGATTCATTGAATAACTGATGTATCTGGTTTCTCTAAAGAATAAGAAGGTGAATGATTATACTTATACATACCAGTATTGACACCAGAAACGAAGTTCATCCATTTCAACCCTGTTTCTCTCCACAGTTTTATAGCATTCAAAACCAGGATATGCGTATCCAAGAAGCAAACTGAAAATTAAAAAACAATAACATGTGAATTATACTAATTAATTAGAGAACAATTACAAAATTGAAACAAGAAGAAATTAAGGAAAATAAGTATATATATACTTACATAAGACATCGAGTAAGAAAATCCCCTAACATTTTCAACCCCTAGTAGAACAAAAACAAGAACAATTCATGAAAATTCTGAAATTGTAACAAAAACATGAAAGATATATATAATGTTTGAGCATTTACCTGTCGGTTATTTTATGAATAAACCCACGACCCGACCAGTTTTGTATAAGTCCCACGTTGACAGAGTCAAAAACTGAAACCGCTTTGTTTTAGAATTTGGGGGTACCCTTAACTGGTAAAGAAAATTGACAAGTACAAATTAGAGTTTGAAACTTGTTCTATGGAATTGGAAGAGATGAAGAGAATAATAACAAAGATAACATTGGCGTTGTAGTATATATATAAGGAATTTTGGTTTACTTTTTCAAATATTGAAATTGAAATGTAAAAATAAGAAAAATGCAAGGAAAGTGGTATATATTTCTTGCCACGTACGCTTTGTTTTTTCTTTAATCTTAGACGCTACTCTTGCTTGTTTGTGATGTTTGGGGTGTGGGGATATATATTCTTTTTGGTCAGTATAAGGAAGGATTCACTCATTCACCGTTTGGAAGTTAATGCACGCACCGCTATCAAGCACACTACCGTCATTTTGCGTATATTTTATACACGGCTTGTGACTTAAATTAATGAATCATTTGGACTGTTTCCTTCTCATCAAAACAATTGGAGTTTCCTTATTTTGATGAGTCCTTTGTTTTGATGCATAAAATTTTTTAGATTAATTTGATTGATTAAAAAGTTGGTAGAGAGATTGTATTATACATATGTAAGGGTTGAAGTTCGAATCTCGATCATTTCACTTATTTAAAGGATGAAATTTCTATTCATTATGCTACTTGACAAAAAAAAAATTGTTATAAATATAAAGGGTAAATATATTTTTGGTCCATCTAAATATATCAAATTTAACTTTTAGTCTCTATAAAAAATTCTTCGAATTTTAGTTTCTAAATTTTCAGTTTTCAATTTTTAGTCCCTGTTTTTTTCAAAAGTTCGCGTATCACGTTCTATAAGCTCTCTTTGAAAAACGTTTACCAAACAAGTCATTTTTTTGTCATATGAGCTTATAAATTATAAGTCATAAACTCAAAATCTGACATTACCATATCCGTGGGGTGGGTACTAAATTACCTGTACCCGCATTCATACCCACTTATTGTTGTTGATAATTATCAATATTCGTGCTCGTATTTAAAACGTGAATTTTTACGGTACCTATTGTGATTTTTTTTTTTTTTGCAGATATTAACTGAGTATGAATCTAATTGTCATCTTTATTAGTAGGACTCAAATTTGAATATGTGAAAATAACTTATAATTTAGAATGGAAAGAGTAATAAATAATTTAATGTTATGCCAAAAATGAAGAAAATGTTTGGGAAGATTAAATAAATTGAATTGGCCAAGTTTAGTTAATGCATAGTAGATGAAATAATGAGCATTGACTTGTTCACGAAGAGAACGGTTGTTGAGCCAACTAAGCAAACTATAACAAAGCTGTTTACTGGTTTTTATCATTACGTGTTCGTCATCACTTACCTCTCATCCATATTTAGCTTCATCGTAGCGGCGAGACGCAACAAAACAAAAGGATTCGTTGAGTTATTTTATATTAACTCATGGAAAAAAGTTTCATTCACAATTTATTCTAATCCATGTCAATGTCATCATCATAAACAAGAAGATAAGTATTGGAGTAGTATAAATAATACTAATGTATAAATACTAATGCATGAAGAAAATTTTATAGTAAACTTCCTCGAACTTTTCCCAGGAAAGTCAGTCCTATTAAACCAATACTAATTTATACAAGTGTATCTTTATGGTTTTCTTACAAGTTACAATCATTGTTGGAAAAATATATAAAGAAAAAATCAAAATGCATGGTTATGAATTTACTTAATTAAAAAACATGTTGCTATCTTTTAAATATGTTCACTTGCTGTTAAATGTTTCTTTTCTATAACTTATCTTTTAAATATGTTCACTTGCTATCTTTTAAAACAATTGAGTTTATAAATTTTATCGATTGGGCTATCCAACATTTATATATACGCATCAACTCTATAGCGCTAAGTAGGAGGGTGTATTAAGAAAACTCAAGTTTTGTGTAGATGATCATATCTATGACGGATTTATAAAAAATGACACCACTCACTTTAAAAGTTTGTTCTGGACTGGGCCTATGCCGCTGAGGAAATTCTCCTCTAGATCGTCGAGCAGGGCCCAACAACCAAAGGTCCACGAAGACTCGACCCTGATTAACGTATGACTTACTCAACGCAATCGTAACACCCGACATCATAATGATGAACATTCACTATTTATCCTGGTTCTCCAGTCGATTTCCGACAGCCATTGATGACATTAAACATGTTCATCAACGGCCTTGGCCCGATGCTTGAGACTATATATACTCCTCTCATACAAAGGAGTCAGATACAATCTATTTATATTTGAGCATCGAAACATCCGCAGATACACAACCTCCTCCCATTTACCAGAACGAAAGGGGAGCATCACCGACGAGGTCATCTAATCTAGTGATGTTTATTTGATTGGCAATCTTTCTACGTCTATATACATGGCACAACCTCCAAGAAAAAGGTGATGGTGGTACTCTTCTTGCATGCAAGCTCAACAAATCTTTCCATGGCCTAAAACAGGCTACAAGGGTATGGTTACATTTTTCTTCTCCAATTTGGGTGTCAACTCAAAATAAATTATGTATTAATATCATTCTTCACCAAAACTCAATAAATTATTCACTTTCACCTATCTAGTCTATTAGATTATCATTACATATGATGAAACTCTCTACCAACAATCAATTCCTTTAGCAACTCTCTTAAAAGGCTCTGGATGGTAAAAAATAGTGGATAGCTGATAAACTAGCTTTTAGCTTATAGCGAATAAGCTAACTTTATTGAATTTGTAGTGTTTGATAAAATTAGCGGTTGGACTAACTTATAAGTATGAAATGACATAAAATAGATATATTTAATTAATATTTAATTTATCTTGTAATTCAAGATTGTAAACTACTTATTGAACAATTAGATAGAATAGTTATGACTCATGTTAGACGTCACTTAAATCCTGTAGCTAGCTGATTTAGCATATTTCTCTAGAAATGTTGGTACTAAAATGTGGATGGGAGAAGTTCCAAACTCCCTTAAAAAAAGCTCTTTGTCAATCCTATGCCTATTCATATGGACTCCCATACCAAACTCTCTTCTTGTAGAGTAGTACTACTTTTGAAAATGAATCCATTTTTTCTCTTATGTTCTCTCAATTTTTTTTCTTTCATATTTCCATCTTTAACGAACTCCTCTCCATTTTTTTGAAAATGTCTATATTATCCTCCTTTTTATATTTCAATGGTTTAGATCCCGCACATTGAAATGTTCCTATCCCACCACTTTTCTTTAATTTTTACGCAACAAAAAAATTTTAAACCTTTTTTTAACATGAGTTTAACGAAGATGCATTTACGAGTAAAATAATTTTACACAATTATTTCTCATTTATTTAATATATATTGTATGTCTATTTTATGTTTTATTATAATCATCTTTTTAAAAATAAATTATTTTTCTTTATCAAGTGATCTAGTGACTAAATTCACACACTTTAAATGTTAAAAAAAAAAATATGAAATTCTAGATTCAAATATCAAACTCACAATGTTTCTAAAAGAAAAAAAAAAAATTTAGATGCTTCTGAAGCTAAATCTTACAAAGAAATTCAAAACAGAATTTGAAAACCTAAATAGAAATCATAAAACAAAACCACCAAAATCAATAATATTAACCAAAGATCAGAAATAGAAGGTTTGATTTTGTCGTACTACTAACCGTGCAATTTCTTTTTCCATGTCCTGTGTTGAGTAAGTGCTTCCTTCTTCTGTCAATGGAGTGTTGAATTGATGAGAGAGTGAAGAGAGGTTCAATGAGAAGGACAGAGGATTGAGAAGGGTTTATGTGAAGGATTGAGGTGAAGAGATGAGACCAGATATCACGTTGGAGGTGGGGGTTGATTAGGTAGCCGCGATGGATTGGGCGGCGAACTAAGGCGAAGGTGATGTCTTGTTCGGTGGTGATTGTGGCGGAGGTGAGGTATGGTGTTGTTTGTTGTGGTTGTGCGGACAAGAGAGAGAGAGAGAAAGAGAGAGAAAAAGAAAGAGAAAATGAGTGAGAATACCTTCTTATGTGCTATAAATCAGCAACACAACACATGCAGCCAATTGTTTACATAAACCAGTTAGTTGTATAAACCAACTATCATAAAACCAGCTAATCAGTCAATTGTTTGCATAAACCATGTAGAGGAATAGTCAATTTTTGTCAATTTGCAAAGAAAATAGGTAGTCAATGAGAGGATTGGAAGAACAATGATTATATAATGTGATGGTTAACTTTGTCAAGCAATCTACAATGTATGAATGAATGGATGTAGAAGAATAGACAGCCAATAAGAAGATTGGAAGAACAATCATTACATCATGTGATGGTTGACATTGTGAAGGAAGTGAAGTAAGTAGTGGCATAATGTCATAGTTGACTTTGTGAATGCAATTTTCAAGAAATCTAATGCATATACGGGCCCGTTTGGTGCAAAAGATAAGAGACAGGATAGGATAACTGTATCATATCCTACCGCAATTCAGTGTTTGGTGATACAGCAGGATATGATAAGTTAATCCTGAAGCTTATCATATCCTGTCTCTCTAGTTATAATTCTTATCCTGAATTTGAGTTGGGTTACCAACAGGATAGGATAAAGAAAAAAAAATTATTGATTTATTTTATAAAATATATTTTAAAATACATAAAATAAAATTAATAAAATAATTAATTTTTAAATATATATGTGATTTTCTCACATGGGTAATTTTATAATTTATATATTCTAAAAAATCAAAATTTTACTAAAATTACAATATTTTAAAGTAAAATGATTATTAAAAAATTGACAAATAGGGATATTAATTTAAATTTGATAAAAAATTAAATATAATTCTTTTGCAATAGTAGTTTTATTATTTACGTATGAAATATATCATATATTTATTTGGCTTATCTAACATGTATATATTATTGAGTTATTTATTCGATCATAATTCATATAAAAAATTAAACTTGATTATTTTCTCATGATTTTTATTTGAAATTATATAAAGTTATTTAATTACTTATTTATATTTTTTATTTATAAAATTCAAAGTATTACTAAATAATTTTTAAAAAATAACAATTGTTTTACAAGAGTAATTTTGTTATTTAAATATGTTATATATCTTATCATATTATTATGAGCTATTAAAAATAAAATATAATAGTTATCATGTTTGTTATCCTGTGTGCACCAAACACAGGATATGATAACTGAGTATAACTGTTATTCTGCTATTATCCTATCCTATCTTTATCCTGTTTTATATTCTATCATATCACTATGCTATCCTGCGCACCAAACAGACCCTACAATCCATGAATGTCAACCTAGAATGCATATACAATCCTTATGAGACAAACATTCTTTTCTTTTTTTTTTTTTTCACATTTTTATTTTAATTATTTCACGGAATTTTTTTTATTCCAATTAATAAATAAATAAATAAACAAAATAGTTTTTGTTGCAATGTACCAAAAAAATATATTTTTGTTGCAGTGGGGCATAGAAATTAGCAATTCCAGATGTTAAGCTCTCAGATGCTCCCTCGTCTTGCATGTTGGACTCAACGAACACTCTCTCACTCTCTGCACTTTCCATCTTCTTCCATTTCCAGTTCCAGGTACGTTTCTTCCATCACCAATCGCTCCTCGCTCTGCACACTTTCACTCTCTGTCTATTGCTTCTCAGATTTGCATTTCTATTACATTTTCAATCAGATTTAATATGCGAATCAACATTATCCTTAGTTTAATCTATCTATAATAACATTAATTTGCTATTTAGATTCCTTTAATTTAACTCAGAAACCTAATTCTCGCAATTTTTTCTTCCAGGAAAAGGTTTTGTGTAAACTGCTTCAACAAGAAAATGGATGAACACAGTAATTTGCTTGCTAGGGATAGAAAGCGTGCCAATTTTCGATTATGCAAGTTGTCAAAGTATGCAATAGTTATCTCATTCTTCAATAATTTGAATATTTGACAATAATTTGAGTATTTGAGTCATTTTCTAATTTTATTTAGTTATACCTCTGAAATACTGGAGATACAAGCTGATGCACCAAGTTTGCATGTTCTGGTTGTTCCTGGAAACCCAGGTATTTGCTTTGATTGTTTTCTGTGGTGTCTGTTTATGTTTTTCATGTTATTATTGGCTGTTTGGATCGGTCGATTTGAGCTTATTTACTGACATAAGCACTTTTGAGACTGTTTGAGAGAGCTTGTGGAAACAACTTATGGCATATTACTATACATAAGCATTTATATGGTAAATGCTTATGCTATAAGTGCTTAATTAACTTGTTTATATTGATATTTGGTGTTTGGTTACTGCAGGTGTTATATTATTCTACAAGGATTTTGTGGAATTTCTATATGAGCTTCTTGGAGGAACTGCGTCTATCACAGGCAAGTAAAGGTAGTTCTTTCTTTATTGTTACTTATAGTGTGGAACTCTGATTTACTAGTATATATGCTTACTATTCATTTTTATCTGTCACCTATCAGCTATTGGCCAAGTCTCTCATTCAAGAAAGGTATGTGCATTTTAATTTGTTTGATATGTTGGTGGCATTAGTTTGTTCCCAACAGTGTTTTGTTAATAGGATTTGGAGCACGGAAGGTTGTTCTCTTTACAAGAACAAATCGATCATAAGGTAATTTAATGCTCGATATTTTTATCTTCACATATCATTGGCTGGTTGTAGTGTTGGATAGACAAATGGTTTGTTTGAATACTGATTTAGTAGTTGGCGAAAGCATAGTGTACATTGGGAGCACATGTACTACAAAAGATAGAATAAACTTGGAATCCAGAAGAACTTAATTAGAAATCATCTATTTTTTGCACTTCAATGTTAAATTATTGATTTATCTATGTATTGATGACCGGTATGGAAACAGTGGCAGAATCGAGTTATTTGGAATGTGTACCGAACCAAAAATAAGAATGATCATTCTGTAATTGTTTCTTGTATGATCATTCTGTAATTGTTTCTTGTAGTATGTTACAGTGCAGTACTACTTTTGGGTTAGCATGTTTATATTTCACCATATTCAAATCACTGCATTCATGTATTTGTTTTCTGGTTAAACTGGGATACTTTTATGCTTGCCATTTTTCTCCATTCTTGACTTAGAGAAATGTACTTCAACATTGCAATTCACTAATTTTTATTGATATGTAACAGTAGTCTCGTGTTTTCATAGATTGATTTTATCAAAGAGGAACTGCAAGATATCAAGATTCCTATAATACTGGTGGGTTCTTTTACATCGACACCTCCAATAATTTTCTCCAGTGTCATTTTGATTTGCAGAGTTGTATGAACTACAACTCCAATTTGCTGCAAACTGATCAATCTACTTTACCCTTTAAGGTTAAGAAATTAAGGACAGAGTTAGAAATACTGAGTTCAAAACTTATTTGCATGTTTCAACTAACATCCTTTTATCTGCTAAAATAGAACAATGTTGGATAATCATAAATGAACCAAAATAATCTGGTTGTTAGCTAAACAATTGCAAGCAGTTTTTATTATGTTTTCACAACATAAATATCTTTTAGATTGGGAAACCAGTAACTATTTAACAAGAGGGTTTGATTAAATTCTTCAAGTAAAGGTTTTTCTTAGCCAAAACTTGTTCTGCATGTAGAAAAGTTTAATATCATTTATTCAATGAAGTTTTATTAACTAATTTAGAGTTTTCTTACCAGGTTGGCCACTCTATTGGTTCATACACATCTATTGAAATGTTCAAGAAATCTCCAGAGAAGGTGACTGAAATTCTGCATATTTAATTAAGCATGAAAGCATCAAACCACCCGTCCATAATTTCTAATCGTAAATTTTGTGCTTGGATTTCTCGTGAGCTCTGCAGGTGAAGTATTGCATTGGACTTTATCCATTTTTGACATTAAATCCACATTCAATAACACAGTCAATTATTGGAAAAATTGCACAGTAAGTCTGACATCTCCCCGTCAATTTTTTCAGATAAAATATTTTTATAGTTTAATCTGATCATACATTTCACATGTTCTTTTTTGGTAATTATCTATCTCTTATTGAAAAACAGCCATCAACTTATCATCAAAGCTAATTAATGACCATTTCCATTTAAAAGTCCTAGATGCTATTTGAAATGACTAATGCTTAATGGGATTTCAGATCCCAAATTCTAGCTGCTGCTCTCAGCTACCTGATAGCATCATTAGGATTGTTACCAGTCAAGGCTTTGACGTTTATTGTTAGAAAATCCCTTGGGAAGTCATGGTCTGCCAATGCAGTTGAGGCTGCATGCTCTCACTTGTCACAGGTTAGCTTCACTGTTGATAGAAAATATAAAGGCTTCAGTGTTAGGTCACATTAAACATGAAAATTACTTCCTCCATTATAAAACTTTGTTTGTTTAATGTATTTGCACAGATAAATAAATTACTTAATTGATGTGTATGAGTCCCAAAATACCCCTATTTGAATCATGAAATGTTTTACAAATACCTATAAATTTCTCATAAATAATCTTGAAAAAAGCAAATGATGTTAATTATATCTAGGGTATATTTGGAAGAAAAAGATTAAACATGTCTTGGATTAACCGATAGTTTTGAAGCAACTAAAATGCTTAAACAACCAAAGTTTTGGAATATTGATAAAATATTTATATTTTATGATACTTATTCTTTCTTTTTTTCACAGCGGGTTACATCTACATCTATTTTTGTATTGATTTTCTCTAACTTAAATGAATTGACAGTACCATACCATGCGAAATGTCCTCTATATGGCTATGACTGAATTCAAAGAAGTAAGTTGCTTCCTTTTGATGAATACACCTTTTAGATTTACCGGTTAGTGTTTTTTCCGTTTACATGTGACATTTTTCTTGAGAATCAGTTTTGATACAAAGCACAATTATATAACATTGTTTGATCCATGTAACTGATCCCACCTTGTGGGAATGTTTTAGCTGCTGTTGTAAGACACTTTTATATTCTTTTACCTAGTTGGTAAGTAGGAGTTTTTTTCTTAGCAACTTACAAATTGATTTGCATTTTCCCCATCCAAGCATTGGAACCGGTTCAGTTCAGTGCTTGTCCTTCCAAGAAAACCAATGTTGTAGCTAACTTCTCCCTTTCTGGTACACAATTGACTTGGAAATATCACTTGGCATGATGCACCGACCTGTATAGGTCTTCCTTAGTAAATTACAGTACTCCCTCCTGACTTATGTATAAGCAAAAACAACCAAATGCACACTAATTAAGAATATTAGTTAGCTTCATTTAATTTTCTGGATGTAATCAAATATATAATTATATTCACCGAACTATCTTTTTTCTTCATGTAATTTTCTATGAGATTTCTTCCCTGAAAACATTAATTGAATGGTATTTTTGAAATACTAACATAAATAGTGAAGTTAAATGAAATTTGCTTATATTTATTTGAGTTCACCAAACATGACTTGTTTTTTGCTTATATTTATTTGAGTCCAAAGGGAGTATAATACCTCGCACTCACAATGCACCATCTTGTCATTGACCCCCTCCTCCATGCTTCCATCCTCCTAATCGCCAGTCCTTGATTTCACCTAGCAATGTCATTTTGCCTCTTCTCCATGCGCTAGTGCAACCATTCAGCATTTCCTCCAATAATTTTGGCTCGTTTCTGCTCACTAAGCTCCTTGTTCAAACCCTTAAATTTGTAACCCCCCCCCCCCCACCCCACACACCGACGTGTTACCGCTTCACTTTCCCACTCAAGTATAGTAGTTTCCTGTGGATATGTATTCATCAATTAAGACGTTGGTTAGTAAATGAGACACTTTTTATGAGACAGGGGGAATATCCGCAAAACTTTGAATTTCATCATTGTAGTTTCTTAGTATGCTAATAAGCCAAAGGGACTGAGTTCGAATCTGCACTAGGAGTGTATGGCTTAGTATCTCCTCGCCCCCGTAAATAAGTAATAATATTGCCCTCTCCCATTATAAAACAGTCGTAGCTGTTTGGTTTTGCTGATATGTAGCCTGTAATTTCAGCTGTCCTCTATCATCTAGAGGTGCAAAATAGATTTTAAACAATTTTTTTTGGATTTTTTTCATATTTGAGTGTAGTTATTCTATGAAGATGTCTACTCAACCTTCTTGTATTCTGGGGGATCAAAGCATACAAATCTTATTTTGAAGTTTGAACACAAATTTAGTAGTGCATATTTTGATAGTCATGTCATGTGCTTACTATGTTAGTTAGCGGAGACACCAGATTGGGCATTTTTAAGAGAAAGGAAGGATCAATGTGCATTTTTATTTGGTGATGATGATCACTGGGGCCCACTTCAATTGCATGAAGAGGTATGTTATCATGTATTTTGGTTACTATTATTATTATTATCTGTGGAAAGCTTTTGCATCTTCTCAAGGAAGATTTGTGCCTCAAGCGTAGTCCAGGACCAGGAGTGGCTCCTTCTGAGTTTGTGTGTGTGTGTGTGTGTGTAGAATAATTACATGCTTGAGTATGTATCATAGTCTTGGTGATCATTTATGGTCCAAAAATGGCGTAACAAAATAACTGAAGTTGTGTGTCATTTTTATCATTGAAGAAAGATTCCTGTATCAAAATTTGCAGAAATTTTCTCGCTATATAGTAAAAGTAAAAAAAGCAAGCAACTTTTTTTGACTCGAAGCAAGAGGAACCTTATCTTTGTTTTTTCAGCCACTAGGTTTGGTCTAGTGGTGAGGGGTTTGGGTAGTATGCATGAGGTCCTAGGTTCAATCCTCATTGGCTCCATTGTAAACCAAAAAAAAAAACCTTATCTTTGTTTTTTATAGAATAACTTTTATACCTGAATTTTTTTTATTTAAAATATGCAAACTTACAACTGTCCATGCCATTAAGCTTGGTTTGTGTTAGATCTTTATAAGAACTATGATCTTATCTTCCCCTTTCTCTTCTCATATTTCCCTACTATAAGCTGTGGACCTCAATTATACACAAAATGATAAAGTTTAATTAATTTTCTCCGTTTTCAGTTTAATCAAGAAAATGAAAATATATCAAATATCATGCATGTGAAATTCCAATACGCTGATTATCAAGACATGTCACTTTATAATATACATTGACAATACCTGAAGCACTTTCTTTTTACCCATTCTCTTTGTTGTTTCAAAGTTATAGACATCTGTAGTTTGGAAAAACAATGAACTGTTGTTTAGCATAAAAGAAACTGCCCCAGGTCCCCAGCTTCCCAAAGTTGGATATTAGAGGATCTTCCAGTGTACTCTACACCACCTTTTATGTTTGCTGAGTGAATTAGGCAGCTGGTTAGAGTAAAAAATTTCTAGTAAAATGTTTATACTTCCAGGAAGAGATATGCAACTCTTCTTGTTCTAGATTCTTTTGAGCAACGTTTTTTGCAGTGATAACTACCATGTTATCATTATATTACGGGAAAAGAGTGGGGTTAATATTTGTTGTAATAAAGATAAGCAATGATTGAAATGCTAGCCATTATTAGTGCTCCCGTTTCTTTCATTAGCTTCGCTAGTAATTTCTGTTTGTTCGCAAGTGTACTTCCTTGTTTATGAAGTATTGAAATGATTATAACAGCATGATTTATTATGGTCACAGATCTCAAAGCAGGTTCCTGGTATTCCCTTATTTATTGAACGAGAAAACCACACTCATGGTTTCAGTTGCACTGAGGCTGGTTCATTATGGGTGGCTCAGCACGTTGCAAACTTAATTAAGAATCAAGTAGCATGTGCAAACCAATGAGCTCTGGCTCCTTGGCGGCTTGTATAATGTGAGTTTTTCAAGTTAAAAGGATTGGACATTTGGTAAATTGCAAAATGATAGCTCAAAAAAGTTTACTTGAATTTCTTTATCAATGCTACTAGAGCATTTGTTTTCTTCAAGTTTATCATCTCTAAGAGTATCCAATGACTCTGTAGTTCTCATCTATTGGATTTGTCAGGATTTTTGAAATGGAGAGAATATTTGAGAAAAGTGAATGAAGTATTTGTGATTTTATTTGAATGAGAAAAACTAATCCAGATGAACACTGAATCAATATTTAGGGGGCATTTGGAAGAGTTTATACTTATATTATGATTATGACATATAACACTTGTGTAAGTGTTCTAAAGAACTTTTACAAATAGTTATGATATGCCAATAGGCTATTTTCCAGAATATTTTCCTAAGCTCCTTAGTTGACTTATAGAAACAACTAATACAAAATTTATGTAGAGTCTATCCTCATTTTCTATTTGATTGTAAAAATAACTTGTACATAATACAGGCACTAAGTCGTTTACAGAATTAGGTAGATCTACTAAGTACTCAAAGATGAGCAGCTATACAGCTGCGACACACACTATCAGAGATGCCAACTGCATTCTATAACATTGTAGCACTTGTCTCCCCGTTGTTAATTTCCGTTTGTTCTCAAGTTTTCTTCCTCATTTACCCGGCACAGAATGATTACTGTGGCATAATATATTGTTTATTCTTTCCAGAAAACTACACCTGTGGCTTCTGTTGCATTAAGCCTTGTTCATTTAGGGTGGCTCAGCATGTGGCAAACATAATCAAGAATCCGGCGGTTTGTACAAACCAATAAGGTCTGACTCTTTTGCTATTATTGGCCTGTATTATGTGAGTTTTCTAAGTTAATCGCCGAAAGGATTGAATCAGTAATCACTGATAAATTATAAAAATTATAGTTTTAAAAAACTGGGTTGCATTTCTTTATCAACGTTACTACTTACTAGTGCATTTGTTTCTCAAAATTTTATCATGGCCGACCAAATTCTACTATTATCTTGTTGGTCTTGTCTCCCATTAGTAAAATAAAATTAGAGCATAATTGATTGAAAAACCAATGGATGAATTTTAACCTCAAAGTATGTTAGTGGAGCAGGAGCACCATGCACCTGTGTTGGTGGAATTTGCCATTCTTTGACTTTTGTTACTGTGGGGAAGTTTTTGCTTGTAGACTCTTTCATAATATCATCTTTCACTTAAGAATTTATGCTTAAGTGTAAAAGTAAAAGTAAAAGTGATTAGTTTATTCAAGGTTACAAAAAAAAAAAAAGTGAATACTTTGACACGAAAATACTATTAATTTAAATGGCATAAAATAATTAATGTCATGAATGACAAGTAACCAAAATTGGTGATGAAGATAAGCAAAATCACGAGTGTCTTTCCGAAAGCTTAATCTAAATAAGCTTGCACCCCGTGACTACAACAAAATATTTTTGATTACCTTAATTTTTCTATATATTAATAGACAGGATTGCTTTCTAAAATATTTGCATGTGTCACAAACTGTAGTGCTTTTAAAGGGTAAATTCGAGTGTACTACTCTAACATACATTCACAATCAATTCATTGTCGGTTGTTCACGATGAGAGTAATTCACTTCGCTTTCTTTAATTGATCACAAATTTTCAGAATCGGATCTTTGAGAAACTGTAGCTGCTTACTAGCTCCGCAGTAAAGGTTTGAAATAAACCTACAATTACTAGTATGTCAAATTGGGTACATGAGATGAAGATGCATGGATGCCACTTATTCTAACATTGAAATCAGATTATTTTGAAACACTCGTTTGCTAGCAACAAAAGAAAGAGATTTAGTTTTTCCTGTTTTATTTTTCTGCTACTTAAAGTAGTTTCACCCGACCGGCACATCCTACATATTTTCTGTTTTACTTTTCTGCTACTTAAGTAGCAGACTTTATAAAAATGAAATTATTTTGAAAAATGTCGTCTACTACTTTAGTAGACGTTGTAAAAATAGGGTTTTTTTAGGGGGGTGGGGTGTCCGCTACCTAAGTAACGGACGGGGTACTTTGGTAAATTCGTAGGGCGCGCGAGAAAATAGATAGAGTGATCAAACTAAATCTCCAAAAGAAAGACAACATGATAATAAAAACAGGATTAATTAGTCTTAGTGAGCTTAGCTCAGTTTGGAGCTCGGGTTCGAACCCGGGACACTTCACTTATTCACTTTTAAGGTGAATTTTGTAGTCGCTAGGTTACTTGAAAAAAAAAAAAAAACAGGATTAATTATGTAGTCCTTATAAATTATTTTATGTCAAAAAATTCTAAATCAATTGAACATGGTCAAGAAAAGACACCTAAAATGAATAACAGTAGTGTAGTGCAAATGTGCAGATTTTTTTTCCTTTCTCCGATAATTGTCTTTGAAACATATCGAACTAAATACAACAAATATTTTTTTTGACAGTAAATAACAAATATCTTAGAAGTATAAAATCAAACGGATATTCTTTTTTTTTTTACAATGTTGTCAATTGATGATCGAACCTAAAACTTCATGCATACTATTCAAATCCCTCAGCACTAGACCAAACATAGTGGTCTAAAGGGATATTCCTATTCGCATAAACTTTTAGATCGAACCTAAAACTTCATGCATACTATTCAAATCCCTCAGCACTAGACCAAACATAGTGGTCTAAAGGGATATTCCTATTCGCATAAACTTTTAATATTATAAAAATGAAAATGCCAAAAATCTAATCCTTATATTCTTGCTCTGCTGTCATATCAGCCTCTTACTTGTAGTTGTCATTAAAGACAAGATCTTCCAAATCTCATATTAAATTCATAGTTAAAGTAGCCATTTATTATTTCCCAAATCAAAACCTATCACATTAGCAAGACAAATGACCACCTTGTGAATATTCATTTCATACCATGCGCAAACCTGAAATGCCTCTGATTCTCAATGCATGCCATCATATGCCAATCCTCTAGTTACCTCCATCAACATTTTTTTTTTACTTTAATACTCAAATTACCAGATTCACATTTTAGATGCGAATAAGTATGGAATTTCAAGTTTGAACCTAGGTCACTGTATATCAATGTCCCTTCAACTACTAACTGAATTACGAAACATTTCTATTCAAAAATTAAAACTAAATAGTCAGTTTAGTTCTTAAATGTGTAAGACAGTGCTAGTATAATCTTTAAATGTATTAAAATTATAAACACATTTCTTCAAATGTCTCTTATGTTAATAAAATCTGATGAACAAAATTGACCAACTGATAAACACATTTCACATCTTGGAGTTCCAAAATAATTAAGACATATTTAAATATTTTTTAAGAAAAATTTGATTCATTTAAAGACTATTGTGACAACACTATTTAAAGACCAAAATGATGATTTATATTTTTTTAAAAAAAACTACTGTCCAGGTCACTATGCTGTCACAAAATTAACCAAGCAAGTTAAATAAATGATCCTTTATTAGTTCACATGCAACACTAACATTAAGACCTCCTTATAGCTTATACAGTCCCCATCACAAACCCATCTCCATAAATAAAAAGCCACTTTCTACAGCAACACTATACCCTTTGACTTAGGCAATATCCTTCTTCTGTTCCCTTCTCTTTTTTCATACTCTCTTTCCATAGCAGTCACAGAACACAAAATAACATAGCAATGTCTAGCTCCAGAAAGAAGCTTCTTCTGAACACTGTGTCGGTGAAACTAGGCTGTGGAAGTTGCAGAAAGCTAAAGTTAAGTAACATATTCAACCCAAAACCAAAACCCAAGAACCCCACTTACCAAAAACACAAACTTTACAATAACCAGTACTCCTCTTCCTCAGGTCCTTGGAGTAGTACTGAAGACAAATATGACAGTACAAGCACCCCAAATACCACCACTACTACCAACACTGCCACCACATTTTCACCTTTGTATCAATCAAACTTTTCTGATTCAGAAACCTATGCAAAGGACCAGAGAAGAGTAGGAGGTTTAGGCAGAGCTGGAGGAGAAGGTGTTGCTGTGGAGAAAGATTCTGAAGACCCTTATCTTGATTTCAGACATTCCATGCTTCAAATGATATTGGAGAATGAAATATACTCAAAAGATGATCTTAGAGAGCTTCTGAATTGCTTTCTTCAGCTGAATGAACCTTATCACCATGGTGTTATAGTCAGAGCTTTTACTGAGATTTGGAATGGTGTCTCTTTGAGGCCTAGTTCATCGAGGGTTCATACAACTCGGACCCGTAAGCCACGCAGACATTAATAGATTAACTATTAAGTGTGTATTTGGTATCACAACCGGTTAGACAAAATCATGGTAGCACCGTGATTTTCTTGAAGCTATATAAAGTGTAGCTTCCACAAAATCACGATGGCTTACTATGATTTTGGCAAATTAACTATGATACCAAATAAGCGCTAAATTCTCTTTGCTTGCAAGTTCTTTGTGTAAATAGCTGAGCTATGTGCTATGTATTAGGTTTAACGTAGTCCAGCTATATCTTGTTAAGTATGCTTATAATTATGAAGTTGCTAACTTTGTATTGTGCTCCACATTTTGGTGATTATCATCCTAGTGTAAGAAATGGAACTTTTGTTTCAGTTGGAAAACAAATTTTAATTTGCATTTTCTTTCATGTAAGGATCCTTAATTTCTTTTAGAATCATTAAGGATGTTTCATATCTAATGTTAAATGATGTGGTTCTTCTTATCATTGTTCTAAATAACGATATGCAAATGCAATTGTGACCACAATATAAAGATTTTAGAGGGTTTTGCAACGATATAGCTAGCAATATGTCAAAGTTTGCATTCTAGCCACAATTTAAAATCAGATTCCTTAATTAAACTTATTCCCTTAGCCATAAATTGTGTACATGTTTTAAATTACCGTCTGCAACTTCAACGCAGGTGCAACATAAAAGATTTGAGTTATATGCAACAAAATTGTAACCAAAATTTCGACTTTATTGCTCACTTTTCTGTATTTTCCTTCAATATAAAGATTCACAGCATAATTGCATCCTTGCTTGATGATACGGATTGAACCTAACTCCACCTCAAAACCATGGTTCAAAGGGGAGGATTGTCCAATCCTATATAAACCCTCACACCGGGTTCATTACTTCCGATGAGGGACTCCAAGTTGGGTTCATGACGCCCAACTTGCACATGGAAATCGGTAACAAATCCGCCCCCGTTGAACAACCGGCGTCCCGACGGTTCATTCTTCCCCTTTCTTTTTATAGGGTTCATTCTTCCCGTTCGGTCCCGGCGCCCAAGGATCGAACTTGCTCTGATACCAATTGATACGGATTGAACCTAACTCCACCTCAAAACCATGGTTCAAAGGGGAGGATTGTCTAATCCTATATAAACCCTCACACCGGGTTCATTACTTCCGATGTGGGACTCCCAGTTGGGTTCATGAAGCCCAAGTTGCACATGGAAATCGGTAACACTTGACCATTCAGGATGCATATTTGCTTCAGTAATTTTTAACAAAGTTTTCAAGCAGTTTTAAATCTTGGCAATTGTTTATAGATCGGACGGTCCAGATTAACACAATGATAAATTCACTTAAAACAATTTCAGTTGTGCATTTTAGATCGGCGTGCATTTTAGATGGACGACTGTGATGTAACACTGTGTGAGTACTGTGTAAATACATACTGCAGCAAATCTGTTTCGCCTTTGATGATGCAACAACAATCATGGAATTCTAATATTTCTAAAGGGAAAACTGGAATTCTTCTTCTCATTCTCTTTGTTTACTTTTAGGTACCAAGCTTGGTTGAATTTTTCTAGAAAATGACAAGATTATTTATAATTAAGAATTGATTAGTGTGCTAATTTCCATTATTCATGGACCATGTTGTATTTGTATACACAATACACAAAGGATTAGGATTTAGAAGAAGTATACATGTACTGTGTCTGGTTCCTTCCTTGAGTTATGTTTTGGTCAAAGTAAATGGTTAGTTTTGAGTGGAGTATGGTGGTGGGAAAATATAGACATCGGGATTTGAATTTCTATATAATAAGAATGGTCTGATGGAATAGGGACAGATGGTTTTAATGCATTTCAATGAGATGAGAATAGAAACTTTTGATTCTGACATCACTGCATTTTCCAATGCAGCTCTTTAAGTTCGTTTCTCTCTTTTCAGTAATATATTTGCCAGTTGGCCCAAAACTTGCTACTTGCATTTTTTTCCTTCCATATCGATTACGAGTATCATTTAAAACTCACACATACAATTTATTTGATAATTCAAAATTCGAACATCATATAAGTTGTATGTGTGAGTTTTAAGTTTTATAAACACTTGCATTTTGTTTTTTATGAAAGTTTAATTGTAGTTTTGTTTTTGGCAATCTATTTTTGTTGGCTTACTGAATTAATTTTTTTAATATCCATTTTCCCATCACATACTCATTTTTAGACCTAAACATGATGATGTGATGTTACAAGTTTTTCTAATTGACATGACATGAAACATGGTCCATTTAGTGCATGTGTTGGATTGGTATTAAGACAGGCTGAATTACGGTGAACCACTCTGATTTTGGCAAAAGTTACTCTTTGTAGCTTCCACAAAATTACGATACCGCCGTGATTTTATCAAACTCGCTGCTCATCCAAACAGACACTTAGATGATTTTATGCCATGCCCATAAACAAAACACTACAAGTGAAATTTTACAATGGTTCAATTCATCTTTATGAATATTGTTTTTGATGACTTAGATCTCAATGGTTCACAACGATCAGAAAAAAATCTAAGGCTCAAACATTGCTTACATGGATATTTACTAGTATATATTACTACTCCTTAATGAAGTTCTCACATTGACAGTAAAATTAGACCTCAAATGCACTCACCTAAATCTACTTTGATTTTTAAGATTGCTTCCATTGAATATGAGTTTTCACTTCTCATTACTACTGTAACAGTGCATGCAGCTTCGTATATTAACTTTGGCATTGATAGTATAGATGCAGGGAGCTTTAATTGTGTAATTAAACCACACAAGAGGGTAGAGTGTAATCGATTATAATGGTCAGCGAGCATTTAAATCATGGCAGCAAAGACTTTAATTTTCTTTGCTAATTAGTAACAATGAGATTAGCCGTTCAAAAAAACAAAAATTAACAATGAGAGATTAGATTAGTTGATAGTAGTAATAATTATAATAAATTTGTTTGGGTACCATGGTGATAATATTAGTACTAGTAGTACGTAGTAATAGACCAATAATAAATTGGTCCAAGTGGTAAGGGTCTTGGTCCTTTTAAGCATGTGGTCAGAGGTTTGATTTATGGCTCATGCGTATAGAGAAAATTCGGTCAGGAGGGGAGAATCATTCTCATGTGTCCCACAAGGTTCCCTATGGAGATTAGTTATCATTAACGGCGGTGAAAACTTCATATTAATATCATTGTAAAACAAAAGGTATTAGTAGTAATAGTTTGAAATGATACAAAGATGGTTTAACACGATTGAGAGATAACCGAGCTTTTTGTATGAACTTGGTATAAGAAAGAATTTTGAAATTAAAACTAAGCAGAGTTGAATAAAGAGAGGGAAATTAATAAATAATACATATTTGTTTTGTCACCAACATTGGCATAAAACAAGTAAGAATCGATAAATAACACATAAATCGAGGGCTATACGGATCATCATATTGTTATCAAACTTGAAAGCTAGTCGAAGTATCGAACTAATATCTCTTAATTGTGATTCCCTTTTTTGCGGTATTTTTCAAAAGGTGATGTGTCAGTGATACGGTATCACTAATTTTTTCGCCCCCCGTGTGTCGTGCCACGCGCTTAACGCGTCAAGAGACGGGACTTTGAGCCAACTTGATCTACACATGAAATTTCCTTGGCATTTTTTGCATACGCCCCTACACATGGAATTTTCTTTGCCTAAGGTAACAGACATGCTCCCAAACAAAAAGAAAATTTGGAGTTGCAACTCAACTGAACTAGATTTTCCATTTCTGATCATGCTGTTGGAGTTTGGAAAGAAAGAAAGAAGGGCACAATTGAATGAGGGATGGGAAATATCATCATTTGGCCATAGTCCTCGTCAGGTTCTGCCAACATTGAAGTAAGTTGGCAATTGTTTTTATGGAAGCAATGCATTGATGACTCAAGTTACTAATTTAGTGTGACCAGAGCTTTCATAAGTCATAAGTTTTTGCATTTTTTGAGTATTTTGATTTTATAAAAAAAGGCAAATGCTAAATAGTGTCCTCGGGGCACTTTTTAAGCCCTAAAATAGTATGTTTTTTATAGAAGTTTTATCGGAATGCGTAAAGTCAACGCATTGAAAATTATAGTGTTTAACTTTTTGAATAAAAAATTTCTTTAAATAAAATGCTTAAAGAATACCCCGGGGGCACTCGTTAGCAAGACCCATAAAATAAAAAAATAAAGATGCTTTTACATCAACTTGTGATACAGTATATAAACTTTAACATTATTACTGTTCTGTTTATTTTGATTACTACTAAATACTACTAGAATTTAAAGTAGATAAAATAAAAGAAATAAAGTGAAAGGAAAGTTAAAGAAAAAAGTGAAATGATTGTTTAAGTTGGTTGATAGAATGACAAACTAAATGAAAGAAAATTTACATTGATTGTGTTTTTTTTTATAAACAAAAATATTATTAATGGAAGAAAGTGAATAAAAATATTATTAAATGTAAATATCTTTATAAGTATTTTTTTATCCTAGAGTCTTGCATTGGGACACCATGTCACCATCCCCTCAACATAAATTCTTTCTGTAAAAAAAAGTGCAAAATTACTTAAAAGAAATGGATAGTTGAATTTATGAAAAGCAAAGATGCAAATAAGAGATTCGTAATATTTATTTCTAAAATTATTTTAGAAAATGCGTCACTTATATACAAGGATGAGCCGGGTCTACATTGTTGTGAGGTTGTGTATTTGCACATTTAATTTGTTTAATCTAAGGTAAAAGAAGTTCAGAAATAAAGGTTCATCGATCAGATTCTAACGGTGAAAATATTCAACTAATTACTAACTTTTGTGATTTTAAAAAATTACTCCCTCCGGTCCTTTTTATAAGGAACACTTTGAAAAAATTACACACACCAAGGAAGCACATTTAACATAGTTATTTTCATTTAATACTCTTACAAATTTAAATTTATTCCATGTATACCCTTATTTAATTACTCTTTATTCAAATAACTTACTTATTTTTAAATTCTCTCTCATAATAAATAAGGGCATAAGTGAAATTGAACATTTAAAACATTTGAAAATTGGTCAAAGTTTCTTAGATAAAGGATCAATTTTTTTTTCCAAAGTGTTCCTTATAAAAAGGACCGGAGGGAGTATATAATTTGTTGGTTTTGCACAGCTAAATTTTAGGTGTTTCTTTTTGCGCCCTCCTGACTTTCTCTCGCACCCCCTGAAACTCCAAAAATAACCCATTGCAAGATAGCTAGTGAGTGTTAAAGGGACAAAAATTTGAAAAAACACAGTTTGCTACTTAAGTAGCGAACTTAGGGGGTGCAAAATCTGAAGCAGCTCGCTACTTATAGAATCTAATATTTTTGTCCCCTCATCATTCCTTAACCCCCTATGAAAATATTTTTATAAGATTCTCTAGTTAAAGCGCGAACTCAATTCGCTACTTAAGTAATAAACTATTTTTCTAAATTTTGCACCACTTTAATACTCGCCGATTATGTTGCAACTCTACTAAACTTGCTTAAACTAAACACCTCTACTAAACTCCTTGGGCCGCTATATAGGTCCAACTGAAGGTACTTTGTTTACACACCTTTGATGATAAGTTAGTAGTATAAAAATTAATGAAAATTATCTGTAACAAATTTTATTTTGGAATTAATCTTGAAGGTTGTTAAAACACAACAAAAAAAAGGTTTATTTTTTGGTACCCTATATTTGTCTCTTCACACCCTCCACTTTTAAAGTTTTTTTTAGTAAATACTGTCACATACACCCACGAATGGAACTAGCTGAGTTTAGATTTGTTTTGTGTCTTCCTTGTTCCATCAAATATAGCTAACTATGTAAATGTGAATTAATGCAAACTTCCCTCAGCTAAATTCACCTTTTTCATTGCACGATATCCCGATGAATTTACCCTCTACGGGGAATGGAGTCAGTCATGTAAGCAACTTGATTGAAGATCTAAATATGACCAAGCGTGTGTTTGAAATCACGGTGAACATAGGGATTTCCGTTTTAAGCGCTTAAGTCATGTATATCTAAATTCGAAATTTGGTTATAAAAATTCGAATAAGTAGATGCAAGTTCACAGAGTATAATTTTTGTTAAAATAACGATGGTTTATGGTGGTTCTGATTATTTTGTTAGATAAGATAAGAAGGTTTATATTATTGAACTTTTATGTTAGTAGTCTAATTTATTAGGTATTAGTATTAGGGGAAATTACAACCACCTCCCTTGAGTTCTATCTAAATAGAACAAACATCCCCTCTATTTTCTCAAAAAGCAGATACCTCCCCGTCGTTATATTCCGTCAAATCTCCATTAGATTAGAATACAAAATGCGTGTTTAGTTTATAAATTCCTCTTCGGGTATTTCTCTCCATGGAAATCTTGCTCATCCTCACTGGTCGCCCTTATCCATTTTCATCTTCGCTCTTTGCCACCTCGGCGTCTCTGATCGTCTTTTCTCATCACTCATCATTGTTCTCTCGTTGATGCTCACTTTATAATTTTTTCTCATGATCATTCTTGCCATGTGCGTGTTGTTGTCGTGTGAATTTGAAGAAATATATATATTTGGGGAGGTCACTGAAAGTTTCAAATCAATCGGGAGATGTTGATTTTGTTGTCATGTGAATAAGAGTTAACGAAAAAAAATAGGGTTGATGAACAAGGGATGTATTTGTGTATTTGATGAAAATTTAGGGGAGGTCATTGTACATTTTAAATCTAGAGAGGATGTCAGTTATATTTTAATAGACCTTGAGGGAGGTGAGTGTAATTTCCCCTTAGTATTATTATATATTCTTTTGTAACATTTTTTTTATAATGTTGTTAATGAGGATCAAATTTAGGATCATATCTAAATTTCTCACCACTAAATCAAACCTAACTTCTCGTAACATTTTTATATGTTATGATATTCAAAATATTTAAACACTGACCTCCTTTGTCTTTCCCCTATTTTGTAACTTTTATTAACAGTTGAAGAAAACAATTTTATCTCATATCATTATAAAACATCAACAATACAACTTGACATCAACTCTTAACACTTGATGATTAATATATATATGGCGGTCGTCCAGCTAACTCGTGAACAACTATATTAACCAATGTTTTAAAAACCGAACCGGACCGGCCGGTCCGACCGGTTCGACCACGAACCGGTGTCCTTGGCGGTCCGGACGACTAGCAAGAACCGCTAGTCAGTGGAACCGGTCAAAAACCGGTGTGAACCGGGAAAACCGGTGAACCAGAAAAACCGGCCGGTTTTTCTCTCACTTAAAAAAAAAAAAAAAACTGATTTTTTAATTAAAAAAAACGATGGATTGAAAGGTTTTTTTTTTTACAACAGGATGGATTGAAATTGAAAGGTTAAAAAATCATTTGATGGCATAGACTTTGATATTTTGATGTTTGAATTTCAACTTTGAATTTAGATTATGGATTTATGTCTTGGTATTTCGTATGAATTATGTATTTTGCATTTATGTATAAGTATTTGGTATGGATTTATGTACTTTAAATTTATCTCTAAGTATTTGTTATGAAATTTTGTATTTTGTATTTTGAGGTTATGTCTAAATTTTTAAATTAGTTATAAAAATTAAGATATCCGGTTCAACCGGTTCAATAACGGTTAAACCGGTCCGATCAGTCGAACCATGAACCGAAGGTCACACCGGTTCGACCTCCGGTCCGGTTCTTAAAACATTGATATTAACTTGTCTCTTACAAAATGCAACTAACGAATTTCGACATAAGTCTTGAATTCTAAAAATACAATGTTTAATAATAAAATCAAAATAAAATAAGTCATACAAAAGTTTATTAAAATTATCAACCACCACTTTTATGATATCTGACGATTTCAAGTTTAATGGGAATATTCTAATTTTAGTTCAACGTATCATGAAGCTGCTAAATATGAATTGGCATGTGCGAATCAACCATAACTGACGCGAAGGAAATCGGAGTGCTGATTGGCTTGCTAACTCTAGAACTATGGTGGATCATTCGAATTTGATCATTTTGGAGTGTGCTCCGAGTGAGCTGCAACAAATTCTCTTTGATAATATTTCTGGAACTTACATGCCTAGAAATGTGAAGTTAATAATGTAGTTTTTTTTCTTTCTTGGGCTTTGCCCTCTATTATACCTAAAAATAAATAAATAATATTGACTAATCTCAACTCCGTTATCCACTTAATTACTTGTAACAACTCATATGTCTAGCCTTCTTTAATGTTGGCGCAATTCAAATATGTACTAACTAAACATGATGCATTTGTGAACCATCTATAGTGGTGACCGGTGAGCACACTAGAATTTGATCAAATGCACCCACAAAAAATCATTAAAACCAAACAAAGAATGTTAAAACAATCACACTCTTCTAAATAACTTCTAAACACTTGTTAATTATTTTGAGAAAAATAAAATTGAATCACAATGTAAACGTACTACTAGTAATAATGTTTAAATTTAGCATTTTTGTCTCTTACTTACTACTCGTATTATTTTGTTTGTTATGTTTGAAATTAGCCAATAACGCAATGAAAGAAGGTGTATTGTGCATTTTCCAAAAAACACAAATGGGCCAACAATGAGATAATGAATTGGGTTGAGTCAGCTCTGAGATGAGCATTTAATGCAAAACTACAGAAAGCAATGAGATAAAAACATTTTTGTAGTTGAAATAAATTAAATTACGTGCTCCATTAAATTTCTTGGTAAATGAGAGTGTCATTGTAATGTCATTATCTCACTAAATACATTGTTTATATGCCAAACTGTCTTAAAGTTTGTATCCCGGATTGGTTTCCCCTAAGCTCTTAATTACACACAAGTAAAACCTGCGGTGTGTTTGTTTACTTGTCTTAAACAACAAAAATTAAATAAAACAAAAAAAATTGTTAATAATTTCACTTATATACTAGTATTATATATAATTATAATATAATTACGAATGAACGAAACTAGACGGGCAACAAGCTGTGCCGCTAAATTTTTCCGTATAACAAAATCAGACATACAAAAAACTACATCCACAAACCTAGTCGTCACAACATTGTTATGTATGACCATTTGAACTTTTTTTCAGAAGGTCTACAGCAATTTAATAATTGATGGTTTATTATAAAATTACAATTTATATTTCTACCATGCATAGTTAACAATTCATTTTTTTTATTGAAAGTGTTAGAAGCAATTAGTATTAGGTTGAGTGTGCGTGAAGATCAAATTCTCTTCATCTTTATCACTTAATTAACTCTATAATTTTTCAATAGAACCAACCATAACTAATGTTAACATTTCAAATATAAGGTATACAAAACAGGTTTTTTTTTTTTTAGAAAAGCTACAAAACAGGTTATATGAACAAATAGTATTATATTTGTGCTTGTCTCCCTGGATATTAGAAGCTACTATAAAACTGTAGGTTTACTTGGGGAGTATATTTAAAATGGAATTTTTTTATAAAGAAATTATAGATTCTAGGTTTAGAAGCTTCGGTGCAAGGCATAAATCATAGGCTAGGAATCTAAGCTTAACAAGCTCCCTTAATTTGATCCATACTATTTTTTTAGTTAAAACAAAGCAAATTGAGTTGTGTTGGACTTTGTATGGGGGATCACAGTTCGATTTCTTGTAACTGCGATCGGGAGGAGGTTGAAATTACTTGATGTCAAAATTGACCCCCGAACAATATTAGGCGGTCCAATAGACCGGATATTGGTGGTGGAAATAAATTAAAAAAACTTACATAAAAAAATAAAATAACAAAGCAAGTTGAGACACTATATATATTTTGGAGTTAGCAACCTATTAGTATATTAATTAGTTACTTAAATTACACTTATCTCTATGTTTGGTCTGGTTTTCTTTAAGTTCGGTGATCCCAATTGCACATCTCAACCATTTGTTTATTGCAAGCTGCTTATCCATCTTTGTAGTAGTAGTATTTTTTTTATACAGATGTTTTTGTAGTTTAGTGTATGTTTGCAGTTGGATATTTTTGGAGGTTTTGAGAGAGATGATTTTTTGCGGATTAAGTCTATATATTTTGATATATATTATTTTGAAAAAAACTAATATAATATAATAAATGATTATATAATATTTCAATTACATTTAATTTAATTTATTTTAAAAAAATTAATATCCTAAATTTAAAAAGAAAAGTAAATTCCCTCCTTCCCTCTAAAACCCTTCATCCAAATATGCTTTTAAACAACAAAAATTGTATTCATTCATATTTATAAACATGCATATAGTGTGTATTTGTGGATATAAATATTCAATTTCGCTAGAATTCTTAATTTATTGGACTTAAGTGTGAGTGTTAATTCTGTATTTGACTGTAAATAAATTAAATGTTGAATATTTAAAAGAAGTGATTTGTGGAGATATAGTATTTCTTTCTCTTGCGCTTCAATAGCTCGTTGTTGTATGTGGCGGTGATTCTCTTTTCAAATATGATAACTCGATCTATTTTCATATAGATTTTTAATTATAAGATGGAGATTGTCCTCTATTTAAAAAGTTTTAATATCATTATAGAGTTTTATTTTAAGTGTTACTCAACATTACATAAGGTGGAGATTGTCTTCAACTATAAACATATATTTATGTCATCTTTTATTTTAAGTGTTACTCAACATTACATAAGGTGGAGATCGCCTCCGACTATAAATTATATTTTAAAGTCCAATAATGCACTTAAGTTTAAGGAAAATGCTAAACAGTGCCCCGGGGCACTGGTTAAGGATGCAAAAATAGTAATTTTGTATTAAAGTTTGTGCAGTCAACTCATCGAAAATTTAAAAAGTGCTTTTTTCTTTTCAAAACTTTCTATTTTTGGTTTCCTTAACCAGTGCCCCGGGGGCACCGGTTAGCATGACCCTAAGTTTAATTTGCAAGTATTCTATCATTTACTATTTCGAGGGGAATATGGAAAGGGACTTGTAATGGCTGGATTTAGCAATTTAGCAAATATATTTCATTGTTGTTAATAAAAACTTGAGGGACAACAAATTGAAAGAGTGTATTCCTTTCATCCTCTCAATAACATGTCTCTCTTGTTTTTTACATCAACCACTAGTATTCTTGAAAGTGAGTGACAATGATTTGGGACAGTTCTTTAGATCTATTAGGTGGATAATTCAGGATAGAGATATGAAGCTATTTTGTGAGAATATATATATTATTAAAATATGAAATTATTGTGAGAATTTATATTGTGAAATTTAACGTATACTCCCCCATCTCATATTCAATGAACCTGAAAAATAAATTTTTATTTATATGTGAGATTAGAGAGAGTACTATACTATTATTAAACATCGACTAATATTTGCCAGAAAATATGATAGTCACATAATATTGTTTCCTCCCTTTCAACCAAATTTTTTATATACAAAAGTGAACTATCAATTTTCTGACTACATGCTTAAACAATCCAAATATATAATTTAATATCTTATTTTCACTATGGTTTGAATTATATTATTTTTGTCATTGCAAAGCTGAATTGAATGGCAGTTTTTTTGTACCATTCCTAAATCTTGCAGTGTAGGCATCTAAATATTTTGATTCAAAAACATGAATTAGATTCCAAATTGAATTGACATATAAAATGCATCAACAAAATAAAATTTGACAAAAAAAAATAGCAGAGCCATATATATAGAGACAACATTTTTCAACAAAAGTGGTGTTCTGTGATGCAAAGATAAAGGCATGAAGATTCTGAGTTTCTTTCTTCGGCCAACGACCGTGATAATGTTGCAGCAGGTGCAGAGGAGAGGACATGAGTTCAGCAGGACCATATGCCAAAATTCTGCCCTGGATTTGTACCCATCATTTGATAATGACTACCTATTTCAAAACTAACGGCTCTGATCTAACTCATGTTTTCACCTTTGATTCATACAAATGTTACATATCTAAAATGGTGGATGTCCCACTTGTGGGGCAACTACACGTGTGCTTGAGTTGCATAGGATCACTATTTTTTTTTCAGGTGTTGCCAATCGAATTCTCTCGCACGCGTTAGAAACGTGTTAAGAGTTTCACATTATATAAAATATGATCGAAAAAATTGTTAACATACGTGAATAGTCATCACCTAACAAGTTTTTGCTATCAGACTACTTAGATAATGTTGGCGCAATTCTATTATCCGTGCATATATCTTGGATATCGGGTATATCTTCCTGTAATATCTTAGATAAAATGCAACTCACATGAAACTTTTCATATCTATCCTGGCCTTGTAATTTATGGAGTGTTATCGGATATATACATTTTTGATACTAATCCCTTTTGTTCTCATCCTAATACTTTGATACTAATCCATGTTGTTCCTATCCTAATACTTATTGTATAGCTTTCCTTTAGTTTAGCTTTTCAGTTAATACTTGTACTCTATATAAACATACAATTCATTCATCAATAAACATAACAGAGAGTTTTCAATCAATTTGTTCTCTGCTAAGTTACTTTTACAGTTGTGTTGCTACCACTTTTACATGGTATCAGCCTAACTTCGTTCCCACCTTTCCTCTTTTTTTTCACACCAATGGCTGCCCTTAACCAAATTGATCCTTCATCACCTTATTATCTTCATTCATCAGACCAACCAGGCCAAGTACTGGTGACACAACCTCTTAATGGAGATAACTATGCCACTTGGAGCCGAGCCATTACCATGGCACTTGAAGCCAAAAACAAACTTGGTTTTATTGATGGCAGCCTCGTTAAACCTGAACCTAACAATGCAAATTTCGCCTTTTGGGTCCGGTGCAATAGTATGGTTCAATCTTGGCTCATACATTCCACTATCCCCACCATAGCCAATTCCATCCTATGGATTAACAGTGCTAGGGATATATGGCTTGACCTCCTTGCTCGATTTACTCAAAAAAATGCACCTCGCATTTTTGAAATTCGCCGAGCCATTGCAAATCTTTCTCAAGGAACTAAATCAATTTCCACTTATTATACAGAACTCAAAGCTTATAAAGATGAGCTTAATTCTTATCAAACTCTTCCCGCTTGTGTTTGCGGTGCTGTACCAAATTTCAACGAGGTTTATACGACTGAACATCTTATGGATTTCCTACAGGGTTTAAATGATTCATATACATCTGTTCGTAGCCAAATACTACTCATGGACCCTCTCCCCTCTGTTCCCAAAGCATATTCCCTCCTGTTGCAAGAAGAGCGTCAACGTTCCATATCGGATTCACGTTCGGTTTCAATAGATCAATCAGCCATGTCTGTTCAACAATCAAATTCTTTACAAGAGGCCAGTTCCAAACCACATTATTACTGTTCCATTTGCAAGCTTGATGGGCACTCAGACAGTCGTTGCTACTCAAAGATTGGTTATCCTTCTTGGTGGAAACATAATATTGGCTCCAACAAACCTCGTCGTGGTTCTTCTTCTCGTGACGGTCGCGGAACCAGACCTTCTGCTTCACCGGCTCGTTCCAATGCTGCTGTTGTTCCATCTCCGGATACTCAGTCTTCATCTAGTTTGACTCCAACTCAGATTCAACAGCTACTCTCTCTCCTTCAAAATGGTAACAATCGACCACTTGCAAATTTCGCAGGTACCTTATTCCGTTGTTTCTTTTCCTTTAAACCTTGTACATCCTTATGGATATTAGATTCCGGTGCCACTCACCATATGGTTTCTGACCTTTCACTTTTTCACTCGTACACTAAAGTCTCCACGTCTGTTAAATTACCTGATAATAAACTTGCTCCCGTTCATCATATTGGTTCCATTTGTTTACATTCAGGTCTTATAATTCAAAATGTTCTACATGTCCCTTCCTTTCAATTTAACCTTTTGTCCATTAGTCAACTATCTAAAGACACTAATTCTTGGGTCACTTTCACTCCTACTTCATGTTTTTTACAGGACCAGAGGACGAAGAGGATTACTGTGATGGGTGAACAACATAAGGGCCTCTACACAATGAATAATCCTGCAACAAATTCCATTTCTACTGCTTTATTTAGTTCACACTTTGATTTATGGCATTGGCGCTTAGGACATCCAGCCCCAACTTTATCTTCACAGTTCAATAATTTAGATACTAGCATTAAGTTTTCTAATAAATGTACTTGCACTGTTTGTCCTTTGGCAAAACAGTCTCGTTTGAAATTTCCATTAAGTTGCATCTCTACTGTTCGATGTTTTGAATTAATCCATTTTGATATATGGGGACCTTATAATAAAAATCACTCTTCTGGTGCTAAATTTTTTCTTACTGTGGTAGATGATTTTTCGCGAAGTACGTGGGTATTTCTAATGCAACACAAAAGTGAAGTTAACACAATCATCCCCTATTTCTTTAAATTAGTTGAAAAACAATTTAATACTCAGATCCAAAAAATTCAATCCGACAATGGACGTGAATTTTTTAACTCTCAAACTCGTGATTTTTTAACAAACTTAGGAGTGTTACAACAATCTAGTTGTGTTTATACTCCGCAACAAAATGGTGTTGTAGAGCGTAAACATAGACATTTATTAAATGTTGCACGCGCTTTACATTTTCAATCCAACTTGCCATTAAATTTTTGGGGTGATTTTGTACTCACTGCTGTGTACTTGATTAATCGCCTACCTACAAATGTTTTGAAAGGCCGTACACCTCATGAAATTTTATTTAACAAAAAACCAAAACTTTCTCATCTTCGAGTTTTTGGTTGTTTAGTATATGGCCACAACACACACATCAGTCACAAATTTGATAAACGTGCATCTCCAGGAGTGTTTTTAGGGTATCCCCATGGTCAAAAAGGTTATAAAATATTGGATTTATCTTCAAAAAAAATCTATGTTACAAGAGATGCAATTTTTCATGAAACAATTTTTCCATACAAGATGCTTAATGACCAGACAAATGAATCAGCCTTCCCTTTACCTTTACCACCTATGGATGACATATTATCACCTAATTCTTATCCCTTTGGAGAAGGAGAATTACTTACTAATGAATCCACCGCCACAAATAATTTCATCACATCACCTACACCCCCATCTTCAGACCATGGTCCACCCACACAACTAGCCTTGGAACCCGATCACCTTGAGGAACATTTAGTAAATCAACATTCTCTACAAAATATTCCTCGCCGTTCATCACGCACCATTAAACCTCCATGCCGTCTTAATGATTATGTGTGGTCCCGCACCTCATCACAGTCCTCCTCTTCTCCAAATGATCCAGGTATTCTTTATCCTCTTTCTAACTCCATATCTTATCATCGTTTTTCTTCTCCGCATCGTTCTTTTCTTTCTTCCATAGCTGTTGAAACTGAGCCGCAGTCATACTCTGAAGCTAAGAATTTTCCGGAATGGCGCAAGGCAATGCAATCTGAGATTGATGCTTTGTGTGAAAACAGAACTTGGTCCTTAGTTCCTCTACCCGACGGAAAGAAACCAATTGGTTGTCGATGGGTTTTCAAAATTAAGCGCAAGTCTGACGGTAGCATCGAACGGTATAAGGCACGTTTAGTTGCTAAGGGATACACCCAAATTGAAGGGGTTGATTATTTTGATACATTTGCTCCCGTAGCTAAACTTGTCACAGTTAGAGTTTTACTCTCTATTGCTGCTGCAAAAAATTGGCCTCTTCATCAATTGGATGTGAATAACGCCTTTTTACACGGTGATTTACATGAGGATGTTTTTATGCAATTACCTCCCGGATTCCGTCGCAAGGGGGAGCAACTGGTTTGCAAGCTACAAAAGTCCTTATATGGCCTTAAGCAAGCATCACGAAACTGGTATTCCAAATTCTCTGAGGTCCTCATTAACTTTGGTTTTAAACATAGTACAGCAGACCCGTCTCTTTTTTGCTTACACCGCGAATCTGGCGCTGTGTTTCTTCTTCTATATGTCGATGACATTGTACTTACAGGTTCAGACCCACAACTCATTAGCTTGGTTAAAGTTTTACTTCAGAAGCATTTCAAAATTAAAGATTTGGGGAGATTAAAGTTCTTTTTGGGTATTGAGGTTGCAAGATCCAAGCAAGGCATTTTTTTAACTCAAAGACAATATGCCCTTGACATCATCTCTGATAGTGGCCTTTCTGCCTCGAAACCGATAGATTTTCCCATGGAACAAAACCTGAAATTAACTCCTTCGGAAGGTAGTGCATTGTCTGATCCTTCACCATATCGCCGTCTTGTTGGTCGCCTAATCTACCTCACAGTGACACGCCCTGACATTGCTTACGCAGTCAACATTTTAAGTCAATTCATGCACGAACCTCGTCAACCACACATGGATGCAGCTATCCGTCTCCTTCGTTACCTAAAGACAACACCTGGACAAGGTCTGTTCTTTCCTTCAAACTCAGAATTATCTCTCAAAGCTTATTGTGATTCAGATTGGGCAAGTTGTCCCACAACTCGTCGCTCTACCTCCGGTTATTGTATTTTTTTGGGATCTAGTATAGTCTCTTGGAAAACAAAGAAACAGACTGTGGTATCACGTTCATCCGCTGAAGCAGAATACAGAGCAATGGCCAATACCACCTGTGAAATTACTTGGCTCTCATATTTGTTGAGTGATATTGGCATCTCCCAATCTACACCTACACTATTATTTTGCGACAATCAATCTGCTCTACATATTGCCTCCAATCCAGTGTATCATGAGCGCACTAAGCACATAGAGATTGATTGTCATGTTATTCGTGAAAAAATTTCACCAGGATTAATTGCAACTGCAAAAATTAGTTCAACAAATCAAATTGCAGACTTGCTCACCAAACCCTTGGGCAAAGAACAATTTCAGCACTTGAAGGCCAAGATGGGACTTTCAACTTTACACAGCCCATCTTGAGGGGGAGTGTTATCGGATATATACATTTTTGATACTAATCCCTTTTGTTCTCATCCTAATACTTTGATACTAATCCATGTTGTTCCTATCCTAATACTTATTGTATAGCTTTCCTTTAGTTTAGCTTTTCAGTTAATACTTGTACTCTATATAAACATACAATTCATTCATCAATAAACATAACAGAGAGTTTTCAATCAATTTGTTCTCTGCTAAGTTACTTTTACAGTTGTGTTGCTACCACTTTTACATGGAGGTGTTTAGAGACTATGAAGCTAATTTTGTTAGGTTGTTATGCTTTTAATATTGGTGTTTTCATTGCTCTTTATGTTGAGTTGATGGGAATTGTATTTTGGCAATTGAAATTGTTTTTTACGAAGATTGACGTCTTCTTTGGCTAGAAATTGATTCACATCTTATTACTTTGGCTTTCAAACAACCTCATAATATGTAAAAAATAAAGTCGTGGGCCTTGACAAAAAAAAAATCTTGGGTATTTTAAAATTTGGAATTTGTAAATTAAATTATTTGATGCAGTACTTATTTTTTCATAAAACCAACAATTTTAATTTCTAATAATTTAAGAATAGTAAAAAAAAGAAGGATAATTTTGATATAAAAATATAATATAATGTACATGACAAATTTAATGTAAAATTAATAGGATTATTAATTATTGTACAATCCTATAATTAGTATATAAAATGAAACTGTCTAAATAATTTCAATAAAAATTCATTATTTTTTAATTATAATTAATAATTGTTTGAAACTGTCTAAATATTCAAAATGAAGCCTTTGGTGGTAGTTGTACAAAATTAAGTGCTCCCAGAAAAATTCAAACAAACTTACAAGTCAAAGATTTTATGTAAAAAAAATATTATTTATTTTTTGTCTCCACTTAGCAATACTTTTGCCATATTTAATCATTTGTAGGACAAGAGAGCAGCTTTGAATGAGAAGGCTATTGTTTCAAGTTACCCCCATAGAACTATGTAATGTATATGTATGTCATAAATTATAGAAGGCCGTTGAAGCAAAATACTAACCTAACAATCTACAAAGTTCATAATAACAATATAGTACATTTATTAATTTCCATAAATAAAGTCATGTTGGAATAAAAAAACATTGTTCAAAATGAGAAAGAGGATACACTGTCTATCTCATTGAAAGCAATAGAGGACTTTGCTGTCATTTAGCTACATCAAAAGTATGTAGAGTTACAAAAGATAATGACTATACATAAATGGTGGTCATGGCATTTTATTTAGACAAAAATCGAAATTTCCACATCTATTTCTTCTCATTCAGTACTTAAAGTTTCTCTCATGTAACAAAAAAAAATTCAGTACTTAAAAGTAAATATAGAAAGTGACCATCTCAAATATCCCCTCACACGGTTGCATTTTCAACCACACGTGTGTGACCTCCATGAACACAAAAACTCACAAATACATTGCGTAAAAGAGAAATTTGGATTTCGTACCGTCAAATGATTCTGCATTCACACAGTTCAAACATCGATCATTCAAAATATTACGTTTAAATCTGAATCATCTAATTTTGATTGAATAACTATCGAGCGAACCCCAACCGTGTGAATGTTGGGTCCTATGGAGGCCGTCATTAAGGCATTAGGTATACGGGTCTACTCACGTATAAAGTGCTTAATATCTACTTTTATAAACAATGTAGGACTTAATTCACCTCACACTTACAACAACAAATGCGAGTAATCCCTTCGAATGCCCAATAGATGTGTGTGTGAGAGAGCATGGAAAATTATGAAACAAAAAATGTTACTAATTTATAATACACTATTAATTAGTACTACTTGGTGTACATAATTAAAATCATTACCATGAATCTTACATTAATTAAGTACTTGATGACGAAGATGAAATTGAAGTTTCAGACTCTGAAGCTTCAACTTCATTTTCGTGATCAATCTCCTCCCTAACTTGTTCTAACAACAAAGAAGAACTCGGAGTATCAACTTCTTCTTCCTCCCTAACTTGTTCTAACAACAAAGAAGAACTTGGAGTATCAACCTCTTCACCGCGACCTTCCAAACAAGAAACACATCGAGTGCTATAAGACGAAGACAAAGAAGAACTATAAAACGATAAAGGAGAAGATGGAGAACGAGAAGACGAAGAAGATGAAGAAGAAAACGATGATGAAGACGAAGCAAATGCAAGACCAACCAATAAATCAACAAAAGCACCAACAATATAACCATGATTGTTTTTCTCATTAACCTTCAAATACCAACACAAAAGCTCTTGAAGACTTTCCCAATCTTTAACATCATGAGTTTCTACCATTTCCTCCATAGATTTTCGAAAATCGACATAAGGATCTCGAGATTCCATAGATAACACAACACTATCTTTGAATGGCAAGCTTTGAGTAGTTTCACTTTCTACTGCTACAACTTTATTATTAGCTTCTAAAATCGATTTAGTCTCATCTGGCTCGAAGAAAAATCGATCAGAAGATAATCCTCGAATCACAGTTTCGACCGAATCATTTTGTTTGGATTCATCAAAAGAAGGTTTTGAAAAAGTTGAATCAGAATTTTGAGAAACAGTTAAGGATTCTTCAGAAGTATCTAAGTAAGCTGAGTTGATGATTTTGAATGTATCATCTTTGTTGTTGATGTTTTCAGCTCTGAAAGAGAGTGTTTTTGGTTGGTGACAATAAGGCCATGGCCATGAAGATGAATATTTGAGTTCTGAGTTTTTAAGAAGAGAAGAAAGGTTCAATGTTTTTTTGTTCACCATCTCTGTTTTTTTTTTTTTTGTTCTTCTTGTTAGGGGCAAGAAAATTAAAGAAGATGGGAAATGAATAAATGAGGATTGAATTCAAATGAAATGAGAGTAATGAAGTTGGATTGGGGGCATTAAAGGCAAGTCAGATGTGGTTTACTGGTTGTGGGGGGAAGATTTTAAAGATGGGCTTTGGCTAACATGCACAAGTGTACCATATGGTGCACGGTGCACAAGTTAGCGATTTCATTATAAAAATTTATCGTTGGATTGAAAGTTTATATCATATAGATCATCCAGAATTGTTTTTGAAAAAATTGAAAATCATTTGATATGTTATTGAGACCCGTCAAAATTAACGGTTTATAAATTTTTATTAAATACCGTTAATCTTTACGAGTCTCAATAACATATCAAATGATTTTTAAATTTTTTAAATTTTTTTATGAATGATCTATATGATATAAACTTTAAATCCAACGGTAGATTTTGTAAAATTCGTATTCGATATAATGAAAACGCTAACTTGTACACCGTGCACCATATGGTGCACTTGTGCATGTTAGAACTTGCCTTAAAGATGTGGTGGGACAATTTGGAGAGGTGTACATTACTTGCTGGGGTCACCTCACAGTAGTTTCTTATTTAATTTTTTACAGGCTTTAGAAGTAAATGCTACAACATACAATACAATATAAATTAGATGTAAATAACATATGATGTAGGTTTCTTATAGCTTAACTAAGGTTCTTGGTTCAATATCTGAGTTGGACATGCAGCAGTGTTAAAACTCTAATAGAGAGTTTGCCAGAGGATACATAGTTTAGTGATTTCTCTAGTTATAGTTCTTTTTTGGAAGATGTTTGTGAACTGTTTAGTAACGATGGAATAAGAACTTTATTCTTGAGAGACTAGTCTTCTTTTTGTCTATTTTTTTTTCTCTTTTTCTCGTCTTCTTTAGCTTTGTTACCAAAAAATCAAAGCACACCATTATGCACTCAAGAGGGTCTATAGCGTAACCAAGATCATAGTTTCGATCTTAAGTTTGAGCATACAAATGCGTTAAAGTTTGTGAGAGAGTTTATCGTCCATATAGGTGTCACAAAATTATGGTTTAGCAAAAATAGAAGAATAAAACTACATTTAAGTTTTATACAAAAATTACTCATATAACTTTGATATAAGTTATTCCACTTAATAATAAGTTTCACCAATCTAACTCAAGAAAATAATAAGTGTTAAATCCAAAATATAATGAAATTGTGATTTTCTCTACCCTCGAATTAGAGTAATTCAATTTTCTCAACCAATAGATTGATACATTTAGTTAAGAGCAACAACACAAATGACTGTAGAATAATTCAATTTTCTCAACCAATAGATTGATACATTTACTGATTTCTCATGTAAGCCATAGTGATCTATTTTCTTGTATTATTAATCTTCAAATTTACGCACCGGACCAAAGATTAAATCTTTTATTAAATAATTAAATGATTCAAATATCTATCATTTGTGTCACACTATATTAGAATGGTTGTATAGTATATTTCTCTTTTAATTGAAAGTCTTGAACTATATTGAATTCTTTGCAATTTTCTTTGTATTGGTCTAGCTAAATTGAATATGATCAACAACCACATTTAATGAAAAACCAGAAACCAAACGTTAGCTAGCTAGACGTTGGTCCATAGTCCATCATATATGTTGGGCGGGAAGAAGTATTTGTTTAAACCTAAACCTTTACTCTTCAAATTGGAAAGTATGTTTTCTTCAAATAGATAGATAGATTACGTATAACGTTCATGATCATTGATCAACATTCTGGTGATCCAACTACATTCTAGCAACTAGCTACTTATCAATACATTATGATGCACGTACAAGATATCGAAACGTGGCAATTTCAATCTTGACCGGAAGTGACAACGGATCAATGTTTCCATATTACATACAAGAAAGAAAGACATCATATCTCTACTTAAAAAATAATTAATATGAATTGGTTTTATTTTGTTTGGATTCCGGGGTTTGAACCCCGACCACTCCAATAATATCTCTGATAATTATCATTTGAACTATACTTATAGAACACATCAAGTCATGTTCTACTTAGATCTTTACAATGTCTTATAATTAGACTATTTTATAGTAATCAGGTTTAATAGGGTCTAGACTCTAGATTAGGGTAGGATTTACAAAATTTGACGTGCAAATAATGTTGGGTCGGGTGGAGGTCAACCATAAGTCCTAACTCCTCACCGCTATGGCTATACTTTGAACAACCCTAGTTTGGTTAGGCATGTGTTTTGGTTAAAAAAAAAAAAATTGGTTAATTTTTTGTTAATACTTGATGGTGATTTTGTTATAATCATTGGGCGCAAGATGCAAATCAACATCATTTAGAACTTGGTGAGCCAGCTTGGGCCCGTATACACGCCATGGAGTCCTTGAGACAGGGGACCAGGTAGATGCATCACACTCAAGGCCTCCAAGTCAGGTCCATATATAGGCAGAGGATCATGTATTCTTGATTAATTATGGCACCCTTTGCTAGAGTCCAACCAAACACACGTCACATAAATTTATCTTGAATTTTATTTTTGTTAAAATTATCTTTTTTTTTTTTTTTGTGACTGATATTTATATACTAGTATTGTCAAAATGATCATCTCTAGTATAAAGCTTCTTGTTGATTTGAGAGTTTAGAAATGGATATTGAGTCTAACTCATCCTTACAAAACCGGCTTGTAAGGTGAGGATTGTCTCTAGTATATAAACACTTAGTCAGACCATCTCTCAATCGATGGGAGACTCTTAACACACCCCCTCACGCCCAGCACTATTGGGCTTGGTGCGTGGATATAAACGGTAGGTGGCCCGATAGCGGAAACCTAATAACAGGTGGCCCAACGGATTGTGAAGAGGCTCTGATACCATCTTAGAAATGGATATTGGGCCTAACTCATCCTTACAAAACCGGCTTGTAAGGTGAGGATTGCCTCAAATATATAAACACTTAGTCAGACCATCTTTCAACCGATGTGAGACTCTTAACAGAGAGAATGAAAAGAAAAAAAAGACAAAAAAAAAATCCAAAGGATTGGTCTAATGGCAAAAGTGTCGAATGCAAACGATATAAAAACTTGTTGATTGTCAGAGCACGCTTTTTCATGTTTAGCCATCTTGCTTGAAGCAGCTTTGAGGGCTGTCTGTCCCACAGTAAAATTTCTGAACCCGAGCTTGAAGCAACTATTTATAGGTTTTTTTTTTACGTAAACTATTTATAGGTTATATACGGTTGAATGAGCAAAGAGAGAAAGAGAGAGTAACTATTGCATAACTCACATACAATAAAATTCAAATATACATTTATAGGAATGGAGCACGAAGGTAAACCAAATGAAAGATATTTGGGTATACTAATATGATATCCTATGAATACACATGGGTAAGTGGGGATGCATTGTTTTGTGTAACTTTGTTAAGATAGAGCTCTTCACGTGCCTTGTGATAAAAGGTACAGAGAGTCGATGGAGACTTTTGAGGGAGAGACAAATAACCAAGAAATTGACTAACTGACTTGTACTCAGCCAGAAGAAATAAAATAACTTCTCTCTTTATTAAGTAAATATTTGGTTTCATAGACTCGTATTTAATTAGGTTTTTGGTGCTTTCATAACCTCCAAATGTTGGTCACGATCATAATAGTTGTTGTATTTCTATTCTGTAACCAATTCATGAGTTTATTAAGATCTGGTATTTTTATGGTTCGACCAATTCATGCCAAATGCATAGTAGTTAAGCATAATAAACATTGGTTTATATGAATATGATGAATCTTATGGGACCTTATGGTTTTTTTTGACAAAATTTATGGGACCTTAGTTATTCGGCATATGCTATATAGTATTATGATGATTGACATTCCGACAGAATTAAAAAGATGGAGGGACATTGTTTCTTTCTAATACCAACATTGTAGGACATGAATCACATATTATCCCTATGAAATATTATCCACATCACAAAGAAACAAAAAGTTTATAGGGAAATGCTCATATGCATTTTTATTCCCAGTCCCTAATTGCTACCACCACGGGAATCTTTTTGTGATGACCATTATTTGCAACTTGTTCCTAGCTAGGATCAAATTTAAAGGGCTTAGTTGCAACTTGTAGCTAGGATCAATCCTAGAATTTTAATATCTTCCAAAACTCACTTGCAATCTTTTTTTGCAGTTGAAATGAAATTTTTACAATTGCATAGGTTGGTACATATAAAAAAGAAAATGTTTGGCTTTCTTCTTCACTTTCCACCCTAAAGTGAGTTGCTCACTTAGAGAAGCCATGTCATTTCTGAGTTTTTGTATGCTTCGAGTCCATCAAATAAACCGCTTGCAAATTAAACAAAAACAATGAAAAATTCTCTCTAGACTCCTCAATATGCTCTAAAGCCCTTCAACATACTTCGAAAATTTGGGGGACCTTAGAACATATTGAGTGGCCTAAAGCGAATTTTCCACAAACAATTGAAACCACACTTGCCATTGGGCACAATTCGCAATTTTAAGGATCTTTACACGTGTTTTTTTTATCGAAAGACTTTACCATGCTAACAAAGAGAGACCGGGAAACAATCTCAATCTACTGCCTCAACACATATGGTCAGCGTGTGTGAAAACAAATAAAATAGAGGACCATATTTCATGTTGACCCACACTGAAAGACACATTCAAACACAGATGCACACACAAAATACCTGCCTGTATTCATGTATGTGAAACAATTTCATAGCAAACATAAATCAATCCCACCAAGTCCAATCAAGTTGTGGCCGTAATGTCGAGGCTTTCCATTACAACAAACATAATATTCATGTACTAAAAAGAGGAGATTGGTCAAAGTCTGTGCAAGTATTATGCAAGCAAAGCAAGAAAGACAAATTGATAGTTCATGGAAAAACTCAACCATTCCAAACTTGATGAAATCCACTGAGAAATTGGTCATGGGCTATGTCAAATTGTGTCAGAGACATAAAACCAGAAGCCACTCATAGTTTCAAATTTCAATAATAGCAAGTGGGATGTTAAAGACAACCAAAATAAATTTTTATCACAAATTACACAGTCCCATCTGTGACTTTTTTCCATTGGATCTTGACAAAACTACATAGTAAATGGAGAACGGAAAGATAAATATAAATGTATTAATCAAATCATTCTTAACAGGCCACTTGCTATCTCAAGTTCCAAACCAATTGCTCAAATTAAGGAGCAAAAGCATCCCCTTCCCGTCTCCTCCAAAGATAGAAAAAACATGCCATTTCAAGTTCCCAACCAAAGGCTGGATAATTTCATTGCAAAATAAATCACCAAAAGCAAAAATAAATGGGCAAATGAAGTTATTGAACTCATGTTGGATCCTATAAAACCATGTCCAAACTCCAAATGTACGATGACAAGTAACATTTGATGAAAGATGTAATAGTAAACAATAAAAGCTGCCAAACCAAACTAAAAAAAATAATGGTAAAACACTGGATTCCAAATTCATCTCAGTAAAGTAACTTACAAAATGCACTCTGTAATCAGTAGGTAGTGACATTAATGGTATCCATCTAACTGAAGCCAATATTCGAACTAAGTTCTGCATTTTTTTACTTCAAAATTAAACCCTCCCCTGCCCGCCTTTCCCCTTTTCCATTAGAAGTTTTTCATAAATCAACTATCATCATGATTCATGAGTATATGTAGGATTCATGTTTATCCTAATAAAACAGCTCAAACACAAATTTCTAAGAGGCTGAATCATCAATGTCATATCACACCAAGTAAACAACAGTGAATGGTAATGAAGGCATAAAGAAATTTTACTGCCATCTGCAAACCTTGTTAATATTAGTGTAGCCACTGTCCAAATGCAAATGTGCTACCCAAGCTCTTAAGGCAAATACAAATATCTAATGTACTACACAAGTTGTTCTGACAGCAAAAGACACACTGGGAAAGAAAAGAGTAACAACAACGGAAGTCAAGATATGAAAAAGCACATCCTCTGCCTAAAAGAACATTGATGACAAACATGTGGAACATAACCCATGGAAGTTGGATATATTCCATGAGTATTTGATATCTCTCAACTTACATTACTTACGGCTAAATAGTGAATCATACAAGACAAACACACATCAACAAATGTGAAAAATCAACTAGTGAATCAAATCATGACTATATGATGTGACCACAATTATCCAAACAGACAAACCAAATTGAGGAAACTAAAAGAAGGCATCCCTTATTCTTACATTTTGACTGAAGTAGCTTGACATTTTAAAGCTGAATAAACCAACACAAATCAAATGAAACTCCAACATAAATCGTTTCTATTGAATAATCACTGCTACAATAATAGGGGACAGTTGACGCAAAAATTCCCCTAAGCAAACACTAAACTCTAACTCCATGTATTAACACATCCTCAAAGAATAATTGCATTGCCTCAATCCTACTACACTACTACAGTCATGAAGATAAGATGCAAATGTATTATAACCCATAGAATTAAAACTCCCAATGATGTTGATAAGCCAGAATGTTGACGACACTATTCGGGATAAAACAAACCGAAAGGAAATTGACACTTGACTCGACTCCATGAATAAAAGTAAAACTTAAATAGTACTCAGCAAACTTCTAATCCATACAACACACCAGCATATTTGACAAACCCATCTGCTTTCCCGAAGTAAAGCTCTCTGATATTCTGAAAAGCATGCAAAGTAAGCAAACTATCAGAACCCGCCTGATGACTCTTCCCTATAATCCTTTCCACCTTCAACGACTGACAAACCCTATCCAACCCACCGTGCAAGTTCGAGCAGAACCTCATCAAATGCTTCACATCAAAAACCTTATCACCAAAAAACACCTTCACAATACCGAGAAATTCCTCCAAATCCTCCGGTAATGCACGCTGAGTCAGCAACTTCACAAGATAACCAAAATCATAAGCACTATGAAAAGTAACCCAGCTAACAGAATCATCACATACAAGACCAGACGCCATCATCAACTCAGCAAACCGAACAGAGTCAATCCCAAACTCACGATTCTTCTCAAAATCAATACCCTGACGCCTCAACAACTCAACAGAATCAGCAGCGTGATCATCACGCGCCACATCAAAGTCTTTGAAGTTAAATTCCCAAATATAAGATTTGGAACTACCTAGGGTTGGAAGATTACCTTTATGATCAGAGAGAGTAAGACCAATCTGTATCAAATGCAAACGATCAACATTCGCTTTCAAAAGAGCATAAAGAGAAGCACCACGGTGCTTGAACGAAGGGTCACCGGAATCAGCACGGACAATAACACCGGGAAATTCAGTATCCATAGAAATGAGAGGAAATGAATCGACAATGGAACGAATCAAATCGAATTCGAATTCGAGATTGGAACTCCACACTGATCTGGCTAGAACGGGTAGATTAGATCGTCGTGGAGAAAGGGGAATTGAATCCGATAGGGTTTTGCGGTTACACATTTTTGGTTGAAGAAGTGAAAAACACTTCTTCGGATTGAATCGATTTTCCGAATTTGTGAAGATTCGGAATTTCAAACTTCTCACCGAAGTGCGTTTAAGAAGCCACAATTTAGGGTTTGGCCGAAGTAGAGAAGAAGATGGAAAATATTAATCTTATTTTTTATTTAGGTTTTTACAATTTTAGTCAACAACCATAATTACAATTTAAAACCGTCAAAAAAATAATAATAATTTACAATTACTGAAAATAATTATTATTTTCATTTTTTGTCAAAAAAAATTATTTTCATTTCTTTTTTGATACAAGGTTTTTTCAGACTAATAAAATCGCCAATTAATTGTCATTTTTTACTATATTGGAATTTAAACTATTGTCTTCTCATACCTTTTTCATCTTTATTTTTTGTTTCCACATGTCTGTTGGCTAGAAATTTCATTCTTAAGATAGATAAGTGGAGTGTTCGAGGTTCGAATTTCGACCCTTAAATATAAAGTGCGATGTTTACGGCTAAGTTAAGCTCATGCGGACTTAAATTAGTTGACTTACTTCAACCCTCTTTAAATACAAGTTTATAACATTCTATATTTTTATGTAAGGATTCGTTTTTGTTGAAAATATATAGAGATTGTTTTCGCAAAAAAATAAAAGTAGATTGAATAAATTACGGTACCAGTTGTGTCATAGTGTGTTGATGGATTAAAAGGATTTTTATTGAGGATAATACTTTTGCTAAAATTTGGTAAATTAGATGATATTTGAATTTTTTATGACAATAATTTTTTAGAAAAAAATTATTCAAAACAAAATAAGTCTTCATATGCTTTACTTGAGAATAATTTGAACCTTTATTATAATATATTATAGTAGTACTTTTGGAAAATTATCGAGCTTACTATTTGCCAGCCATAAATATAATTTTGGATTCACGGTTAGAATATATATATATATATTTTAAGATTCAAAGAACATTATGGTAAAGAGGTCATGGTAAAATCCGTTCTACTGTCATATGTTATGACTTATGAGCGTATACATAAATACTGGATGCGATTGTGAACGACATTGAAAAAATGTTAAATTCTTTTCTTCTTTTTTATAACTCTCTGGTTACTAGGGGAAAGGGATCCTAGTAGTTCAGAGTTCGGCCGCGAGGTAAGTAAAGTCTGGCCAAGAAATTGTCTTATCCAGGAAAGAATAGCATGTGCTAAAATGGAAGGAGGATTAGGCATTCGTGATTTTAAAGCGTTCAATATGACTATGGTGGCGAAGCAAGCGTGGCAAATTATGACAAGATCGGAGACACTAGTAGCTAAGATTTTTAAAGCAAGGTATTTTCCACACTCATCTTTTATTGAAGCAAATTTTGGCTCTAATCCTAGTTATGTGTAGAGAAACCTATGGAAATCATGTCACGTTCTTAGACTTGGTTGTAGGCGGAATATTGGTGATGGAAGTAACATTAAAGTGATGGATAATCCTTGGTTAAGAGGAAAGGGACGTGGTTGGGTGAGTGCACCGCAACCCAAGGTGTGTATAATCTTTGATATATGCAGCAAGCAAACAAAGGAAGTGGCAGGGACTAGGGAGAGTGGCAATGGTCATTTGGCTATTATGAAACAATAGAAATCAATGGTTATGGAATCATGAGAAGAGGAATGCAACACACATAGGCGTACAAGCTCTCCACATGTGGAATGAATGGTTTGAAGTACATAAATGCAGCAACAGTAATCTGCCGAATGAACAGTTACAGCAGCAGACACATTGGAATCCACCACGTCATGGTTGGATAAAATGTAACGTCAATGCCGGCATTCACTACGACGGAAGAATTACAATTGGTGGTTGGTGTTTCCGTGACGAGGCAGGACAGTTTTTAAGGGCAGGGACTTACTGGAAGATTATGGCATATTCAGTCATTGAAGCAGAAGCTTTGGTTCTGCTAGAAGCAATGCAGGTAGCTAGCACAATTAACTTGGGAGTTTATCACATTTGAAAGTGATTCACAACTCGTTGTTGGTGCTATAAATGCTAATCATGAAGGAGCTTAAATCTTTAGTATTATTATTTCTAGTATTAAGTGCTTTTTGACCCAGCTTTTTTTAGAGTTTATACAAACAGCTTATGCAATATAAATTAGGTTTTATGCTATTTTATAAGTTCACACTGGTGAAAATTATAATTTTATAAGCTATTTTATCATAAACTACCTTGACAAACTTAAAATAATATATAAAAATTGCATAAGCTATTTCATAAGCTCTAAAAAAAGCTGGGTCAAACGAGCCCTAAGAACTTGTGCTTTTAAATTCCAACTTTGAGGTAAAGTTTGTAAAGCGTCAAGCAAATTTGGTTGCTCATTAGTTAGCTAAGGCGGTCAATTTTTGGGCTAGTCGCTGTGATTTTTATTCGATTCCTCCTTGTATTGAGAATCAGTTAATTAATGAAATGTGTTAAGTTTATGTGTGTCAACAAAAAAAAAAAGACTCAAAGAACATTTATATGCTATAGAGGTATATATACATTTATTTTCCTCTGAATAGCTCAGAGAGCATTTACAAAGAGGTATTTATATTTACCTTTATCTAAAGGCACCAACAGGACTTGAACCTGAGACCTCCCGAATTTAAAACATGTCATTTTAAGACTCAATTACGTATTAAAACGAACTGTTTACACACTAGTCACTATGACCAATTAATCTTTCATTTTTTAGGAGCAAGAGGGAATAAAGGACCAAGTTTGAGTGCACTTGGTCATTCTTGACTGCATTCAACCACATTGTCGTTGACAGTCAAATTTAAAACTAAATTTTATATTTAAAAAGTTAACAAAAATCCGAACTTAAAATCTTGATCGTCAGATATTGATTGGATGGTCAATATGTACTGACTGTATACAATTTGACGGAACATGATTTCCTGTAGTAATTTTTTCACGTTGTGTTAAATCAGGACCGCACGATCTAATCTGAATGGTTCAGATTGATTTGGACTGATTTTGTATAGATACAATATGAACCAACCAATCTGAAATGGACGGATGTGATCTAAAACATCGTGTAACTTTGTGACTGCAGGGCATCTTGAATTTGACTACCCTGAATTTATTTTTGGGAATAAAAAATTAAGAGTGATTGCACACATAGTGAGAACCTTTCTTTACAAAAATGATTATATTGTTTGTGGATCAAGTTACCGTTAGACTACAATAAACCACAAATAGCATAATCATTTTGTAATTAGATTGAACCAATACGTTTGCTCTAAAAGCACATGTTAGAAATACGAAAATTGACCTTTGAAAAGTTAAATGCACAACTTAAAACTTAACAGAAAAATTGTTTGCACTAACAATAACCACCAACTATAAGTCGCATTTGGCGAAGAAATATTTTATTCGTCTTTTTAAGATTTTGATTATTTTTATCATCTTTACCAATAGAATGTAGAACATAAGAGCAAGATAGTTGCGACTTGTGACGATATACAATCTCAATCGTCAAGCCAATCAAAGGGGAGTGCTTATTGGAATTTCGATCTGCTTCAAGTAATCACATAGAACTCTTAAATTTTTTAAAATTCGAGTGTTAACCGAATTTAACAAATTTCTTGACATTGCCAAAACTATATTAGAAATAATTAGAGGAACCATAATACAAACAATCTTGCACCGCATCCACAAGACACCAGAAAAAATAATGAGGCAATTTGACATTGTAATGAGTAAACTTTAAATCTTAAAATAGATACAGAATTATTGAAGTAAAACATTATTCTTCAATTGTCAAGTGTGATATATGTTCCCCGTTTATAACACGGTGTAACACAACTGACAGTTAATCGAGCTTCTTAAATGGTGCCTAGAAAATAATACCCTATGGAACTGTGTCCTTTCATTGATTGAATCATCCTTTCAAGGGGAAAAGCAATACCAATGACAATGTTTATGGTGCCAACATGTATATAAGTGGCACAAGGGCAAAAACTCAAATATTATCAATAATTTTTGCAGAAAAAGGGACTAGATATAGAACATATTTCCATTCACAAACATAATTAATTGCACCATATCAACCACTGAAGTCAAGAAACACAAAAATTATCCCATTAAATAAATAAGGATTCATAGACCTACAAATTGCATAAATATGAAAACCAAATATTAGCACCAAAACAACTACTGCTGAGCTCCAAAAGTATACAAAAATGGTTACCAGTCACCAAATTGATTAGCCGATGACTATACATACTCTGCTTTAGACATCTCTTTTCTTCTTTTTTTCTTTCTTTTTGCTCGGGATATCAGCAGAGTCTTCCTCCTCTGCATGCTTCCTCTTTTTCTTCTTCTCTCCTCCATTCTCATTGTCTCCATTCTGCACCTCTGCATTCTCAGTAGATTCCTTCTTTTTCTTCTTCTTATCTTTTTTCACAACTTCCGGTTCGGGTTCCTCGACAACAACCTCCTTTTCCTTTTTCTTCTTTTCTTTCTTCTCTTTCTTCAACTTCTTTTCTTTCTTTTTGTCAGCACTGGGAGGCTCTGGTGTATCTTCATCCATTGCAGAATTGGACTTTGGTTCAATAATTGAATCAGCTGCAGCATTATATGTCTACAGCGAAAATATTTAGTCAGCACATACTGAAAATATAATAAAAAATTACAAATAGCAGAAAATGAAATAAATAAATAAATAAATATAACCTTAGCCGGTGTTATTAGTCCTCCGTTCTTTCTATCCTTGTCATATGCTTCTATCTTGGGCTTTCCTTTAGCAGAACCGGCAAAGCGACCTAATTCTTTGCCTTCAAGCCCCCTTAATCGTGCTTCAAGCTGCACAAAAACTTGTGTAAACAAAGTCTGATATGAAAACAATATGACATATAACTAAAAGTATAAAAAGTACCTTGGCTCTGTTGTCCAATGACATGGTGTTATCTAGCCCCTCTCCCAGTGCATCACACCTGATAGCCAAAGCAGTTTTTGCAGAAAGTGACCGGGACATTTTCCCCTTCACCTTTTGAGCTGCCTGACCAATTAAGGATGCATGGTATATGAGACCGTACTTTGGAGTAGCATGCTTAGTCTTCAAAGCCCTAAAGAGAGCCTTCTCAGCACCAAGAATCTGGACAGTGCTAGCAGGCTGCTTTGCAAGATTTAATAAGCTACCCGCATGGGCAATGAGGCGAGCACCAACAAGCTCCCCAACCATAACAGTCAAATTGGGTGCAATGGTGTTCATCCTACTCTTGAGATAATCATAGAGTGTGGCCCTGTATTCTGAAAGGGACAAAACCTGATCACAAAGCTCTCTAATATTTGCCAAATCAAGCTCACCAATTTCGGTTCCCATAGATATCACTGATGCTTCCTTCAACTGTGCCTCAACCTCCTCAGACAAAAACTGAAATTCATTTCAGGACAAAGGAACAATATTAAAAAATGTATCAGTGTATAAACATACGAAACTAAATATTATTTGTCTCAAGAAACAACATACATTCAAGAAACAACTAGAGTAAACCAACATTGTATCTATTTGTTATCAGTATCCATAATGCAAGTGAGTAAAATATTTGGCAGTATGTCATTGAAAGTCGTAACTCTACCTCAGAGAAATCAAGCTTTGCAGCATTGATGCGATCACCCATCAACTTGGCTGCTCTTGCATATTGGATGTTGTCCAGTATGATTTTGGTAAGTTCTGGAAAATGCCAACCGTACCATTCACGGACCCTCATGGCATATGTGTTCAACTCTTTATCAAGATCATCAAGTAAACCGATAGCTTGGACAATCATAGTGTCGACCTATAATAAAATAAAAAATTCATAAAGTCAGGAAATAGTTGCTCAGAAAATCATTATCAGCCAACAGAAAAAACAAAAAGTAAACAAACTTTTGAATCGGAAAAAATTACAATTACAATGCAAACTAAATCACAACAAATTTAGCAATTTAAAGAGAATTAATAATTATACAACTCCATTTGCATGTTTGCCTCGAAATGTTACAAGATTCAGCCCACCTTCAAGAACCTTGAATTGTGAATCATTATTCCTTAAGCTACTATTCAGGTTCCTATTTACTAGGGCTCACTAGAAAGTCACTAGTTAAAACACCTTAGCATTAGTAAAAGTCCTGAATAAAAAACTGCCTCTATGATACAAGTAATTTATGATACAAATAATTAAAGAGTTTGTTGCAGCTTGCAAGAAAAGCATACTGATGGAATTCAAACTGTGAGATAATCTTTTCTGTATTACAGTTGGTCTCTAGCTTGTTCTCTATATATATCCATATTAAATAAATATTCCTTGACTAACTATTTGTTCAATCATATTATCTGATTTCAGTTTCTCTGTCCTTTTCTATTCACTCTTCTATCTCACTAGATTATTTCACTTGCATAAGGCATCAAGGCCTTCTGATTCTGATGGCCTTCAAAAACTCTGAAACCCCTCACATCCACCACAACTGCTGTGAAAAATCTTACCCAATTCATAGCTGTTTGTTCTCTCACAATTACCAAACGCCTTGATTATTACTTTACTAAAAAATGTTGGTAAGAGATGAAAAAAGGGTCATACAATTTATCATACAATATTTGTAATAATGTTATGATGTCTTAACTTTATATAAATCAATAACCATATTCATGCATAAATCCTTTGATGACTAGCAAATAAGGATAAGGACATTAACATGTGTACAACAATAACTGCGACAAACAACTAAAGGCAACAACAAAATACACCTTATCAGAGCTAAACTTGAGTTTGAATCTCGATAAGCTATGAGACAAACCCAAGCTCATAGGAGCCAGGTCTTGAACAGCCAAACCAGCTATGAGTTCATTCAATTGATATCTAACACCTCTCATCAACTCCATAACAACATTGTTATGAACACATTCGATTTTCTGAAACATTCAAACAACAAAAAAATTAGCTAATTGATTAATTGATAACATAAGTAAACTATAATCAAAATACTCTAAGAGTAACTTAAATAACACACCAACTTATCCTTAATCATACTCCCGAGCTTTGAATCGGCTACACCTAACATTTCATTTTCGCAATTAACACGTAGAAACTTTCGCAAACCCTTGCTAGCTTTACTATCAACCAGTAAAGAAGCTGCTTCTGTAGCTTCAGAAATATTCTCAAATTTGGAAAATGCCTTCAACTTGACAATCTAGTTAAGCATCATCATAATCGATTAGTTTCATAAATTCAAGAATCATGAATAAAAAAAAATGCATATAAATTAAGTGATTATAAGTTTATAACCTTTCTAGCAGAATCTGAACTAGAAAACTCGTTCTGTAAATCCTGTAAAAAAAATTGGTAAAATAAATTAATCGATTAGGTCAAAAACAAAGTAGTTATCATAAAAAACAGAGTTTTGAAGAAAATGAAATACCTCAACTTTTGAAAGCTTTCCTTCATTGAGAACTTTGAAAATTGCATAACCTGCAGCGGTTTCAAATAGAAGAAGCATTTTATCAAACGATTACTAAGTTTGATGATTTTGTGAAAACTATGATTGGGTGCGTGGTGGAAGAAGAAGAAGGAGGAGGAGGAGGAGAGGGAAACGGTATAAAGTGTGGTGCGGCTGTGTTATGCAATTAGGGTTTTAGGGTTTATGACCACATTATATTGAAAATATTGGGCTATTTGTATTAAAAAAATATAGTATTGGGCCCGGAAAAAATATTGGTAAAATAATGTTTTTTTTTAAAGTATTGGTAAAATAATATGTCCGCAGTACAAATCGTAACTCAATTGACAAAAAATATTGAAATTGTTAAGTTGGATATTATGATCAAGATTTGAATTCCGATTCTCTTACTTATGTATGTGAGTTTATAATGGATTTGTTATTTCGTCTATCTACTAAAATAATAATAATATGATCGGAAGAAGGCGTGATTCGATCTCCGATTCAATTTTTCTTTTTATAATATCTCTAGTTCGATTTTTTAAATATTCTTAAGTATTAATTATATATTCCGTAAAAAAATTATATATTTTTAGTAAAAAAAATTATATATTGTTTTTAATAAAATTATTATTATATATAAAACTTGGTTTTTTCTAACATGCACCACTTGATTAAGTGGTGCATGGTGAACAAGTCTTCGATATTTTTATAACGAATACGAATTTTACAAAATCTACCATTGGATAGAAAGTTTAGATCATTCATAAATTTTTTAAATTTTTTTGAAAATCATTTGATATGTTATTAAGATCCATCAAGATTAACGGTATTCAATAAAAATCCATAAACCGTTAATTTTGACGGGTCTCATTAACATATCAAATGATTTTCAATTCTTTTAAAAAAAAATTATGGATGATCTATACGATATGAACTTTCAATCCAATGATGAATTTTGTAAAATTCGTATTCGTTATAATATTTTTGATGACTTGTGCATGGTGCACAACTTGAGTCACTTGTGCACCATAGGATTTGCCATAAAACTTAACTCAGTGATACCAAACAAAGTTTAAGACAAGTCATACGTGTAATGCAAACATAATTCAAGTGTTCAACCTTGGACATTATTTGAACTTTTATGACTATTTTTTTTTTTAAACAATAACTTTTTTAATTTGGATCGACCTATTTAACTCACTATTTTAGGTGACATGTGTTGAAATTTTTAACTTCTTCAGTTGGCTAGTCCATTTTAACCCACCGAACAAGCAAGGCACGTTGAGCCAGGCTAGCTTATGAGTTAGCATTTGAAAAAGGACAAAACTTACGTGCATTTTTATACATGCATTTCTTACTTTTTCTCTCACAAAGAGGTAGTTTTTTTTATTAAAAAATAATTTTCTTTTATTTTATCAAAATGAAAAAACACAAATAACCACCTCTTTATGAGTGGAAAAGTAAGAAATGCATGTAAGTTTTGTCCTTTGAAAAAAAAGATTGTCATTTTTTTATTTTTACAAAGAAATTATGTGAATATCAACACTAAAGTGATTCTTCAAAAAACTATTAGTACGCTGCTTTTAACTATGGTATTGAAGATTTTTTTTTACCAACAAGAATAAATTATGTAAGATCAACAACTTATGTTTTTTTTATGATTAATGCGAATGAAAGAAGAAAAAAAAAGTTTGGCGGGTCGACCCGCCAACTCATCAACCTACAAAAATGGGCGATATTTTAAACCTGATCACCTAAATAGGTTCCTCCCGTCTCACTATGTTTTCGATGGATTAAAATTGGAGCGGACCTGAACGGAGTGCATCACGTTTATTCGGAGTTCTAACGGTAATTGTTCTTTTTATCATTGTGGTGCCCCGAAAAAGAGAGTAACAGTGCAATTGACCATTTTGAATGGTAATTTGTTGTTTTTTTTCCCACCTTCTTATGAATTGTTCAAAATTTCATCTATTAAAAGATGTATTCGATAGTGTATTTTTCTGTATGAACAATGTGGAGAGAGAGAAGAGCTAGTAATCATCATTTTAAATTTGATTAGTGTTGTCTTTTAAATTTGATCTGTGTGAACATGGGATGCAGTCGTTTAAATATGAGGGAACAACTTTCTAATCCTACATTGTATGCGGTGTGTAATTTTTGAAACTGATAATGAACAAATCGTGAAAGAAATTAGAGATAAATGGCATGGTCTAGGGAGGGATCGTGAATCAAAGCTTATGTAGTCTTCTTTGACTTGAATTTTGCTATAGGACCCCTAAGATTGTGTACTACATTATTGTACTCGTTCATTTAAGGCTAGGCGGTTTTAAGGTCCAGTAAGCCTCTGCAGTTGTCTCGGCTTTGATAAAAAATTTTGGTATTTTTAGAGGTTAGGTTAGAAATTTTTAGGGTTTAGTTTAGGGGAAAACCAAATTTTTTGTTTGACTATTTATATATTATGTTATATGTGAAATTTTGTCCAAACTCTATAATAATCCTGGCTCCACCACTTATCTGAGCCCATTAGGTCACCATTACCCAATCATCTAGGAAATATAGCACTTGAGTTGAGGCGGAGAGTTTTTCATCAAATTGTTGTTACTGGTGGCATTTAGCATGAAAAGGTAATAAACTTCCCTATGGTTAAGTTGATTTTTGGCCATTAGCTTAAATAAAGAACACAATTTTAAAATTGTCTCTCATATTAGATTTTTTTTCCACGCTATCCTTCACTTCTATGGTTTTTTTCAGAAATCAAACCAAATACAAAAAAAAAATAGTTTCAAAACCTGCTTCTTTCAACACTTTGGACCTCAACCTAACCTTCCCTGCCGGAATCTCGTCGGAGATGAAGTTACCACCGTTGTCATTGCCATATGCATGTTTTCATGGAAACTTTTATGCCAAAAGCAAATTGTCTAATAAATTCACTAAAACAAATTGTCAATATATAGCTGTGTGTATGTATTTGTTCCAGTGTTCCAACTTCATTTGAATGTAAGTGAGCTAGCAGGGCATCAACGGGTAGGAGCAAAAGTAGCTTTAATCTCACAAAGCTTTGATTAAGTAGGTTTTGCATGTTTTTGTACCAAAAAAAAAAGTAGGTTTTGCATGTTCTAAATAAAAATTTAAGGCCCAAATGTGATAGTTATAGTTATGTTACCTTCTTGAAAAATCCAATATCATTTATTTTTATTTTTATTTTTGGTCTAGTATTTCTTAATCTATTTAAAAGTTAGTCTATCAATCTATCTTTATAAATGGTACTTAAAAACACAAATGCATAGATAACACAAATCAAAAAGTCACACACAAAAATTGTATTCCTTTATACTCCATATATATAAACACAAATGCATATTACAATGTTATTTATATTTAATTAAATAGGCCTACTTGTTAGGTCAAATAGGATTTTTAAATAACTCGTCATCGGACCTATTTAGCTAAATAGACTTTTAAAAAATACATGTAATCATTGTTTATATATATATATATATATATATATATATATATATATATATATATATATATATATATATATATATATATATATATATATATATATATATATATATTCAAAAGAAAATGTATGGTTTGATCTGATGTAGGCTAGAACATGGATTTGTCTAGAACAATTAATCTTATCTACTTCTATCCTTATTTGGAGGTTTTCTTCAGCCGATGTGTGTTTCGTTGTTTCATGGATTTCATGTCTTCTATAAAGTCGCACAAGTCTCTCATTAATGCAACTTTAAGACTAAGGAACGCGTTGACTTAATTTCAAGCGGTATTGATTAGGGTATTGATGTGTAATTATGTCGTTCTAGTGCCCTATAAATGCACTATAGATGTCTACGGGCGTGATTTCTACTTTTGACTTAGTCTCAATTGGTGGTGACGTGACATATTCAAATTCAACCAAGGATATCTAAACCAGTTCAATATTTATATCAAAATATAACTTGTGATGACCTAATTTTTTATTTTTGAGTGCAACTATTGACCTAAATTGATTACTACAAGACTTTCTAACCCATAAATTTCCAAATTTAAAATTTACATTGGTCAGTGAAATCATACATTAACAAGATAAATACTCCACAATGCAAATAAACAATATTTTGATTGTGATTTTTGTATAGAGGTTCTCAATCTAATGGCTATAATCCATCCACTAATACTCTATCATTCCTTTAATGTCATCTTTACTAATGAAATTGACTCTACAAGAGCCTAAGTTAATGCAATAAGGTACTATTCTCATGTGTCTAAGATGAGCAATGAAAAAGAGTGAAAGCACCAAATTAAAACATTGATGAATCGGAAAATGGGCATCATGGGAAATGGAAGATATATTGATAGCCATATAAACACAAATGGGATCAAACCTTTAGGTAGGTTTGAGTTATGTATTTTGGTGAGAAGCCAAAATAAATAAGGATATATATTCAAGCAAGGGTGAGTAATTTTTTTTGAAAACACATAAAAATAATTAATAATTTAATTCAGCTAAGGAAGGGTGAGAAAATAAAAAATAGGTGGAAAAAAAAGGTTGGCATTTATCATCTAACGTAATATCTCCCTCATTATGCTCAACTGTCTCAATTACTCTTGCATTTATGTGATTTAAATGGTCTTAATAGAATGGCCATTTTTTTTTCAATGCTTGGAACTACCCAACCCAACTCACTCTCACTCTCTATACCATCCATTGTTTTTGTATAGTTTCACTCATCCTAACCCACAATTAAATTTTTCTTATACTACACGACATACTACTTTCAACCTATGTTGCTCTCATTATACTCGTGGATACACACACATCACTTGCAAATAAATAAATAAATATCAAATTAAATATTTTTTATTATTTTTATTGACTACCTTGGATCATGACTAATAGGGGATCTGAATCAAATTAAAAAATTAATTTTTGCTATGATGATCAAAATTTATAAGCTTATCCCAAATTGTTAGTAGTAAGCAATCTTTTAATGAAGTCAACTTTCACATTTAATTACCCTCATTAGTTGCCTACCATCTATTCTTAAATTTCAACTTGGAATTCTCTCTCTAGTTATTTTTTTATTTTATTTTATTTTTGTCAAATGCACATTGACATTTTGTTATATAAAAAAATAAAATTCTAAATAAATAATTTGACTTTTCATAAAGTCATACTTCCTCCGATCACTATTAGAAGTAAAAAATCACTTTTCACATACATCATTTTTTCAGGTTTTTTAGGTCTGATAGTAACCAAAGAGAATACTAATACATGTTTGATTTTACGATAAAACAGTTAAACTTACCGTAACTCGTGGTAATTTTACTAAAGTTACAACTACATATATAGGTTGGACAAATCACTACATTCTTTCATAACTTCATTGCAAATCTAAAGATAGATTATGCTTTTAACATTTTAACCAGTATACTTAGTACTTTTCAGTTGATCTACATATTGTGTCATACATACAATGTTACTTTTGTTGCCGCTATTGAGTGATGTCAAACATTAACAAATTACATAAAAACAGTAAAATTAAACAATCATTGATAAAATAAAAAATAAAGTGAAGATAAACTAAAAGATTTGATTTTGACCTTAAATTTCAACAAGAAAACTAAAAGGGTACATTAGGTTATCCCCTACTACACTGAAAGTCTGAAACCCCTAACATTCCTGAATTTCCCAATAACATTTTTTTTCTTCATATTTTACCATATATTGATGATAAGAATAGTGCTACTTACGCTCCACTTCTCGTTTCTTTCTCTTTTTCTTTGACAAAATTGTTTGAAATTTTTCACCTCAATGAAAGATGGTAAAAATGGAGCGTTTGTAGCACTACTCATAGAAAATTAAAATAGAAAAATTTAAATAATAGAACATATTCCTAGGATTAAATTAAAAGTTACTACTGATACTAAATTACTAATACTACTACTAATAATAATATTCATATTCCTAGTTGTGAGAAAAACAGAGCTTTGAAACAGAGTACTCTGTTTTTAACACTTCTTGTTATTGTTGTTGTTCTCAGTGTTGAGAAAATCAAGCAAAACAGTGCTGTGACATTTGGGACATTTTGGATCATTCTCAGAGAGCATCACATACATAAGACAACGAGGACAACCAACTAAAAGCATGGATATTGCTTCAGGGCTGTTTGATCCATTCTCCGACGAAACACATGAACTCGGAGGCGATACCGATGCTGATCGTGTTGGTGATGATTCCATTCTTCTGTTAACTCTTGGTGGTGATAGGTTCAGCTTCAAATCAAGCTTTGGTCCACTTCCGTTTCTTCGACTCATCTTCCTCCTCTGTTTTCCTCTGTTTTGCTCTGTTTTTCCTCTGTTTTCTGCACAAAATCATAATAAAAAATCATTAATAAATAAATAAGACATATGAAAATATATTTAAAGAATAAGAGAAAAAAAATAAGAATAATAAGAAGAAGAAGTGATTGATGAACTCACAAGAGTTTTTTGGTAATAGAAGGGAAAAAGGGTTGGAAGAAAGAACAGAGGAGTGAATAACAGAGTTGTTGTGATTGTGAGAATGGAGGGAGGGTTGAAGGGGGATTTATACAAGGGAAATGAAGGGAAGTGAATTAAAGGTTAATTTAATTGAGATGGTGTAAGGTGTAGAGAGAGAAAGAAGAGAGAGAGAAGAGGTGTAAATGAATTGAATTGAGTAGAAGAAGAGTGTAAATTGAGGCCAAGAAAAGTATTAATGGTTTGGAAAAATCCCAAGAAGTATGCAGGAATAGGAAATTTGTAGTAAATATTGCAATTACACAAACTGCAGAAGGAGGCCCTTTCCTTCATTCATTGCTTAACAAATTAAAATTGAGTCGGTGTTTAAAGACTTTCACACAAATCACAATGGCTTTTAATTTAGGCAAATGCTGCTCCTGACATTTTTTAATCCTTAAATAGTAAGTTTTTTTATAGAATTTTTATCGGAATGCGTAAAGTCAACGCATTGGAAATTGTAGTGTTTAACTTTTTGAATAAAAAAATTCTTTAAATGAAATGCTTAAAGAGTGTCCCGGGATACTCGTTAGCAAGACCCTTTAATTTAAAGCTAATTTAACCTTAATCCCCATTGGTTGGTTTGCTGGTAAAAGTTTAGAGTGTTTAAAGCAGACGAGTTAGTTAATTAAATTTATAGTGTTTGGTAAAATTGGTAGTTGAACTAACATATAAGTTCGAATGATATAAAAAAATATATCATTTGAAATGATATAAAATTGGTGGTAAAATTAGTGATATAATCAATTAATATTAAACTTTTTTTAAATAAGATGACAAGAGTAAAACTGAAAGAAAAATGATAAGTTATAAACTACTCCTTCCGGTCCTTTTTATAAGAAACACTTTGAAAAAATCACACAGACCAAGGAAACACATTTAGCATAGTTATTTTCATTTAATACTCTTATAAATTTAAATTTATTCCATATTTACCCTTATTTAATTACTTTTTATTCAACTAACTTACTTATTTTTAAATTCTCTTTCATAATAAATAAGGGCATAAGTGAAATTGAACATTTAGAACATTTGAAAATTGGTCAAAGTTTCTTATAAAAAGGACCAATTTTTTTTCCCAAAGTGTTCCTTATAATAAGGACCGGAGGGAGTATTTGAAATAGCATTTGAAAAATAAAGTATAAGTTAGTAAAATAAATTATAAGATATTTTTGAAAAACGTTTATCAAATATGTCTTTTTAGTCATATAAGCTATAAGTTCAAAATCTGATTTCATCAAACAGAGCCTTAAAAAAATTAACTTAACTCTTTATTATTTAAAATAAATTATTATCATCATTCAACCCTACACCAATAATATTTAATATCAAGTAGTAAACCATCAATTCCTTTTTTATTGCACTATCATCAATGGAAGAAAAACAAGTGAGATGAGGCTCAATCTTAAATATTCAACGGTGCCTTAAGAAAGGGAAAGGAAATTAAATTCAATGTTTATAGTTGATGGGAAAGGAGATACATTAACATCACCACACCTTTATTAGATTGCATAATTTAATTTAAATGAATTGTTTTCTTCAAAAAATTAAATTATAATGAATGAATGTATAATGATAATTAATTTGTTTGGTGTCCTTTTATATTTACATTTGCAAGTGAAAGCATCACCATTCATATGAATATGAACTTTCTCAAGGAAATAAGAAAGAGGAAGTAAAGAAAAATGGTTGGAATGGGCTTAGTTTGGGGTCCTTTATTTCGTAGAATTTCTGTTGTTCTTAAGTTGACTACATTCTCACTTGGAAAGTACATATTCTCCAAAAGGTGTTATGTTACCATCACTGCTCTACACTCTATTTGTGTGGAAGAAAAGAGAGAGAGGGAATTTGAATGAGAAAAAAAATCTTTAGAAAAGTTTGGTTGCATAGTAGAGGTAAAGTTTTATCATTCAACGAAAAAAAAAATCTTTTTTAAAGTCAAATAATTAAGTGATTCGAATTTCACATTTAAGACGAATAAGTGAAATATTTGGAGTTCAAACTCCAACTTCTACACATAAAATATGATGTTCCTAACAATTGAATTAAACTCACAGAAACACCATACAACATCTTTAGATATAACTCTATTGACAAAATTGTACATCCTCCATTTTAAAATAAACATATTTTAATCAAGACACTAAACTCAAGTGATTAATGAGTTCTTCCTAAAATGAATAGTTCGAAGAATCCCAAGTTTGATTTCTAGTGAAACCATTTTTTTATCAGATTTTACTTCCGAGCCGTTCATGTGTGTATCAAGTTCAATTATAACTTCTTGTTAATTTGTATGAATAAGACTATTTTTTTTAGAATGGGGGAGTAGTAAAAGTTATAAGACTTTAGTTATTACTACTATTTATCAGAGGATTTATAGTATTTATTTTTTACAATGGAACTGAGGATTAAATTCAGTATCTCTATCATACTACTCAAATCATTTACCACTAGATCAAGACTAGTGGCTTAATATGTTATATTAACTGTACTTATTACTTACTTATAAGGAGTTAATGGAAATATTTTTTTAGAAATCGTGTTTTTAACTTTTTAAACATTCAATATTTTACATCATTAAATATTAAATTTTCATATTTAGATATACCTTAACATGTATCTTTAGAACTCATGTTAACATGACTCTATATATTATATAGGTTCTACTTTTTGTCTGAGTTTCCAGGTAAAAAAAATGTCATATAATTTAAAATGTCAATTTACAATATTTAATAAAATATTATAAGTTATTGTAACAAAAAAAATGATATATTTAAAATGTCATTTTACAATATTAATAAAATATAACTATTTTTTTATTATACTCTCCTTTTTACTAATTCTTATTATACAATTATTCATTATTAATATTATTCTTTTGACTTTTGTAATTAATTTTGGTATTTAAAAAATATAAGATATTTTATATAACTAAGACCGACATAAATGTTCTGGTAAAAAAATGGTCATAAAAAATATTTAAAAGTTGCTCCTTCGATTTTGAATATGAGAAATGAAAATATCATATTTTGACTAACATAGTGTTAAGAGATTTGGTAACACAACTCTCATCTTTAAATAAAATAATCCATATGTACACAAAAAACAAAAACAAAATCCAGATTCAATTATTGGTGTATCTCATTTGGAATGCAACTCAACTTATGTTTAAATAAAAAATACGGATGTCCTGTTACCAACTCAAGAAGTAGTAACATATTGAATACTTTGAGCCCCTATTAGGGGTCAAAGACCCTAATTACGTCTGGTTAGCCCTAACAAAATTTTCTAACAACAAAATAACACAATTTTCTGTAAACCCTTAATATATAAATATTAAAAATTCGACTGAAAAATAAATAAAACTCACTTCAACTTGTGTGTTTAGTTGTTTCATGAATTTATCACCCTCTTTAAAGTTGCGAGCCTCGTTGATAAGGAGTTAAGACTAAGGAATTTGTTGACTTGATTACAAGCGGTATTGATTGGAGTATTAAGGAACAATTATGTCGTTTTGGTGTCTCATAAATACACCATAACATATATGTGCGTCATTTCTGCTTTTGACTTAGCCTCGGTTGGTGATAACGCGGTGTTCAACCAAGCATGTCAACCTGGACTTGTCAAATGTGTTTATGTCATCATACATTCGTATCTCTATAAGCATAACTCAATTAGTAAGGACACTGCAATATGCATGGTCTGAAGTTCAAATAAGATATTTCTTACTTATTCATCTTAAGCGATAATTTTGTTTGCACTAGACTACTTTAAAAAAAAACTCAAATTTATTACTAAATATGTTTTATTTATTTATTTATTTATTTTAATTCTTCTCTTTTATAAATTTAGGGAAAGTTATATATCTACCCAACTACTACCATTGATTTATCTTTTTTTTTTCCTTTTGATTTTAAGCAAATTTATGGATGATAAGCACAACTTTGTTTTTAGTTTTGTACTGTAAAAGATATCCGTTCCTTCAAGTTAATTAGCAATACGTTGAAAAAAAATACAAATTCAACGTCACTAAATTTTAAAATGATGAATTTACAAACAAGCTCACATCATACAAGTTTATAGCATAAAACAACAAAATGTGTTTAGATATTAATGTGACAAAATTAAAGTGATCAAAATAACATGTCTCTGAATCTCTAATGTTGCAGTGAAGTTAATTATTCGTTAAATATGTAACGAGTCGGAGATCTCTGACAATCTGAACCAAACAAAAACCATAAACAACACCACACTTTTATGATCAAACCATAAAAAAACATGTAGAGAGAAAAAACTTATCTATATGAAAACCATCTGTTTAAATAAAAGATTTTAAAAAACGTAGTAGAAGAGTGATTTTTGGACCAATAAAAATGTTGCAAAACAATCTCACTTTGGTGAATGAGAAATAAGAAGTAGTTGAATAGAGAGAAAGTTGAGAGAGACACCATTTATGTTTGAATTTGGATCAGACGCCTCGTAGACGATCTATAATTTTCATTTTTAAAAATAAAAGAATCGAGTTTCAATTATTTTTTATTTTTTTTGACTAACAAGTTTCAATTAGTATTTTATATAAAGAAAAAAAAAATGTCATTATTTTATTGTTATCTACGACTTTGCTTAAAAACATAAAAAATGGGCAAGTCGTTGATGATGCAACACAGTTTCCTCTAAATGTGTAATTTTCTGAAAAAAAAATAATATTAATTTTATGATATACTTATTTTTTTTCTTCACTGAAATGTTTTTCTAAGGTCAAGAAAAAGATAAATCTGTCCCCATGAGCTTAGCTCAATTGGTTGGGACATCAGCATTTTATATGTAGGAGCCAGGGTTCGAACCTGGACACTCCACTTATCCATCTTTAAAGGTGGAATTTCAAGCCACTAGGCTACCTGACCAAAAAAAAAAAAAAAAAAAAAAGATAAATCTAGCTACGAGAGAAACTTTGAAAATTGGTTGTATAAATCTCCATATGTGGGATTATATGGTCAACGTGGCATATAGACAAGCTTTGAATGTTTGTGTTTATACTTATACTTACTATACTATAAATAGAAAAAATAGAAAATCAGCAACTCATGAAAAAAAAATCTCTTTATTTTCTGTTTAGTATTTTTTTAACTGAACTTTTAATTCTCTATTTTGTCACACACAAAATGACTTTTTGGTTTTAGTTAATTTAATTTTAACTTGAATTTGTTTAGATTTGACCTCTATAATTTAATATTCTAGTATACTATTTTTCATCAATTTAGATGATGTGGCATGTTGATATTGCATGTTATGCAATATTTTGGCGGCACATGGCATTGAGTTGTGTTAAGAGTCCCACATCGGTTGAGAGATGGCCTGACTAAGTGTTTATATACTAGAGGCAATCCTCACCTTACAAGCCGGTTTTGTAAGGATGAGTTAGGCCCAATATTCATTTCTAAGATGGTATCAGAGCCTCTCCACGATCCGTTGGGCACCTGTTATCAGGTTTCCGCTATCGGGCCACCTACCGTTTATATCCACGCACCAAACCCAATAGTGCTGGGCGTGAGGGGGTGTGTTAAGAGTCCCACATCGGTTGAGAGATGGCCTGACTAAGTGTTTATATACTAGAGGCAATTCTCACCTTACAAGCCGGTTTTGTAAGGATGAGTTAGGCCCAATATCCATTTCTAAGAAGTTGTCATGTCACCAATGTCACATTATCATCTAATGAATGACTACTATGCGATAGGGTGCGAAAAACAAAATTAAACATAAATATGGAGATCAAAAAGTTAAAATCTAAATAAAAAATTACAAGGAGCAAAAACATAAATTACCCAAAAAAAAAAAAGCTTTGATCGTTATTTTCCATTTAAGCTATATGCAAGTTTTTCATCACGGTAAAATAATGCAACCAACTTTTAAAAATTCACCCAAATAATATAAAACCGGCACAACCCATCAGTTAGTAATTAGAACAAATTAATATAATGTTTCAAATTGTAAAATTCAATTATAATCTCACGTGTCACAAATTTCTATGATATCTTATTTTTGTTACACCGTTTAATCTTCCCCTCTCACATACGAACTTGTGATTCTCGAAATCTTAATTTCAACCGGTTGTTACTAAAACTCATACATCACTACTATTTTTAAGACAAAACAATACCCTACTTTTGTGAGTAATATTAACAATTAAGATAAATATAACAATTTATTGACCTAAAGATAACTTTTATATATAGATAAAAGAGAAGAAAATAGATAAAAAAAATCCATTATTTTACCGTGATGAAAAACTTGCATGTGCAATAGTTGAAGTAAAATATTGAAACTAAGGTTTTTCAGGAAATTCTTGCTTTAGTCCCTTTAATTCAAAGTTTTTTGCTTTTGGTCTTGTAATTAGGTTTGATTTTATTTTCATCCTTGTCATGTGACCGCCACCATTAAATATAACATGACAAATACATTGCTGCGTAACACTAGAGTATGACGTAACATGCCATGTCATCATGTTATATCATCTTAAATTACATGGACCGAAAGACATAATATTCATGTTTTTTCCAAGTGACAAAAACCAAAAATTAAGTAACCATAATATTATTTGGACCAAAAGCATAAATTTGCAAAAAAAAAAAAAAACACAACAATAATACCGGCCAATGATATTTATGAGGAGGGGTGAGCAAGAAAACCAAAAAATCCAACCGAACAAAACCAAAAATATTGACCATAACTAACAATTTTGAAACCGATCTTATGGTTATCTGTTTGGTTTGGTTCAGTTTAATGGTTCAGATTGATTTTCGTTTTTAAAAAATGCTAATATTCGATTTGATTTTTTTATAGCATCTTTTCAAACAATCCTAATAATAACAATATATATGGTTGTCCACAATTCCTAGTTCAACTGGTAGAAATGTCGAAATTGCTAGTGTCGGACGTCAGGACCAGGGTTCGAACCCCGGTCACTCCACTTTGTGTGTGTGAGTTTTCAATGACTTTGTCATTTCGTCTATCAACAAAAAAAACAATATATACGGTTAAAAAAAATCGGTTCGGAATAGTAAACTTTAATTTCTTAAAAGTTAATTATGGTTTGGTTTGAAACCATAGAACCGAATCATTTTAACAGTTCGATTCAGAAGACAAACAGTTCAGTTCGACTCAATTACTATAAATTTTGAAAACAATTTGATTCATTTCGATTATATTTTTCTCCCAAACCGAAACATGCCCACCCCTATTAGAGCTTGGGGCCTTTCAAGGAAGGCGCTGGCTAGCATGGGAAAGGGTGGTAGGTCTCCCACCATGGGAAACTACCCTTTACCCTTAGATCATGAAGGTCTACCATAAATCATTATAAAGTGTCCATACCATATTTTATCCTCTTTCACCAAAATATTTTTTGTATCATTATCAAAATCATCTTTTAATTTATATATTATTATTAAATTAACTATATGTTATTATTAAATTAATTTTTATATACCAAAATTTATTTTAATGTAATATATATTTTACTTCAAAATTTACATGTGCAATAACAAAAGTGGTAAAAAAAACCTAAATATTTTAATGTAATATATTTTTTGTATTCATTTTCTCTACTCTTTTATTTTACTCTAGGTCTGTTTTGCAAGACCAAAAATTTGATTTAGGATATGTTTAGAAAGACCAATAAATTAGGTTTTAGCTTATAAATTATAGACTCATATAACTAAGAAAGAGCAGTGTGATGACGATAATTTGGCCATGAGCTTATAGCTTATTTTTCAAACGTGATTTAAATTAGCTTATCAGCTTATAGCTTATCATTGTTCACTAGTAGAAAAATAACTTTTTTAGACGGAATTTCGGACAGATTTAGGACATTGTTTGGACAGATTTGGGACGGAATTTTATTTTCAGACGGATTTGGATTTCAGACAGACTGGACCCTGTCCAAAAAAGCCTCGTGGCTAATTTTTTATTTCGTCCCAAAATCCGTCCGAAACTTTTTCAGACAAATTTCGGACTAATTAAAGACAAATTCAATACTATAAATAAATGTTTAAACAAATATAATGAATTTTAATTTTGTTTTGAACTGAATTTAAATAAATTTAATAATTAAATTTTATTTGAAATAAATTGTGCAATAAACATTTTGTTAACTAAAATGAATAAGTATAAAAAAGATATATTAAATTAATAAAATGAGATATTTAGTACAATGAGACTTTCTCTTATATGTGTTTCATCTCTCGACCTTCTCTATTTTTAAGTTCAATTTTTAGATTTTTTTTTCCACACCTTTGTTATTGTACATGTAAACTTTGACGTAAAATATATATTACATTAAAATAAAATTCTAGCATATAAAAATTAATTTAATATAATAACATATAATTAATTTAATAATAATATATAAATTAAAAGATGATTTTGGTAATGATAAAAAAATATTTTAGTGAAAGACGATATAATATGGTGTGAACACTTTATTATGGTTTATGGTAGACCTTCATGATCTAAGGGTAAAGGGTAGTTTCCCATGGTGGGAGACCTACCACCCTTTCCCATGCTAGCCAGCGCCTTCAAGGAAAAACAACCAAATGCTATACCATTTGTTTTAACATCAAAATCATATGGTAGTCAATGAAGGCAGATGACCCCGCTTTCATTTGCTGTCTTCTCAAGCTGAACTCTATTCAGAATATCTGCATGAAAATTCAGAAGCTTTACATTCAAGTTTTCTGATTTGTAACCATCGATCAGTAGTTTCAAAGTCATGAAAAAGGACTATATGTGCAAGGAAGTATAAGTATTTAATTAATTGCATATGCATATAAAGTACAAGTCACAACAAGAGGCTGGTAAGATGCAATAATATATGTATACTGATTACAAATAGTGTGATTTAAATTTGGCTTGAATTTGTAACCAATGTTTCATACTTTAGAAGTTGGGCTAGGTGAGGTTCATAATCAAGAACTGAATTCTTCTTACATTTCAAGAAATTAAATGTCATGTATGTGGGTGTGTCTTTATTAATTGCTATTAACCATTTTCTTGCAAGTTGCAACCAACAACCCAAGAAATTATATTTGTGAACAAAAATATTTCAAGTTTAATTTAGGGTGTATAAGAAAGGAGTATGGTTTTTAGTAAAAATAAATAAATAAAGGAGTATGGTTTATTGACTCTTCCAAAAGCTGGATTTGGAGTGTATTATTTAGGGTTGACCCTAATTTTGAGGATGTATCAATCATTGATTGTTGATGATATATTGATATTTTTATTCATGTGCACGAGTGATGTACAATTTTACTAATATCTTTATTTTGCTTTAAGCATTATATTTTTTTGTTCTTGTCAATTTTTTTTTAACATGCTTTTGTATCAAACTGTTGGACCATGTAAAAGTGTCTAACCGGATTAAATTAATAGATTAGGCTAAAAAAAAAAAACTACACATGTGTCTTTTGACAACACAATCTTAAAAACATTAGATTTGTGAATTATTTTATTTATTCATGTTGAATTTTTAATCAATCCTGACTTTGATATCCATATTGGGTCAAGAGCAACCACACAAATGAGTTGAGCAACCTAAAGCTATTGAGTCTATGATTTCACCCACTTATATGTTGTTCTATCAGTCTATCTTAACTCTTCTCTCAGACTCGATATATCTCAATACTCTCAAGTGTGAGACTCTTTGCGTCCGCGATGCTTCATTAGTCTCTTATTGCTCTCCCATCAAGTCGAACTAAACTATGAATTGAACAACCTCACAAATGACTTTTAACACTATATCTTAACATAAAATTTGAAGACATTAAGTTTATAAATTTACTTATTTATAAAATATTCGACCTCAATTTTTTTTTCAAATAACGTCAGACTTCCCATCAAACTATTACTCCACAAAACTAATTACTAATGCAAGTACGACAAGTAAAATTTGAAAACTCCAAAGATAAAATTTGAAACAGAGGAATATGACTTGCAATCTTCGCGAAAGACCATGGTGCAGGGGAATTAAAATAAAAAAAATTCATGTATTATACTAGAAATTATAAGAGGATAGGGTAGGTAAGTACTAAGTCTAGGTTTGACATATTCCTATAATTTGGATGGCAAATTTAGTGACCTTTTTTTGTTGTTGAGGGAGGATGGCAAATTCAGTGATGAGCCACTAGAAAAATCTCCATCAAATTATTTATATGCAACTGAAAAGATTTAATTAAAATACTTTTTTATAAGAAATTTTTGACTTTTCATATTTATTTAATAATAAATGTATCTGGTTTATATTATAGACTAAATACATTAGTTATTCAATAAACTTAAAAAATTAACCGTTTCTTATAAAAATGACCGGAGAGAATACTTTTTATGTCTCACACCAACTGTCTTATTTGATCATTTCATGCAAATTAAAATTATAAAAAATAGAATGATAATTTTACTAATTTAACCTTATTTTTTATTAACATATATGGTAAATATAAAGAGATGAATAAGAGGTATTATATATGACGGGGCGACCAACGCTGAACTGATCCAAGTGATAAGAGTCTTGGTCTCCTTTAACTATGTGGTCATATAGCTTCGATTCATGGCTGATGCGTATGGAGAAAATTCGGTTGAGAGAGAATAACTCACCTTGTGCGCCCCACGAGTTCCCCGACGAAGATTAATCATCGTAAACGGTGGTGGAAACTTCGTAACAATATCATGGTAACCCCAAAAAAATAAATATATAAAGCCGAGGTTCGAATCCCAAATATTTTATTTATTCATCTTTAAGGTGAAATTCTATTTGTTTTTAGCTATGTTAAATTTGTGTTTGTATTTTACTTATATACTCTACAAATTTAAATGAATTAATAAAAAAAAAATTATAGTAAAAAGTCAATGAGAGAAGCTAATAAAATTAATAGTACACTTCTAACGGGACGAGCGAAGCTAATAAAATTAATTTGGTGGTTTCTAAATATGGCACTCCACCCCTTACAAAGTCAATGAGAGAAATTAATAGGGACATAATGTTGTCTGCTGTTTGATCAAATATTTATAGACTTATAGTAACATTTGAATTGCATGCTGTGCCAAGGCAAAAGAAACAAGGAAGAAGAAAAAAAATTAAAGTTTAAGAGAGCCATTGCATATACATCTAAATCATTAAATCAATTGCATCATCATCCCTTGCTAGAAAGCAATTGCATCATCTTGTCTAAAGTAGTAATTACCAAGTTATATTTTTAGTCTTATACTTTGGGTCCGGGCTTCCATGTCATTCTTCTGGGACTTGAATATTTGACTTTTCGGAGTTCCTCACAGGATCCTCTAATATTATTCACGCTGAGCTTCATGCAATTCATTAGGAATATTGTTGTTGACTAACCAATTGACAATTGGATTATCGGGACATTATTTATGATAGTATTACACAAACTCTGTTCATCGTATTGATATCTTTCATGAATTGTAACCAAAAAAAATCTTTCATGAACAAACTCTTAATTTTCACAATTATACCACTCCGATTCAAGACATCAAAAAATTTCTTCACCATAATTGGCAAGTGCACATTGCCCATATCCTTAGGAAAAACTTAGGGATGGCAATGGGCGCCCACGGGTGCGGGTTTGAGTGATACCAAACCCACACCCGAAATCAACACCCAAACCCAAACCCAAACCCAAATCTGTTCGGGTGGCAAAACCACACCCACGCCCACACCCATTGGGTTCGGGTTTTTTACACCCAAACCCAAACCCACAACACATTTTGTACTACTTTGCAAATTTAAGCAAAACAAGGTAAATTTAAGCAAAAACAATGGAATTTAAACATATTGTCAATCACTTAGCAAAAACATAGGTTTAAAATTACAAGGGAATTTAAAATTACAAAATAGTCTTTCAAGAAATTAAATTACAACTAAACCAAAATTAAGTTCTTCCAACTTTCAAGCAAAATTCAAACACAATTTTGGTTTTTGGTTTGTGAAAAACCTAATTTTACTTTTACACTTATATATATATATGTGGGGGTATTTAGGTAATTTTAACATATTTCGGGTGGGTGTATGAGTTTCGGGTGTGGGTTTGAGTGATACCAAACTCACACCCATATTTTCGGGTGTCACCCAAACCCAAACCCAAACCCAGTCAATTCGGGTTTCGCCCGTTGATTTGGGTTTGGGTTCGGGTGGGTCTCACGGGTTTGGGTTTTTCTGCCATCCCCAGGAAAAACATATGTGAGGGAAGAAACGTGCAAACTTTCTTCTTGGGCTTGACCCCTTCTCAAACATAGATCCCTTGGTCTATTTCTCCCCTTTGCACGACCTGTTGGAGCTTCTCTTTACGGACTCTTGTAACAAAAAAAACCCTAATATTTTGCACACTACAAGGAACACAATATTTAGAAGAAAAAAAGAAGCTATATTTCATTGACATTATTTATATTATAATATTATTTTTATAAACTTCTCTCTCTTTTTTGTATAAATGTTTTATATTTTTAATTGAATTATACTCCATTTGGTTTTGATTATAAAAAATCTCATATTTGGCAGTTCAAAATATAAGCAAATTACGAAGGACAGTTTAATTTAAAAGATGCTATTATACATATTATCAAATTCAAAACGAGATACTATTACTTTTTATTAAATTAAAAAAATCATTTATTATTAATATTGACTAAGATTCTTATACTTAACTGGAGTTTGAATTTTTTTCTTATTATAAACAAAAATCAGATGAAAATAATAATATACAGCGCCAATTAGTTGCCTCAATATAATTTTTTTTGTCTTTTTTTAGAAAAAGCTTTATTTTTTTGTTGTTACAAAAAAAAAGCTTTGTTTAATTTATGGTTCATAATTTTTTTATTAGAGTATAATTCATAAATGAGGAGGAATCCGTTGACTCTAAGAGTAAGTCTCCATTGACTTATTCCGCTTAATAACTCGATATCGACATTATATTTCTTCAATCCAACTATTGAATTCAAAGATCTTATTGAGTATAACAACTTCACAAATTTTTATAAAATTCAAAAAAATGTAGTTATGTATTCAGACTATTGAAATTCAACTATTTTTTTAAAAATTTGTCGTACGTTCAAATAAAGTTATCAGAAAAAGTATCAAACGATTTTGAACTTTTATAAAAATTTGTGAAGTTGATCTACTCAATGAGATCTTTGAATTCAACGGTTGAATTGAAGATATATTTTGCCGATATTGAGTTATTAAGCGGAGTAAGTCAATGGAGACTTACTCTTGAAGTGAACGGATCCTTCCTCTTCATAAATATATGTACCAACAAATTCACATACTTTTTTTGGTAAGCACATACGTGTAGTTTAAAATGATGTAATAATAGTATAAACTTATTTGCATTTTTTTCTTTTTTGGTATTCTACACTTACTTATTTTTAAGTTGGTATAATAATTGAATGTACTACTATTGTTGTGGATAAGAGCTGCTGAATAGGTATACCAGCTTCTAATGGAGGATATAGAGTTTATTGAGAGCAGTAGAAACCATATTGAGCATAGAGAAATCGGTTGGGTATTGATTTCCATATAATCCAATATACTACTTAATTTCATTAACCATATTCAATATCTTAGGTATATATGTTACAGTGTCTCTCTTATGAGTCTTATGAGTGATGAGAGTATTTCTCAAAGAAATTAGATTGGAATAATATTATACACTCGATTGGCCTAACTACTCTTTGTTTTGTCTTGTTTGCTATAGTCAATGACTCAATCGGTAGATGAAGAATTTAAGTTCAATTTGCCTTGTATGGAAATTTTGATTATGCAAGACATGAAAATTGTTTACTCATAGATAAGATCAAATTAAATGATTTTAAAAACGAGTTATAGCAATTTGTTTGATTGATGTACTTAAAAATAAAGTTTGACTCGATTCCACATTATTGTAATACTACTTCTTTTCACATTTTGTAAAACTATAGGATTAATTTTCTCCCGAGATAGGAAAATATTGTTGTTCATAGTTCATACGTACCTTTGTTAGAGTATCAAAACTTTATGCTAGTTTCTAATTTTTTTTTTAATTTTTATTTTATGTCAATTTGTATTACAAACATTATACTTAATGAAATAAATTTGGTCTCGTTAGCTAGGAACTTTTTAGAACACAAAGTGTTTCTTTAAGCAGCTAAAATTTTGGAATAATAAAGAGGCTAGATTTCGGTCTCTTTTAGTTAAATTGTACTTTTAACTTTCACAAATTTATGGTTTTGGACTCTTAACTTTTATAATAGCACTTTTGGCTCCCCAACTTTTACAAACTTGCGATTTTACCGACCAAGTTAAAGCACATGTGAGCAATGTCTCACATGCCACGTGACATGTGAGTCATTGTCTACGTGACAAATCACGTTGACGACATGCAAGTCATTATCCACATGGTAACACATGTTGATTTGTCATGTGAGTTACTTGATAGGCATGCGTTGACTTAGTTAAAATTAGTGGGGGTCATCCTTTTGCGAAAAAAGGTCTAAATTTACAGAACCAAAATCTCAAGTTTGTGAAAATTAGAGTACCAAAAAATTATTTTTTAATTATAAAGAGTTTTCAAAAGAAACTCAATTGATGATCAAACCCATGACCTAATGCATACTACCCAAATTCGACACTATTACTGTATTTCAAACCGAGTGACTTTGAAAAAAAGAAATTTAATGAATAAAAAAAAGTAGTAGCATTTAGTGCATTTATAAAGATATTATTATAAAGTACAACCCAAGCAGATCATAGGCATATGAAAATTTTAATACTCCATTGATGAAAGTTTGAATTGAATTCTCAAACCCCTCTTCATTGAAATGCATGCAAAGCATTAAGTTACATAGCTACAGATTAGCCTCTAAATATGGAGGCAGAAATTAAAATTGAGACAGGGGCTTCTGTTCTTTAGCTTTGATTACTCTTACGGATCAGAGTGCAGCATTCAAAACGCCATTAACGGATCCATTTCATGTGTCAAGTTGCTAACCAAACTCACCAAAAATCAAATGCATCTTGTATTTGTTGTGATGTGAGAGGAAACTATACTATACTAGTGTACTTCTACATATTAATACTCTTAATAACGTTGGACTTTAATTGATGTTGCAGATTTCAATGAAAAATACTTCAATGCTCACATTAAAACACATTAAGCACCAATGTTTTTTTTATTCATTCCAAGATATTTCCTTTCACGTGATAGGAGATTCTCCACATTGGTAGATATTATTGTTAGTCTTCAAAATTAATTACTATTTGGTGTTGCTTACAAGTTTTTAGATTTGGATTTGAGGTGGTTCTTCCGTGACGCATGTACTATTTTTAGTTGTCTGATTTGAATCAATTGTTAAAAATGTTTAACAACGTTAAAAATAATGTGTAATTTAAACCGTCCGTTCTAAAAAAAATGGACGAGGTTGAATACAACTTCAATCTGTGTGAAATTTTACGACAACAAATCTAGTATTCAAGTTTTTGAAGTATATTGAACTAATGTTGTTAACTTATGTGTGTTCCTATTTTTTTTTCTCCTTCTAACGCACTATAACTCTATAAGTAGGATCTTTAGAAGATGTTCCAAGTTATCCTCACGGTTTAGAAGTTTTTTTACCCGAAATGAGATTAATCATTGAATCTACAAGCATGATATCTAGTTTTTTTTTTTTTTTCCAAAGTTGGACTACCTCTCAAATGAGCTACTTATTTTATTTTTCTATAAAAGAGTCTGTTGTCAACTCTTCTAACCAATGTTTTAAAACTCGGACCGATGATCGACCCGGTCAAGGCACTGGGTCACTGGTCAGACCGCATGACTATTGACCCGACTTATATAAAAAATTTAAATATATTAACTTGAATTTCATAACAATAAAATTTAATAAAAAAAAAATTCCTTCAAACTTTTTTCAATAAAATTTCATATATTTAAAAGAAAAAACACAAAAGCTTTTCATTTCATCATTATTTATATTTTGATTCACATATCTAACCGTATAATATTATAATTTAGTCAATAAAAGTATTATTATTATTATATCATAATTTTTAATTAGAACAACATAATTTATAAGTAAAAAAAACATAATTTAATATATTATATTAAAATAAAACAATGAATATATGTTAAATTAAAAATAATAAGGAAAACAATGATCAGTGTATTTATTAATACATGCCACGGTGTTTTATAACTAATATAGTAGTATAGTAGTATTAAATATATTTCAGTTATTTAGAATATCACATAAATGTGAGTGGTCTAGTGGTAGTAGTGATGCACTTGTATCCAAGTGACCTAAGTTCAACTCTCATATGCAACATATTTATAATTTTTTTGAAATAGTTGATTTCCTCTTCAAACCAATCCGGTTCACGCGTGCGGGTTAACCCGGTTTCCGGTTCAACCATCGACCCGGCCGGGTCACAACGGTTTTCGGCAATTTTAAAGCAGAACCGATTCTGCATGCTAACCGAGCCGGCCACCCCAACGGTTCTTGATCCAACTGGTCAGACCGGCCGGCCCGGTCCGGTTTTTAAAACTATGCTTCTAACACCACATTTTTTTTTTGACTAAAAATAAAGGATATTCATTCATTCAAACTGATAGAGTACATCGATGTAATACAAATTCAAATTTGCTAAAAACAAAAAGGATGAATCTGCAAACAAACTCACAGCATCCATGTTAATAGCATAAAACGGCAAATTACATAAGCCTACATATATGACTATATTGAAGTGTCTGGAATGTCCATGCCCCCAGATCTGCAGCGTTGATGACACAAAAGTCGACATTGGATAGATTTGTACTTGATCGGATCTAATCCTTCAACCTGAAACAAATGAACACCGCACAAAGACGGGAAAACAAAATACACCGCACAGAGACGGCACAACAGAATACACCGCACAAGGACGGGATAACAAATAACACAAAACCAAACAAATATGTGAAAAATCACACTTATTTAACAACGAGAAAGAAAAAACAATTTGGAGGGGTGATTTTAGGTCAAGATTTGACCTGAAATCACACCTCTTTGATAAATTAAGAAGAAGAAAAAATGTGACGGCTAGGGTTAGAACTTAGGAGATTTCTAACACCACATTGGTTGCTTATTACTTTCTACATTCTCAATGTTTCTTTTTTTTTTTACTTCTCATTCTCAATTGTTGTTGATTAAAGGTTTTTGTACATAGATAAAAACCTTTTTTTTACATTGATGAAATGACAACAAATAAAAGTGGTGGGACCGAGGTTCGAACTTCGGTCTTGGCATCCGACCTAACAATTTCGGCATTACTGCCAGTTGAGTTAGAATTTGGGGACAGATCAAAAACCTAGTTAATTGATGTATATTTGTATCAAAAATACTTTTATTTTTATAATTGTATGTTTTGTAAATATTTCATTTTGTAAATATAAGGAGATTGTTAGAAAATAATTTTTTTTATCCTAAACTTATCTGTTTGTATAGTGTGTATATATATATATATATATTTATAATTTTTAAATATCATACTATTATTATTTCAAAAATCACATGGATAAGTGGCCCATTTCGGCCCATTTCAACATTTTACATGGGTTAAATGTGTTGGGCCAAAAAGGTATCCAACATTTTTTTTACAATATATGTTTGGATAGCTGATTTTGAGTAAAATGTAAGAATAGAGTAATTATATTTTTAAACATGAATGCTATCGTATTCAATTCCATTTCACACAGTATAGATCACCAAACTAAAAATAAATTTTGTTGCTATCAAACTTTGCAAGTTCTTGCCACCATCATATAATTACCAGTTCATCATCCAAAAAATCATAGCTGAATTACTAGTTTCCACGAGAATTGGTTGTTTAATTTTAACATGCTCTACCAATTTGATTTGAATATGCATAGGCAAGAGTCTCACACACACACACTGTGATATGCTGCAATGCAATGATTCTAAATTTCTAAAAAAAATCTGAAATCCACATACGGTACACTTCTCGCACAAGCCCTCTACACCCTATCAAGTATCAAACCAGTTGAGCTCTTCGCCACACCATTTGATAAGAATGCACCAACCTCAACACACGATTCTAAGATTGTATCAGATTAATAAAATTTGAATCATGGACATAGTTGATTCCTCTCCATCTCCACAGCCAATAGCATGTCAATGTCATGGACCAAACCAGATTATTCTGCTGTCCAAATTGTTATGACACGTATTTACAAAAAAAAATAAAAAAAATTATTATTTATTCCAAAATTAAATTGATTAATTAATTAATAACAAATATACTAATAATATATCTTGCACAATGAGAAACATGGCAGAAGAACCACAAACCTGTGTCCCAAATTACAGGAAGAAGAAGATTCGTCGCAAATCAATCAATGGGTAACGCTCAGTCTCCTCCCACTGATCCTCGATATCTTTCAGCATCCAGGTTCTTCTTCTTCTTCTTCTTCTTCCACACACAAACACTTGCATATTATTGGAAAAAATAACCAATTTCCATTGATTAATTTAATCTACAAAATTATTGCAGAGCTTTTAGTCAAAAGGAACTTCAAGACTTAAAGTCTCTGTTCGATTCTTTGGCATCTCAATCACAGAGCAATGGCAAATACATTTCTCCTTCAGTTTTTCAGGTTTTTGTTTTTGTTTTTGTTTTTGGATGATCTGCAATATAATGATTGATTTTCTTCATGACCCAATTGTTATTTTTCTCTATAATCCATGAAAAATCGTTTTTTTATTCTTTTCATTTTTTGGGTTATAGTTATATTTCAAACTTCATGGTCCTGTTGGAGAGAGGATGTTTGATTTAGTTACTCAGGAACGCAAGGATCAGAAGTTAACCTTTGAAGACCTTGTTGTTACTAAAGTGAGTTCTTGGTTATCATCATCATAATCATGTTTTGTTGCTATTGTTCCCAAAATTAGTATTTGTCTAACTTGGTTTGTGTGTGCGCGCGCATGTATGCGCTGTTTACTTTATCATATTGCAGGCTACTTATGAGAAAGGAACTAAAGATGAAATTGAAGAATTCATTTTTCGCTTATTAGATGTATCCGGAGATAATTTTGTAGGGAGGTAGGGCATATTCACTTGCAGCTTCTAGTTCTATGCTATACTTATAAAAAGTTGAATGCAGGGTCTAAGGTCTGATCATACACAACCCTTCATTTTGTTCAAAATAATTAAGCAATAAAATATTCTGATTCATATGCTTTTTCAAGCAATGAAGTTTATCTCGATTGATTTAAACAATTTAGAGCAAGTTTAGCGGCTGAACTGTGTGATTAGTTCTAAGTAGTACTTGTTTAGAGAAAGTGCTGTTAGTACTCTTGATTTTCGTTTTATGTTTCTAAAATAAGGGGTTTTTAAATGTTGAAAATTTTTGTTACATATATTTATCCGTTTATAACATAACACGGTTTTTAGAATAATTATACTTTCCTTAGCCCTTTTAAAATTTGATGTAGGTTGTGTTGGAGATGAAGTTCTAATTTGGAATCTTTTATGGTTTTTGCAGGTCTGATTTGGAATCGGTTATGATTGCCATTTTTAATGATATATTATGCATAAAAGGTTCTGAAGATGGATCAAGTTCACATCAAGATATTGTCAGCATATTTCTGAATGCTGCAACTTTCTCCATACATGATGAAAAGTGCACTGAGGAGGCTATGTCGTTTGAAGATTTCAGAAGTTGGTGTACTCATCTCCCAACTGCGAGGAAGCTTCTTGGAAGCTTGCTTTTGCCACCAGATTCAGGTTTTACTGCACTCAATTTCAATATTTTTGGTATTGACTTAATTTCTTATCAGTCTATCTGAAATATCAAATATGGCTTTAACTAGCACTCAGGTCATAGAGCTATGAATCAGCAGCATGAGAAAATTTGATTTTCTCTAAAAATTTGATTTTCCCAGCCAAGGCACATTCTAATGGCCCCAAGCTATAAGCCAAAATTGAAATGGAAACAAATATATCGTTATCCATTAAAACTTACACGGACACGTGCAATTTCATGAAACTATTTGCTTCCCTTGTTTACTGCATTCATTTTTGTGCCCTTTTTAGATAAATTGTTGTTGGATTAGTTCTGAAGAAAACTCGATAGATTTTTGGCACATTTTCTTATTACAATGTTCTGCTTTTTGTAGGACGGTCAGGTACTCAAATTCCTAATCTACTGACCCCAAAGGATATTGATTCTAACATTGTACTTTTGAGAAAGGAGTATGCTTGGCATATAGGAGGAGCACTTTCTCAGCATGAGCTAGAAGATTGGAAGCTTTTGTATCATAGTTCTGTTAATGGTCTTAGTTTCAATACATTCTTGGGCAACATTTCGTAAGTACATTTATTTGTCTTTGAAGCATCCTACTAGTTTAAATTAGTAGATTTCTGGCAACTTTATGCACAGAATTGTAGAAATCAGTCCTAGTGGTGGTTGTGAACGGCTAGAATTTTAAATTTTTCATCAGTAGGATTTGAATCTAAAACAAACAGTATACATGACATGCGCGCAAGTGCGTTTTGCAGTTACTCCTAAGAAATAAATGATGTTATTACGCATGGCCTATAATAAGGTTGGTTTCTTGTTAGGTTTACAAGCAAATAGCTTTGTGTTGATTTAACTGATTGACTTTAGTTGGGAACTAAAATTTTTAGGAGCTGTGCTGTTATTATCCAATGCAAGATTAAAGGCTCTTTATCTACCATTACCATAAAAGTCGGAAGTATCATGCATCTAATTCAATATTACCATTTTGATAATTGACAAGAGGCGTTTATCAATTTCTGTTGTTTTCCAAGGTTGTAAATGTTAATTGTCGGTTAAGTTAATTCGAGTTTATTTTATATAAGGAATGTTTTATTCAGTCTCTAGGCTACTACAATTAAACTCTGTAGGATTGGAAATTTGGAATGCATTAATAGCTCTTAATCTTGTTGACCACAGAAATCACGAAGGCCCAACTGTGCTAATTATCAAGGATAAAGATGGTTATATATATGGAGGGTATGCTTCTCAACAATGGGAGCGGCATGCTGAATTTTATGGAGACATGAAATCTTACATTTTTCAACTTAATCCAAAGGCATCTATATTCAGGCCGACCGGAGCAAACACTAATCTACAATGGGTAAAAATCCCTTGTTTCTCTAATATTCTAAATTGCACATTGATACTGCAACTCTTGCTTTATAGTGTATTAAACCAGGCATCTTATCAATTTCAATTGCATTTTTTCGGGTTGGGGATGTTAAGCATGAGTTTACTTGAAATATATTGTTATAAAACGATGATATTTGTTGAGCGTTGCACATTGGATAATGCTATCGTATTAACCATATTTATACGTGGTGGGAAACCTTCAACTCTTAAGCTAGCTTTTGAAGTTGAGTTAGGCCTAAATCAAAACTTTAAAATGGTATTTAAAGTCTCTTAGAATTGGGAATTGGACATCTTATAATCGAGAGTTGGGCCTAACTCAACCCTACAAAACCGGCTTGTAAGGTGAGGATTGCCCTCACTTATAAACATATATTTAGGCCATCTCGCAACCGATGTGAGACTTCTTAACAAAGTCTATCCTAGTATGTTATATATGCAAGGGTGTGTAACATGATTTTGCTGCTGCAAATAGTTATCACTTACCAATTTAAAAGGTGTATTTAGATTATTAGATCCTATTACATCCCACGGAGAGGATAGTTATCTCGCATCACACTTTGCGTTGGATCTTATTCAGTTGTTTTAGATTACAGTTATGCTATATGAATCAAAATACAGACACCATATGCGTTTATTTCTATTTCAGTTTTGCTTTTTATCTTCTAGAACTTATCCGCATTTCAAAAACACAAAAAAGTCAAAGGATACTGTATTGTTATCAAAATTTTGATGGTCAAAAATAATTTCTCTTTAGATTAATTAGCTAATCATTAGGCCATTCATTAGAGAATTTTCATGGTTTTCTGATATGACCGCTAAATGTCCATGTTTCATGTAGTGTGCTGTTAACTTCAGTTCAGAGGACATTCCAAATGGCATTGGTTTTGGGGGAAAAGAAAGTCACTTTGGGTTATTTATCTCAGCAAACTTTGATCAAGGGCATACATTTTCATGTTCAACATTTGGTAGCCCTTGCCTCTCCAAAACTAACAGTATAATACCTGAAGTAATAGAATGCTGGGGAGTGACACAAGGTTTGGTACAAGGCAAGAATGATGCTGTTAAGGGCACTGTACTTGAAAGGTTTAAGGAAGATAGGCATATGCTCAATATGGTAGGGCTAGCCAATTCTAGTGAGTAAACTATTGTCACTATTTCTTTTGGTGATCAAATTATTGTCAATATAATATATATATAAAATAGCTTCGTGTATGTTTAGTTTTGCGGTTTCACAGGTTGATTTTGAATGAATTGGTTTTGTAAAATTGATATTTGTTAAAAGCGAGTTGGATGTAAAATGTTGTCTGTTTTGATACATATATGTAAAAGTAAACTGAATGATAAACTTGGAGTCAGGATTGTTGACACCAAGTGTCAATGTTTTTGTTGACACTAAATCCTATCCATTTATTTTTATTTGATCTAATGGCTCAATTTGATTCATTGAATATTATCTAATTTGTCAAAAAAAAATAATTCATATACGGAGTGATACTTAACTAATCATATTGTTTCTTTTTGTGAAATAAATATAACAATTCATCTTCTTCCATACTCCTAGTTCATTCACTCTCTCAACAATCATGACCATAACAAAAAATTCGGCATGACATGATAATGGCTTCGATAGATTACGGTAGATTAGATTTGGTTAAGTTGAATAAGCAAAAAGTTTTCATAAGAAAAAAAGAAAAAAACAATAAGGCTTTCTTCTAAGATTCATGCTAGTATGATTTATAATGAGTTTTCTATAACATGTGCAAATTGCACAATACACCACTTTATAAGTTTCTCCAAATCTTATTAATGAGTTTTTATTTGAAATTTGACTTTTTTAAGGAAAAAATGGTAAAATACTTACTTATACCAAAATCCAAATACTAAATGGTAAAAGACTAAAATGAGTGTAAAAAAAATAAAAATCCAAATACTAAATGGTAAAAGACTAAAATGAGTGTAAAAAACATAAAAATAAACAGTCCTTTTTTTTTTCTCTCCTTTCAAGCGTAAAGCAGTGAAAAGGAAAAATTAAAGAGAAAAAAGAATATGCACCGACGGTGTAAAATAATTTTACAATGTCAACCAATGATAACCATATATTCCACCACGTCATTTCACATCATCTCACTTTCTTCAAATGAAATGGAAGTTTGGTAATTTTTTATTGGATGATCGTGTAAAATTATTTTGCACCGTCAGTGCATCTTCATTAAACTCTATTAAAACCCTGAAATCTTCTGGCGGATTTGACGGATTGATCCAACGGTGCAGAAGTAGCTAAAGGCATTCTCTACCTTTCGCGCCTTAACTGTATCACACAAACCCTAATCCCTTTAGCAGCTTGCGCCGCTACCCCTCTCTTCCAACCGCCGTTAACTCCGTCCATATCATCGCTTCTTTCTACTCTCTCTCCACATATGGACACTGATGCAATTGGAGATTCTGTCAACAAGTTCAAGGCTATTCGAATGGATAATGACGAATTTGCAGATGAAGATGTTGATTCTGATGATGATTTTGATGATTCTGATGATGAAGAACTTGAACCTATCACTTTTGGTTTCCTTGAAAAGCCTAAAAATAGTTTCACTCTTTCCCGTCAATTTTTCCCAAGCAAAGCTGGAGGACTCCCGGTACTTTTACACTTTGCTTCTCTATTCTTTTATTCAATTATGACCCTGTTTGGATAAATAGCTTAATTAATCACTTAAACTATACCTGCTTATCATATAATTGATTATGTGTAAGTTTTTTTTTTGCTTCGACATTGTTTTATTCAATTACGACCCTGCTTGGGTAAATAGTTTAATTAATCACTTAAAGTATAAATGCTTATCGTATAATTGATCATGTGTAAGCTATCATGGAGATATGAATGCTATTTAGATATTCTCTAACACACTCTTTTAATTCAGATGGATTCAGCTGAATTATGTGGGCCCCACATAAATTTAGTGAGTTAAAGAGAGTAGAGTGTGTTGGTACTTGGTAGCATAATTCATCTTGAAAAACTTATAGAAATAAGCTAAAAAGAGTTTAAGGACATTTCATAAGCTGTTTCGATAAGCTCTCTCAAACGGTCTCCCAAGTGCGAATGCCAAATTGTCAATACATAAGCTCAACTAAGCTAATTCAAACAAGCATTACCAGTAAAGACCCCTTGCAAAATTAGTGATATGGTTTAGGGTTTTTGGTTTGTGGATGTGTAGTGTTCTTCCACATATCATTAAGGGATTTTGTTTTAGAATAGGTAAAGAATCAGAGGGAAATTTTAGCATTTGGAGAAAACTTTTCTTTGTATAGATAGATTTTATAATTGAATAAAAGCGGGTTTCTGTATCTAATGGTTATATGATCCATTGTATGAAAAACAGGCTTGGCTTGACCCTCTGAATATTCCATCAGGGAAGTCTTCTGTGTGTGACTTTTGTGGAGACCCTTTGCAATTTGTGCTTCAGGTATGCAGCTAACACTTTGAACTATTATTTGATGAGGTTATTGTTTGATTCCTACCTTGGATCATCATAAATTGTATGAAACCTTTGAACTGATAGGTGTATGCACCAGTTGTTGAGAAGGAAAGTACATTTCACCGGATGCTATTTGTTTTCATGTGTCCTTCCATGACATGTCTTCTTAGAGATCAGCATGAGCAATGGAAACGCAATCCAGAGAAACTAAGCAGAAGGTTTGTGATCATCCTCTGTGAACTAAGCTTTCCATTCTTCTTAGTTCATTTTACCGCTGATATCTGATAGTATGGTGATTTGTTGAAGTGTGAAGGTTTTCCGTTGCCAGTTACCTCGCATTAATCCTTTTTACTCGAGTGAATGCCCCAAATATGATGGAAGCGACAAACCTATTGGAAGTGGAGGTTGGTTTACTCATCATCATAATATATTTGTCTCATTTTGCTGAAAATAATCTCATCTCACACTTATGTAAGACCATTTATGTCTGCTGAAAATAATCTCCTTGTGTTCCACTTTGATGAATGCTTAATTGTCGGTGGTTTTTGCCCCGAGGAAAGTAGGTGTACATAATTGTTGAGAGGTCCTTTGATGTGGTCAATGATAGATTGTTGTTTCAGTTCAGGTCTTTATTTTCAAGCCTTCTTAGTGTCTGTACTAGTAAATAGTAATTGTCTTGTTGGAATTAGAAAGAGTTGAGGAATTTGGTCAGGATTACTTGTTATCCATCTTTATGCTAATGCCAACAAATTAATATGATGTTGTTTAAAAAAAAAACAAATTAATATGATGTCACATTTCAATCTTAAATTTAAAAACTTTAATTTGATTACCCTAAACAAACTGCACACATTGTCTTCTTGACTTGTTGTCATGCTTACCATTATATCTACAGCTATTTTTGCTTAATGTATAACCAATGTTGAACTGCTTGCTATCAAGTCATGTTGATCAGCAATTCGCTTTGTTGACTTAGGCGCTGGAGAACATGTATGCAATCTGATTAAATGGATTTGTTCCAGTGCTGTCAAATAGCGGCATTATAGTCCTATAGCATAGCGAAATTGGAACAAATTGCTATTGTTATGTGATACGCTATTTAGTACCAAGTGTTGTCAAGTGGCGGCTAATGGCTATGGTGGTGCTATAGCACTGCAACGTGGTGAAATTCGAACAACACTGATTTGTTGCAAATCTACCTCTATTCTGACAGAATATTTTCTTACTTTCAGCTGCTCTATGTGATTGGTGTGGTACCTGGAAAGGAGACAAGCTCTGCAGTAGTTGCAAACAAGTGCGGTATTGCTCTGAGAAACACCAGGTATCTGAATTGCTTATGTGTCTAATAGTTTTCTCTCCATAAATTTGATTCCTATAACATTCTTCCTCTTTCAACATACAGACCCTGAGTTGGCGTGCGGGTCATAAAATTGCTTGCCAGCAAATAAAAGTTTCTTCACCTCTTTCTGGACCCAACAAAAATGGAACCACGTCGTTGGAGTCTTGCAAAGGTCACAGTGGTTTAAAATTTCTCTGTTTTGCAGGGATTTTTTGCTTCTTGTTGATAACAAAACGTTACTCGTTTTTTTAGACAGTTAATAAACTATAAATCCAAATCATATTAGTACTCGGACATAATGATCTAATCCTGAAAAGAAAATGAAAAGTGTATCTGTAACAAATTTTAAACATGCTTGATGCCATTCCATATAAAATATATTACTAGTTTATATTAGAGGTTACTATATAAAATTTTATGATACCTCCTATTTAGCTTCCTGTTAATTAACATGTTAGATCATTTACTATACAGTTGGAAACAAAAGCACGTGGCCTGAATTTGAGATCATTGAAGATCAAAGTGAGTATAACGTAGACAAATCTGAGGATAATACATTAGCTAATTCCTTGATTTTGAGGAATAGGAGTGATGACACTATGAATTCACTCATGGATAGTTTTCAGGTATTATATTGGTTATTCATTAAGATTATATTACTTTTTTGAAGTGTATTATTTGCTAATTATATTGTGTGTGAATAGGGTGATGATGATAAAAAGAGTTGGGCCCATTTCCAGGAACGCATTGCCAAAGCCCCGGAACAAGTCTTGAGGTGATTAATGTTTAGTAATTTAAGTGCTCAACTGATTTAGAAATCTGCCTTATGTGACAGATTATTTTCTGAACTGAATTGGAGAAAAATATTGTCAAAAGGATCTATCTTGCTCTAGAAGATAAATAAACGGAAACCAGGAAAATTATTCTTTGCCTATGTCTATCTAACCTATCATTTGAGGCATATCAACTTTTTAAATTTGCATACTCCGATAATCTGCAAACAGTTGGAAAATAGATTATCGAAGGTGCATTGTTTTGATAATCATGTATTAAGATATGTATTACAAAATTCATCGGTGTATAACCTGATGATGTTATTGATTTTATCAATATATATTTCTGTATTCATTTTTGCATAATTATACTCTGATACTTGTGGTATAAAAACAGGTATTATCGGAATTCTAATTCTAAGCCAATATGGCCCATTTTAAGTGGTCGGCCATCCAAAGATGATATCCCTAAATGCATCTATTGTGGTGGATCCATGTGTTGTGAATTTCAGGTACTTATTATTGTTATTCTGCACGTAACGCCATTTCTCTTGTTTGGTCAACCAAGTATTTTCTGTTTCCTTCTGATAATACTGCGTTGTTAATATTTTGGATTTTCCAGATTTTGCCACAGCTGTTGTATTATTTTGGGGTGGAGAATGAAGTGAACTCTTTGGATTGGGCGTCGATCGTCGTGTATGCATGTGAAGCCTCGTGTGAAGCAAGTTTGCCTTACAAGCATGAATATGCTTGGGTTCAACTTTATTCACCTTCTGCCTGCCCAATACCCCAGTAGTGTAATTTTTGAGCTCTAAGCAAAGATGTTTTTCCCAGGCTAGGTCAGAAGTATGGGATAAGATTTTCTACATTTGCTTCACCCAACAATTTTGGATTATGACAGGTGCTTGTGTAATTTATAAGCTTATTTTTGCGTCTGTTGGAAGAAATTTTGCCCCCGTAGCAGATATAAGCTTTATTTTAACTTTTAAATTTGTCAAATTAGACAATGATCGAACATCCCTGTCATGTCATTCAATTCAACTATATTATGCGGTTAACATTAATCAATCCAACTACTACATTATACGGTTAACTAATATTATTAATCAAGCATGAATCATGTGCTGCCAAAATGCTAATCAGTGTAAACAAGATACTAGATTCAATTTTTAGTAGAAACAATTTTTAATCATATTTTATTTATTTCACGGTCAAATTCTGAATTATCGGAGTAGCTAACCAAAATGCTTACCAGCAGTGTGGACAAATAATTAAGGGAATCAGGTCACCTTTGCATCACACATCACAAAAAACATGTGAAAGTTTAGTACAAGTGTTAGTAAAGGTCTTAAATCAAGTACCAGAAAATATCAAACTCACAAGTTTAGTTCAACTCACAAATATCAAAATTATTAGATCAAATATACCTAGTGTTTTGAGTTTAGATATGAGATCTCTTGGTACCGTATCATCAGTTTAATGTTATTATTAGCTTCCATATATGTCAAAATATTACCGTTGACATTCAATGACTAGATCTTTTTTTTCTTTTTTACTATAGGAAGGTTTTATTTCTTTGTTGCCTTTCATTTCATAAGTTTTTATTCAATTTCTTCAACAACAGTGCAGAAAAGATTTTTTTCTTCTTGTAGTATAATTTGATGATATTTCATATTATTCTATATATTACACAATTTTTATTTGTTTTGTTCTCAAGTCATATTTTATTTGTTTTCTATCGAATGGATCCTAATCAGTATAATAATAAAAATTAATTATTATATTTTTTATCATATATTTCCCGTCATATATATGGATTTTTCACCATTTTTTATTTATTGTCATGTGTATTTCTCATTATATTTAATTATTAATTTATTTATCTACGTATTTATTAAATTAAATAATTTATTTTTACTTAGACAAAATAAAAAAATAAATATAGAATGGACCACTTGTTATTAATGCATGATACTCAAAAAAATGGTATCACTATTGGAGCAAAATATGTATGAGTTACATAAATATTACATGACATTGTAGAGACCACTTGTTAATAATGTATGATACACAAAGTGATATTACTATTGGAGATGTTCTAAGAGAAAGAAAACAAAGTACAAATGTGTAGGAGAATACTTTGTGTATAATGTAAGATTATTTTATTTATGCGCATTAAACAAAATTCAATAGCATTAACCACTCTAAAAAACTCAACAAATTATACACACACTAATTAATGTTTAGTGATGAATACATGTGATAAGGTGGTCTATTATGCACATGTGCGTAGACAGGGATAATGTTGGTAGTGATGAATAAGAGGAATCAGATGTAGATTAGTCATTGAGATGTAACGTGAATGACTTAATTTGATTTGGCATTTAACTTTGTGAGCATGGTCTAGTATAATATTTGACCACCATGGTCTAGTTTGTTATAACCATTGGATTGATGAAGCTCACACATATAACAATAGGTCAAATACACCTAATTAATGACAGTGATCCTATCTCTCTCTACCCTCTTCCATTCTCATATCTCTACCATTTATACCAGTCATATTTTTGGCAAAGATAGCAATATTGTCCTGGACCATGCTAAACGCCACCTAAAATATGGGTGTATAACTATTAATTTCTCATAGGGTGCTTGATTTTATAGTGGTAGTGGTGGTGGAATACATTGAGATGAATTGCAGCTTATAAATGTTGTTTAAACTTTTTTATTTTATTTTAAAAGCAGCAATGTTGTTTAGTTAATTGATCCAAGCTCCAAGGAGTAACTTTTTATGAAAAAAGTTAGAGTATCTGCAACGTCGGTCCCGAGTTCGGTCCCGAGTTTTAAGAGACCACATGCAAATTTTAAAAGTGACCTCTTATAATAAAAAATCAATACAATTTAAAAAAAAATCATCATCAACATTTTTCTATGACTAAAATCATCATCAATTTTAAATTGCAAATAACATAGAAAATAATTTTTTTTATAATTAACATAAAATTTTAAAAGTAACCTCTTATAATTGCTTTTTTTTTAATTCACTTGTTCTGTTTTTTACTTTGTTAGCAGTGTTTTTTTTTGTCAAAAAAAATTGGGTGTTTCTTTCCTTTTTTTTAGGGATTGGGCATAATAGTTAGACCTTTATTTTTTGCAGCAATATATTAATTTTACACCCCCACTTTTACTAATGTTGTTATCCCATAAAAAAAATCTGAGGCCTTCAAATTTTAGAGGCCCGCTGCCACAGAGCTTGTTGCATTTACTTCTGGGTCGGGCCTCATCTATATGGATGAGTCAAGAATCGGAAATTTTTTTTTTTCTACCCCAACAATTGTCAATCTACCCCAAAATTAATTTTGAATGGACGAATTTACCCTCATATATAAACTAAAACCCTGAAGAAAAAAATTTGGTTATCGGAACACTTTGGAAAAAAGTGTTCTGTAAATGTTTTTTTTGGTTACCTACACACTTTGGAAAAAAGTGTTCAGGTATGTAAAATTTTTCCAAATTTATTTTTTTACCTACAAACTTTGAAAAAAAGTGTTCAGGTAAAATTTTTCTAATTCTTTTTGCTTTTCAATTTTCCTTCCGAATATTATATCTCATGTTAAGGATTCATACGTTATATCTTATTTCGATCCTCACATTCGATCACGTTCATACTGATCTGAAATTTCAATCTCCATCCTGAATTTCTGTATTTTTTTTTTTTTTTTGACAATAACAAAATGATATTCATTCATTCAAATTGATAGATTACATCAAATACAACCACAAAATCAACATCGCTAAAAACATAAAGGATGAATCTGCGAACAAAACTCACAGCATCCGAGTTAATAGCATACAACGGCAAAATGCCTACAACAAATAATATGATAAAGTTAAAGTCACCGAAGTATCCATGCCTCCGGATCTGCCGCGTTGAAGCCCAAATCATTGGTTGAATCTGTAATTGACTGAAGCCGATCTTTTCAATAGAAATCAAATGAACACCGCAACAATACGGGACAACAAAAACGTCGCACAAGACGACGAACAACACAACGCCGCACTCAGACGGTGAAATCACAGAAAAGAAAACACAAAAGAAAAACTTGATCAATGTGAAGATCACTTATTTAAATAAAAAGAAAAGGAAAAACAATTATGAGGGGTGATTTTGGGTCAAAAATTGACCTTAAAACCACCCCTCCTGGGTAGATCAAGAAAAAAAACTAGGTTAAGGTGGAGGTGGCGGCTATGAAGTTCTGTATTTTCTTATCAAAACTCATTTTCGACCTGTTACTCATTCGTACAAATCTAAATTTTGGTTTTTGTTTTAAATATTTTACTTTTTATTTATATATTGGAATGTTCCTCACATGATATTATGGTGTACTGTCAGTATTATATTATTTATATTTTTTTGAAAAAAAAAAGTTTTAAATTTTTCTGGAAAAAAGTTTTCTATCTTTTTTTCGGGCAAAAAATTTTCGATTTTTTCTTTTGGAAAAAAAGTTCCTAATTTTTGGGGGAAAAAATTTCGATTTCACATAAAAGCAATTCCAGAGTTTTTCTGGGAAAAAAATTTTCCGTTCTTTTTTCGGGAAAAAAGTTTCGGATATTTTTCAAAAAAAAAAAGTTTTTGTTTTTTTATGGAAAAAGTTCAGATTTTTCCCAAAAAAAATTTCCGATTTTTTGGGAAAAATAGTTTCGAAATGTTCACCTAAAAATTATTGTCGATACAAAAAAGAGTAAAAAAATAGAAAATATTTTAAACTTTTTTTTCCGAATAAAATATTGGATCTTTTTCAGAAAAAAAATCGGAAACTTTATTTTCGGAAAATATCCGAAACTTTTTTTTTTGAAAAAAGAACGAAAACTTTTTTGTTCAGCAAAGACTCCGGAATTGTTTTTTTCTAAAATCGAAACTTTTTTCCTTAAAAATTTGGAACTTTTTTTTCGAAAAAAAAAACCAAAATTTTTTTTCCAAAAAAAAATAGAAAAATTTTATCCGGAAAAATTGAAAACTTTTTTTTTTCAAAAAAATTAATAAATAATATAATACTGACAGTACACCATAATATCATGTACACATTCAATCCAATCCACATATCATATGGTGCACCGGTGAGAGACATGTCATGGTCTCCCACCCTAGCATTGGCCGTGTTAAGATTGGCTTTATGGTTTTCAAGTTGCAAACATGTCATAAAGTTCACATACCCACCGATCTGTGTGTGTGTGTCCATCATTGCACACAAGGTGTTTGATATATTTAATCAATGTCTTGTGCAATGTTATTTCATAGATTTTAAAATTTCAGTTCTGATTTATGATGACCAAACGTGATGGAATTCTTAGTTTCAACAAAATTTGATTCATGTGATCTTCTGATAGGTGTCTCATTTTTGTTCTATGCCATAAACTATCATATAATTTGAAAAAATTACATACGTGCACACTTTTTTTCAAAGTGTTCAGGTAACAAAAAAAATAGAAAAATTTTACATACCTGAACACTTTTTTCCAAAGTGTGTAGGTATCAAAATAAATTTGGAAAAATTTTACATATCTACATATTTTTTTTCAAAGTGTTCAGGTAAAAAAAAATTAGAAAAATTGTATATACCTGAACACTTTTTTTCAAAGTGTTCCGGTAACCAAATTTTTTTCTTCAGGATTTTAGTTTATCTATGAGGGCAAATTCGTCCATTCAAAATTAATGTTGGGGTAGATTGACAATTGTTGGGGTAGAAAAAAAAAATTTCAAGAATCGAACCCCCGATCAAAGATCAATATCCTTAGATCACTTGGACCAATTCATGACAATTTATATATTGACGAAAAAACATACAAGGAGTTAAATCTAAAAAAGGAATCACTAAAAATTACTTTATTATAGAATCGTCCATCTCTTTTACCATCGGATAGATACTCAAGAACATTAGATTTGTTCCACACCTTTCAAATTAACCATAACAACGTAGTACTGGATATGAGCCTGATCAACGGACTAGAATCTCTCCTGTGGAAACATGACAAAAATTCACCAAAGGTAATCCACATCCCCAATGTGACATGTTTGGCAGTTACAGTTGCTTACATGACATGCCCATTGACAAATACATCTTGTCTACCACATAATTGTTGACCAAAAACAAGCAACATGACCTTTAGAGCTTTGCCCGTAGTTTTAGGCTTTGTCTAACATACACAAACTCCTTATGTTGTGCATGGTGGACAAGTAGTTATTTATGTCGTAATAAATATGAATTTTATAAAATCTATCGTTGGATTGAAAGTTTATATCATATAGATCATTCATAAAAATTTTGAAATTTTTTGAAAATCATTTGATATGTTATTGAGACCAATCAAAATTAACGGTATTTAATAAAAACTCATAAACCGTTAATTTTGATGAGTCTCAATAACATATCAAATAATTTTCAAAAAAATTCAAAATTTTTATGGATGATCTATATGATATAAACTTTCAATCTAACGGTGAATTTTATAAAATTCGTATTCGTTATGACATAAATGACTACTTGCCCACCATGCACAACATAAGGAGCTTGTGCATGGTAGACTTGGCCGTAGTTTTATAGCCTATGTGCAATATCATTGTCCATAACTTTGTTTTTTTTGTGAATATTTTTACCGGTTCTTCTTTCATTTTAACGGTCTAGTCTAACTCGGTCTGCGTGACAAATTGATGTCTAACTTAGCTCACTTAAAAAACTTGTAATTATACAAGATATTTTAACACAACTTAATTAGAATATTTGAAAGAAGTGAGTTGGATAGTTAAACTTATTTGAGCTAAGAATTAAAAGAATAAGTGTAAGATAAGATAATGGCGAACAACTCTGTAGGCGAGAGGGATCAGAACACGAACAAAACACCATCGGAGCACGAACAGAACATAATCGGAGAAGAAGGTTCGTTGTCGGCGCGGTGGGTTTGCACAACGAAGAAGAAGGCTTGCGTTTAAGGCTTGCACGTGTTTCCGTGGGTATTTTTTGTTTAGAGAGAGGGATAGATTAGGGTTGATACCATGTAAGATAATAAAATGCTTGCTTTTCTTATTATGTGAATAGAATATATATAGAATTGTTTGGTCAACTATATAATTACTCCCTCCGCTCCTAAATATAAGAGAAAATTCATTTTTTAGATTCATCGACAATTTAATGTATTTGGTCTATATTATAGACGAAATACATTGAATTATCAATGAATCTAAAAAGTTGATTCTCTCTTATATTTAGGACCGGAAGGAGTATTATACAATAATTAATAATTACAGGAAAATTATTATAACAAATATTCTTTTTTTTTTGTTACATAACAAATATTCTATTCTATAATAATAAATCTAAATTTCAAATCCTAAGGAGAAAAGATTATTATTACTTTCACGAGAAGATAGAAAACAGGTGTACAAGATGTTATAGAAACCACATAAAATCCATGGGTTCTTATTTTATTACTACTTTCATTGATAATGCATAGAGGTAACTTGGTTGAGGAGTGAATTCTGAAGCTCGAGGAACTCGGTTCAAGACCTGGCACCGAGATAGTTAAGTCACCACAAATGCAAGAACTAGTAGCACATCAAAGGGAATGTCTATTATATATTTCACCCTATAATTGGCTAATAAAACCCACACAAAAATAAAGAGAATACTTAAATGTCTTATTTTTTTAATGTATCTATAAATATAAATATGACCTATATATAAAATAGGCATACTATAGTGCAACCATTGCAAAGGATCCAATTCAATTTCTTACTGATCAATGTGATTGGTGTTGCCATTCATCAAAAGTTTGATAAGTGCAGAAGTGAATGACATATTGGTAGTGCTATAACCTCCATCCAAAACAATATTAACTCCATTCACAAACTTTGATTCATCACTGCTCAAATAAAGTGCTGCATTAGCTATATCTTCAACTTCAAGAATAGCTTCTTTCAAAACACCAACTGAGGACAAAACTTTCTCCATTTCATTCTTGTTCATATTCAATGCATTTGTTAAAATTGGAGTTGGAATTGCTCCTGGTGAAATACAATTAACTCTAATCCCATATTGTCCTAATTCTACACACAAATTCTTCATAAGTCCAACTGATGCATGCTTTGAAGATGAATAAGCATGTGTTGATTCACCAGCAGTTGCTGTAGCAACACTTGCAGTAATAAGAATAACACCTTTTTTTTGTGGGATCATTACCTTAGCAGCATGCTTAGCACCCAAGAAAGCTCCATAAACATTAACATCAAATACCCTTTTGAAAGCTTCACTATCATAATCCAAAATTGTTCTGTTTTTGTCATCTGAGGTACCAGCATTATTAAACATGATGTCAAGTTTACCGTAGTTTGAAACCGCGGTATCAACCACGTTTTTGATGTCTGATTCATTAGTTACATCACAATGAACATAGAGAATGTTTTTTGTGGCAAGTTCATTGCAAAGAGATTGGCCTAATTCATCTTGAATATCAGCAATGATAACTTTGGCACCATGTTCAACAAATAGTTTAGCAGTGGCAGCACCAATTCCACTAGCACCTCCTGTTATTATTGCTACTTTTCCTTCAAGCCTGCACAAAGATAGATTTGAACATTTGAGATTTGATTTGTACACATATATAGTTTAAGAATTCAATACTTTATTGTATAAAATATTATAATACCTTTTGGCAATTGAAGCCATGGAAGAGGATTTGATCTAAATTGATGCTGCGGAACTTCTATAAATTTTGTTAGGAAATGTGAATGAAGAAATGATAAAATTTATAGTGAAAAAAATGGAAATTGATTACAAGTTGTGAATACTATTAATATGAAACCTACCGACTAAACAGTTCCAACTACAAACAAGTACTCTTTAATGAATAGCAGCAATGCTTAGAATAAAAGGTCAATGTACAGTGGAATTAGCTAACCTACTAATCGTAACTTTCAATTTTCATGTTGAAACTTTGATTGATAGTTATTTACGGTTACTAAATGCAAATATGTGGATTTAACCGGAGTTTTTTCGCTTGTTGGATTGATAGTTATTGATCAGAGGATTTTAGTGAGTAGTTAAGTCTCACATTGTTTAGAAAAGTGGAGGTTGAACACTTTATAAGTGAGAGAATCCATAAACCTAACACCTTAAAGTTTTTGGTTAAAGTGTAGTGTACAACTCACTTGTAGAGTTGTTCTTAAACCCAATGTGGATGATCCCCGGCTACCTCCTCGTGACCCAACAAGTGGTATCAGAGCAAAAGGTTCTGATCTAGGGAGGAAGAAGCTGCGTGATTATTTGAAGAGAGTGTTATGGCTATTTTGAAGTTCAAGAGTTGTCCTTCTGCAAATATTGTTGATGATGATGATGATATTCTCCTTTGTGAATATGAAGTTGATAGCAAAGCGAAGAGATGTGAGATTTTGGATGAAGAGATGATATGTTGTGTCAAAGTGTGTATTCATCCAAGAAGTCTCACATCGAGTATTTGGAAGAAATAAGAGGTAGAATGTTATTATAAATATGAAGAGTTATATAGAGTTTTTTTCACCACAACAACTCTATTCTTATAGGTTTAGGGTTAGGGTAGTTGTGAGTCATCGGAGGAGGGTTTTCAATTTTTCCGTGCAAAAATTGAAGTTGAGATGGTTTGCAATTTTAGTCCTTGTAAAAAATTGCAATTATGTGAAAGAGTTTGATAGGTTGTAATTTCGCATTGTAAAAATTGTAGATTTAGTATTTTTTTTATTTTTTTTGGTTTATAATCATTTGGTTCATAGGGGAAATGACCCTAATAGTCCAGAGTTCGATCGCGAGGTAAGTAAAGTCTACCAAGAAATTGTTCCACCCAAAAATCGAACCCGGGTTCTCCCGAAATCCATCTTTTTTGGTGAAGCTTATTAACCACTTGAACCCATAATCATCAACATAACATAAAATGATACAACAATTAGATTGATTTAATTCGTCTTCTATAAATAGTAACTAATTATTAAAAAAGTATTAATTTTAGATCAAGTGATTAGTAAATTTCTAGGATAAATTATTCAGGAGAATTTGAGTTAGATTCTTAATTACTGGGCCCCTTTCCCTTAAACGGATTCTGATTTTTTTTCCTTTTTTCCGATTTACAATGAGCTAGGATTTTGATTATGTTTGTGCGCATTACACATAAATGTATTAATACTCCCTCCGGTCCTATATATAAGGAACACATTGAGAAAAACACACATATTAAGGAGGCTTATTTTTTTATTAAAATTTCTAAAATGTTATGTGTTATTCGAAAATTAACCTTGAGAATGTGTTTGTGTAATTAATGCATAACGTTGGAATATGTTGCATTTTACACAATTTAATAAGGGTATATAAGAGATTATCTATTTAATAAAGAATAAATTTAAAGAGTGTTTCTTATAAAAAGGACAAAAAAAATTTCTAAAATGTTTCTTATATATAGGACCGAAGGCCGTATTTTCTTAGTTCTCTCCCTACGATTGATTAGGCTTATCCAAAGTGATGAATTTAGAGAGTGATGAAATAAGTATGAGTCTACCAACACCCCCGGTGGTCCGCTACTATTTATTCCGCTGCATCCAGCTAGCTTTATTGGTTTGGTGGGGTCTTGTTTTAAAGTCTAAACTCTAGATCTGTATTATTAGCCCACTCTACCTCTCTCTCAATATTTGTTGCCAACATAACTCAAACAATGATAAAAAGGGAGGTGTATTTATAAAAAATATTTGTGGTGGAGGTTGAGGCTGTTGTCTGAGGTGAACTTAACAATGATAAAAAGGGAGGTGTATTTATAAAAATTATTCTGACACTCAAGTCGGTATAAGTTTAAAGTAGAGGTTAACTTAGAGTGAATTATATCTCTCATAAAATTGTGAAGGATTGTTTGATAGACTAATATATGTGATATTAGATTTGACTCGGTTAAAAGTTCAATCCAGAACAATAATCCACCCTACGTGAGCACCATTTTCTATTATTTCTATTTTTTATCATTACCAAAGTTTTTTAATATTTTGAAGTGGATAAAAGAGATTTTGACTCATTTAATATCACATTTTCACATTTATATTTCTAAAACTATATAATAATGAAGGAAATAGAAAGAATACAAAATAGAGAGGATCCCAACTAAGAGATATATTACTTTATGGATCTAGATGCACCGAGATAGATTCTCATTTGGTTCACTATCCTTTTTACTTTTATAAAATGATAAATTTCAATTTAGATTTTATATTAGTAATTAAAAAACCTCATCCCGATCGCAGTTGTGGGAGATCGAACCGTGATCCTGCATACCAAGTTTAACTAACGATTGGTAAAAAATAATAATAATGTCCCATAGTCCTAGCTCAACTGACAAAAAATGCCGAAATTGTTAGGTCGGACGTCATGATCCGGGTTCGAACTAAGGATCTCTAAGTTTATTTTAAGTGGATTTACCTCATCCAAGATAAAATAAATAAATAAATAAATAAATAATAAATGAGCTTGCTTCAAACAAAAAAAATTAGCTAAAATACTTTAAATAATAACTAGGAATTAAATATGATATTTCTACATGAAAAAGTATATATTTAATCCATTTCCAATTTTCACATTGTCGTTTTCCTTTTGGATCAAACCATATATTGTGCACATTAGACTTTGCCATGTTTATAGTCAAATGTGCAGTAGAATTGTTTGGACCTATCCAAATGTGTGGATCTTCTCATCTATAACACGAGGAGCATGTTAAAATGCCATGTTAAATCTCCACTTTCCATTAAAATTTATACAAAGAGATGAAACTTACAATAAAATAAAGGGACAAATAATAATTAATTGTTATTGCATTCGAGGCCTGCAGGCCCTTATATTGTCTTTTAATTAGTAAGTACAACTCTTCTTCGTCCCCTCTGAGCATAACTTAATTGGCATGGATATTGCAGAAACCGAAATTCGAACTCTGGTGCTCCCATTTATTCATCTTTAAAGGTGAAATTTTAACTACATTAGGGATGTATTCTGATGTTTAAAATGTGATGAATTGTGGACAAGTTATTTGATTTTGCAGCAAAGTATAAACAAATTATGTGATTTTGATCGTTCCAAAAAAAAAATGCACTTGTCTTAAGCTAGATCCACCAAGAATCAAAAGTAATAGGACCTTGTCAAAGACTCATAAAGCCAAAGCATAAGTTACAGAAGAAGCCTAAGCATTTGTAGCAACAGTACAACATAACAACCAAAGCTAATATGATTCCTTATTCTAGCTTCTTCATAATTATTAATTGCTTCATGATAGCAAACAAAATCAAGACTCTGATGAATATTGGAACATGTGAAAGGATGGATTAACAATGCTAAACCCTCCATCTATGAGCAAATTATGGCCACTCACATACCTCGAATCATCGCTAGCAAAATAAAGTGCTGCATTTGCGACATCATCGGTTTTAAATGTCACACCCTTAAGATTAGCCAACAAGCTCATGGTACTTTCAAGCATATCGTCGTTCAATCCAACAAATTGTGTTGCCAAAGGAGTTGCACAAGCGTAAGGAGACAAACAATTAACTCTAATCCCAAATTGTCCGAGTTCAACTGCTGCATTTTTAGTTAAACCAACCACAGCATGCTTTGCACAACAATAAGCATGTGAGGCAGCACCACCAACATAAGAGCTTATGCTAGAAGTACTTATAATGCTACCGGTACGAGCTGGGATCATGGCTTGTGCTGCGTGTTTGATGCCGAGGAAAACACCTGTGAGATTGACGCTTAGTACACGTTCGAAATCTGCTTTATCGTTGTCAATGATTCGAGAGTTGTTAGGGCCACCTATGCCAGCATTGTTGAACATGATGTCGAGTTTTCCATACGTTTGTACAGTTGTGTCCACAGCGTTTTTGATTTGGTTTTCATCAGTGACATCGCAGTGTACATATAAACATGTTGACGATCCTATGGATTGAGCAACTGAGTGTCCAAGTTCGTCTTGGATGTCTGCGATCACTACTTTGGCTCCTTGTTCTACGAATATCTCTGCAGTGCGTTTGCCGATTCCACTAGCTCCTCCGGTTATCAACGCCACTTTTCCTTCCAGTCTGCATAGAAGAAAAGAGTCACTAGGCCTAATTAATTCCTACACAATTCATTTTATTGGTTGAATCTAAACGCAGAATCTTGAAGAGACGTCAAACTTAGAGACTAATTACTTTACTATTTCGTATCTACATACAGCATCAAATTATTTTAAAAAAAAAAAATATGCATCTGATTTTAAGTTTATTTTCGTACATAGATGAAATGACAAAGTCATCATAAACTCACACACTTTCTACATAAGTTATTTTGACCGAATAAAAACATGCGTGTTTACTATAAATGTTAAGATCATGAAGCATACCTTCTGCTGACTGCGGCGGGGCTTGAACTTGCCATGATATCTATATCTATATGAGAAAATGAGAGAAAACTATGAGAAAATGAAGGAAAGGTAGAAAGGATCAGTATATTAGAATGTTAAAACGAGCTTAATTAATAGCACCAATTATGCAGGCCAAAGTCACTCTCATTTTATTATTAATTAATTTTATAGGACCGTATATTAAGAAAATATTTAGTCTTTTCTATGTTTTTTTGTTTCATTCATTCCATGCTATCAATATCAACCAAGAAGTGCTAATACAAAGGTAGTAATATTTAATTTAAAAAATAATAATTAATCACAAATTCCAACATTAGTTTGTCTGGCTATGTGTCTTGATCCACTTTCCAGCTGATCATCCAATGTAATAAGCCGAAATTAGCTCCCACTATGGACTAAGAATAATTAAGTTGGAATCTTATCATCTTCTGTTCTGAGTATCTGAGGAAATTTGGTCACCTAATCTATTAAATAAATAACAATTGAAGTATATAATTGTAACAGAAAATTTGGAATTCGTTGGAGTAAAGACTCAAATGTGACAGCTTAGGGTAAGATGAAGAAGACAATGTTTGATGGAAAATTGGTATTCATTCATTTGCCATAAAGGCATATATAGACAAGGTGATTACAATAATTATCAACATACAGTAACAAAAAGGATCCAATGAAGATAAGGTGACAGTAAAAATGATTTATTTTACTAGGTTGGATATGCTGTCACAATATTTTGTATACAAGAAACTAATGATAGAAATAAGTAGATTTTAAAAGTCTAGCAAGTGGTCAAATTTATGATAAGATTTTTAACTAGAGAAACGAGATATGATAAGTTTCAGGATTAACTTATTATATCATGGGTGTGTTTGGTAAGTCCAATAAGCTAGGTTATAGCTTATTGGACTAGCTTATAAGCTTGTTTGAAAAAAATAAAAGTGTTTGGTAAAAAGCTTTTCTCACGAGCTTATAGTTTTTTTTGAGATGCTATTTCAAGTAGCGTTTGAGCTTATAGCTTATAGTTTTTTACAATTTTTTCCATTTTTAACCTTTAATTTAATTTTATTATTTTTTATAAAACAAAAAACTACCAACTAAAACAAAAACTACCCACTACATATAAATATCCTTTTATGTCTTTTTATATTTATCAATCATTTAAAAAGTTAATTTTACCAAACACTTTAATTTCAATCAGCTAGCTTTTCAGCTATCAGCTATAAGCTAGCTTTTCAGCTATCAGCTATAAGCTAGCTTGTAGCTTAATTTTACCAAACAGAACCCATGTTGTCTTGCCAAACATTGGATTGAGACAGAATATTGTACGGTTATTATATCCGTCTCTTTATTCTGTGCACCAAACGACCTCTTTATCTTTGCATTGTTTATCATGTTATTCTTATATTTTTTGTTTGCATCTTTTGTATTGTATTTTTGTTTTTAACGAAACATTGCCATTATATTCTTTTTTGTTAGGTTGTTGTATCATGTTTATATATTTATATATAATAATTTCATAAATATTTTATTAGATTTGATGATCATCAAGATCAAAAAAATTGCTATCAATAGATGGCTTGCATTGTGCGAAACAAATGAAAAAGCTATAAGCTATAAGCTCATATGCTACTTGAAATAGCATATCAAAAAAAGCTATAAGCTAGTTAGAGAAACTCGTTACCAAACACTTCACATTTTTATCAAACAAGCTTATAAACTAGTCCAATAAGTTATAAGCTAGCTTATTGGACTTACCAAACAGTGGCTTAATGATTTTACAATCCAACGCGTCGATATGATAGTAGGCCATGGAAGAGATAGAGTTCAACGATGAAAGCACCATCGTAAGGGTTCCCTCAAATAAGAATGTAATTGATGGAGGATTGCAAATTTAATTATGAATCCAAGGATATGAAATTGGAGAGAACAATATGAAAGGTAAAATTAATAGAAGGGAACCCAGTTACAGACGGCGTTCCTTTGCACATAGACTGAAGCAGTGAAGGGAATTTTCATCAATTTTCTACATACTAATTAATCATTGACAATCATTGCTCTATTTATTTATTTATTCACTACCAATGAATATTTTCTGTTAGAGATTCCTTGATTTTAAAATCAATTGCCATTTGTTCCATTTCCATAACTAATTCTATGTTGCTTGGTGTATTGTCTCATATGTCATTTTGAATCATAACATAAATAGAGATCCCATTGGCATGTTACAATCTGTTTCAATAATCTTCTATTCACAATCATGAAGAAATCAAATTAATCTGTCCCCAACATCATAAAACTTCTACTAGATGTATTCAAAATATAATGAATGTTAACTGCATCAACAATGGACTGTGTGCATACAAATCCTCGGCAGTTGGCATCCACAGGTATCTTACACACTCCTCTTTCCTTCATCGTAGTTCTCACGAGGGAAACGTCTTTCCATCGCATATATGGAACCAAAATAACTCGGAATTGGACTAAAGTTTACTGAGAGCAGGTATCTTACACACTCCTCTTTCCTTCATCGTAGTTCTCACGAGGGAAACATCTTTCCATCGCTCTGCTGCTGCATAAATGTTAGACAACACCACATAGTTAGCGGCATTTAGAGGCTCAAGTTCAAAAAGTCGATTAGCAACAGTCTCTCCTAACTCTGAATCACCCTCTAGTTTACATGCTCCAAGAAGTGCACCCCAGGCACCAGCATTAGGCTCCACATGCATTGATTTTATAAGTTCATAAGCATCCCTTAATTGCCCGGACCGGCCTAGAAGATCAACCATACATGCAAAGTGATCAGGTGTGGGACTAATGCCATAATGTTCCTTCATGGAGTTGAAGTAATTCCAACCCTTATCAACAAGCCCAGAATGACTACAAGCTGTCAGGACAATTGTGAAGGCCGCCTCATCTGGAATTATCCCTTCCTTCAACATCATATCAAATAGTTTCACAGCATCTTCCCCATGCCCATGAATTGAAAACCCCTGAATCATCGAACAATATGAGACTAAATCTCTTCTAGGCATTTCTTGAAACAATTTAAATGCCCTCTCCATGTTTCCACACTTTGCATTCATATCCACAAGTGCTGTAATCACATGGTCTTGTTGAACATCAACGGAGCTGTTGCTTACATAAGAATCAACCCATTTAGCCCTTTCTAAATGACCCAATTGAGAAGTAGCCGACATCAAGGCAACCAATATGAACTCATCAGGTTTCACATTCATTGATTCCATCTCATGAAAAACCTCCAACGCCTGATTAGGCTGACCATTCTGAACATACCCCGATATCAAAGCAGACCAGGCAACAATATCCTTTTCCGCAGCTTGTTCAAATAAGAACCTCGACGCTGCCATATCACCAGCCTTAGCATATCCATCGATCATAGTCGTAAAAGAAACTACATTCTTTTTCGGCATAGAATCAAACACACCCCTAGCACTACTCAAATCTCCAACTTTGACAAAACCGTGAATCATAGCATTCCATGAATTTACATTCCTGATCGGCATTTCATCAAACACTTTCTTTGCCTCAACCAAATTCCCAATAGTAACATACCCAACAACCATAGCAGTCCAAGAAACCACATTTCTGTCAGACAATCGATCAAACACCTTACGAGCATCGCCAATTTCCCCACACTTACCATACATATCAATCAAAGTTGTACCCACATACACATCCTGTTCCAAACCACACCTCAACACCGAGCCATGAACCGATTTTCCTACAAAAACCTTGCATGTTCCGTTACATGCTTTAATGACAGAAGGGTAAGTGTAACCGTCGGGAAAAGCTCCCTCTGCTTTCATGCGAACAAAAGAATCGAGGGTGTAAGAAAAGAAACTGTTTTGACATTGGGTTCTGATGAGTGTGTTCCAAAGGAAGGTGGAGGGGTTAAGAACACAGTTGAAGACGGCGGTGGAATAGAAGATAGAGGAAGTGGAAAGTGTGTTGGCAACTGAAATGAAATTGGAAATGAGGAATTGGTCTTGATCAAGGCCTTTATGAATAATGGAAGCATGAACTTGTTGAAGATGTTGGATTCTCTTGCAAGCTTTGAGAAGGGTTGATATGTTTGCATTTGAACGTGCTTGATGGATACTCATAGATAGAAGTTGGCGCGGGACTTCAAATTCTGTCTCTCATAAAAGGTTAATTTTACAAAAACAATGGTGTTTGGAGTTTAAATTACGGCTATTAGAAAAGAATTTAATTTATATGCATAGTTGGGGTAAAGTGCGTCCAATAATATACCGACATATTATGTATGGTAATTAAAAACACATGATGTGTTCATTCATTAAATGATTTGGCAACGCGTCATTGGATGTTTGTGTAAAAAAAATTACACCGACGGTGCACAACAATTAAACTCATTAGAAATTCGGACATAAATTGACAAAAAACACCAAAATAAATTCAGACATAAATTTTGCAGGGTACTAAGACCATCTCCAATGGTGTAGTACCTATTAGGTACTATCATTGGAGCAATACTTGTTTGAGTACCTAATAGGTACCGGTTCTACAATAAGCATTGATACCTATTTTGTTTTTGTGGGTCTCATTTATAAAGATGTATAATTATTGGTGAAATGTGTTATTGATAGGCCTATTTAGAACTTTTTAAGAGATGTTGGGTTGGAGGGATTGATTAAAAAATTATAAATGAGTGATATGTATACGTGGAGCCCAATTAAGTACTAAAAAATGAGTATCTCCATTATGGATGCTCTAATTAGGTAAGTACTCTATCCGGTCATTTTCATAAGAAACACTTTAAAAAAATTGCACAGACTAAAAAAACACGTTATAAATAGTTATTTTCATTTAATACTCTTCTAAATTTAAACTAAATTTAAACTTATTTTATGTATATCCTTATTTAAATACTTTTAATTCAACTAATTTACTTATTTTTAATATTATCTCTCATAATAAATAAGGGCATAATTGAAATCAAACATTTAAAACATTTGAATATTGGTCGAAGTTTTTTATAAAAATCACCAAATTTTTTTCTCCAAAAGTGTTTCTTATAAATAGACCTGAGGGAGTAATACGTAACAATATAAATAGGACATAAATTTTGAGAAGCAAATCATTAATCACTATTATTTTTTATTTTTTTATAACACTATTAATTTTTTTAATTATAACTTTGGTTAGAATTAAAAAAAGTTAATAATGTTATAAAAATTAAAAAATTAATTCTAACTTTAATCATCATATTAAAAGAAATCAAGGTTGTTTTTTTATTCTAACGTAATCATCCTAAACAGTGGATGAAAAAGAGTGAAGTGATAAGGAGGTCAGTGAATTGATTCTCACCCACAACAAAAACTAATAATATATAATAGTACTAGTTATAAAAAAAAAATAGTTGTACCTGTTTTTGGAAAATATGAAAAATGTGAATTTTTTATAATTGATAAAAAATTGTTTTTTAAAGTGTATTAATTTAACTCTTCTACTCCTAAAAGTTTCATGTTCAAACCCCTCTTAAAGTATTGTACTCCACACTGGCAAACAAGTTGAAATACTCAGCGCTAGAGGTGCTCTTAGCGATGATGTGGTACAAATGGTGGCTAATTTCCTCGACTGTAAAGTGGAAAAACTTCCTTTTGTTTATTTTGGACTACAGGTATCCTAGAAAAGCATCAACTTGGGACCCTGTGGCGGAGGTGATTGAGCATCAGTTGCATTCTTGGCGGAATAGGTTTGTTAGTCTCAAATCAAAGGGAGAGTGATATACTACTAAATTCGGATTTGAGCTCAATTCCAATTTTCTTCATGTCCTATTTTAAGATGCCAATTTTGAAACGGATTATGGAAATTCAAATAATTTTCTTGTGGAGTGGGGTGTTAGTTAAAATAAAATTTGTTGGGTTAAGTAGAAGGATATTTGTAGGCCAAAAAGATAGGGTGGTCTTGAAGTGAAGGATTTAAGGCTATTTAATAGAGCTTTCTGTTGGGTAAAGAAAAAACCAAATTTTCTTAATCAACATCAGCATATATTACAGGAGAAAAAAGGAAAAAAAAACTTGGCGGTTAATACTTATAAGTTATAACTTATAACACATGTTCTGAACTCTACAAACAAGACCATACCTTAGTATTGGTCCAAGGAAAAATTAAGCAGCAGAGTACTGCAACTTTAGCATTACATGGTTATCAATAAAATAAAACGTGAAATGGAGAAAAGCTTCTTTTGGTTTCTCCTAGCAGGCTAATAGGTCTATATGATAGCAAAGAGTATTTGCTTGGCAAGCAAGGCATTGTGTTAAAAGATTTTATCATTTTTCATCTTTTTGACTTTCTTACACTCTGAGCCTCGCCTCTGGCTTCCCCTAACCTTGATTTTTGATTATTTCCCTGCATTGTAGCATGTCTCTCTTGGAAGGTATTTGTAGGATCTCGTGACGGCCAAGGTTGGGAAAATTGTCTAGTTGGACTTGCATAACCTTTAGAAGATGCAAGCCTAGCACCAGCCAATATCTGATCCTTTAAACCTTTCACTGATTTATAGCCTTGTATTTCGTCAGCATAACTTTTTCCTTGAGCTTCTTGCTGCTCCAATTCATAAAAGCTTTCCCAATCTATTCCATCTCCTGAATTTTGGAGCTTCTCATCACCTTGGTTGCCCCATTCCACTCCATCTGATATACTCCTTTGCAGAGATGTGCTTATCCTTGAAGCTCTCCCAGAGATAGACCTCCTACCTTTTGTTTCTTCCTCGATTGGATATTTTCTTGTATCGAATCGGCTTTCAGAAGGGTAGGTCCACTTATAGCCTTTGTTGTTGTTGTCCATGTTTAACTCTATAGAATGCATGTCGCTTTCACCGGATTCCTCTTCGCACTCTACTCCATTGTCAACCTCTCCTTCATCTTCTTCTTTATCTCCGGTTTGATGGGAGCCTAATCTGCTTCTTCCCAGATATGCAGCAATTTCTTCATCGTTCAATTGGGTGGAACTACGCCCTTTTTCTCTAACTTGTTTGCTTCCTAGAAAAGCTTCGAGCTGATTTCTGAGCATATCAACAGCAGCATTCTTTTCCTCGTGCTGATATTTTGCCTCGGAGAGTTTCTTTTGAGCTCTCTCCTCGCGTAAAAATTCGGTTAACTGCATCATTTCCTTTTCTTTATCTACCTCTTGACAAGCTTTTGTTGACACTCTCCTTTGTTTCTCTATCTCGGATTTATCGTCGTCGACATCTCTTGCTAACTCATCACATACTTTCTCAATAATTTCTCTTGCTCTCTTCTCAGTTTCAAGTTCTTTCACCACCTTAAGAAGGGATGCTTTGGTCTCAGCCAGTTCTCTCCCAAGCTTCTTATTCAAACTTTCCAGACGTCTCCTGAGCTTCCGCTCTACATCAAGTTCTCCTGCAACAGATTCAATTGCAGCCTCAACAATTTCTCGCTCCTTGATTTTCCAAGTAGCCTTTTCTTCAGCAAAACACTTCATCAAATAATTTATCTCATTCTGATCTGAGCGTTGTTCATGGATAAGCTGATTGACCTGTAGTCGAGCTCTCTCGAGCTCAGTATGTAGAGCTGAGATAAGAGACATACTAGAAGAAGGACGGACTTCGTGACCCCACATGCGGTTTATAATTTTAAGTAGCTCTTTCGATGTTGTTAAAGCATTACTGACATCTTTCAAACGCGGTTTAACTCCCACAGTAGATGAAGCAGGGGTCTGTGCGCGAGATCTGGTTTCAACCTGCACGAAAATCATGATGCAACCATAAGAAGACGTGTGCAATATATGTTATTCTGGAGACATTTTAAACTATACTAAGAAAGTTAAGAGGGTATTATGCAATCATGTTGTGAAAGCAATAAAGAACTAAATCAAACCATCTATTCAAAGTAAAACATGTTTAAATTAAATTTGATATGTATTCTGATACGAATAAAGAACACGTTGGCATGTCATAATCTATTTCAGTACATTTTCTATTCACAATCATGAAGAAATCATATTAATCCGTCAGCAATACCATCGAACTTCTAATAGATGCATTAAAAATACAATGAATGGTACGGGCATATCAACAATGGACTATGTGCATGCAAATCCTTGACAGCTCACACCCACAGAGCATTTTCATCTATCAATCTATCTATTTTTCTATAAAACAATGACCTAAAGTGAACACATGCCAAAATCTTGATGATTTCTTTTCCCACTCAAACATTATTTCATTTCTTCTGCTGATTTTATACATGGTTTTTGCGATATTAATCTATAATATTTGATATGTATCCTGATACGAATATAGAACATCTATCTATCTATTTAACTTTCTATAAAACAATGACCTAAAGTGAACACATGCCAAACTCTTGATGATTTCATTTCTTCTGCTGATGTTTTACATGGTTTTTGCTATATTTTCAAGGCTTGTGTTTTTGCACCGATAGATTAGCTTCAACGAGGATGGATCCTATGTTCTTGTCATGTCAAAATTATGTTTTTCTCTCTTTTCAAAGACATTGAAAAATTATGACACGATCCACCTATTTGATTTCAATGAAGTTAGAAATGCACACAAGAACAAATTCATCTAAGCATTTAACAAAAGAGGATCCACTCTAGTCCTCCAGCTTCGCAAACATGCAATTTCTACATAAACTTATCAACCGAAAATCTCCAATGAGATTATCTATTCCCTACTAAGTTCCATATGCAAGTTGGTTATTCTAGCAACAAACAGAAAAACTGATCCACATTTTCAAATTTGTCTCAGCATAAAATGCTTTATATAAGAATATACCTCCATAACACTGGCATTGCTAAGAGAATCCAAAGGTCCAACACGGTTTTCTGTGATCCTCGACCTGTGAGAATTCGACGGTGTTCTTCTATGACGATTACCAGTTCCAGATCGATCCATTCTCTACAATAAACAAAAATTAACAGTACTCTGTAAGAAATACACATACACATATACATAACAATCCCAAACCAAACTTAACTAAATATGTACTATCATATAATACCAAATTATGCAATACATATTAATATTAATTAAATATCAACATTATTGCTTGTAAGTGAAGTCAAAATTCCAGACTAACACATGATCTGGACTCAGAATATTCCACATTCCATGTTTTATTATTATTATTTTATTTTATTCTGTTAACCCTCCGGTTCTCGGGGAAAACACCTAAGTAATCCAGAGTTCTGCCGCAAGTTAAGTAAAGTTTGACAAAAAAAAATGTAAATGTTATATTATTTAATTAACTAATTAACTAACTCACAACAAATATAGGTCCACTATGATAGATAGAAATAAATATATAATTCAAAAACAAAATTAATTAAATAAATAAATAAAATAAAATAAAAACCTCTGATGTAGGACTATGTGATGGATCAGACAAATGAGGAGGCAAAGAAGCAGAACAAATAGACCTAGAATTTCCATTACCAATCGCAACCCTATCTTTTGATTTAACCTCTTTTTTCAACTTCACATGATCATTAGATTCATTACGCATTTCCTTAACACTAGGCGAAGGAATCTCATTCATTTCCCATAAAGTCGCCGCCAATTTCCTCGCCGAAACTGGAGCTTGTTTCGATTTACTACCAGACATCGACGGCGGATATTTCGGCGATTCAAGTATCCTCATCGCCGACGATGGAGATCGTGAGTTCAGAAGCTTCCACGTAGGTACAGGTGTAGTGGATCCACACCTTTTCCCAACTAGAATAGCGCGTTTGAATCTGTAATTTTGATTCATTACTGATGAAGATGATGATGCTGATGATGAACATCCTCGTTTTCTGATTTTTCCGGGAAGTGTATCCATTTTTGTTGATTTTGGTTTTGTTCTGTTTTTTCTTAGCATTAGTAACTAATTTAATCTCTGTTTTGCTCTGTTTTGATTTGATTCTGTTAGATTTGATGAAACATAGCAAGTGGCGAAAAAGGAAGGAAGAGAGAGTGTGTGATTGTATACGAGATGATTTTGTGGAGGGTGATTAAGAGTGATTACGTGGCGGGATTTGGATGGTTGGATGAGAGTATTTATGGAATCCAATGAGCGTGATTGGAGGGTGGATTTGATATGATGGCACTGGTTGTGTATTGAAGTGAGGAATGAATGTAGTATTATAGTGAAACCGTGTAAGTTGCTTTTTGGCAGTTGGTTGGCACTTGGACTTTTCTTTGTTTGACAACAAGTACTACCAAATTTAATTCTCTTTGAAGGATGAGGATGTCCTTTTCACCAGATTAATTGGATATATTTATTTCATTCAAATAATTTTCAAACATTTTTCATTAAATACTCTTTACTCCCTTGACTCATGTTTAGTTGTGTTAGCTCATTTCAGGTTTTTCTTTTTTTTTTTTAAAAAAAAAAATAGAGAATTTTACTCAATGAATAAATGTTTATAATTTGAACTTTATTCTTTCGTATATAATATAATGTTTTTATCAACTAAAGTAATCTCACGAATACATTTAATTTGAGTTTATTTATTGAGGTTGTTGAAAGGAAAATCATTTTCATGTTATATTTCCAACTATATAATAATGCCACACTTTTTGTCAAAAATAAAAAAATAAATAATGCCACACTTAATTTTTAGGACTATATATGTCACGATGATACAACACACAACGACTCATAATGCGCGGAACACGCCCCGTGGGGGAGGACGGGTATAATACTAGTCAATTGATACTTGAATAAGAGTAGAATATACTTGTATGGGAAGTAGGGTTGGAAATGAGTCGAGCTGAGCTGAATTTGACTCAACTCAGCTCGACTCAATAAAAAATAATTTATCTCGAAACTCGAGTTCGGTATGAACATTTTCTTTAGATCAAACTCAACTCGACTCAAGCGTGTGAACAACTCGATTCGCTCATTAACTCGAATAATATAATTCATCTTCAAAATTTTAAAGTAAAAAATAGTTGTTTCTTTCTGTTTTAATTAAATTAAGCATAGGGAGAAAAATTTCAACTTTTTTCAAATTAAATATCTTCAATACCTAACTTAATTCTATTTCTAGTCATCCACTTCATACTTGTAGTTAGCCTGCGTATCTATTCTCAAGAAATGATCGATGTGGGACTTTGTTTTGAAAGCTTACATACATGGTACTACTTATTCTATTATTGTAAGATGTTGGCTTATTTCAATTTCTTTTTCGTAATCGTTAAATGGTTATATATATAATTGAGTTATCTCATGAATCGAATTATATAGAATTTAAGTTCAACTTATTTAATTAACGAACTTTAATTTTAGTTCAAAATTAGCTCATTTGGTTCATAAACTGAATTTAACAAATTAATTATCGAATTGAGTTTCAAACTATATTCAAATTGGCAGTCAACAAGCTAGTTTCATTGCTAATTTCATTTTGTTTTCCTTTTATTTTATTCCACCCTCAAGCTCAAGCTCAAGCTCAAGCTCAAGTCAAAGTGATTAGCACTTCCCACTATCATTTCGACTCATGTGGTGGATCTAATAATTTGGGAACAACTTTTTTACACATGGGCTACAACTCATGACATTCTGCTGACTGGATTAGTTATGATAATCTCACACTTTATTTGTGTTGATTAAAACTATTTTTTTAGCGTAAATCATCATATTATACTCTTAAATAAATAGATAATAATGGGATTATGAATATTTTAACAAAGTCATTAATTCTATTAATCGGTTAAGCCGGTTCTATTTTTAACCATTTACTATTAATTAATTCTCTAAAGTTATCTAGTTACTATCAACTAATCACCAATATACAAGTCACTAGGTTTGATCTAATGGTGAGAAATTTGAGTAGTATATGCATTAGTTTTAAGTTTGATCCTCATTGACAACCTTGTAACCAAAAAAAATTAATCACCAATATACATTAACCATTTTGAAATATTTTAAAATCAACGACTTATTTGAGAACGAATTTTGAGCATATATTAGGATGACATTATCAACAGTTCAACACTAAATATGACAACCTCTTCCATTATCATGTCGTAGAAGATTACATTGTGTACTATGGAACAAGACAAAACTCTACATCTCGTACTATCCGTTCTTTTATGTGTGCATAATATATAGTATGAAGTATAAAACAAACAACCAAACAATGATAAGATGATGTGCCTGCATTTTTTTTAGTTCATTCAAAATTGAAACACCCCACATAATAATCACAGAAAAAATGACAATTCTCATCCACTTCATAATCATACTATTTTCATTATTTTCTCTCTTGTGCTTTACTTTTACTTCTGCTCATATCATACCCAAATTTCCTTCTTCAGTGGTTAGTCCAGAGTTACAGCAAACTTCTGTTTCTGTCCCAAATGGACTTTATAGGACAAAATTCTTTACACAAATACTTGATCACTTCAATTATAACCCTCAAAGCTATCAAACTTTTCAACAAAGATATCTCATCAATGATACTTATTGGGGTGGTGCCAAAAAGAAAGCTCCAATCTTTGTCTACACAGGAAATGAAGGGGACATAGAATGGTTCACACTAAACACTGGTTTTATGTTTGAAATAGCACCCTATTTTAATGCCCTTTTGGTTTTTATTGAGGTAAATAATAGTTAAGCCTTTTCATTAATATTTTCACACTAGAGAAGAAATAGGTAAGGTAAAGTTGTTGGATTCGGGTTGTCTGCGGTGACTGCATGCAGTCGTGTAGTCACAACTTCCTGGCAGTCTGATTTTGATCGGACAGTTTAAAATTTTACGACTAAAACTACACAACTGTCCGCAGTCAGTGACTGCACATAATCCGAATTCAAAGTTATTAGACTTTGTAAGATGCAAAAGTTTAATATAGTAAAAATATTTTAGGTCTAGATTTGACTTGGACCCGTAGTAGGCTAGACTGTAGGCTCATATTGTGCGATATTATTGACACCCTTATTCCTAAGTGATAACCATCAAAATACATGGAAAATAATTTTATTTTATTATTTTAAAAAAATTGCAGCATAGATACTATGGAAAATCAATACCATTTGGAGGAAATGATGAGGTTGCAAATAGAAATAGCAGCACACTTGGATATATGAGCTCCACACAAGCTTTGGCTGATTATGCAACTCTCATAATTGATCTTAAGAAGAATTTGTCAGCAATTGATTCCCCTGTTGTTGTGTTTGGAGGATCCTATGGAGGAAGTATATATTAAATCTTTTAATTGTTTCTTGTAACTAATTTATATCTTGATTTTCTATATACTATAGTTCAATTGAATACCACAATTTCCATAGTTAAAATTGGGTAGTATTTGTATTTCAGTGCTAGCTGCATGGTTTAGGTTGAAGTATCCACACGTTGCAATTGGAGCTTTGGCATCCTCTGCTCCAATCCTTCAATTTTTGGATTTGGTTTCACCGTATACATTCACTAACATTGTCACTCAAGACTACAAGGTCAATAACTTTTCATGTACAATTGTTTTTGTAGTTCTGCTTTTTCCGGCCTGTATTCGTCTTGTGCAGACCCGTTATTAATAATAATATATTTGCCGTTAAAAAAAATATATATACAATTGTCAATTTTGTCCCATTATAATTAATAAAGTTTTTTTTTTTTGTGTGTTGCATATAATTATATGATTATAGAGTGAGAGTGAGAATTGTTACAAAGTGATCAAAGAGTCTTGGAAAGAAATAGAAGACACAGCCAATGCACCAGGAGGAATAGAACAGCTACATAAATCATTCAAAATATGCAAGTGAGCCTATGTTTAATTAATCCCATAATCTATCTAATTCTTTTATTTTATTTATTGAATAACCACATTAACTTATTCTGTTGAAACAGAAATAATACAATTACTGCAGATGCTCTCAAAGGTTGGCTTCAAACAGCTTTAATGTACACAGCCATGACAGATTATCCAACACCAACAAATTTCCTAACTCCCTTGCCAGCTTATCCAGTTAAAAAGGTACCATTATAATCTTCAACTCATTTTGAATAAACCATCAATTTAATTAAACTTTGATACTAATTTATTTTTTCATAATAGTAAAATTTTCCATATATGATTGTGCCAGATGTGTGAGGCGATCGATAGCATATCCACGGCTGGAAACGAATCGCTCACCAAGATGTATGCTGTAGCAAATATTTTCTACAACTATACTGGAACTGTCACATGTTTTGATTTTGGTAATGATTCAGATGATTCTATTGATCAGGGTGGATGGAATTGGCAGGTATCTTATTTAGATATGTACTAGTACACCAGTAAGTTTGAGATGGATAATTCTGATAGATTAAACATTTTTGTTTGAATTTTGCTAATAATTAATTAAGCAAAAGTTAGAATCTAATTATTAACTAACTAATGTTGAATTATTAATTAATTTGTTGTGCTTGTAGTCATGTACGGAAATGATAATGCCCCTAGGTGGGAACAATGAGGAGAGCATATTTCCAGCTCAGAAATGGGAGTTGGAAGACACACTCTCTTACTGCAAACATGAATATCACATAGTGCCAAGACCCCATTGGATTACTACTGAATTTGGTGGTCAAGTGCGTAATCAATATTAATTACTTCTAAATTACGATCTGCAACTGCAATTGTGGTCTCGATATTTTTTTTTTTAATATCTCCGTAGTTGCATTTGTTCGTATTTTGCTACAATATATTTTGAAATTTTTCAACACGGGAAAGCAAAACAATGTAATATTCGATTATGCTTATGTGTAGGATATTGGCAGAGTTCTGAAAAGGTTTGGGAGTAACATTATCTTTTTCAATGGTTTAAGAGACCCTTGGAGTGGTGGAGGGTAACATTCACATCTCTTTCTAATTTTTATGTATCCTAGATTATTTTTCTTCTTGTTATGATTACTAGTATGACACCAACTAATTTGTTGAATGCAGGGTATTGAAGAATATATCAAAAAGTTTAATTGCTATAGTTGCAACAGAAGGTTGGTTTAAAACCGAATTAATAATTAGTTGTATTTGTTTATTATATCTCTATTATCAATTTATCATATTTCACTTTCTTGTTTTTATGTGTTTTGAATTAAAGGAGCTCATCATGTAGACTTGAGGTTCTCAACAAAGGGAGATCCAAAGTGGCTAAAAAATGTAAGGAAACAAGAAGTAAAGATCATAGAAAGTTGGATATCCCAATATTATCAAGACCTATTACTACAAGGATGAACAAATTAAAGATTATATTTTGTCATTTTTATCTTTTGAAGATTTTATATTATTATTTGGATTAAGGAGCTTAAGGACAATATTGCTCCTCATATATAGTGTTACTAGCATTTAACTAATATATGCACATGTTAATTATGAAACACTAGAGCATCTCTATTGGTCTTTTTATTTTATGGAACCAACTTTAAGTTTTTTTTTTCAACCACCGGTTGTATCTGGTTCGGGGGTCAGTTCTGACATTAAGTGATTCCAACTCTTTCCCGATCGCAATTGCGGGGATCAAACCACGATTCTCCTTACCAAATTCGCCAACTTTAAGTTTAGTACACTATTAATAAACAGTTTCTACAATGATATCATAATTATGGAATACATTTTTGCTCTATTGGTCAAACAAATGGGGCATCCTATATTAATGATAATAAGATGCTTTATTATGCAATCAAACATTAATAATGATGATATTATACCTTTTGTTTTTGACAAACGATGATATTATATCTACAATTTTTATGTTACTCTTTTTTTTTAATAAACAAAATTGAATTATAAATGAGTACAAGCGGTACTCAATCCCTTACAATTCGAGACAGAGAATTATATACTTTGTAAACATACGATAGGATTAATACACCAATCCGAGAAAGAATAGGTGGACTTGCGCTCAGCTCTTCCGCTAAACCAAATCCACGAGATCGCCATGTTATCAACAAAAATAGACACATCAGCCACCACCTCTTGGAATATGATATTGTTCCTCAATCTCCATATATACATCAAGTACTAGTTAACCAAATTAAATGTCGAATACGCCTACACTTTTTTGATTTGACGATATCTCTGCACATAATTAAAGAAGTGGTTTAGCCCTTCCTCACGTATGTTTAAATTACATCCCATCCATTTGAATGTTGCATTCCACACCATTTGAGAGAAATTGCAAGTATACAAAAGATGAGAGCAATTCTCTACATGCATAAAGCAGAAAACACGTGAAGATTTATGAGGATTTGTAATAATGCCTTTAGAAACTAAAGTTGCCCGCATTGGTAATTTCTCCAATAATAATTTCCACCCAAACACACTCACTTTTGATGGCTCATCATTGGCTCTGCAGGTTTTATGTTACTCTCATTGTCAAGTCAAATTCCTCCAACAGAAAAAAATAAAAATAAAATGAAATCATCATTCTATGAAACTCACTTCAATACCTCATTGAAGGCTTCACACTTTACCAAGATGAAAAAATAACAGCGCTCCTTTAACAACGCTTATATCTTAAAAGTGTTGTTAATAAAACATGAAGCTTTAGACACCACTTGTGAATAAAGTCTATAGAGGGGATCAATAGCTTTTATATGTTGAGTAAAAATAAAAAATAAAAAACTAAAATAGCTTTTATATGTTAAAAATAAAATGTTCATAACCCTCGTCTTTCAATTAATTGAGATTGAAAACTTCCATATCCCAATTACATCCCTAAATCCAAATCCGACTAAAAGAGGAGCAAAAGCCAAAAATACATTTATCTAAAAGTGACATATATGATATATCCAAGCCAAAATTCATTATCTGTTAGTGACATATAGCCAATGACACTGACACATTTTTTTTTCCGTGATCTTTTGTTTCATTCAATCTCTCTTTCTCCTTATTAGCAGATGGTGTGGAATTGGAAAAATACTGTATTGATTCTATATTGCGTTACTTTACAAGAATACAATATGAGTAAATATATACAACTTAGCCCTTGTTAATTTGGGTATGAAATCTCCTATAATAAAGATACAATAAAACTCATATCTCCTATAATTAATCTATTATCAAAACAATATCCCTATAATTTCTCTTAACACTCCTTTCTCCTTATTCATCAAATTATTGATAAGATTTTTTCTATATCATCCCTTAATAGATATTTATCCAACAATTATTTATGAACATAAGCTATTTTTAAATAAAAGTTAGTTATAACTCTAAATACGGTTTAGCGGTAAAAAGACAAGTCTTTTTGAGAGGTTCCGGATTTGAGTTCGTTAGTGTCTTTGGAGGGATAAATGTAGTTACCTTTGTAAGCGACCTTTGAACCCTAAGATCTTTCCTGCCTTAGACTGGGATACCATTTTCCCACTCTAAATTTTCATTATAAAAAAAAAAAAAGTTAAAAATTAGTTGTAAATAACATATGCAAATTTACTTTTATGACTTGGTGAAAAAATACCTAAAAATTATGAAGGGATATAGTACAAGTCTCATCTATTGATAATTATTTACTTCTTTCATTTATTATTATAAGCAAAAATTTCATTTTTCAATTCAATATTAAATAATAATAATTAATGTATTTAATCTCCAATATAGACTAGAAACATATGACTTATAATATAAATCGGATTGAATGTTTCCGTTATCGTACCACCATCTCTCCGCATCAACCCCAATAGTGTTATGCATGAGTGTGCGTATTAATAAGTCTCACATCGGATGCAAGTTAGTCTGAACAATGGTTTATAAGTAAGAGCAATCTTCATTTTACAAGTCGGTTTTGTAGCGTTGAGTTAGACTCAACTCTCAATTCTAAAATGATATCAGAACCTCTCAAAGATCCTATAGTGTTGTGAGTTGACCTGAGCAAGACTTTATAAGCAAGAGTTAATCTCACTTTACAAGCCGGTTGTGAAACAATTCTTAAGAGAATCTAATATTCTCTCTATCCTGATTTATAAGCAAAATTCTACTTTTGAGATTCATTCAATAATAAATGTATTTAGTCTATAATATAGGCCAAATACATTAATTTTTCAATAAATCTGAAAAGTTAATTTTTGCTTATAATTAAGGATAACATGAGTAATTTTCTTTACTTTTTTTTCAAAATTGAAAACTCTCACACTTTAGGAACGTGAGAAAATCATTCTCCTATAAAGAAAACCAAAATGGTCCACAACCCCATTTTCTTCTGTCACTAGCAGACCCAACCACTAGGCTTTTTCTGCGGAAGTTGAGAATTTCTAAGATTCTCTTCTCTTCTGTTTTTCTATGTAACAAAAAAAAAAACAACACTCTTTTTCATTTGTACCATACACTTTCATCAGAAAAACAATGGCAATTGTCATCTTTCACAACAAAATTATTCTCTTTTCTTTATTTTCTGTTCTGTTCTTCACCTTCTGTTCTTCCCATATCATACCCAAATTTCCTTCTTCATTGATTCGTCCAGAACAACAACTAAACTCTGGTTCTGCCAAAAATGGACTTTACAAAACAAAATACTTCACCCAAATACTTGATCATTTCAATTATAACCCTCAAAGTTATCATAAATTTCAACAAAGGTATCTCATCAATGATACTTATTGGGGTGGTGCCAAGAAGAAAGCTCCAATCTTTGTCTACACCGGAAATGAAGGGAACATAGAATGGTTTACAGAAAATACTGGTTTTATGTTTGAGAAAGCACCTTATTTCAATGCTCTTTTGGTTTTTATTGAGGTAAATGTTCTAATCTTAAATTCTCTTCCGTGGCGGATGAGCCGTCACGGATTAAAAACAACATTGACAGTAAAATTAACAGAATTACGGTGAATTACTGTAATTTGACAAAACAAGTTACGGTGTTCAAAATTACTGTCAATTCAAACATACACGCTTGATGTCTAGAAATGAAATTTGGATTATATATATTATGTATGCATTAATGTATATATGTTTGTGTTATGCAGCATAGATTTTATGGAAAATCATTGCCATTTGGAGGGAACAAGAAAGTTGCATATGCAAATAGTAGCACACTTGGATATCTGAGTTCTACACAGGCATTAGCTGATTATGCAACTCTCATCATTGATTTGAAGAAGAATTTGTCAGCTACTGAATCCCCTGTTGTTGTGTTTGGAGGATCCTATGGAGGAAGTATAATCTATAATCTTTAATTTTTGTGTTTAGTTTTTAAATTGCAATTAAGATTTTAAATTGCAGTAACGGTCACGGTGCAATCATTTTTTTACGAAAGTCACACTACGCGCAATTCTTAATATCATAGAAAACTGCGTATAATTTAGACTATATCCTAAAATGAATTTGGTTTTTGTAGTGTTGGCTGCTTGGTTTAGAATAAAGTATCCACACGTTGCAATTGGAGCTTTAGCATCATCAGCTCCAATTCTTCATTTCATGGATTTGGTTTCACCATATGTCTTCAGCAATACTGTCACACAAGACTTCAGGGTATCTCTTTGTCTCCCTCAAACTTTTTTTTTCTACTATTTTTGTTACATGATTTCAGTTAGTTGCATAATTCTAAAAAAGGAAAGAAAAAAAAAAACTTGCATGTCAATGGGTCCTTGTGAACTTAACCCAGTTGATAATAACATCACATTTTATATGTAAGGGTCTGGGTTTGAATCCCGAACACCCCATTTATCAACGTAAAAGTTTTTCTATTGGTTTTACTTTGTATACTCACGGAAAACGTCTTGTGCTCTTAACGAGTAATATTAATTAGTTAAGTAATTAATACTATAGTATTATATAGATTCAGTCAAAAAAAGTGTGTCTTATCGTATTATATTGTAGGTTCCTAATTAACATACACGTAGTATATCTTTCACGTGCAACTTGTTAAATGTAGCTATATATGTTTGTTCCAATGAATAAAATAATTTGATTTGTACATGTACTATAGAGTGAGAGTGAGAATTGTTACAAAGTGATAAAAGGGTCATGGAAGCTTATAGAAGAAACAGCCAAAAAACATGGAGGATTGGAATTACTAAGGAAATCATTCAGAATATGCAAGTGAGTGTGAGATTAATTTGATGGTGAATACTCCCAACATATTTTATTTGGATATATATCAGTATATTATTAAAGTGAATAATTTGATAAGTTTACAAATAATGTTTAATATAAAAAAAAACATTATTTGTAAATTTATCAAAATTATTCACCTCAACGTATGTATATATATATATATATATATGCAAATAAGATGTGTACTAAAAAATTCACCTAAATTTTATTAACATGGTTTATTTAAATTACCAATTAATTCACCATTTAAATTAACAACTAATTTTTTTGGTGTAATTGTAGCAATTATATGGATGCAAATGCTTTGGAAGGTTGGCTTCAAACTGCTTGGATTTATACAGCAATGACAGATTATCCAACACCAACCAATTTCCTTAATCCCTTGCCAGCATATCCTGTGAGAAAGGTACAAATTAAACCGTCTTAAATTAATATATTTATCTTAAAATAAATTGTTTTATTTTTTGTGATTGATTTTATTTGATGTCGTGATCCACATATTTTTTGTAAGAACAAATATCTTTGAAATAATCATTACTAATAAATCAAAGAATATAAATGTGTGTCTGCGAGTGTTTGTTGGGTGGGTTTGAAAATTAAACACATCTAATGTGTGATGGAGAATTCTATCGTTTGATGATAATAATTAAGAATTATGTCATCGTAAACATAACTCAGTTGGTAGAGACATTGTATGTAATATTAAAGTATCGTTTGGCCTGACCATTTTTCATCTTATTTAGAACTTATGCTAACAACTTATGCAATTTTTATATATTATTATAAATTTGTCAAGGTAATTTATGATAAAATAGCTTATAAAATTACAATTTTCACTAATGTGAACTTAGAAAATAACATAAAACTTAATTTATATTGCATAAGCTCAAAAAAAGTTAGGCCAAATGGACACTAAGTATGAATTGAGGTTGGAACTTTTAGTACTAACATTTATTTATTTTATTAAGTTAAATTTTAGTCATTAGACTACTTGATAAAAAAAAGAAATCGTAAAAAAAACAAAAAAAAAAAGTTTTGATGAAAAGTTTTGTCAAAAATGGAAAAGTTTTGACGATGAGTCGAGAAAGAAAAAAAGTGATGATAACGCCAATAACCCAGTCAAAGAAAAAAGTTTTGATGATAACGACATTGGCTTATTAAGAATTTTTTTAAGGGTAAATAGTGTCATACCCCCCTGCAAAATAGGCGAGTTTTGCGTTACCCCCCCTGCAAAATATTTTTTTGAGATTACCCCCCTGCAATGTCAAGATTTCTTGCGTTACCCCCCTGGCTCAACAAGTGGGCATATGACATGGACGAATCTTGACGTGGCATGACACGTGGAAATTAATTAATTTTTTATTTATTTTTAATTGCCAACTCAGTAATTATTTATTTTTTAATTAAAAAAAATGAAAAAAACTTTTTTTTTTAAAGAAATTTTTTTTTACGGTAACTTTTTTTTAAAGAAATCTTTTTTTTTTTAAAGAAACTTTTTTTTTTAAAGAAATTTTTTTATTTAAAGAAACTTTTTTTTCGTTCCGTTCATATGCAGCGATTGTTCTTCGTTTTCAATTTCAATTTGGGGGTTAGGGCAAAGCGATTGTTCTTGCGTTACTATGTGATTGCAGTTTTTTTTTTTGTTACTCTATTATTATTAGTTATTATTATTATTATTATTATTATTATTATTATTAGTTTTTTGGTTACTATTATTATTATTAGTTTTTTTTTCATCTTCATTTTTTTTTTGTTACTCTATTATTAGTTATTATATATATAAGAATTTTTTTTATATATATATAATAACAACTTTTAGTCAAAAAAAAAAACTTTCTTTTAAGTAAGTTCATAAAAATATAACAACTTTTAAGTTTTTTTTTTATTTTTTTAATTAAAAACCCACATTAATTAATGAGTTGGCAATTAAAAATAAATAAAAAATAAATTAATTTCCACGTGTCATGCCACATCAAGATTCTTCCATGTCATATGCCCACTTGTTGAGCCAGGGGGTAACGCAAAGAATCTTGACATTGCAGGGGGGTAATCTCAAAAAAATATTTTGCAGGGGGGGTAACGCAAAACTCTGCTATTTTGTAGGGGGGTATAACACTATTTACCCTTTTTTTAATGATAAAAACATAAAAGTTTTATACTATTAATATATATTTTTTTACACTGTTGCAATTTAAATTTCTAAATTAAATTGCATTAAATTTGATCGGTTTGGGTCCCCGTGAGGTTAGCTTAGTTAGTAGGGACATCGCACTATATGTGCATAAGTCTGGGTTCGAACCCGGGACACCCCACTTATTCACCTTTAAGGTGGATTTTCTAGCCACTAGGCTACTTGACAAAAAAAAATTGATCGGTTTGGATCAAATTTTTTAATGAGTCGGACGTATAGTTTTATTCTTGGTTTGTATCAGATAACTTTTAGTCCTAAAATTGATGCAAACTGTATTGCATCGCAGTAAAGTAATACATTAAAGGAGATTGAGATGAATAAGAATGAATTGTTTATTCAAGAAATTTGAAGGAATATCTGATTTATTTATTTTTTGGTACAAACAGGTTAGAGGGAATAGCTTATTTAAAATTATTTAAAAAAATAAAATGATTTTACAATTTTTTGTATCATTATTTCATTTGAGACAAAGACAATATCAAGAGTAATTTTATTTTTTTTTATAAATTAAAAGCATCTAGATATCAAGAGTAAATCGACAAACCTAAAAATTTAATATTCAAATTTTTTTATTTAAAAATAAATATACTATCACTTTACATATTTGTTACGTTTATATTTATTTGGTTTTAATTAAAATTGGGGAGAATAATGGAGCATCAAACCTCTTTTTGGTTAGTAAATTCGCACATAAGTTGGCCTCTTTGAAACAATGTCGAATAGTGATAACCCAATTTGAAAGATTTGGTAGTTTAAGAACCTCTTCTAGGATATGTTTGAGATAAGATAGGGTGGTAGAACGATTGAGAACAACAGCTGCAACAAAAGGTAGAGCCTATTTCAAAAATGACACGGTCAAGATGAAGATGATGAGCAATACTAAACTCCCACATCTGAATAAGACCATCCCGAGAGTCTATAAGCAATCCGCCACAAGCTGAGAAAACATTATTTTTACGATGCACTCCATCTAAATTAAACTTAATTAAGAGTATCTATAGGAGATGGCTCACATCTAGGAATGATGAACTCAGAGCTTTCCATATAAGTCATAGGTTTAATAATACTAGCAATTACCATTTCACTTGGTTAACTATATGAAGAAACCAATTTTGTGAAGATTGGAGTATTGATTAAACACCATCGTTTGATCCTTCCATATAGCATCGACAGAGACGCGAAAAAAAGTCACCAAACTCTGATGTATTTCCAATATTTTTATTACGAAGATTTCATTTTGCCCAATTTTATTTATTTATTTGCATTTCGTTTAATAGCAAACCACACATGATAGTTTGTTTGATTGTGCCAAAATATTTGACTGTGGACTTTGAATTTTCAGATGTGCGAGGCAATTGATAGGTCAGTGACAGAAAAACATAGTAGGAGTACATTTGACAAGTTGTATAGTGCTGCAAATATCTACTACAACTATAGTGGTACATCTAAGTGTTTCGATTTAAATGATAATTCCGATCCTCATGATCTTGGAGGATGGCAATGGCAGGTACATACTACATATCTGATATCCCCACCATTCTTAAGGAGAACCAAATTAAAATGAAATAAAAATAGATTTTTTGAATGGCATGAAATAAATATTCTTAATTTCATACTTTTACAAATTTTAATTTTTTATCAGTGTATCTCTACATTCTATAAAATTTAAATTTAAATTTCATACTATCTACATTTAATTTTTAAAATCTTTAATTTAATTTTACGTAATATAATTATATTTTCTAAAACTAAAAATTTAAATTTTGGAAAAATGTGAGAGCAAGAGGCCTCCGTCCATTCATATCTTATAGGCTATAAAAAGGATATGGGCTTTATTGGGCCCTGAATTATCCACAAGAAAACCATGGAATTTTTCTCTTCCCCAAAAGACTCTTTTCTCCCCCCCCCCCGGAAATACTTTGTTGCCCATGCATAAAAAGTTCGGAAAATATTTTCGAACTTTTTCTAGTGTAAAATGTTATTTTCAACGGCAAAAAAGTTTCGGAAAATACGTTCAAAATGTTTTAGCAAGGGCAAAAAAGTTTCGGAAAATACGTTCAAAATGTTTTAGCAAGGGCAAAAAAAGTCTTTTCAAAGAGGAGAAAAGACTTTTACTAGTTTATATCTTATTTTAATAAGCTAATTCAGTTAGCATATAGCTTAAAACTTATAACTTCACATTTTTTCTAATTTTAATCCGATCATCTTACTTGAAAAAAAAAAATCAAATACTGATAATTCAACCGTTAATTTTATCAAACACTACAAATTTAACCAACTAACTCACTATAAATTACTCCTTCCGTCCCAAAATATAAGGGAAAATTGGTCAAATAAAGTTGATGTATTTGGTTAAAAATTTGGACTAAATACATCAACTTTCTTTGACCAATTTTCCGTAATTTATCGGTTAGTTATTTTTTTTTTGTCAAACATAATTACATAAGTCTCATTGAGAGAACAAAAATTGAAGTTACTAATTTTGTTAATACAGGCTTGTACTGAGATGATAATGCCACTAGGTTCAAACAAGGAAAGCATATTTCCTGAATCAAAGTGGTCATTCAATGACAGATCTGCATCCTGCAAATTTTTCTACAACGTACTGCCAAGGCCCAACTGGATTACATCAGAATTTGGCGGCCATGTCAGTTCTTCTTTTTTTTTTTTTTTTTTAATTTACTTGATAATAATAATATTTTTCATGCTTGCACTAAGCTGGTTCAGTTCTATAAAATTGATCTATTATATGTTGTTATTTGCAGGATATTGAGTTAGTTCTCAAAAGATCTTCTGGTAACATCATATTTTTCAATGGTTTAAGAGACCCTTGGAGTGGTGGAGGGTAAACCCTTATATTATAATCACTTCTATCATATCATTTTTTATTGTTAGTATAATTTCACTATATACTAAAATAGATTATTTTGTATTTTTTTATTACAAGAAATTATTTTTTTTCGAAAGCCAAAAAGTTAGTAATTAATTTTTGAAACGGGTAAAATAGATTATTACAAACAAACACGCTAACTAAGCCACTAAATTTAGTTTAATGGTGAAATATTTGGATAATATGCATGAGATACTGCTGCATTTGTAAACAAAAACAAACACACTAACTATGATTTTTGGATGCAGAGTGTTGAAGAATATATCCAAAACTATAATTGCTATAGTTGCAAAAGAAGGTTAGCTACTTTAATTTGGGTTTTTTCTTCCTTTTTTCATTTTCATTGTTTCTTTTATTTATTTATTTATTTATTTATTTATTTATGTGTTGTGTGGTACTAGGAGCTCATCATGTGGATCTAAGATACTCAACTAAGGAAGATCCAAAGTGGCTTAAAGATATAAGGAAACAAGAGGTAAAGATTATAGAAAGTTGGATATCCCAATACCATCAAGACTTGGATACATCCTATAGTGTGAATTAAAAGAAAATGTTATTGTGTTTAACCCTTGATGACACTATGGTTGTGAATTGTGAAATGAAACAATAAAATAAATTATTACCAGAAATCTATCTATTAATTGTGCAAATTAAATGGATTAAAAAGATTATTAATCCATTTACATCTACAAAAGAAATTCAATAAAAAAAAATACTAATGGTAAGATCATCTTCGGGGTTCTTCGCACCTGAATACTACCAGGACCCTTATGCACCGGCCGTTGATCAAATAAATCCACCCTTAAACCTCCATTGTTCGTTTATCTGGTTAAAAGAGCTTCATTAAAAACCTTTTGGTTTGGTGTTGTAAAACTTTTTTCAATTAATATATAATGTCTCATTTTCTCATTATTTTTGTTGTTCCACAAAATATATTACTCGTACAAATCATATGTTCCATATGCTTGCTTGATAAGGGTGCCACGACTTGCAAAAGATAAAAAAACTTTGTTTTTTAGATCTGCCAATAATATTTGATATCATTAGGGACTTTTTCTATACTTAAAATTAGCTCAAATTTTGTTGCCCTAAAACTTTTGTTGACACACTTACAAATAATATTAAAGACCTTGACTTCCTCCATCTCAACTCTACAAAACACAATGCTATCAACAACAAATAAAAATAGAAAATCTCAAGAGCTCTTTTATCAATTATTTATATCCCGTTGACTTGTTTTCTTTAATTCGAGCTTTGTTAATCATATTTGAAAGAATATCTACACAAATAATAAAGAGATAAGGGGAATACATGTCTCATTATTTGAGACATCTTTAGCGATTAACACACCTTCATGATAATATGATCACGGATGTCGCCATTTAGAATAATTGTATTGAAATTCTAATATGTGATCATCCCATATATTATACTATTGCATTCAATATATCTCACATATCGCTTATTATTTTTTCTTCTCATCGTCATCGTTAGAGTGACTAAAACATAAGGAGTCTAGATTAAAGAAAAATTTATTCAATATATCTCACATTGTATCGCTTATTGATTCCTAACATCTTATTATAATTTGCCATAAAAATTTGCACATGCATATCTATCTATCTAAATTCATGCAGTTAAGACCAATGGAGTCACCTCACTATCGCTACAGAGAAAAGGAAACCAATCAACCTTCACAAGTCTTTTTCTCTCTTTGTGTGGATGGCTCGTATTATAGACATGACATCTATATAAACAATGTTCATTTTGTTTTTAGTATAGTACATTATATTCATTATTTATTCATGTCATGTAATAATCAGACCATAATAACGCATCCAATAATGTTACCGGTCCCTTTAATAAGTCAGTGCTTATAATTGTAGGTTATATTTTTTACCTTTTAAAATATTTTGTATTCAGTCTAAAGACGGATTAATCTGATAAATCAAAATCTATTTACGGACCTGGTTGAAGGTAAATTTATTTTTTATAAACTAATTCAACACAAAAATTAGTACGGAGAGAGTTTGAATTTGAAACGTAGAGATGAACACACTCCGAAATATCGATATTATAAGATTATAACCATTGTATATTTATATTATATGGTTTTGGTTATTACAAGCGACAAGGAAGAGGCTTTTTCTCAGGAGTAATTGGGGCCTAGTGGACCGCTCTATTGGGCCTAGTTGCTACGTCTAGATCAATTCAACAGTGACACATGCCGTTCACTTAATTCAATCACCATCCTCTGCAGCTATTTTGTTATAGTTTTCATCATTAGCAAGTGGCAAAAATTTAAGTCTAGCAAAGAAAAGAATAAATTTAGATATTGTTTTGATAGGCCTTAAAATTTCACATCGTGAGAGAATTAAGATTAAGGATAATTTATATACAAACATATACATTTTAACTTATTGAGAACGTTTTACAATGGAGAATATTGTGATGATTCACAGTCTCACTCGCGATCCAAAACGGACAATATCTTGGAGGAAGGATGTTCAAAGCACACCGGCGATTGGTGTAACCGTCTTTGTCTTGTGCGACGCAAAGTATGGATAGTCGTTCAGATGAGAACTAACGCTTTTGTAGTTATAAGAGGGTGATCTGATGTGATGAGGTGCACAAAGAGTTGTTGTGGTCCGATGATGCAGACGGAATCCGTTGATGTGAGCGTTGTTAAGGCTATTGGGTCCTATAAACTTCTTTTATAAGAATGAATTAAACGCAATTGCAATATTAGAAAGAAAAAAAAAACAGCAAAGAAAGAAATGCACCTCACAACTATAGAACAACAAACTAGTAAATTGACTTGAAAACACTTATATTAACTTGAATAACCTTTAGCTGCATAAACAAGTATATTATAATCTTAAAAATTGTGGAAATAAATTTTGAAAATGACTAAATTGTTCAATTTAAATTACTACATTGTTATTTTATAAATTTAAAAGACTAATTAATTGATCCTTTTAATTTCAAAATTAAAATGATATGTAGGACTAAGAGGGTGTATATTTTGACATATAAAAGAAGGAAAAAAAATGAAGAACACATGTGTGGGCCCAATTGTCCCAAAAAACAATTATACATTGATATTGTGGGCCTCTAATAGATTGGCCCATCCCGCACGCGTTCTCTGAAATAGTTATTAGAAAATAAATTCAGATAGGCCAGACACTAGAAAATAAGACTAGACATAGGGGATTTGGTTTTTTGTTTTTAAAAATAAAATAAATATAATATTTTTCGTATTAATTTATGTATTTTTTTTAAAAAAAATTTAACATTGAAATAAAGTTGTGTCTGGAAACTAAAATTTAATGAAAGACCCTGGTACCGCGGTCCATTGTATGGTGAAACCGAGACAAGGACAGTTCAAGTGTAACGTAGATGTGGGATTTCATGATGCGAAGAAAAAACTAATGCTAGCCGGTGTGTTAGTGTTAGAGACCACATGGGAAGGTTTATATTGGCATGGAGCTCTTGGATACAAGGGAAATTCTCAACATTTGAAGGAGAAGCGATTGCAATACTTGAAGCTGTGAAAGAATTAGAGCAAAGAGGATTCACGAATGTCACGTTTGAGACTGACTCCAAAAATGTGGCGGATGCAATTCATTTTATTCACAATGGCGTGTTTGAGTTTAGTTCCATTATATCCAAAATTAAATGTATTTTATCTTTACATTCTGACTTTGAGGTGAAGTCGATTAAGCGACAAACGAATATGATTGCGCATACGCTTGTTAGGGCGGCCGCTTCTTGATCTAATCGCTATGTCTTTGAATTGATAACTCATTGTATTGAACAATTACTATATAATGAAATTATGTGATTAAATTGCACAATACAAATTTCCCCCCTATGATAGTCCTATTTCTTTTTTCTTCTTTTGGTATCAACTCTCTGACTCTAAGAAAAGTCTAACAAAAAATTATTTCTTCTAAAAATTAAATTTGAATTCTGCAGGACAATTTATTCTAGAAGGAGCTCATATCTACTTAAAGCCAGTGCCTTTAGGGGTGTACATGGATTGGGCAAATCCGGTTGACCCGGTCAAACCCACCCAATCCAACCCAAAAAAGTGGGTTGGATCGGGCAAGTGGGTGAATATGAATTTCAAAAATAAAAAACCCATAAAAAAAGTTGGGTTACGGGTAAAACCGGACCCAACCCAAAAAACCCACTTATCCACTAGTGCTATGTTTTTTGAAATATTTTTTTATGAAAATACTAAAGATTTTTCAATTTGATCATTAAATATTTTTATATTGAAAATAACTTATACTATTTTTTAAGAAAATAGAAAGATTGAATAATTCTTATAAATAAATATGATAATTTATCGCACTATTTAAAAAATAAAATGAAAAGCTTGAATAATTTTCATAAACATATATTATAATTCATCATTTAGTTATTTGGTCATTTGATATTAAAAAAAGCAAAAAAAATTATTTGGGTAACAAACTATCTAACCCGTAAATTAGTGGGTTTACACGAAAAATAGGTGATTATTTTTTATAGTGAAAAAAGTTACACTCTTTTTCAAAAAAATACAATGGTTGAGTTATTTTTATGAAAAATATGATGATTCGACATTTAAATATTTAATATAAAAAAAATAGAAAAATAATTTGGGTAACCCACTACCCAACCCAATCCAACCCGGAAATTAGTAGATTTACCCAACCCGACCCAATGTTATAACAGGTGGTTATTTTCCTCGACCCAATCCGGAGTATCCTATGTGGTTCGGGTTTTGGTTTTGGTCAAACCCAACTCAATCCGGCCCACGTACACCCCTAAGTGCCTTAGTTGGATAACCCTATTTCTATTTAGCAAGAAGCACAATAAACAAATCAAAGTTTTAATACTCAAATCTCCACATATTTTGGTTTGACACATTTTCTCCCATAAATTATAAAACCCATGCTTTTTTAATTTTTATCATAAAAAAAATGAAGTATACAAGATAGATTTTAGGCACGTCACAAATATTGAGCAAGCAATACGTAGTTTATACATCGTTCTTGGTCATATGTTATGTTATAACAAGTTCCTTTAGAGGCTAGGAATGTATGTATAAATAACAGCCACACTAACTAAACCTCTCTGGTCTGGTCTCCTAGGTGAGACCAAATATTTAGTTTGACCCAAAAAACAATACCATCTTTCTTACGAAACTATGCTTTGCTGGCTTTAATTTGTTCACAAACATACACGTGTATGACAAGTGATCAAAATGATTAATTTCCTAATTCAACTGATAATATAATATTGTTAGATCGAACTCGAAGCATTATAGTGTGTAAAAGTTTCAGTAATATTTATCACTTTTATCTCTAACTATTAAGAAGGAGAATGTGAAATATATATATGACTCTAATTTACTTACTGGATTTTTATCTCTAACTTTTATTACTAATTTTATTTTTATATAGTAGTGAAATTTAGATCATGTGATGATTTTTTATTTTTATTTTTTATGAACGATGATCTTTACTCTACACACATATATGGTACTTGAGCTTTAGCTTCGGTTGTTTAATTAATAAATTCTTATGGTTCTTTGTACTAAAAATAAATCTTATATATGGGTTAAAAAGTAAATGATAGTACTAAAAATAAATCCTAAAAAAAAAATACATAGTTTTCTTATTTATCTTCCCCAGAATGATATAGTACTGCTATACTAGTTTCCTCAAATGTATATAATCACGGGTTTGTATTTTTGTTCAGTTTCATCAAATAAAGTATCGAGAGATTTTTCTTTTATATAGATAGATGGCATGAAATATGGCAGATTAACCAGCTAGCTAGCTAGCACAGTCTTTGTCTTTCATCATGGTCAAGGATTTCTCCTGCACTTTCCCAACAAACATAGAGTAATCAAATATTTCAGATTTCGGAAAAAAGTTACTATATTCTATAACTTGTCTGATCAAATATAAATTGAAGAATTTGCAAAAAAAAAAAATTATACAAAAAAGAATATAAAAAATTAAAACTTATACAATAATTTATAAGTTTTCTTCTAGGCATTAATTTAACTCAAATCAACGAAGACAATTGAATTCAGAAGTCCGAAGCTTGATGATTTGGGATGCGTATAAACATGTGACAAGATGAAAAAGACATTAGATATTGATCAACATTACATTGTCCCGAGTGAAATAGATTCAAATTCTTTAAATAAGATTTGAATTTTGAGTTTGAATTTTGTAGAAGAAATAACTTGGTAAAAAAACATCACTAAGACGATCAGATTTGTAACCTAAAAATTTATTTTCAACAAAGTGGAAGGATATATTTCCCAACAATAACATGATTACAATAAAAATGACAAATAATATAAAAAGAAAATGACATAAGATTGTCAAACATGAATATATTAATTGATGTAAAAAATACAACTTGTCAACGCAATTTAATATTACATTATTATGTGATAATATCTTTATTATGATCTTAGATATCAAATTTCTAATAATTTGCACACAAAAAAATAAATATTTTTAGGAACAATTTTTTTTATAAATAATTTGGATATTAGTATAAGTGTGCTACTTATTATAAATTCTATTGGTTGATATTTAAATGTGTATTTAATCTTTGTTCCACATAAATTTAGTAAGATTCATACTAATTTTAACCAATAAAAAAGTGTGTGGGTTTAGTTTTTTTTTATAAGTATGATTTAATCTTTTTGTTAATACCTATCGATACATCGAGCAAGACATAAGGGGAGTTGTTTTTTTAATTGCCCAAATTCGTATCTCCGGCTCAAACTTGAAGAATTTTAATCTTTTAAGGTATGTCAATCTATTTAAGAGGTCAATCTTTTTTTACATATATGTACGAATCAAATATCGAACTCAAAACCACGTACTTAAATACCGCATTATTGCCAACTGTCCTATATATCACACCATGTTGATTGAGGAAAATTGTTTGTATTAGAACATGAAATAACAAAGCCCAACAACTCTATAATAATTATGCTCGTGTCTCCAACATGTACTTAAATTATAAAACAAACCGGTTCAACCCTTTAGTAGGGTAGGAAAGGGTGCCTGAATGAATCTACCTGGAAACTTACTGATGAGAGTTTTTGTCTCCAACTCATACAAAAGACATAATCTAACATATTAAATATACACTTAAAAAACAATAGGACCATTTTTCATCTCTAATTGGACAAATCAAATCTCACTACACTATATATGTTGTTAAATGTTAATTATGACACATTTCAATTTAATTTGATAACTTAGCTTAATTTGAAAACTATAGGAATGGACAAAGACCAATAATGAAGTCATGCACGTGATACAAATATTATTTTATTCCCTAACTCTCTCAAAGATAATACAATAAAATTTGGAGAGACTTGAATGAATCATACCATGGTATGTACATTCATATGTACAGATACAAAACAAAATGGAGAACCTGGACCACCCCTTTGGCCTTGGTTATTTTTCTCAAAATTATTAGTCACAAATATGACATTTTTCTCAAATTAATTAAGGAGGGTACCATACCAGAATTTATAGGAACAGACAGAGCAAACTATATTATTAAAAAACAAAAGAAAAAACATAGACAAAGGAACAAAAAAAATTAAACCATATATGATGTCCGTGTACCTTGTCACCTCATCTGAAATTAATACCACTATATTTTAAGCAAGAGGAAAGGGTGGAGTTATGAGATTTGATGAGATAAAAAATCAAAGTAAAATTAATAATAAATATTAACAGGCACCACTGTGATAGTTATGACTTATGAGTGATAGAACTCTATATATGTGCACATAAAATATTTGGTAATATTATAGGATATAGGCCGGCCGTTGGATTGGATTGGGATGAAAATATGAAGTAGATGTAGTTACTATAAGGACTATTTAATTTATGTGAGGAATTGTAACATGGTTTTAATGAATTTGATTTTATAAGATTGATTATGAAATGTGATAATTATTTAATTATTTTGACTATTAACAAGTTAACATATCATGTGCTCATGATTAATCATCTATATCGTTAACTCAAATTAAGTCAATAAGAGGTGATCATCAAATTTTTGATAATCTTAAATGCTATCTTAAAATTTCAGCATACACAAACTCAACCCTTATATGTAACCAAAAAAAAAAACTCAACCCTTATATATACAATAATACAACAAATAAAAGTGGCTTATTATTAGCGCCACTTGTTGAACTCTAAGAAAATGTGATTTGGGTGTTGCAAATTAACAAGGGCAAAATAGTGTGAGTACAAGTTGTGGAGGCCAGGTTGAATTGAATGGACCCATCACTTATATTGTTAGCCAATTTACTACCACGAGATGCCCCTTAATTTATTTTCTAATCCACCTCTTAATAATTTGGGATATTTACTCAACAATTATTGAGAACCATGCATATGAAGTAAAAGTTGGTTAAAAATTAGTTATAAGTACGCGAGATATTTTAAACCACCAGTAAGATACACACGAAATATGTGCAAGATCATCATTAAGACCATCATATTTGCCGACCACTGATGAACTGATCAGATTAACCAACCAGTCAAGTTAATTAGCCTAGTACCAAATGCAAATCTACCTTTTTTTCTTATTGGTGCTAACGAAAAATAATCTCCATCGAAAAACTTGTGAAACACTTAAAATGAGTTATTTTCCTCCACAATTAATTTTTTTTTTATACGCATAAGTTAGAAATCGAACCTCTAATTTAGTAGATGTTATAAATGAGTAGATGCAACTTAATTAATCTCTCATTTCTTTCTTTGTCAAAGATAATTCGGTCACATATACATATTCGGTCCAATTCATGAATTATAACAATTTGATTTTCATAATCATAATCTTAATTAACTTAACTACTCTACATGACTTAGAAGTGATACAAGTGTACATATTTGGTGAACCCATTCCATATACGTACCACTGTCATTTTATATAACTATCATTTTTTAACAGAGAAGCAAGAAACAGACACACAATAAACTTTAAACAATTAAAGAGAAACAAAAAACAAAAAGTACTATATATATACTATCCAACACACCCAAATAACATAAACATATTCACACCTTTCTTCCTCACGTTGTATTGTAATATTAACAACATTAACACACACAACCTTCAACCACTCACGTACTACCAAAAAAAAAACAAAATCTTCAAATTTTGTTTGAAACATTCAAAAGACCAAAAAAATGTCATTACCAGAAACGGCGTCGTTATGGTGGAACAGTAGTCAACAACAACAACAGAAAACGCAACAAGAAGAAGAAGGTGAAATAGAAGACGACGTCGTTTCAGACACACTAACAAAAATGAAATCAACACCAGAAGAAGAAGAAAAAGAATCCATGTTTGAGAAACCATTAACACCAAGCGACGTAGGAAAACTGAACCGACTCGTTATACCAAAACAACATGCTGAAAGATATTTCCCACTCGACTCAGAAGAAGTAAAAGGTTTATTACTGAGTTTTGAAGACGAGTCAGGTAAGTGTTGGAGATTTCGTTATTCATATTGGAATAGTAGTCAGAGTTATGTTCTAACTAAAGGTTGGAGTCGTTATGTTAAAGATAAACGTCTTGATGCTGGTGATGTTGTTTTGTTTCAACGACACCGTACTCAGCCGTCACGGTTTTTTATTTCTTGGAGGCGCCGCCATGGTAGTAATTCTACACCACCGGCTTATGTTAGTAATAGTATTGATGGTAATGGGGTTGTTTCTGTTGGGTGGGCCAGAGGACTTTATCCTGCGCCGAATGCTTATCCTACGCATCATCATCATCCCTTGTCTAATTACCATGCAGGTATGTCTTTTATTTTGTTTTTAATTTTTAATTTTTTATTTTATAATTATTAGTATAATATGAGTATAATTTTCTCTATAATTTAGAAATGTGTTCAAGAGTAAACTATGGTTTGTTACTTGGTTTAGTTATTGTAATTAGAAGTTGATTTATAGTCCGGTCGCGAGGTTTGATCGAGTTAAGCTTATGCTATTGACTTTGAGTTTTGAGGTATGTTTTGTCTTGACATTGACGAGTCATTGAGATCCGATTAATTTAAACTTGTTTTTAAGAGAAAAAATGAAAATGAAATGTGGTACAATTTTTAGTTTCTTAACACGTGGTACCATTTTTTTTTTTCAAAAACATGGTGGGGTGTGGAAGGAGTAGCAAAGATTGTCAATTTCTCAAAAATAAAAATGGGAAGAAATGAAAATTGTGTGACTACAATTTTAATGTGTACATATATGTAAGTAAAATCTATTATAAATTTCATGTTTATTTTTTTGGCAGAATTATAAATTTCATGTTGATGGTCCATTATTTGTGTGTGTTGCATGTGTGTATTCCTTTATCTAGATTTAATTTATTAAAAAAATGGATAACTTCCAATTATTTGGGACTTGAAGGAATGAGGAGGGTTCTACCTTGTGTTTTGTTGTTTATAAATTCAGAATAAAGTGAGTGGCGTGAAACCTACTCGCGGCTGCTTTTGTTGAATTTAACATGGTGAAAAAAAATTTGTAAAAAAAAAACATGGTGAAAATTTTGTAAAAAAAAAAAAAACAAAACATGGTGAAAATAAAATTAACGTTTTCAGCATTAAAAAGTTGAAGACGTTTTACTACAAGATTGTTTCTTTCACTTGTTTTGTCTTTTATTTTTGGTTCAATTTTTCTCTTACATGGATAATTTGAGAGTCTTCTTTACCCAATAACTAATAAAATCAAATCATATACATATGATGTAAAATTTGTTAAAAATTAATTGAGAGTATATAGGCCTCATCTTATTATTAATATAGTATTTAAATTCATACACTTTAAATTTGTTTGGTCTTTATCAATAGAAATAGTAGAAGTTTAAATGTGTTCTCTGTATACATCTATTTATTTATATCTTGATTGTTTTGAATTGAAATTGAAAATGAAAGTATGGGCATTGACACGTGTTGTAATGTGACAGGTGGAGGGACCGAAAGTCAGAATACAAGCACAGGTTGTGGAAACAATTCAAGTTCGAGTACATCCAGGGTGCTAAGGCTATTTGGAGTGAACATGGAATGCCAACCTGATAATGATAATAATATTAATGATGATTCCCAAACTAATTTCACACCAGATAATAATCAATGCTCTTATAATAATAATAATAATAATAACAATAATATCTCATCAACAACAACAACAACACAAGGCACAGCTATTCCACAATTCTACCACCACCTCCACCGTCAACCTCCTTCAAACCCTCACCATCACATGCTACGTCAACAACCATATTAATTTCTATTACAAGACTAGTCAAGATTCAAGACATGCATGCCCTCTCTCCTTTTCTAACTAGATTCTCTCTTACTTTGTTTTTTTTTTTTTTTTAAGCTTCAGGGTTAAGGTATCCCTTTTAGTTTATTTTTAATTATTATAACAAATGACGACTATGTCATTAACATGATCAACTGTTCTTTATTATTATTATAAGTATATTTAGGTTCATGTTGAAGATTGCCTAGGATCTTTCTTGTCTTAAATTCAGGAGATGCATGTAAATGGAAATAGCTTGTTTATTTCTTTCATGAGATTTTCTTGTTCCCTATCAATCAAGCAAATATTCATTACTATCCACTATATATACTAAGGTGTGAATGCCAGAAGGCTCGTATAGACTTATATAGAGTTGATTCTTGATTCTTAGTATTATTATATATATATTATACTAGTATTATATTTTATATATATAAGTAACCTGGCAGTTGCACTTTCCTTAAAAATAAAAGTAACCTGGCGGACTGTGAAAACAATGTGTGTACTCATATAACTAATGAGGAGTTATTAATAAATTAAGTATAACTAAAGACATACTAAATATCGTTACTAATTAATTTGGGTCATGCATGTGATGCTCAAAAAAGAGAGAAACTACATTAGAATGAATTTGGGTCATGTGATATTTAATCACTATTGTCTTCTCATTAATTATTTTTTATTGGCAAATATTATTATATATTAAAAAAGAGGTGACAAAGTACAACAAATATCATAGATACTCAAAATAGATAACAATTTTTTTTTTGCTAAAAATGAAAGCAAAAGGTAGATACAAATCAATTAAAAAAGTATGAGCATGGGCTACAAAGCAAGCCGGAGCTACCAGTAAAAAATGGAGCAAACTAATCACAAAATGAGATTCCGGAGGCACCCCTCATTAAATTGATTACACTTCATTGATCAATAATGCTAAGAATGCAAATTCAGTTCTCCCTAAAGTTTCTTCAAACCTTGAAGTAAATTAACATATAGTATAATCACATTTTTATTTTGCCCACATTGCATGCTTTGCTAATTACATAACGACACATAATTGGAAGTATGTAGGATCACAATATCAAATTATGAGTAATTCACATTAAGGAACTACATTGTTTGTCCGTCTCAAAAGCCGTGTAATTACGTGCATGTCTGATATTATGATGAGTATGTCAGGATCACAGTAATTTATCATAATTTTGTAGAAACTACTTAATACTTTTAAAAAATCTGGTGATTCTGACCTATACTCGCTATCATACCAAACATAGGCTAAGTATCATCATTAAAGGTACCTTTTCCAGCAACATATGGTTCCTGAAGCAAACTCAAGAAATGAAATATAGCATGGAAGTCAACTAAGTAGGTTAGGCTTTATGTTGTGGTAAAGGTATTCTATTTCTAATTAGTGTGTCTCTTCAGGTCACTCTCAACTCAACTCAAGTAGTAGTTTATTTATCATTCTTCAGAATCCCGATACTTCGTAGTTTTCCTGAATCTAAGGGATTTCTTTCCTTTTAATTTTTTTTTGTATCTGTGCTCTCTGGGATTTGATCTTTCGTGCTACAAAATGAAATTTGTGAAATTAAGTTTAGTCTTCCGAAAACAAGTGTACAAACACAAATACAAAATTTAGTAAAAAAAAAACACAAATACAAAATTAGATTACATTAATTAGTTCATCCATTAAAAAATATTTTGGGCGTTTAAACTTTTGTTAGAGATTATAAGATATCTCAAATTGATACTCCTCTCAAACTTTTTAAAGAGTTTTTAAAGAGATTATATTTATCCATTCACTTCTTTTTATTGTTTAATAAAAGATATGCATATGCATTTTTATTTGTTTAATTTCGAACATAAATTAATTAGTTAGGTTAATAATTTAAATTGAAAAATGTTACAGTAAAAAACTAACCTGATTCGTAAAAAAAAAAAGAAAAAAAAAACTAACCTGATTTATTTATTAAATTACTAGAAATTTCAATAAGTTATTTAATAAGAAATCACATTAAGAATTAATTTTGATTGAATTTTTTATTTAGGGACATATTGGTAATTTAAAATATAATCAATACTTCTTTCTCTTCCATTTCTCTATTTTTTCTCTTATACCAATCAATACATCAAATCTACTCTATTTATTATCTTTTTCTCTCTTCTCATACTCTCTCTCACCTATTTCTCTCTTCTCACTTTCTTCTCGCAACCAAACACACCCTAAAAGAGTTTACTTTTGGCCTTTTGGGCAAAATCCCATATTTTGTGGGGTGTGTCATAAAGTGTATATAAACATTTTAATCTGTAGTGAAAAAATGTAGTGGCAGGAATTAACAGTGAGTGGATATGGGATTGCAACAGAGGTTATTGAAGCTGATGAGAAATCATAAAGGACAAAGACAGGTAGATACGACATCCCAGAATTGACTCAATTAACCCACTTGTCAGGTTCCTCCCCCCTCAAACTCTGCCTAAAAAGGGAAAGAGAAATAAATGGTGTAGATAGATGCAGAAAGAGAAAAAAGAGTAGTAAAACTAGGGAGGAAAAGAAAAGAAAACAAACTAAATCCCTGAATTTCATACCAAACTTTCACACCAAAAGAGTAGTAGCAATGAGTAAACCAAAGTAAGGGTGGGGTGAGTGAGTAGTGATGGGAAAAGAAAAGAGACTGGACCAAGCAGAGGGTAAGGTAAGGTATGGAAAGAAAGGTAGTGTAGGACCTACTAACAAAAGCTTTGTGACATCATCACAGTGCCTAAATGGAGAATTTAGGCCATTGGAAATCAGAAATAAGGAATCAATTTTCTACTGTTGGGATTCTGCCTGAAGATTTTTCACAATGGCTCATCATAATAGAGAGACATGGGAGGAGGTAAGGCATGTTTGCCAGTGTAGTGATGGTGTGCTGCTATTTGGAGTGAGTGGGTGGGTAGACTTGACTTTTGCTTCAAATATCACACAATCAAAATATGTATACTCTTGTTAATAAGCTCCCTCTAAAACGAATTGTTCGGGAGAATCCGAGTTCGATTTCTAGTGGGAACAACCCACGGCCGAATTCTGGACTACCACAGGGCCACATTCAGAGGGTTAATACCAAAAATAAATATGTATACTATACTCTATAGTACTAAGCAATGATCAAACAACACAAACCACATGGTACAATATGGTTCCAGCTCACAAGTAATACAATGTAATATAGATTTGCTGCTAAAGAAAAAATGTGTTTAGGTAATGATTACCATCAAAGGGGCATGGATGTTTTTGGTATATGCTTATGCGGACCCAATGTTTTGAATTTTTGTCTATATGCAAAATTTACCTATGAATGTGTTCATGTAATGACAAAGAGAGTGGTTATCTTCTGCTCATGTTTCATTTGTCATTATACTTAGGAGAGTTTAAACATGTGGATGAAAATCAAGTAGTAGTAATAAAATTGAGCATGTTAACATGACATGGTCCCCTACACTGTTGTGGCCAGACCTGTTTTCTATGGTCTGTACTCTGTACTAGCAGTTGTAGGTTATTGCAAACTGCAAGCAAACAGCACGCAATGAAAGAAAAGGGATGAAAGAACATTTACCATATAACTGACTGAGGTAAAATGTTTAAGCAAAGATAGAAAGAGAAAAATACTAGTAAGACCTTAAACCAATAAAGAGACAAATATATCCCCAAACAGAAAACAAGCAACACAGTATATCACTCAAGGCTGCAATCAATAATAATATTTTTAGTCATGTTATTAAAAGAAGGAAAATAATGCAACACCATGTCAAAAATTTCTCTCCTAGAGTAAATATATACACCAGACTCAATATTTTTAAAAAGTGACTTTTTTTCATAATATAAAATGAAACAAATTGTCTTTGTATCAATTATATTCATTTTCTTTCTTCCCATTTTTCCATTCAATTAAGCAGTTTCCATCACAAAATTAACACTAATTAATTTCTTGTTTATTTTCCCCTAGTCTATTAACCCCCCTAATATATATTACTCGGGTCTCAAATATAAGCTAAAATTGATGTATTTCATCCAAATTTTAGTCTAATTACATCGACTTTATTTGACTAAATTTTGCTTATATTTGAGTCCAATGTAAGTGGAAATCCGTTGTCTTCAGCAACCGTAGATTATTTTATTATATAATAATGATCAAGCACAATTTATATAAATCGGTAGCTATATAATATAGTCATTGATTTACTTTTTTTGACAAGCTAGTCATTGATATTTACTATGTTTTTTAAAAACCTATTATACTGTCATTTGAAACTTTAATAATGTAATAAATGGTTTTAAAATTTTATAAAAAAAATTGTGGAGTTAAAATACTTCAAAAGAACTTTCGATTTAACAATTGGATTATTAACAATAATCATTATTTATAATAAGTTATTATGTAGAATAGCTCATCTCGGAGTTAGATTACTATCTTATTTGTATAAAGTTTTCACCGTCGTTCAACGGTGATTAATCTCTGTCGGAGAACTTGCATGACACACAAGGTGGATTCTTCTATCCCATCCGAATTTTCTCCGTATGTAAGAGCCAAAGATCCAACTCGTGATCACCTGCTTAAAGAGTTCAAATCTTTTGCCGCTTGTAAAAATTCATTTTTGGTTCCAATTATATCTATAATACTCATAATAATACTTGAACAACAGTATTTTAACTATGTTATAAACTCAAATAGTGTATATAAATTTTATCCTTTTACTTGTTGGCTGACAAACGGAATGGGCAAAATGAGTGATTGATTTTGACCACTAAACCTCACCCCATAAAATATAATTCTGCACACACTGTGCAAGTTATTTTATTTTCTCATTTTAATCTTTCCCCTATATATATATATATATATATATATATATATATATATATATATATATATTTCTCGATGGGTCAATTCTATGGTGCAAAAGCGAGATGTCTTAAATTATGTATAAGTTGGTTTATGTCATTGGATCAATTAATGATGAAAAACACACTTGTACATGGTGCAAGACAATTTTGCTAATACGTATTGGACAAAGCCTTCTTTATGCATCTCTCTAACACTGTGATGATATGATATGGCTTCAAGGCAAAAAAATATTCAAATTATGAGTACAACTTACAACACTGAGACTGAGGTATATGATCAGGTTGACACTTTTACTGACTGAAGTTTTTGTTGTGGTACAAACAACTTCTTGTATAGACTACAAGTAGGTGTTAGGAAAACGAGGATGTGACTTATCAATGAGGTGCTTTTGATCAATGATTCATAGCACTGAATTCCTACCAAGTTAAATGTTCTTCCCCTTGACTCCCCCCACAAACAAAGAACAAAAAGAATAATCCAACAATGTTTGAGGACCCAGAGGAGAGATGAGAGCTTCAACTAATCACTGTGTTTAAACAGTGGTTACATCAAAGCTTTTAGCTTCAATCAAGTTAGTGCAGAATAATTATTCAAAAGAACGACAAGAGTGCAGATATACCTTTATGAGCAATCAAATACTGTGTCATGTGATTATTGGGGGCCCATAAAGATTTACACAACAGGCCCATTAAGCTATGCTTGAGAAGGAGTCCAATGCCTCTCAGTGGCACACTGCTCTTCAAGTGGGAGGGTCCTCAGATATGCGGTGTTTGGCATTAGCTTCCACATAATGGCCAATCAAAGGAAATGAAAGGATGTGACCTGCAGGAGTGGTACAGTTATCATTAATAAAGTGCAGATAACATAAGAGGAAAAAATTTGAGAAATACTATGTGTTTCTATTTATTTCACTCCACTAAACAATAATTTGAAAAATTGGGAGATTAATCTCACCATGAGCCTTCTTTAGGACATATGGTAGAATAAAGGGTACACAATTGGAAATTGAACTTCTTCCGAAAGATCCGAAAGAATAAGGCACCATATTGATATCAGTTTAATGAATCTTTTTGAATCATGAAATCTTTGTCCCCAAGTCTAACCATAAGCTGATAAGCATATGTAGTGCTGAAAAAATAAAATAAGAAAGGTTGATCACGAAGCAACACCCTTTCCTGTATCATATGAAATGCCAAATTGATTGCTGTCACTGCATAATAGCAATATATATGATATGTCAATCGTGTTGATTATGCTCTCAATAACATCGTAATAAGGCTCCAAAACAACAATAAAAGATTCTCGGCGAATTAGCAGTAAGGCAAGATTGAAAATATGATCCCCACCTACAATGTTTAGTACAGTGAAGCCTATAAGAAAAAGGTATTGAAGTAATTACTCTTATCTAAAATAGTAAAACTATTCCCTAATAATTTAGATCAGAACTGTAGGTGCAACTTCATAAGGAAAGGCCAATATAATAAGCTTAACACTCAAAAGCTGGAGTCAACAATATCATGCAGGGACTAAATTTTTCTTATCCTTCAAATTATGCAAGTCATTTCAGTTGTCTCAACCTCCACGATGTAAACTATTCAACCTGCATCTCATGGGCCAATTTGTCTTCCACATACATGTGCAGAAGATGTAGCATCTCTGGCATCTCGTGCTACCTCCCAGTCTCAGACTTATATGATAATTGAGCACACCTGTATTCAGAAAATCTTATAGAATCCAAAAGAATTCCACCTAGAAGAAATATAGCACAATCTACACTAAATTAGCATTAGCCAATGGTACCATACAACTCGATCCGGAAACAATCATATAGAAATCTCACCATATATCATACTTAAGCAGGTGCATTCAAGTATCTATAAGATAACAGGAAAAAATATACAATTGTGACATGTTGATGAATGGATATTTTAATCCTTACGGTGACTCTTTTACTATCCACATGACAAGAGATATCAGGAGAATGAATTAAGAGGCCCCCTAGCTCAACTTTCACAATATAAAGACCTAAATATACAGCAACCATTGATTACAAGATCAAAATCACAATATAAAGACCTAAATATACCGTTTAGTATAGCTGCTAAAGAAGCACGGCATCAACTTATGCTAATGCTAGTATGCTACCATTTTCTGAACAAATATACTATTAGCATCACAAATAAGCACAGACAACTTAAAACTTTGCAAGACAAAAAATTGCAAAAACAAAACTAGGTGATACCACAAGATATTTAGTACCCAAAATACACTAATTTGGAATATCCAATTATATCTGTCAGTGCGATGTACATTCAAACCCTTGAACTAACAGGGACAGACACTAATTTCTGCAAAACTGCAGCCTGATTCTAGATGATCGGTGGGTCAGCAGGAGAAGGAATTCAAGTAGATTTTTTTGATGCATCAGCATCTTCTTCAGTTTCGGAAGTTTCTTTCTTCTCCAGTGCTTGCTGAACACCCTCTTGGTATCCCTCTATAAAACTCTTCATAGCATCTCTGTATCCAGAAACTCTGATCATATACACACGCTGTAAAGCAGGTCTGAGAGTCTCCATACCCCCTCTAGCAGCTACAGCTGTAGTATATTACACATTTAAAGATACATATGGATGGTCAAAAATCACGGTCACAAACTTAATATTCAAAGAAATGATAGGAAAATGTAACCAGAAAAAAATGTTGAGAAAACCATAACCAAATATAAAGGAGAGGGACGTTATAAACCATGAGTCATCGTAGCAATAAAATCTAAATAGAGAGTTGTGCTTAATTAGCAATAACAGAGAGATTTACTCTGTGCTCGAGGGGTGGCACATAGTTTTAAATTAATATTACGGTTTCCATTGTCGTTGCAGTTAATATTGTGTTCCTCGATGTTGAGCAAAATTATGGACAGATGTAGCGAATGCAGAGTCACAATGTGCTGTGAAGACTTCAAAAAACCTATACATTGCTACCACGGATTAAAACCAAGGCATACATGTAACTGAAAAAAATCATTGACTAATTGTTCATGTTCATCAGAGTATTTTTGGCCCTCGGGGGAAAAGGTGATTTTTTACTTGATGTTCAGTAGCATCCTAGTTGCTTTCTATTGATGTAATTTTCATAATCCACTGGCTATATTAGATTTCATATGACACTTTTTTGGTTTGATTAAATCTAACAGACAAGAATCAATGAGTAAAAATAGATGAAGAGCATAGGTAATCATAACAACTTTACAACAAGTTTAGTGACAGGCATCATTGTAATATAATAAACTTAATTTAAAGAAGCTATTGATTCCAAACGGCAACGCATAATTAAACCAGAGAAAGAGATGGTACCGAGATCCTCTAGCATTGAGGACTCTTTATCTTTAGTTGGTTTCTTTAGAGCATTAGTAGGTTCATCGGTCATTTCATCCGTCTTATAATCATTTGGCCGAAGATCGGGACCAATGTCACGAACCCAACTAGCAGCATAAAGGCTGGTAGCTCTTTTCAAAACCTGAAGACTGCATGTGAGGTAACAGACCAACTCGACAAGATAAAATTAGGAAGCATTTACTATTAATGGAAAAGGGCATACCCCGATACGCTGCTCCCAGGTCAATTTACGGCGCTTTTTAAGATTAGGAGGATCGGGCAAAGAGGAAGGAAAAGCAATTTCTTTGAGATCATAGCGTACGTAGTCGTAAAGTTTCCTACACACAACCCTCACTTTCATTTCGCACCTCCAAAACTAGCAACCAGCAGAAGCAAAGCAGTGAAATGGTTAGAGGGGAAAATGAGACGATGGCCCAACTGAATCATTGGTTAAAAACAATTCATGATACTAAAACTAAATGAATAAAATAAGAAAACATTTAACATGTTTAAATCATTACAACTAGTCTTCAATTTTTTCAAAATTAATTTAAATTTCAATGGATTGCATCACCTGATCTCTTTTTACAAACCCTAAAAAGTTCATAGCATATATATTTCAAACTTCATTGAATCATAAAAATAAAATAAAAAAATCTAAATTATACCTTAAAATCCCAAAAAATTTCACCAAACAAATTAATATAATTTCACAAGTTCATTCTTCCAATTCAAAACTCATAAATGTGAAAAGAATGGCTTCCTTGCTGAATATATCAAAAACTGACCTATATTACCTACAATAATATGCATATAATTATAGTGTTCTTCATATTAATATAGAAAATTGAACAATAAATCATGAAATTCACACAGTAATGCACAAAGGTAAAGATTAACATTTTGAATTGGAAGCAAAACTCACTTTAAGTGCGTAGCAGATGGCAATGGAAGCTCGATGGCACTGCAGTAGAGGACGCTCCGATGAGTGATATGCGTAACTGTAACAGAGTGGATGATGGTAGAAATATGGTTCAATCAAAGCATAATAAATAGTACATGAAATAGGGGAGAGGTTACAATGAGAACAAATTCAGCAATACTATACCAGAGAGGCGGGTAACGAAGCAGAGGTGGCGGAGATATGGTGGCCACTGGGCTTCAACTGTTGGACAAATGCTTTTCGTTGAGGTTGTTTTCTCGATATTTTTTTTGTACATTATTTTTTAGGCTAAATTGCAGTTTTGGTCATGTATTTTGTAATTGTGCGATTTTGGTTCTTAGTTTTAAATGAACAATTTTAGTCCCCATGTTTGCTGCCTTTTGCATTTTTTATTAATAAAAGGTACTATAGTTTGTTAAAAAAAAAACAGTAATATCCAATCGAATAATATAATTTTTATTGTCTATCCAAAAATTTCTTGATTTGGAATCAAGGATTCACACTGTCCGAAAGGATCTTCTTCTCGCTTTGGCAAAACTTCGATTGTATTTTGCAAGGTTATCAAAACCGGACCGGACCGGCCGGTCGGACCGGTCGGACCGTGAACCGGTCATGAAAATGGTTCAATTTTGAGCAAAAAACGGATAGGAAACCGACCGACAAAAAAACGCGTGAACCGGGGTCGAACCGGGTTGAACCGGCGAACCGGCCGGGCGGTTCAAGCGGTTTTGCAGATTTTTTATTTTTTTTTTTAAAAAAAATAAGGCAAAACGACGTTATTTTAATTATTTTTTTTAAAAAAAATCTGAAACAAAACAACGACGTCGTAAGAATAGGAAAGGTTTTTGTTTTTCATCTATTTTTCATTTGGTTTGAATTATAAATTTTATTTTATTTTAACTTGTGATATTTTATCTTTTTAATGTGTGAAATTATGAAATATTGAGCAATTACTTATATATATTTATTTATATATTAAATAAAATATATATTTAATTAAAAACGGTTCGACCTCGATTGAACCCGGTCCGATCAATTGAACCTTGAACCGGTGAGCTCGCCGGTTCGATGACCGGTCCGGTTCTGACAACCTTGGTATTTTGATATTTTTTTTAAATATATTGTAAAATTTTGATATAAGTGAGACAACTTCGGGATGATATCAATGTCCTTATTATCCGCTTCACCCGGTCTTTTGAAATTGAAAAAACTCAACTATTCAAATCTTTTCCGTTAAAATCGAGACGAATTCGATCAGATACAAATATGAGTTTTGTTGTCATGTGTACTGCCACTTCGTTTTTGTTCTGGACTAGGTCAAGGGCTGGCCCAATCACTTATGCCCGACATTTAGGGCACAGCCCAATAAGGGGAGACTTCCCCGACACGTCAGCCAATGACGTGCCCTGCTCGACATCATGGGTAAGCAGCACGTTAAACACGTGCTCCTTTATCCATGCATGTTGATCCATTCCACCTTAGCTTAACAGCTAAGCAGCACGTTTAGCACGTGCTCCTTTATCCGAGCACACCTGTCATCGAGCCTATCCCTTACCCGCGAATAGCGGAACGGCTCCAACCAAGATAGAGGCAAATAACGGCCTTCCTCTACGATACAGGACTATCTTGGCAGTTGAGTCTATTGGGCCGGTTATCCCGGCCCAATAGACCAACCTTTGGCCCAGCGCTGGGGGCACTATATAAGCTCTCCTAGACAGGAGAGCCAGGTACAAACCCCCCCTTCGGTGTGGAAGCTTGCTCAACGGACCGGCCTCAACCTTTCTGATCAACAGGTTAGATCAGTTTTATTTTTTCAAAAAAAAAAATTATGTAAATTGGGTCAATTGAACATAATTACTTATTTATCCACAACTACGGTGGCAAAATGGGTCGGCTCAACGGACCGACTCCTTTAAAGTTAAACCACCATTTTTTGCAGGCCAAATCTAGGTTTTTGGGTCGGTGCTTTAAGTTGGTCTGCCCCACCTAATGTGGGGTGGGACGGGGCATGACGCATTTTTCAAAGACCATAGAGGGGAAGGACTGAAGGAGCAGATTCTCTTCATTGCAGGTAGAGCGTAGAGGTGAGTTCAAATGTACTCATTTGCTGCTGAAGGAAGGGATTATTCTTCGCAAAAAGGCTCTTCTACACATGCTCGTTCAATAAAGTTCCTGAATGTTGATTCGATTTAAGCTTACTTTCCATTGATGATTCATTTCTTTTCCAAATTAGATTGTAGGATTAAATTAGATGATGAAAACTGGATTTTAATTTGTAGGATGACAAGACAAATGACAAGTATTTTATTCAGACATAAGTTGGTGTTTAATAGGCTATGATGTTTATATAATGTGTGTATGTGTATAAGTACTTATTGTAATTCATTTTGCTTGAACATTCCTACTCACAGGGAATGTTGAATCAAATTTTATGTTTATGGTAAATGATTCTTAAAACCTTAACTTTTGCTACTTCACTGCATGCATTCATAGCATACACAATTGTCTTGTTTTGTATTCTTGCTCATTTCACAAACAGTTTTTCTAATTTTGAGACGACGTAAATATCAAATTGTGTCAACGGTGTTCATTTAGGAATAAATGAACAATGTTCCGTGGAATGCAGGCATACGCAAACACATGGAATCATGGATACTGAAAATAACCCTGTACAAAGTGCACAGCTCGAAACCAAGCAATATAATAACAACACTATATGCATATATGATTGATTATCTAACAAATGGAATATTGAAGCTGGAAATTTCCAGTTTTTGAGCATCACATATTTGTCAGAATAAAGGAAAGATGAGCACACTTCCAAGTATTGCAGTTAATTGGTGCCCATCTGGATCAATGCCAGACACGTGGAATGAATTTCTATATGCCAAAATTTGTTTCAAGAAAATTGGGATTGATAAAGAATGCTAAACCTAAGTTGTATAAGACCTAACAAAGAATTGACAATTTTGCTAGCGATGCCGAACAAAAATCTGCATGCGCTTTCCTTCTGCTCAATTAACTTCATTTGGTTCCTCATTTGAGCCCAAATCACAGGTTGTCATTTGCTTCATTTTCTCAAGCTGCCTCAAGATATCCAACCTTTCTGGTGAATAAGTCGATGGAATCTGCCAGAAAAAAGATACATTATACTCCTACAACTTTATGATTGGAGAATTAATTTCCAGATAGGAGATCTAACATAAAAGCAGACAAATCAAAATGTACATACCATAGCTGGTACATATTTCTTAATAGCAGCTAACATGGCTGCATGCCCAACAGCAGTAACCTGTAGGAAATTAATATTGCCCTGCTTAGAACATCATACAAGACCAAAAGCCTAGGAAAAGAACTACTTGTAATGGATACAGAGAATCTACCAGATTTAAGTATATGAAAGAACTACTTATTCTTCTATTTCCTCTTTATTTTATAACTCTAAATCGCTCCCGAAGACCAGAACCGTACATCACAGGTAAGAATGAAAATAAAAAATTATGTTGATGAGTTGTGGCAAAATTATAGAGGAAAGTTGATCGTGCCAAATTTGAAAGTGTCAAACCCACTAGGAAAATGATGGAGGAGCAGGAATCCCTCTGAAACGTATGATAATAGATGCTATACTAACTCACAAATGTTATGAAATAGGATAGAGTTTTTAGGTCATGCCTAATCTTCAGATTCAATTTGAAAGATGGTTAATAAGATACATCAGCTTCACAAAATGGCAGAGAAAATTATTTCATTGTTCACCTTTGAAGTAAAAGCTTCTGTCATTGTCATGCAACTGACAAATGGACAGTAGTAATAAAAGTTATGTGAATTATGCATACATGTTGTGTGCACATAACAGTGATATAAAAGAAACATACATGTTTCATATTAACCAAGTTTGCAAGAGAAAATAAACGGAAAAGTTAATTATTTATGAGTGTACTTGATACACCTCGCAAGACGGGAGAAACAAAATAACACAATGCAAATCATTAAATTATAGCATAACTTCTTGTGATGTCTATTGTTCAATGATTGGTGCAGAGTACAAGCACTTTAGAGAGGAGGGGAGAATAAACGGGTGAAAGATGAGGGCTGAAGGAAAGAAGGGGTTCAAGGAAGGAGGGCATTGAGGATAGAAAGAACAAGTTGGGCAATTTTCACTTCTGAATGTCGGATATGAGACAAAAAGTAGTTTTGTGGGTAACAAATTTCAAAACAAAATTTACATTGTACTGCTCAAATTTTCATTGTTGTAAGCAAATATCACTTTCTAACTTATGTGTCAAAGAAAAAAATTTAGCAACCAGAATTTGCACGCATGGCAAAGACCAAAACCATATTTAGCCCAACTTAAAGCGTTAAAATATGCACAACTCACCGGAAGAAGCATTAAAAATCCAATTGGAATAACTGAAACCATGTCAGTCAAGGTTCTCTTGAGTGTTTTCTTCTCTTTATCAGTTAATTCATCCCGCATCAAGATTCTTCTAAGTAAACCCATGGCAGCAGCAGCGTCAACAGCTAGAAGTTGAGTTCCTTGCCAAACATCCTATTTATTGAGAGTAGTGGACATCAGAACTCAGATGTTAGAAACAAGAAACAATTATAGGGTACGGAGATCATTGCCAATATTATCATTGACCTTTTGGAAATACATATTATGACAGCAAATTCATTCAGAGAAATTGGGGAAGGTAAAAATTGAACTAATTCATTTGATCGATGATGCGGATGAAATCATATATGCTAGGCCAACATAATGTTTTCAAGAAAGAAAAGTCTTTAAGACTAAGTCATACTGTTCCTGTTTCCTTTAGCTTGCTTAAAGACTTTTTAATGATATTTCCTTCCTTCTGAACCTGGACCATCTGATCTCCAGCACCATCATCCATAAGCACCGATTCCTGTAAAGGTAATATTCGATGCTCAATGCCTCAATCTAAAAGAAAATCCCAGGGTTACAAATACATTATAACAAGATAATCAATTAAAAACACGCAGAGGAATGCCGTCTAAGTTAAATTTGGAAATCGCGCATGTCCAAGCAGAAACAAAATAAGTTGATGTGTTTCTATCACCCGCAGATACAAAGTTAGATTATGAGAAACTGACTAGTAGATAGTTTTCGGAAAATTATCTCCAGTCTCTTATGAATTGTTTTTCAACTTCAATCATAAAGGAAATATGTATGCTACAGGCTTACAATTCAGTAAGCAAATTATGCAAAATGTAGTTTCCAGCAATACTTTATATATACCATATCTATGTCAAGTGCAATACATAAACAAGTAACTGTCATGGAATATTTCCAGCACTTCTTTGAACCCGTCTCTCAAGTTCTATTAGCTCATTTCTCGGGTGTTCAAAGCAGTGGGTTTCACTGGCTTCTGTGTCCCCAATACCGTCATTTGATGTAGACGGTTCAATATCATTTCCCATTTTCCCTTCAAAGAAGATACCAAATCCCACATTACTCAACGTTTAATATAATACCCATTAACAAATTGGAAAGGATAATTATCTGCAAACCAGTAAAGCCCAAGAAGGCCACCATATTGAAAGATTATAAAGTAATACAACTTTATTATAACTAAGAGCAAACTAAATGGTATTATAAGCTCCTCTAACTATTTGACATTATTACCTTCTAACCAACTAACTACCTTACTAATCCTAACTACTTTAACTCCCTTTTATTCTTTATCTTAACAAAATGACTAGATAGTGGAAAATGCATTTATTTTAAACAACTTTGTAGTTATCACTTAAACTTACAGATGCAAATTGCTTTACTCCAGCATACAGGTTAGATCCAATCAGTTTTTAAAGCCAATTCAGGGGAAATAAGCAAAAGACATTGAAATGTAAAATAGATGGATGTGATAGTCAAGTGTTCACAACAACATTTAACCATAAGGATCTTTTCCAGGGAACTAACTGACAAAGAAGGCGGAAGAGATGAAGGCATACTTCTTGCAGAGAATCTTCTTTTGTGCTGAAAGATGCCTCCAGGAACTCAGCTTCTTTCTTGAGCTTCCATATTTTTTCTAGAACAGAATAGGGTGCTTTCAAATGCTCTTTTCCAGAACTAGCACTTGATGCATACAACTCTTGAAGCAAATTCTCCAGTCTTAGCAAAACTTCTTCCACACTTTTCAAAGCCTGAAAAATAAAGCCAAAGATAAGCTATAGCATTAGGACATAACTGAAGAAATATCCAAACAAAAGGTTCAAGGTTCAAGGTTCATCCAATGGAGTATCAAGTAAGAATATTAAAAGAATGTTGACACTTAATTTATTCAAAAACCGAAACAAAAAGGGCAAGAAATCAAACATATACATTTGGCTGGAATTCAAATTTTGAAAATGAGAACTAAACCTCATCAAAAGAATCTGACACTTTTGCACTTGAATGAACTACAGATCTCTCAACTGTTTTGTTGGCACTAATCTCCAATGTCTTATCTCTGTATCACATTTCACAAACCTAAGTACTCCAGACAATTAAGAAAAACGTTTTTTGGAATAAACAAATATTTGTATTAAAATCAGGTATGTGTCAAAATTGTAGTAAATACTATAAAGACAAAACAATAATTTTTTCCACAAAGTTGTTGAAACAATGAGACCAATAGTTTGGAAACATCTAAACTAGCAAGTTTACATGGGTAGTGCGGGCTGCATGCAAAACTAGCTCTCTGGGAGAAAGAGGGCGCTTTTTGCACCATAGTACAACCCATATTCAAAGGCATAATGAATCTATCTCACCAATTGTTAATAACAGATTACTTATATAGCAGCCACATAATGATTGTGTTGGAGATAAAATGCAACACCGCTTGGAATAACCTCTAAGTTTACTGTTAAGATGCGAGACTCAAGGCATGCATAAAAATATGATAACAATGTTGACGCATGCTAAATAAGATTAAGTTCATTGCACTAAAAACATGCTAAATATGGAAATTTAAAAATTGGAATTGGAACCAATCAGCAGGGTCTTTATTCTAGATTCATTTGAAGAGTGACTACATGAAACTTTTTTTATTAATTTTATGGGAGCAATTTATCCCTCACAGTCCATGTGTATCATAAAATCATGTAATATAATAAATTTCACAAGCAATGAAATGTCTATTGCAAAATCCAAAATACAGTTGAGCAAATCCCTACATCTATTGCATTTGAAACCAGTTGCACAAACCACCATTCACAGCGGACAATCTACCCAAACTTAATTTGACCTCCTTCGAGTTTCATTTTGTATGAATGTGACAAATGTATATCATATGCTACTAATTATGAATTAGTTAATACAATAATCTCTGTCGACTGTTTTAACATCGGTTTCAGTTTTTATATCTGACAATTCATCCTCTTTATATTTACTTAAAAACATGCAACAATAAGAGTGCAAAAAATAGCATATATGCAATGTTTTCCCCAATAGCTTACTTCAATATCCTAACTTCCATGCACTCCAACAACTTCCTGTGCCTAATAACATAAAAGAAGGTAATACTTGTAAGAATTTAAATGAGAAATTGGTATCTATCAACCAATAGTTGAGCATTGATGTAGTTACCCTATTGACAAATATCTAGCCGCTTTCACATTAGAAGGGCTCTCTAGCCATGTACTGTATTTTATAAAGCTCTGCATCCAATCAAAGCAAATATCTAGTGCTTGGGGAATTGCTTCAGCATTTGGAGGACCTTCTTGTTTACTTTTATGCATATGTAGTTGTTTTGTAGTGCTGGTGATTCCAGGATAAAAAGGAAGCCAATCCAACTCTTCACAGACCACCTATAAAGTCAAAGGAGTTTTATTAGTCCTCATGACTGAATAACGGTGCACATCTGAACATCTATCAGATTGAATGACCATACATACTAACCTCCATGTACAATTGATATGAACTTATGGATGAGAGCTCAGGGTAATATAGAACACTGCCAACAATAAGATACCTGTAACAAGAGGCTATATAGATCAACAAATACACAAAAGAAATTATAGATTCAGTAGAATGGAATATCACATATAACAGTTGTACCTTATGAAATCTTCAACTGGATCATCTAGAGTGTTGAAACCGTTTGATAACATATAGGACCGCGTACTTCTACCTAAAGCAATAAAGAACCCAAATATTGCTAAATCTTTCTCCAAGACCTGCATTATGCAAACCATAAATAGAAGTTTTATTTATTACAAATTATATACATGAACAGAAAAGGATTACTATCTCTACCATACTCAATGTAACTAATTTTTCAATTCCTTTTATTTTATTTACATTAAGAACATTTTCTTGTACATTTTTAATATAAGGTAATCTTTGGCCTTTTGTTTTTTGGATTAAAATCTAAGCTTGATATTTAATTATATTTTTCCAGAGTGAGAAACTATTTCTAGATGTCAAAAAATGCTTTCCAGTTTCAGATCCCGCCAAAGCGAAACAAATTGCAGATGTCAATACAATTATAGAAGTCAAGAACAGAATATCAAAAGCACATCAGTCAAATAGAAAAATAATGCATTTCAATCACAATTTAGGTCTAACATGGTAGTTTCAAGACATGAGTGTGGTCATCTCAACTGTATATGATTTATCTAGATTCTAGATTCCAACTAATATTCTCTCTTTAGAAGATCAAAGACAAGTTGCCTTTAAAATTTCACAGAACTAACCTCTATACTTTCAGATGTTGTCAATCTTGACCAGATTCTCTCCTTATCAATAGCTTTTTGTAGCTGCCTTTGAGCAATATATACCCAGAAAATAACCTCTTGTGAACCTTGCTCAACTGTACCTCTGCATGCTGCAGCTCGAGGACCAAAATGAACAAGAAATTCTCTACATAGACCAGCATCCCGGGCAAAACTATAGGCTTGGCTTATAGGAATTAAACCAACCAGCATATCCATCAAACTACCAGTTATCTCCGTGCTCATGGAAAAGAATTGTGAACAAGAAAGTTTTGTCGGACCAACTTTAGTGATTGCAGCAATGCATGATAGTGCAAGCATAAGAAGTGATACTTCACTTGTACAGCTTAAACCCCCACAGATATTTTTTTCAGACCTGCAAATCCAGTAAAGTTCATTTCAGTGTTTTTTATGCAAAAAATTAAATTGCATGCATATTTATCTTCAAAAACAAATACAATAGATGAAAGATGAAGGAACACAAACTAATGAAAGCAAATATTTCAATATAAACCAACTTTACGATGGAATGTACAAAGCAATTGCAGCAGTAAAGCATGAATACCCTTCAAACTTATTAATAAAGGAAGCCACTACAGCTGGAACTTTCTTGGACCAAAACCAGTCATATGCTTTGGGCTGTTTGGCTGGTAATTTTTCTCTAATTGAACTCTCCAGCTGAGCCGAAAGCCGAAGTAAACTGGATAAATACATCATTTAACAAGTTTAAGTCAAAATAGGAAGTAGAATAAAATATCAAAACAAAGGAACAAAGGAGTAGAAAACATGACAAAAATATATCAAAGATCAACAGGCAGTCAAAACTAGTTTTCAAGTATGCAATCATTTTTTTTTTGTATGGATAGCAAACCGAAGTGCAGGATCTCAGAATTCATCCATTTGAAATATAATTTTGAAGTGCAGGATCTCAGAATTCATCCATTTGAAATATAATTTTTGAGGTGAAGGATCTCAGAATCATTCATTTGACACATAATTTTCTTATGAGGCCATACACTCAAACAAAAGAGCTTATACTTCAAACTTCAGAGTTTCCCATTAAGATGCATGCAAACTGTATAACAGACACTTCGTATAAAATATAAAACCGCTAACTTAAGAAGTATTAGAGTACTTCTAATATTACTATGCATTCTCTTTACTACAATGTGTCTGTACTACTAGTAGTCTACAACTTGCTTAGCTGTCAGGATAGTTATACAACTATAATGACAGTTTGTTTGTCAGCTGAATCAGCACATTCTATTATGTTGTTGTAACAGAATATGTGTAGAAATATCTAGAACTCTCTAAATATCAGTGTATAGTAATGAATCATTCAATTGCCTGTTTAGCCAATTTCAGATCCAGATAGAGTTCTTACTTTCTCTCTTCCTGTCAAATATTTTCTTTCACTTTTTCTCTATCAATCTAATTATAAATTATAATACTTCCTCCATTTCAAATTAATTTTGGTTTTAGATAAATAAAAAAAATTCTGAATAACTGTCACTTTATTGTTTCAATGTAGCATTTTTATTTTTCCCAATTTTACATCCATATAAATAGTACTATGTGCATCACTTTCAAGCCACTAATACCAACCCTCTTATGACCAAGTGGTATGAAGTTCAATTTCAATCTTTTTTTATACAGAAGTTTAATTTCAATCCTTACTTCACGCATTATCATTATTGTAATCAAAAGTTGAAGTTGAACACAAGATAGTTGGGCCTATGTGTTGTCCATGATTCAAACCCAGAAGGTTCTATCTTGAGGGAACATGTTAAAGATGTAACATAAAAAAACCAGTTGTCATCCAAAAAATGTTCTTCGCATAATAAGGTATAATTCAATAAAAGGCAGAAGTATTTTGCAAAGCTAATGACAAGTTTAAGCATGGCATTTCTACATCCTTCTGATAAAAAAAATTACATGTTTTTTGCCAAGAGTAATCAGAAAGAAACTGCTAAAAAAACACAACTAAAACACAAAGCAACATGCTACCTCTTTTGAACATACACATTGACATTTTTGTCTCTCTCATCACTCTGGGATGAAAATTCACTTGCAGCTTGCAATAAGGAGTACACAGAAGCCTGAGAGAATTAATGCAACCTTATTTCTCAGTTTTGCAAAAAATTAAATTATTGGAAAATATGGAAATAATGAGTCCAATTGAAATATGACGAATGGGAAAGCTGGTAAATGACAGTGGCAGTTCTAATGACAATGGCGAGCTTGCAACAAATGAAAACATCTATATTTCAAGTATATAAATGATCCTAGATCTCAATAAGTAAAAAAAGAACTTGAGTGTCAATAATAAAGAGTCTCTTGGGAGCCTTAGCAAAATTATCTAGGTGATTGAATGATTATTAAACGTCTTAGTCACAATCTGATAACAAAAGCAATGAAGTCAACTTAAGCATTGCTTCAAGATATAGAAACATAACACACCTTACACAATCCAATGATTTTAAAGTGATGCTGACTTTCAAGAGTCACACTCATCATTTTTCCATATCTAAAAAATATGAGTCTAACTATGAGCCTTAGCTATCCTTGAATGTTGCGATATGTTAACACATATTTCTCAAAACACCAATTAAGACCAGCATAAATCATAATAACACCTACAGCAACACTGCTTCCTTTTAATATTCATCTAACATGCATATATATCAAATTCCACATGAGTAAGATAACAAATTGACACGCATTTGCGGAAAATATCAAGATTTCCTATTCACATACAAGATTTCCTATATCCCAAATAAAAATTACCAATAATCCTAAATTTACCTGGTATGACAGTGTCTTTTCCCATGCATTTCGCTCTACTTCAAACCAAACTGTTGGAAACCAAACTCTTGAAAGCGAGTTGTGCTCTTTAATTTCCAACTCAAAAACCCTAGCAGCATCATATAAAGATTGCAAAAGCCCATCACAGAAATCAACATCATCTACCAATGTTGCATTCTCTGTAGCATCAGTTTCATTACCTTGAGATTGAGATTCGTCATTAACACTCACACCATCATCAGAAGATGCAAATAACAGATTCTTTACATTTCTTTTAGGTTTATTAAATGTCAAAACATTATCATCACTATTCCAATTCGAAAACAAAGCATGATGCAATAAACGTCTCTTTTTTGAACTTCTTCCCTTATTTAGCATCTGGCAATGCAAGTTCGAAAGCTTTGTATCTGCATTGCGTTGATCTTTCGAAAACCAAGAATTCGATGAACTGTTAAAAAAATGCAATCAGAAACTGAATAAACGTAAACAAATAACTATATACAAGAAATAATTAAGCTGAATAGAAAGAAAGTTCGTAGTTCTTCGAATAACACGATTTCTTAGGGATTAAACAGTTGCATTGATTTGTGTACTGTTATCAAGTTACGATACGATTATTGATCGGAATAGAATGAATTGAGGATGCGGAGAGAGTTGAAGAAGATGAAGTTGATTACCTTAACGATGGAAAATTGAGGTGGCGTAGTGTAACCGCCATTGATGGAAAATTGAGGTGGCGTAGTGTAACCGCCATTGATGGAAAATTGGAGGGAAATATTGAGGACGCGGAGAACAGAGAAGAGGGAAAGAAGATTGGAAGAAAGAAAAAGGAAAGAAAATGAAAAGAATGATTTGTGACGTGGCAAGAGTGGATTTTAGTATCTGTTATAAAGAAATGTATGTATACACAGGATTTTGATCAGTGCGAGCCACTTGGTTTAGTTTTCATTATGCAAGTTAGTTAGCTTAGTGAACTCTCATTATTTTAATTTTTGTGATTATAATGTGTGACCTTTTAATTATTTATTTATGGTTAATAGTTTGATTAATTTAATGATTATTTTAGTAAAATATATGATTATTTTGTTTATAAGAGGAGGAAATAAATTACAAAATTAAACGAGAAAAACTAACTTCTAGATAAAGTTTCAATGTAGGGAGACAAATCAAACAAATTGCATTTAAAATTTAAAGAAGAGTGTTCCAAATTTACTAATAGGTCAACACACTGATTAGTCTCGTGACACACATGAGAGGTTGAAGCTCTCCATCCAGGGCGGTAGAGAAAAGAGGTCATCTCTTAGAGTAGATGTTAGATAAAGGCAGTTGAAGTTGAGAGTGAATTAATCATATTAGCCACCACAAGAGGATCTGTTTAAAAAATGATGTTTCTGATATTTGAATGACTCGCCATGTCTATTCTAATGTGAAGGGTCCATAGTTCCGCCCACACGATTGAGCATGAACCAAGTCTATCGTAGAATCTACGAATGAACTTACCATGTGAGTCTCTAATTAAACCTGCACAAGTAAAAATTCCTAATGATATAATGAAATTTGCTTGATTGGTTGACAAAGAAGTTGATTGTCAATCAGAGACTTTATATTAAACACCGTGTTGTTTCTATCTTTCCATAGCGCTCATAAATAGTCACTCCAAAGAATGATTGGCAATTGTTATGAGTCGTACCAATGTTGAGAGTTATGATGTTCCAATCAAGCCATTCAATATTATAGAATTTGCTCTAACATCATGAAAAATTCGTAACCATATGAATTAGATGTTCACTATTTTCATTATTTTTTAGGCAACTTATGTAAAGACTTTTTATTTTGTGCCTAACTTATGGAAAGACTTATATTATTGCTGGATCTTTTAGTTTTTTAAAAATACATAAAAGCATCTTAAAGGTAATATAAAATATTTTGAATTAATATAAGATTAAATAAACATGTATTTTAATGGTCTAATTTCTCATGATGTTTGTAGCAAATTCTATAGTATTAGGTGACTGACTCGTGCTTGGCACGGATAAAAGTATTCACATGTATTCTATATAATTTTTTATTTTGACGTAAAACTCTACATTTGCGTGTTTATATATCATGAAATAAATAAAATTTCTCGATTTGTTGATATAGTTATATTATTCAAAACGTGATAGATTCAACATTGAGATATGATATAATATGATTTTGCAGCAGCAAAGAAAATACAAAATTTTCGTATAGTTTTTAATCTAAGCTACTAAATATTGGTAGGACGGTTCATATTAATTAAGTTAATTAAAAGTTACTTAAAATGATCTTAACCACACATTTTTTTATCGTATAAGTAGTCTGAAATAAAAAATGTGTACAAACTTAATCTGCATCCTTCCCTTTGTCAAAAAAAACTCTGCAACGGTCAAAAAAAAAAACTGCACCCTTCCCGTCAAAAAAATAAATAATCTGCATCCTTATTTGGAGTACTACGTTGGGAACCAATTCCCTTACCCTATCATGATCTAGGAGAATCTATCTATAATAAAATTTAATAAATTATAAATCACCAATAGAATTATTAATATAATTTTGTAGTGGAGCCTTCTTCATTCATTTTTGTAAACTTCTACTACCGTTTACCACCCTACCATGATTTAGGAGAATCTATCTATAAAATTTAATAAATTATAAATCACCAATACAATTATTAATATGATTTTATAATGGACCCTTCTTCATTCATTTTTGTATACTTTTATCATTGACCCTTACGCAGGCATGTGAAGCAAAGGACAAATTGACAAAGACATTTATAAATTCCTCCAAGAGATGTATGAATATCCTGCAGGTTGTGATGGCCCATATGGATCATTATATTTGAGTCATTCGAGAAACTAGTTGAGACGGCAACGCTTATCAAGTTATCTCATTTCCAGGCAAGAGGTAATGGTCTCTATTTTTAACACATGAATAATTTATACTTCATCGTCCGAAAATAAATGTGTTTAAATGTTCTGTTCACACGATACGCTAGGTACGATGCACGTTGACTTGCACATTGGGATTTTGAGCTGCTCCATAATTGAGCCGTGCTCGATGGAAGAGGTGGATCTCCTCAGCTATTAGGGCTTAGGCCCAATCCATAACGATTTTCAGTTGTGTTTTATAATTTATAAGCATAAACATAGTATTTTCATTGAATAGATTCTTCGAAAAAACCTGAATTCAATTTCTAATAAAAATAGTCTTGGCAGATTTTACTTTTGTCGTAGTCGAACTCTAAATTATCGAAGTCATTTTCACTGAAAATTAGAAATTGATAAAAAAATTGTCCTTTTAATAATTGAGATAGCAAACAGCCATGGGCCATACAAAAATATATAGTACTAAAAAAGTGTTATGAATATGAATATTACATCATGGCTTTATATAAATAAAAAAATATAAAATAATACTCCATGTTTCAAACGAGAGCCGTGCGAGCTCTGCTACCACTACTAGTGAAGCTTGGTTAACATTCAAGTCAACGATAGTACAAGGGTAGTCTCGTAATTAACACACTATTTGACTCCTCCATCGCTTTTGTGCTTTTGTACCCACCGCTTGTAGTTTTCTGTATATATACACATCAACCCAAGTAATCAAAACTTGTTTCATTATTTCATTACTATATCCTTAGCTCCAAAGAAAAAATACACATTAATACAATACACTATGGTAATTTTAATTTCCACTATCGGCAAAACCATAACAACCGATGAAGAAGGTGGCGCCGCTACCATCTCCGCCATACATCCAGATATCATTCAAACTCATATCCTCACGTGCCTCGACGGTCCTTCACTCGCTTCCGCATCAAGCACGTGCTCTCAGCTTAATAACCTCTCATCAAACGAGCATTTATGGAACAAAATTTGCCACTCCACGTGGCCTTCCACAAACACGACACGCGTCCGTCATGTAATTTCCACTTTCCCTAACACATCTCGCTCTTTCTTCTCCGATTCTTTCTCAACCGTAACCGCTAACACCTTACACCACCGCCACCACCACCACCGTACAAATCTCGAAACTACACCGGAAATTTTATCCGCTGTTGATTTATTTCACCGGAAACGGCTTATTTTATCGAAAGTGGTGGAGACAGAGACTGTTTCTGGCTGGTTTAGATGTTCTCCGTTTCGGATTGATATTCTTGATCCGAAGGATTCGGTTGAGACGAGTATGGAGTATCCGAGAAACGATGAAGAGTGTAAGAATCTGGAAGAGGAATTGAGATTGAGTTGGATCGTGATTGATCCGAGAGGGAAGCGTGCGGTGAATGTTTCGAGTGGGAAACCGGTGTCGGTTCACCGTCACTGGCTTACCGGAGATGTGCATGTGAAATTCGCGACGGTGTTACACGGCGGAGAGAAAGGATCGGCGACGGAAGTGACGGTTTGTAGTTTATTGGTAACTTTGGGAGGGGAAATGCAAGTGAGGGAAGTTTGTTTTCAGGTTGAGGATATGGATGGGATTAATTTAAATGGGAGGGATAGTTTGGGGATTTTACAAAAGGCTTTGGAGGGTGGAAGAAAAAGATTAAGGAGCGAAAAGGAAGGAAAGGAAAGATTCGTGGAATTTATGAAAAGGAAAATAGAAAGGAAAGAGAGGAAATTGAGAAGTGAAAGAAGGTTGGATATGCTTTGCGTAGGTCTCGCTGCTTTGTCTGTTGCGGCTTTTTCCACTCTCTTTCTCTCCTGATTTTTAAACGTCTAATCTGATTCGCGTGTCGGTTTCAATTTTAAATGTGTAATCTGATTCGTGTGTCGGTTTCAACATAAGTGATTTCAGCCTCTTCCGACTGTATGATTTAATTGGATAACTGATGTGTCTGATGAATATTATAGTTTGCTATTTAATGAATATAAAACGTCAAATTACTCGTGATTGAGATTAGATATGAGGGAATATATTGGTATGTTAGTGAGCAAATTTGTACTCTATGTTACTAGATTTTCATATCCAAATACAAACAAGGAACAATTTTATTTTGTTACTTAGAATGATTGAAATTGAAGGAAAGGAAAGTGCAGCCAAAAGTGTAAATACTGATAGAGAAGTGTTTGATCCCATCACGGTATTAGTGTGACTTTGTTTACACGACATTTTACATGTAGATTTTCAAAAAAAACTTATAGATTTCTATTACTATTTATGTTTGGTTACTCTTAATCATAAATAGGATGTACATCATTTAAGTGTGTTTTCTTTCTTTCTTTTTCTAGTCTTATTTAAGTGCGTGTGGATGTTAAACTGTCCATGGTTAACAATTTAACAATGATGTTGAAGCTTCATGAACAAGGTTTAACTAAGATTTTCTATTCGCCCAGTGGCAACAGGCCCCGTTTTTAGGCTAAGCAATTCGGTTTGACTATTTGGAGGCTCGGTTTAAATATTAAAAATAGATCTGATAAAAAATATTATAATCATTTTCTATTTAAATTATAAGTAATATAAGAAATATCAACAATGAATTGGTTTAAGGAGTAAAGGTCTTGTTCCTTTTAAACATGTGGTCATAGTTCGATTTTATGGCTCATGCGTATGGAGAGGAGAGAAAATTCTTAATCAAGAAATGTGTAATTAAATTTTTTTCTACTTGATTAGGATATTTTATTACTAAACATATGACATTTTATGAACATTGATAATATATATAACTATTATTATAGGACCTCAAAAGTAATCTATTAAACATATGACAAGTTCAGTGGTGATTGGCGCTGAACTTGGTAGGGAGGACCGCGGTTCGATCCCTCGCAACTGAGATCGGGAGGAGACTGAAACCACTTGATGCCTGAACTGACCCTCGAACCAGATTCAACTGGTGGTGAAAAAAAATCTATTAATTATATCTGATTTTTTATAAACACTAACGATATATAACTATTATTATAGAACATCAAAATTTTGAGTTGAGGCCCCAAAATTTTGAGACTCGATATCGTCGTTCACTCTGCACCTTGTGAAGATATGGTGATAGAATAGGGATGGCAATGGGTAGGGTACTATAGTACCCATCCCCATACCCGCGGATTGAAAAAATACTCGTACTCATCCCCATACCCGCGTGGGTAACAACTTTTGCCCCCGTCCCCATACCCGTTACCCGCATTTTTACTAAAAATAAATTGATCAATTATAAAATATCATATAATTTTAATAGAATTAAAAAAAATTTCAAAGATTTTAATATTGACTAATGAAAATTATAAACAAAATTATTACTAACCTTACGTTAAAGTTCATATTTATGTTAAATATTCACATTATTTTTATATTATGTTATAAATAAACATTTTTATTAAAAATATGTAATAATTTAGTAGAGTTATATTATTTTAAATTGATTTACATATATTATAATATAATAATATAAATAAAATAAATATATATTATGCGTGTATGGGGCGGGGTGGGTACTAAGGTACCCGTACCCGCACCCATACCCGTTCATTTTTGCGGGTAATTACTCATACCCGTGCCCGTACCCAAAATGCGGGTTTTTACCCTACCCGTTGTGGGTAATTTTTGCGGGTACCCTCTAGGTATGAGTCAAATTGTCATCTCTATGATAGAAGATTAAGATAGGACAAATATTTTATTTAAATGCACTTTTGTTTTTATTGATAAATCGAGGTATCTTTCATCTGCATTAAAGAGAATTTTTTTTTACTCGTGAGTTTAGTTCAGTTGGTAGGAACATCACATTATATGTGCAGGAGTCATAATTTAAACCTTAGGCACTTCATTTATTCACCTTTAAGATGAATTTTCTAGACACTAGACTACTTGCTAAAAAAAGAAATTATTCTTTTGTCTATAAATTCTAGCTCAATTGTGTATTAGGTAGGGACACTATAATCGGAATTCAAACCCCTAACTTTTATATATATATATATATATATATATATATATATATATATATATAAAAATTTATGATAACTTTGCTATTTTATCTAATATAGAAAAAATATTAGTCTTTTCAAATAACTAATACAGTATTTGTTTAAGAGAATGACCTCTTTTAAAATATTTGAAAATTTAGTCCTTTTTCAAAAGCTAGATTTTTTTAGTGCCGCACTTTCAATTTTTTCAATGAATTCAACCACCATCTTATATTGGGATTATTTTTGCTTTTTTGCTGATGTATCCTAGTCCAAGCCATTAGTAACGTGGTATTGCACATGTAGTCAAAAAAGTATCCATGTCATTAATATTCTCCTTTATTCCATTAAGTTCTATTTTAAAAATAGTAAAATAGGTATAATAAATGATAAAAAAAAAAAAAAAAAAGAAGAAAAGACAGGAACTGTTTATTCTTAAATCAACTCCCATTACTTGTTCCCACTTCATCATCTTCGACCTCTTGTTCCTTGTTCTTTAATATCTATTCTCCTTCAATTGTTTATTATTTAGATTTAGATTTAGATTAGATTGTTCATTTTCAATTAATTTTTTTATCATCTTTTTCGTATACAATGTACATGCCATATGAATATGGTCCAACAAAAACATCAACATTGAATAATTCAAATATATATGACATGATATTTTAGGTTTGACAATTGCTATGTTGATAAACAAGCTTTGGGATTCAAGGAGAACAATGATAGAAGGAGAAAAGGTGAAAAAGAAACGATGTTACCGACTCACATTATTAGATATGGTTATGTTTTATGTGTTCATGTGATTTTTGTTAGTAATATAGTGTTAGTTGGTTTTTTTTTTCACCCTCTGGTTCCTAGGGGAAGGGGGCCCTGGTAGTCCAGAGTTCGAGGCGAGTTCTAGCATCAAGTGGTTCCAGTCTCCTCCCAAATGCAGTTGCGGGGGATCGAACTGTGGTCCTCCCTACCAAGTTCAATGTCAATCATCATTGAACCAACTAACATTTAGTTAAAAAATTTGGACCATTTCTCAATTTGTGCGTGTCATCATCCTTGCGCAAGGGCCATACTAATCTTCTCTATATCGTTCCAATTTTATCGGATGTCCCCGAGGGGACAATAATATAGTGTTAGTTGGTGTGCTTTGATAAATTTCTTTATGTTTCATACTAAATTTTCACCATAAAGAAATTGCAGTGTAAGTCTACGGTATATAAAGAACCGCCGAATAGAGAAAAAAACAACTCATTGCAAGCGGATGAGAACGATAGAGAGAAATTAGAAAATTAAATTTATTTTGTTAAGTTTTTGTTTTAAGACCACACGAAAAAGATAAAATAATAATATATAATTTTGTGAACAAGTTTATGTTTTGCTAGGTTTCAGGTTTACCTACACTGCATTAGTACCGCCTTAATATCCATACTAGTACTCGTTATTGATTTCAAACTATTGTGATATCCTCGCCATTCACTATATGTTTGATGTTAGATTCAGGGCCGGTTTTGGGCCAGGGCAACCAGGCCCCCAGCCCAGGGCCTCCAAAATTTTGGGGGCCCAATTTTTTTTTTAAGCTCATCATTTAAAATATTGGATAAGTACTTTTTCGGAAAACACATATCACTAAATGTCCTATGGTTGGTTGGTTTGCGCACTCCATCTAATGTTTCAACTTTCAACTTTGTGGGGAGGCGAGTTCGAGTCTCCCCAATGACAATAAGTACTTTCTATTTTTGTTTTCTTAACATGTGCCCTATATGCACATGTTAACAACACTTTTTTTTTATTATCTATAGTTTATATCGACCAAGTATCAATCAATGGCAAGTTCCTTTTGAGAGGTAAGGGGAGTGAGTTCAACTCCCCCCTTCACCATTTTTTCAACTTTTTGACTGATTTTTCAAAAACAATTCAAGAGATCAAAAGGTTTAAAAAAATGGTGTTGAACACAACTAAACATAAACTCAATTAATGATATTGAGGCAATTATTGATAAAATTTTAATCATAATATATATACTTTATTTATTAAAAAAAACTATATTTCTAGAATTAAGTTATAACTTTTATAAAAAATACTATCAATTTTTAATGATATTAACTTGAAAGTGTATTTTGTTTCCAATAATTAAAATATAACTATTTTTTATACCATTAATGTTATTTACATTTTAATGGGTTAATATTCATAGCAATTGAGGATGACTTGTTGGAGAATATACAATATGAATGAAGACTTGGTTGATGAATTTGCTTCAAAAAATGCTATAATATGACATTTTTTGTTAGTCACAAGAATGAATGATTACTTTTTGATGTTATTGAAAATTGTTTACAATTTAAATATTTATGTTCTTTCTTTTTTTTTTTAAAAAAAAAATGTTTTCTATAAGGGATCCATTTTTATAATTTGCCCGGGACCTCTAAATTCTCGGAGACGGTCCTGGTTAGATTGTTTGGCTTGAAAGACCACTATTGCTTGATGTTGTTAGTTGCAAAGAGTTGATGGTACATAGACTCGTTGCCATGTTAATGATCGAATCATTTGTCAATCTCTATACCTCTAATTGAGTGATCAAAATTTAGACAATATAACGCTAACTTCACCATTGACGCTAGTACTCTATAATTGCAGTCTCTAGTGGCTTTTTGGCAAGTGTACGCAATTTGTCGTTAAGTTATACAAAGTAAAAATTATAAGTTCATCTCAAAAAAGATTGTCGAATTTATCTCAAACGATCTCTTATCTCAAACTTCACTTATAATATGTTCTTAATTTACTACACCTTCAGAATTGGTCTGACACTATACAACTTTGCTTCAAAGAAATCAACTATGTGCAAACTTATTAGCAAAAAAAAAATTGATGCTCTTGTCTTCCCAGTTTTAATTACTCCTGATTGTATGAATATTCTCGCTCCATCGTTTAGTTCGTTAATTTATCTCTATTATTATTAACAAAGAAGTAAAATAGTGTATATTATTCCATCTTTCTAAGGCAAATTTAGTGTATATTATACTCTATGTTATTGTCCAATATTTACTAAACAATACGCAAATTGTAAAAACCTAGTTAATAAGGACAAAATAAACGAAGCCGTCTTAGCTCAGTGGTAGAGCGCGTGGCTTTTAACCACGTGGTCGTGGGTTCGATCCCCACAGACGGCGAAATGGGTTTTTTCAATTTTAAATTTTATGCTAATAGATATTATATTATTTATTATATCTTGTATGATTGTGTCACAGATAAGCCGACTTAGCTCAGTGGTAGAGCGCGTGGCTTTTAACCACGTGGTCGTGGGTTCGATCCCCACAGTCGGCGTTTTAAACAAATTTCATTGTTTTTGCAGAAAAAATTGCTTATTACGTCTATTACTTACTTATGACGAAGTAAAATAGTTTATGTCTTTCATTGGTTTTATTAACTCTCTTATAACTCTTTGATCTTGTTCTTTCCTAAAACTCAAAGATTATTTTGTTTTTTAAGATATACCATTGTGTCTACTGCAACATATACCATTGTTTTTTAAGATGACTTTGATGCTTATATTGTCAATAAGGCTGCCTATACATGGAGAGAATCACACATTTTAATTGGTTGTCCCAAGTCCCATAAGCTAAAGGTTTGGTTGTCCCAAGTCCCATAAGGTTTGGATTTCAATATAAAAATTACTACGTTTCAACTCAAAAGTTATAAATTATAGCTTCAAGTTAGAATCAATTTTAGCCGCAAGGGACTCACCTTTCTTGAACAAGCCAATCATCCTCATTATTTTGATCACAAAGTGGACATACCAAGGGACGCACCTTTCTTTTAGGCTATGTTTGGATTGATGGTACATAACGGAATGGAACATAATGGAATGGAATAGAGCGGAACGGAATGGAACATAATGGAATGGAATAGAGCGGAACGGAATGGAACACAAATTCCGTTCCATTGTTTGGATATTCAATGATGGAATGGAACAAAATTACCACTCCGTTGTTTGGGAAGTGAACGGAATGGAATAAAATATAACATTTTTATTCCAATTTTACCCTTATTGTAAAACAAAGTTAATCTAGCATAGCAACTAACAGTTTCCAGATCCATCTAATAATATTAGCCAAAAACAACGTTAAAAACACTAGAATTCTAGCATTATACGAACAGATTCAAAGCTATAAAGGGTGGAAATTGAAACAAAGAAAGATGTGAAAGTAAATAAAAACTAAAACTTTTGCAGATAGAAAGAATCAGAGGTGAAATACAATAGAAAAGTTGAAATCCATGAAAACAAATTGAAAATTGGGGAACACATTGGTCGGAAAGAAGATACAATAAAGAAAATGTTGCTATCACAGAATAGTCAAATAACAAATAGCAAATTCATAATCAAGTCTTTTGAATTCATAATCAAATAGCAAATTCATAATCAAGTCTTTTGGATTCATAATAAGCACTCCTGGTACAAGAGGTTTATGGCATAACATTTGAAAATCAACTCATACTGCAACAACCATCCAAGGATATCAAATAGACAAAAAGGTATGTGGCCAAACTTTTACGCTGTTCTACTTGATAAACCAGGCTTCCTCAAAATGTCTTGTTTCTTGGAACAAAATATATGTACTTAATAATCTAATCAAGCATGACACAATAAGTTAATTTGACGAGAGAAAAAAACGATTCAAGTAATCTTATATGCATAACTGAAACCAGACAACAAAGCAAAACCAAGGAACAATCTATTTTAAAGAAAATGCATCAGAAATTTGGGTATTAATCAGAACAATTTATTTTCAATTTCTGGGCAAACAATGATCAATAAAAATGGCATACCTTGTTGGGAAAACGTCAAGGAATGAGCAGTCAGAAGAACACAGTGGAAGAGGTGAAGTAGAGAGTGTTGTGAAGAAATAAACCCTTATTGCGTGAAATATGAGTAATTGAGAAGAGGAAGAGACAAATAGAATAAGGGTAAAAAGGTAATATAAAAAATATGAAATTCCATTCCATTGGATACACCCCAAATTGGGGGGAATGGAAAATTGGAGGATTGAGTGGTATACAATGGAATTGGTTCCATTGGGTTCCATTCCATTCCATGAGCTTTTTGCAAATCCAAACAATGGAATTCAATTATTTACCTTTTCATTCCATTTCATTCCACCATATACCACCAATCCAAACATAGCCTTAAGGTCATTAGGTGTTGCATTTCAGTTTTTGGTCCTCCTCTCAAATCTCTTTTGCTTATAAATTGGAGGTGATAATAATGATATACAGTCTAGTTTGATTCTCTTTATTTTGAGCTTGCAATGAATTTCATACATTTCTCGATGCAACATGATACTTTGTCAAGTTGTGAACTGCGTTTTAACTCTATTTAAATGTCCCAGAATGAATGACCCAACAATATATGAACTTTTCTTTTGATTATCTTTCTTTTGGTGTGAAGTATAATCTTCAAAGAACCAACTTTGATAATGACTAATCTCCACCTTAAAACATGACTAACCAAGTGGACCAAGTGGAGTCTCTCTCATTTCAACCACATTCGCAAGACTCAAACCTGAGACATTGCTTAAGATATCGAGTCTAAATCAACTCAAAACATCATAATGTTGGTAAACCTCATCGCAAAATCAACATAGATATACACCGGACCAAACTAGTAGCCACAAAATCAATCCTCCACATGACAATATAATAGTTATTGGACATAGATAGTGAATGCTCCTCTAAAGTGAGTTGTCTCTAAAGGGAGCAAATAATCAAAGTTTTAGTGTAGGGAGATATAAGGATGGCTTCATCAGTGGGGTGGATGAGTCAGAAGTTCGATTTCCAACTAACAATAAACCAACAAATACTAATTACTAACATTGGTCATTTAAAAAAAAATCAAAGTTTATATAATAATCTTAACATACTATACATGAATCTAGAGGTGAACACACACACACACACACACACACACATATTTTCTCACTTTATATACAAGCTCGTTTAGAAGAGCGTAACCCGAATTACATAAATCTTTCACTTAGCACTGAGCAATGTTCTAATAAATGAAAGGATCTATATAACCTCATAAAACTCATTCCTCCATATGCAAATGTAAGTAAGAACTGATGAAAGAAAAATTTGCTACTATTTTTATTGATTTGACTCATTTAAAGCAAGCAATTCACATTAAAGGGTAAATTGAGCAATCTCAACCAACAATTGATATTCCAGCACATTCATAGTTTTTGCTAGGCTCGTGCATATAACATTATCTATCAGTTGAGATTATTTACTTTACATTCTAAAGTAGCAAATTGCTCACCTTACAGAAGTTTAATCCTATTTTTAACACATCGCTTACTTAAGTACGTCAAAACCTCGTAATGTATCTCATGCGTCTTTAGGAGAATCTACTGTCTGTTGTTTGTTCAGATCTTCAGGAGGTGCTCCGGCAGAATCTACTGACTGTTGTTTGTTCAGATCTTCTGGAGGTCCTCTGGCAATTGGCATTCCCATACTGCGTTTAGTATTTGGTTTTGCATAATCAACGAAGATAACACGTCCGTTTAATGCCTGCAAAGAGATCTCTCAGTTTGCACTTCTAACCCTAAAAAGAACAACAAAATTGCGAATTCGATAATAAACCTTTTCATTCATCTCTGTTATGGCACACTCAGCTTCATCTTGTGAAGCAAAAGTAACAAAACCATACCCTTTAGATTTCGCTGACACCCTATCCGTTATAACTTTAGCTGGAAAAAGTAACATTGTCAAAAGCTAAATATGAGTAACATAATCTAAGCTAATACATTTTATTAACTATATTGAAGCTTACCTTCAACAACTTGTCCATAATTTGAGAATGCATCTGACAATGATTTATCTGTAGTGTGAAAGGAGAGTCCTACAAAATCAATTACCATTTTTCAGATGTCAATAACTCAATACATGGATTCATGCATCCCAATCAAGTTTAAAATAAACACCAAAGTGTAGCTTGGATTACACTAAAGTTCGGTATGCTTGGATTAGACTGAAGTTCGGTAAAATCACTATCGTAATTCTATAAATCAAAGTGCTGATGTCAATCTCAATCTCAATCGAAACATGTACCATATTCATTGGACACAGGATAACATCAGGGTAAAAACACTGGCTCTGAATTTTTCAAACTCACCGCAAAGCGCGAAACCAAAATATGAATACTAGAGCATGTTTGGTTCAGTTGTGAGAAAAATTGATTTTACTCAAAAGTGAGTTGAATGTTAATGTCTAGCTACATTTATAGTAAAGTGAGTTAAACAATAAATTTCAACATAATCCTAGTTTAAGTTAAATTAATTTTGGAGACAAAACTTATTCTACACAACCAAACATGTCAAAATCAATAATACACCTCCAGAATCAATTATGGCCGCTCCAAACATGAAACCAAAAATAAGCCAGGTTCTCTATGACACAAAACCATAGTGCAAGTCATTGCATATAATATACAATGTCTCTACCAACTGAGTTAAACTCACGTGGATGAGTATTGAAAATTATTATGTACAATAATATTTTTAACTGAAATTGATATTTGTGCTTAAAATTAACAAATATAGGAATTGAGGAATGTGAATACTACCTCCAACGAAAAGCTTGAAAGCAATAGCTCTGCGGAAAGTGAGAAGAAAGGGAGATACGGAATTATTGTGACCGACTATTCTTGTGATGGAGGCCATTGAAATGGAATTCCAGAGACAGAAGAATGAGAATTAGGGCGCTCATAATTTTTGCTCAGAGCGTTTAAAAAGGGCTTCAACTTATTCCGAAAGCCCGTTTGTAATGTGGGCTGGCAGTCTGTTACTGTGTAGGAGTAATTTTTTCTCTTCCGAACCCGTGTTTATTTTATATCCCTTGAATTTTCAATTTTACCCTTGCAAAAAACTTTGGTTTGTAGAAACCGAAGTTTTTTTTGCCTTGAAAAAAAATTTCGGTTTCTAAAAACCGAAATTTACTCTGAACTGAATTTGCACTAGAAAAATTTTGGTTTTTGCAAGGGCAAAATTAGAATATTAAGATATAAAATAATCACGGGAGACGAAAGAGAAAACATCATTTACATTTTATTAAGCAGTTATTATTTCATAGCGGAAGAGAAATGTTAACATGTGCTATAAAAGTAAAAATGTACTATAGATTTTGCGGCACAAACTAATTTGCGTTTGAAATTGTGAATTCAGCTTTTCATAAGTTTAAAATTTGTTATTCTAACACAAAAAAAAAAAAATTTTACCTTTCTTAAGTTAAGCATGACTCTTCGTAAAAATAAATAGATATTTGATAAGTTAATTAATAGCTGATAACAAATTAACTAGTAGATTGAATTTATTGTGTTAGTTAAATTAACAATTAAACTAACTGGTAAATATCAAAAACTATAAAATTATATTTTTAATTAATATTTGATATTTTTCTCTTAAAATAATAAGGATAAAATTGAGAAAAAAAGGTCAAACACTAGTAGAAGTAGCTTATCAAAAATATTATAAGCTAGTAAGAAAAAACTATAATCTTATGGGAAAAACTGTTACCAAATAGATCTATTTTGATCATATGAGCTTATAAATTATCTGCTATAAATTTCAAAGTTGACATTATATCAAACAAAATCCTTTTTTTTTTTAATATATTATACTATCAACTTCAAAATACAAAAAAATGGAACGGTAATTTATAGGATTTTGTTTGATATAGGGTCCGTTTGTTACAGATTAAAAAAATAGTGATTTTGATGCAAAATAATTTAGAGATTAGTTTTTAGATTTTTAGAAAAGTTGAATTTAATTTGTGTTGGTTTATTATAATAAAAATCACTTTTTTAAAATAAAATAATCTTTAGTTTGTTTGGATACAACTTATAAAAGTGATTTTTTTAATTATTTTAACTTCACACTATCACTTTTAAAATATACTTAAAAAAGTGATGTGGTAAAATTGGGAACCACGGAGGATCTTAACCCACTGCATTCAAGTCCACTATGCTTTTACCTCGTTAAAAATGAGGTGGAGATGGGGCCAATAAACTTAGACCATCTTCAATGGTAGTACTTATATTTTTAAGTACTAGTACTTAATAGGTACTTTTATTGGAGCAAAAATAAAATTGTACCTAATAGGTACCAGTTCTACAATAAGACATAGTACCTAAATAATTTTTGTGGGACCCATTTAAAATGATGTTGAGTTATTGGATAGATGTGCTACTAGTGGGACCAATTTAAAACTTTTGAAGAGGTTTTGGGTTGGAGGAATTTAGTACTTATTATGTACTATTATTAAAAAAATTATAAATGAGTGATGTGTATATGTGGGGCTCACTTAAGTACTCAAAAATGAGTAGCTCCATTGTGAATGCTCTTAGGTAGTCAAGTTTAAGTAGTCAAGTTTAAGAGCTCTTTTCTCCCGACCCCCCTCATTTATTTTCTACTTCATGAATTTCCGTTTTTGCCTTTGAGGGTACTTCGGTTTATACGAATCGAATTTTTTTGTCATGCTAAAATATTTCGGTTTATATAAACCGAAATATTGTGTTCCAAATTTTTTTCCAGCTTTCCTGCATAAATTCTGCATGAGACCCTCAACTTCCACAATTTATTTGAAATACTAAACGATGTCCAATTTGAGCAAACGACCACTCGTTGGAAAGCTTAGGGTGTCATGAATACAAATATAATTTTTGTTTTGAGGGTTAACTATCCAATTGGTTCAATTTGACCAAATAATGGGTACTGGTACAGAAACAGAGCATAAACTTTTCTCAAACTTGCAAGTAGATTTTCTCATACTATACTTAATGGAATTTAACAATTCCGGTGTCAATCGTATAGTAAATTTTGTCTTCTTTACACTAGATTAAAAATCATTAGCATACGAGTTATATTCAGAGAGCTATGATAAATTTACCACAGGTATCTCTACAACATTTTGCAGAAACTTTTCTCAAACTTGTAGGTAGATTTTCTCATACTATACTTAATGAAATTTAACAATTCCGGTGTCAATCTTGTAGTAAATTTTGTCTTCTTTACACTGGATTAAAAATTATTAGCATACGACCTATATTCAGAGAGATATGCCAAATTTACCACAGGTAGCTATACACGAATTTTCACATAAATTTTCCTTCTTTTTGGGGGGTATATGTTATTTCGGTTTATATAAACCGAATTTTTTTCCATGTTTAAAAACTTCGGTTTATATAAACCGAAGTTTGTTGGCAAATTTTTTTCATACCGCAAGGGGTAAAATGAGATTTTTGGGGGGGGGGTATAAAAGAAATGAGAGGGTCAGGAGAGAAAAGTTCCAAGTTTAAAATGTCACTCTATCTCATCTCTAAATGAGACAGATGAATTTCAAATATCAAGTTCAAGTCTTTGAATCAGCAGGCCTACAATAATTTAATCAACACGGCCCAACGGCTCGATCCATTTTGCCACCTCTAAATAAAATAATGAATTTCCACTTGATGTCAATATAAATTTCATTTACACTAACAATACATATTCTTTATTTTTAAAAGAATTTAAAAAGAAAATATTTCTTATTATTATATCTTGAAATTATTTTGTAAATCTTATTACTTGTAGATGTTGTATGTCTACATGGACCACGCACAGAGCATATGTAACATTAACATTGTCATTTGAAACCCTCAAACACCAGTAAGAAGGGATAAAACAAGCACACTCATTAATGGAAATTGTCTAAAACTTGTCTAAATATAAGGACAAAGTTATCGATTTAGATGTAGAAAGTCTCATTTTCGTGAGTTTCGAAAAGCCTCCCCCACTAAGCAGTGGGTAACGTGGAAGTAGAGAAGATATTCTTAGACAAGCACATAAATATAGACATAAAATTTAGAGGCACACACGGATTAAAAAAAAATTTAAAAAATAAAATGATCACATAAATTCATATTATTTTAATCATTTTCTCTTTAATTTTTTTGTTTATTGTGAGTGTGCCGAGTATTGTTTATTGCCCATATAAATATTTTTCCAAAGTAGAAATATGTTGCCAATAAAATTGGCCCTCAAGAGTTTTGTAAGGTATGAATGTGACATGAAAAAAAGAGGAAATCTATGCAAATGCCAGTCTAAGAGGTTGGTTCAGAAAACCAATGTTTCATCACCCTCGGAAATAGAGAAGTTCTGATCATATAAAGTTACAAATCTGGTAGTCAAGTTTAACGGTGCTGACAAGCTGATTAAAATCGATGGAATGACTTAGGTTTGATCTAGGTAAAGCCGAAACCTGTCTCACATTGTCACAAACCAATGGAAAATACAGCAAAAAGGATGTGTGAAGCAATTCCAAAGAACTGACAATCTTGTGTTACATTACAAGTTGTGCTTGGTTGGTGAGCCATGGCACGGAATGAGTTGCATTACAAGTTGTAGCTTGGTTGCACGAAAACCCTAATGAACTTGCACAAAATCCTTTACATGGATCCCAATAACTTGATTACTCAGTAGTCAGTAAGATCTGATTAAAGACAACCAATGTAACCTCCACGTTTGTGCTAATAGCGCAAGTACCGCAAAGTTAAGAAGAAAACTGACAGCAAGGCTCTTATTACAGATGGCTATTTTTACGATATACTGGAATTTAAAAGTGTAAGAATACACGGAAATATCTGTACCATTAGATTTTTGTGTGTACACGTGGACAGTAATCGACTTATAAAATTAAAATTATTCAAGAATTTAATCCTTGTTTTCTTTCATTATTACTGTCCACATATACATTACATAAATTCAATGGTGAGGATAGTCTGTATTAATGCACATGGTATTGCAGAATTGGCCAAAACAGATATGCAAAATTATGGCCAGAGTAAAAGACAGACAAGAATCTTAACTGAAGTTGCACAAAGGATGCCATCGTCCAATCAGATGTGTTGGAGAGTAACTACCATATACAGAACTAAGTTTATATTCTGTTTTCACCCAACCTTCGAAGTTCAATAACTCATGAATTATGCATCTTAAACAATGTTTGGAACATCATGTCAATGAACTTATCATCCTGGCACACGAAAATTGCATTAGTGGGGAACTATTTAGAAATTCAATTACATCAGACACAAAAATTGTAAGCATCCCACAGAAAGGGTAAAAAACAAAAGCATACGTTCATCATTTCACCACATATACTTGCATTCTATTTTTAAAAAAAGATGACAGATTATAAAAGATAGCAATTTTGTTACTTCAATTCTCTTGTAAAGTAGAGGTTCAAATATATATTAAATTATTAACACAAGAAGCGATGCAATTATGAAAATTTTTAAAATGCATACAGAAAATCTAATTTCACACTCGTAATAAAAATGGACGTGTTCACCGATCAAATTCACAGAATCCTTACTTTATGGTCTTGCTTTCTTATTTCTCAAAATTGCAGATCTTTCTATTTTGCGGCTGTCTTAGATGAAACAAAATTTTAATATCAATGGTGAATAATTTCTATGGTGTACTTTCTGTCTTAAGAGTAAAAATTATACTATTTTCAATGTATTTGGAAAGCTTGCTTGGGACTGTTTTGCAAAGAAAATTTTGGGCCCCTATCTTGAGCCCAAACTAAATTATATTATACTTCCTAACTTTTCTCGTTTAGCAATTGACAACCAGTGGGTGGTAGTTATAACTTAAACTGGACATCCCGCAGTGGAAAATTCCAATGTTAAATACCCATGTTGGTCGCAGTCACAACACTAGCAGGCAGTAGTCCTTACTTCCCCTTTTTTAATATCTCCCCTATCCCTCCCCCCCCCCCAAAAAAAAAAAAAGTAAATACCAATTAACAGCCTAAAAATACAATCAAATTATCAATGCGCAAGTAAATGAGGGAACTCTAAGATTGTAAAACCATTAAGTACCTGAACCAATGATACAAGTGCATCACGGACTTTATCCCTGCTGATAACCGGTCTATTTGGCATGGAGCTAGAAATAGGGGTAAGAGAAGAAGGAGGATTAGGAGGTGGGAAGGGTTGAAGCAGTGGAGTGCCATATTGGCGTGGCAGATTTTGTGAATGACGAACAGCCATACTAGGTTGCACAGGTGAAGAAATAGGTGGAATTAATGGTAATAAAGAGTTGGGCGTAAGAAAAGTAGAAGGCTTAACAAGATTGGAAACCGGATAGGCACTGTTGGTTGTTTCAATAGAGGCAGATGGCATTTGAATAGAAGGCATAGGAGACATAAAACCACCAGGAACAGTAGAAGTGACACTTGCAGACTGGTAGGGCTGGTGAAAACTTTCCACATTTGAAGCATAAGGTCCAGTAACCTTACATGTCTGCAACAATTGAAATGAAAGGTTTCTAAAGCCAGAGACATCATATATATTGAAAAACCAAACTTAAATTTGACTTAGCGTAAGTATTCAGCAAAAAGCCAGAAATTTCGGTATGCAAATAGATAACATACGTTGAAGAAATTTGTGAAAATAGAATCTTCAGGAGCTTCAGTTGCAGCAGCAGCAGCTGAAGATGACTCTATAGGGCTTTCCCTTATTGTTGACACTTGGCCAAGTTCCTCAAACTCACTACAGAGTATAAAAACACCAGGGATAACACACAATAGTAATGACTTAAAAACAAACATGGAGAGGCAATTAAATGGGAGCATCAAATAGATAATAGTTATAGTTTTTAAGTTTGAACAAGCACAATCAATATAGTTTCATCACAAACAGAATAACAAACATGATGTAGTTTGGAATCATTAACATATAGGCATCTTGCAGCATATTCGGATAAAAACAAACATTTAAAAAGAGAAATTATCCTGAAAAGTACTCTGAGAGATGGGAATAGATACAAGTTAAGATATTACAAACTTTGTAAAAATCCTTACCTTTTGTCAGAAGGCATTGTTGTATTTGGAAGTGTCTTTGGGTATGCATTAAGAATCCTGCAAATTTGATTTTGCAAAAATAGATGTTGATGTTAGTGGCAAATAAGCATCTTGCATTTCAATTACACAACATAAACATACATGGAACAACACTGCACAAATAGCTTGACTAGGGAAAACCAACATACCTATTAAAGAGATTTGCAACTTCTTCACATTCTTCTGGATTGTAAAACCATATACCATTAACTTCTTGGGATGCATTCCGATATAACAAGTACGGCTTTTTAAGTTCATACTCAAAATCCAATAGATTTTCCACTAGATTATCTGGCATAACAAACATCAATATAAAGTAGTCAAGTAGGGAAAAGATAGCACACAAGATAGTTAAAATCGATATTTTATGCAAAATCGGGAAGGGGAAGTAAAATCGTTAATCGTTGAATCGTAACACGAATCATAAGATTATACAAAATTCATAAAACTCATATATGCATATAAAGTCATATATATGCATATAAAATAGCATTAGTAAGACAAAGAAAACCTTAAATCAATTGAAATACTCGTGTAAATTTAAATTCATAAGCATAGCTCACAAGTAAGATAATTAAGACCTTAAATCACACGCAGTGAATATGTTTTAATTGCAGATAACTAGCGTGTAGACGGGCGGGCACGTTGCTTGCTTTCATTATTGCCCTAACGTGTGTAAATTATAAACCCTGTTTGTAATTTGATCGCCTTTTAGACGATACTTGTATAATGTTGAAACTAATTTTCATAAAATCGCCAAAATTTGCATGTAGATGGGCGGGCACGTTGTTCGCTTTCTTTATTGCCCTAACGTGTGTAAATTATAAACCATGTTTGTAATTTGATCGCCTTTTAGACAATACTTGTATAATATTAAAACTCATTTTCATAAAATCGCCAAAATTTGTCATGTAACAACTAAGATGGTAAAAGGCTGCAGGGACATCAGACATTTGATATGCTGGAATGCGCACACAATTCTTCACTTGTCTACACTAGGTGTTTGCGCGCCGCGAGTTTCGCCACTTTACCGCCAAACTTTAATTTTACCTACTAACAAATTTAACATTACAGACAAGTTGTTTGATTGATATTATTTATTTTTATTCTTTTAAATGATTGATATATTTTAGAAAAAACGGATCTGCTTTCATCCAATTATTTGACATTGAAGAATATTAATTGCATTAAACATTTGCGCAGCAACACTAACTAACGATAATAGTTTCATTTCAACGCAATCAGAAAATTATGATCTAATACAACTAGAAACTATAATTATAACAAATCTGAAGAACACAGTAATTTTAATAACGCAGTAATCAAATACAAATCTGAACCTGTATTCTTTCGATTCATTACAATAAATTGAAACCGCGGTTGAGCATTCCTGAACAAAAATCATAAATAAGAAATTCAAGATCTAAGTGTATACAAATCCAAGTGAAAAACAGCACAGAAATTATAATTACCTCTTAACAACAAAGAGAGATCCTTCAACATCTTTACGACTCCACTGATTCGTTTCGATGTTGAAGTCGTAGAACGAAACATGCGCAGCGGTGAAGAGAATCTCATCGATGAATGGATCCATGCGTTGGAGCACAGTAAGATTGAGTAACTTTGTACTGTGCTGATCCAGATTCGGCGTCAATTTCTTAGACTGAGACATTGAAATCGGTTGCAAAAAGATGATAGTTTAAAGTTTAAACCCTCGCTGAAACAAAATTGACTGAAAGAAGAAGAAGAAGAAGAAAAGAATATTGACTTGGTTATTACAACAAGAAATCGAGATGATGAATAGTCTCACTCACTCGATTCCAACTGATGAATGAAAGAAAATGATTGAATATGTTTCGACCGAATATGCTTGCACCATTTATACTCTTATAAATTTCAACCCTATATTATCAAAAAATAATAATTTCAACCCTATCGTTATTTTTACTCTTTTTTTATTACTTTTCGAATTAAAATAATTAAAAACTTTTCAGAAGGATTTTTTATTTTTACAAAGATAATTATTTATTTTTGTTTTTATGGTCAAATTTCGTAAACACCATCGAGGAAGAATGAAAGGAAAAGCCTATCGAGGTAATAAAATTTGCTTTGGAAAATATGCTCTTCAGGCACTTGAGCCGGCTTGGATCACGCGACGGGCAATGTCACGGGTAGAGCTGGGTATACGGACCAAGGTCCGCGGGCCGACCCGTTTAACCCGCAGCCCGCACGGACTTAAGACCAAATTTTTTTGGCCCGTTTATATTTTTGCCCGCGTGGGTTGGACCGTTAAAACCGCGGGGTTATGCGGGTTAAATCCGTGGGTTCGCGGGTTAGCCCGTGGCCCGCCTTCTTTTTTTTTATATAATTAATTACAAAATTTATCAGATATAAATAACTTGGTACATGTCCAAATTCAACTTTTTTAACCACAAAAAAAAAGACTTAGTCTAAACCCTAATTATAAAAAGCAACAACACACTCCAATTTTAATCAAGTAGACAACAACACAAAACATCAGGATTCAGGCGTTCTTCTACTTATGATTTTTTGTTCTTTTTCACTATCTTTTACTTTGCCTGTATATACATTTGCTAGTATTTAAAAGATACATGTCCAAATGGGTAGTTATTTTTCTTGGGGGTATTTTCCGCTATTATGTTTTGAATAATATGATTACCTTGATGTGATTTGTTAAGTTGAATATGTTAATCTTTTTATGCTTTTTTGGGTACATGTAGAAAGTTTTTCTCACTAAAATGGACGGTACAAAAATGACTATAAGAATGAGTTGAATTTGATTTTAGTTGCATTACTTATGAAGAGAAGATAGATAAACTCAATGATATCACAAACTTTATTTATTTTTATTTGTTAGTTACATTATATGTTACTAGTCTCACACCCGTGCGATGCACAGGTGTTATGTGATATTTTATATTATGATGTTGAAAAATTATTCGTATAAATTGTAACAATAAGTGTTGTGAAAATGAAAATTATAATAATAATAATAATAATAATAATAATAATAATAATAATAATAATAATAAAAGTGATGTACTTATCACTTCCTCCAACCAATATATTTTCAACCTTATATGTTGATCCTTCTTCAACCAATTTTTTAATCTTTGAAACCAAACTCTTTCCCAAAGTAGCAAGAATCTTATCACACTGGATGATCAAAGTAAAAAAAGGAAAAAAGTCAATAATAAAAAAAAACATCAATAGAGATTTTGGGAAAATGTGATAAGTATATCAAGATAGTACATCACTTTTTCATCAACAAACAATATATTCATAGACGTAACCTCAGTTTGGTTTGTATTTGTCTGTTACATTCAACACATGAACAATTCAAACTTTCAACTTTAGATTTGCTTTTTCAGCTACTATAGCAGATACATGAGGGTAGATATGAGCTATGGTTTGATAGAGTGATTTTTTTTAATTAAAAACTAAACTCAATAGAAATGTATGCATGGATAAAGAAGGAACTGTTATACTTATTATATATACCTATATGTATAGAGAATGAGTAGGGACCTTCAAAAATGAATGAAATATGATAATGATAATGATTACATATTTCAATCTCATAACCTAACTTTTTGCATAACCTTCACTCTTCTCTACAATTATAATGTAATTAAGTCAATAATGTATACACTCTTCGTATTTTTTTGTGTGACTAAATTATAAACTCTTTGTTGTTTCTATGAAAAAAATAGAGATGAGATCTTGTGACATCAACTTTTGGATAATTGGAGAAGCATAATTTTTTATTATTTATTATGAGATTGATATAATATAAAAAAAAAATAGAGATGAGAATGATATAATATAAAGAAGTGATGTGACATTATTGTGTGATTTAATTGGATGTAAGTGAGTGATGTGGATTAGGGTTAAGATGGATATTAGGAGAACTATCTAGGAATTATATATATAGATAACATAAAATTATTAATAATATATTTTTTTAAGCTTTCATTATATCAATATTTTACTAATTTAGTTTATTTTTTGAAAAAAATGATTTTTTATTTTTTTTGGTAATAGTCCGCGGGTTAACCGTTTAACCCGCGGGCTTATGCGGACCGGACTCAGGCTTAATATTATAATTCGTTTATATTTGCCGACGGGCTTGTTCGCCCCGTTTAATATGCGGGGCGGGTTAAACGGGGCGGGCTAGCCCGCATACCCAGCTCTAGTCACGGGTGCGTGCCTGGCAGTGATTATTGAATTTTAAATTTAAATTGAATTCATTTCATCTAATTTTTATAAATTAGTTTGACCGCTTTAAACGCCATATTAATTTTAGTAATCTTTCTAATTAAATGTTTTCATGTGCGCGTTTATAACATTGCTACTATTCTTACTAGCGGGTCAGACAGGCGCGCCTGCCTGTGTCTAACTTATGTAAAAAAAAAAAACTCTTATGTTATGAAATTAAAAATTAGAGATTAATAAAGTTTTGCAATTAAAAAATGTACCTTATTTAAATTTCTGCAAGAATTGTGATAGTTGGAAGACCTTAATAAGAAAGAACCATTGTGTTATTTGAATTTAAAATTTGAATTTAAATTGAAGGGTAATTTGGACAATATAAAAAATCAAGCCCAAACTCACTTATCCTTTATATATATTGTTATAGATTAATTTGAATAGCATAACTTTGTGGTATGCTGCGGTTACCATTGGGTGGATGTAGTTTGATAACCAACCAAGTAAATGAGGGTAAAATAGGTATTAAGAAAAATCCAGCCCAAAATAAGGTATCCTTTTTATATATTGTAATGGGGTGTTTGTTTCATGGATTATAAATTTATTCCCAGGAATGTGACTTTGAGAATCTTTAATTCCTATGTTTGTTTCAAGTTTTAAAAAATTATGCCTAGGAACTTTTTATTCCTTGGAATATAAATTACACATGACTTTCCCACTTTTTATTCCCATGTTAAATGGTGGGAATCTTACATTCCCATGGGAATAAGAGGTAACCACCCATAACTCCCCACTCTCCCATTATTTTTAACTCATTTATTTTTTTTATTTTAATATTTTAAAATATTAATTGAATTTATTTTAAAAATGTTCCAAGGAACTTTATTTATTTACCAAACATATTGATAGGAATAATGTTCCCAGCAATAATATTCCAAGGAATAATAATCCTAGGATTATAATTTTAATCCCCGAAACAAACACACCCTAATAGATTGAAGCATTAACCGCCACTGTCAAATGACTCTAGTAGTACATTGCATTCTCTCTCTCTCTCTCTCTCTATATATATATATATACTCTTAGGAATTTCAACGATTTATAAGTCAATAACACAACATAGAAATGAAGGAATCGAAAATTCAACAATTTATAAGTTAAGAATAATCAGCTACTACAAGCACTTTGGATGTTTCAATGTTATGATAGGGCAAAATTAAGTGAACATGTACTTTTGGAATGTTAGACATAGGCACACCTGACAATGTGCATTTCGAGAGTGCTTACAGAAGATATGGTCCATCTCCTTCTTAGACGTTGACACACCGAAACTTCTGCAAACAACTAGCAACTCTAGGAACATCAATCTCAACAATGTTGTTTGACCCTATCTTAGCATAGTAAACGGAATGGCAGACTGCAGGAGCATAGAATGTCTCATAGAATTTCTCCTTGGAGAGACGGGAGTATAATAAATAAATACTTACTATGGCCAAAAAATATCTCATTCAATACAATTCAATTTACATTATGATACATTTTCCACAGATGATTTTTAAAAAATGATTTGGATGTGTGATGTAGACTATCTAAATTCTAAAGCTCGCAACAATAACTATTGAGGGAAAGGGAAGGTTACAACAACAAAATTCTTGGAGAGACTGCCAATTGCGGAATCTACTTTAGTCAGAACCATCTCTACCGATTTTTGCAAGACAAGGAAGCTGCAGTGGCTGGCAAGCACTTTGAAGCTAAGCAGGAGACAGTGGAAATTGAAAAGACAGTGTTTCCTCTCCAATCAGATGCAGTCACAGTCAATGAATTCTAATAGTTCCAAAGGAATCTTGGGAGGCTTAGGGAATCATTATGCACGAATAGTCCATCCCCGTTGAGCAAGTGCCGCAATCACTTGACTAGCAGCTACTGCAGTGTCGTTCAGTGGAGGATAAAACCAGCTTTCAGTTATCTGTATTTTCAAAACACAAATCAGCAAAAGGCAACATTTATTGATCCGGACTGGCTAGAAAGTAGGAAGGCACATATAATCTAGCTGCACAAAGAGGCTGGCTGATACTAGGTTAAAAAAATAAATACCGCAAAAATAATTCTAATAAGGCCATTTGGAAAGTTCTAGCATTTGCTATATGTATATTTTTAAAATTCTAGCATGAAATAAGACACCAATTTATATACCTAGCTCTAAAATCTAATAACTTTTTTTTCCTCCATTATAATTGGAGCATTTGTCTTGAACAATGGCATAAGCGCAAAGCATCATGGGTAGTTCATTCTGTGGTTAGTGCATTCTGAATAAAAAACTGATATTAATCTAAACACACAAAAAACACATAACATTCAAGGACATCTGGCAGCTCACATTTTCCATCCCAGTGAATGGCCGAGCAACTCCTTGCTTCTGCAAAGAGTTTTGGAAGTCAGCAAACTTCCATGTACACAATTCTGCTCCGATTACATACACAGGCTTCCTGTAGTAAAAGATCTGAAGTCATGACACAGATAATTTCACTTTAAGGAATGCTTTAATAGCAGGAATTTCTTTTTCCGTTTTGACTTTTTATTTTTTCATGAGATGCATGCTGATCATTATTGAGCATACATACCCAGTACTACAGGCCTCACTCAACATACTAACTGAATCAGCCGTGATAACAAAGGCATCGGCCCATGCTAGATGTCCCATATGTGGATTTGGACCTAAATGCAAGAAAAAAATTACAGTGAATGATCTCCAATACTACAATGGCAAGTTTGAATTTCCTCTCTTATGATTTAAAAATATGACCACTAAGTACCTTCGCCATCCCATATTTGGACCTTAGGATTTGTGGAAAATTCTTTGATCAAAACTTTGGAGATCTGCAATGAATGGAAATTTGAATTTGTTGTTAGAGCATACCTAAATTGATGCCCGTCCCACTAGAGTGACTAGACAACATTATTTATACATGCCCAAGACCATATCATATTTCAGTGTTTCACACTTTTACAGATAAATCACCAACCATGAGCATAGTTCATGGTAGAAGTCAACACAGATTATAAGTTATAACTACACCCAACCTATCAACCGAAAAGGCAAAAAGAATCTTACAAATTGCATAATTCTTTGTACCATATACCTTATCAGGAGTTCTTCTAGAGAAAGATATTCTGATTGTCCCACAGCTCCATAGAACATTCTGAAGCATGACCACTAAATTCTTTGCAAGATCCACGCCATAGGGACAATTGCCTGGCCGGAGAAAAAATATTTAACATCAAAACAGAAGGTAAAATACAAGGTAGAAACTTCATATTTGACATTATATTACATGTAAGGTTATATTTCACCAATGCTAATGTGTAAAACCAAAGTTCCAAAAAGAAAAATTAAGGCACATAAATATTTGAAAATTTTATTGTTCAAGTCAGCTTCTTTAAGGTTTCAAACAAATGAGCCGTTACATATGCAAAATTGACCTGCTCATCTTTGATAAATTCTCAATTATGCCCTGCACAACACAATACATAACATAGGGCATGCAATTCCTTTCCTGCAATTAAAGCTTAGGTTATTGACGTCATTTAAAGAAGTCTCCAATTTGCAAGGGATCATAATATTAAAGAGAAGAAAAAAGGAGTTTCTAATTTCTAATCACAAACAAATGAAATATGACAGACCAGATTTTTCTACAGACAATGACAACACTCTTAATTAAAACAAAAGCATAAAAAACTAACACTAGGAGACTTATTGGTCTAGCAATCATCAGGCGTGTGAGCATATATTAATAGCAACTTTCTACATATATCAAACTACACAAATCTTAGTGAACATTATAAAACTTCACAAAATACAATGGGAAAAGCACTATAACCCACTTAATGGAAAATAAATACCTGTAGGTCCCCCGATGTTAACCACAAGCAAAGGCTTTGGCAGAGTAGCTAACTCATTATGCCAAGCAGAAGCAGCAACCCTAAGAGCAGCCGAATCAGCTTGATGAAGTGCTCCCACAGTAAGGACCTGTAATAATAATATCAGTGACCTTCAAGATGGGACAAAAAGTAGAACATCTCAGCGTAGAATGCTACAACCATAAATTTTTCCCCTTAGGCATAAACATCAATAGCCACACACACACAGACGACTGCAGTACCTACCACGTTGCGGCCAGGAGGTTCCCATGGAGTGACCCACCTCCGAAGAAACCAAGGTAATTGCCGCTGGGCATGAGGAGTCAGGGGATAGTAATCATGGCGAGGAGTAATCACAAGATCAAACCTATTCAGGAGGAATCTTGGATGTTGTATCTGAATTGAGCATGTAAGAGAGTTAGACAGCAACATACATAATGTATACCACTAAGCATTCATTTATTATACAGAATCCATGCACATATGGAATAGAAAATGACAAATTAAAAAATAAAACGCACCAGAGAAATAGACAATTTCATGTTAAATTACTTCTAAAAAATGAAGTTAAATACCCTACACTACAGGCAAGTCATTAATTATTTACGAGTGAATACAGCTAGTATTTATGAATAAAGCTTCAAATCATAGTTTCTTAAAAGCAAGCAACATCCAATTTTCTATTAAAACCAGCATCACTTATGCAATCAATTATAATGAATGTACTCTAATGGCAGTGAATTCAATCATCAAGAAATTTCTATGCTTCAATACAATTAAAGAAACCAAATAAAAAAGATTAAAGTGCAAAGTTTAACCTGAACAAGAAAAACATTTTCCGAAGCTAACCGTTTAATGGAAGTGGCAACAGAAATGGTGTCTCGTCCAGACGCAATAACCAACAAAGGACCATCCCTATTGATTCAAAAAAACGATTAATCATGCAAATCACCAAAATCATTACTACTCCCTCCGTGACAAAATATAAGCAAAATTCACTTTTTAGGTTCATTGCATAATTGATGTATCTTGATAAGAACAAACACAACATACTTATAGAACGTTTCACGCGCCATTATCGCAATGCTGTGAGCATCAGCTTCTAAAACATTAGATATACCTGAAAAATGAACATAACTACCACCATCATTACAATGTGATTAACAGAAACAATCAAAATCAAAAGGGAAGAATAAACTTTACCTAATACCTACCAATGTTGTGATTCAGTGATTGAAATCGTGAATTGCCACAAATTTTTCTAACAAATGAGTCTAATTTTTTATGAATTGAAACTGGAAGCCATTTAAACCATCTATTGATTCCTCCTTGCGGCCTTGTCACGCGCTGAAACAAAACCAAACGATATGATTCAATTGATTTGTGAAAAAGAAATGAATAAGAAGAACAAGAAGAGAACAATGGCTTACGTATAAGGAGAGGCGATTGGAGAGACCGAGAGCACGAACCAATCCAATGCTCTGATTCTCGGCGCCGGCGAAGCCGTTTCCGATAACAACGACTCGTCGAATTGCACCGTCCAACATCTCAGACATCAATCGTTTCTTCCATTCCATTCAAAAAATGTGAAAGAAAAAAAGAGCCGAAAACAATATTACATGCATTTCCATACATTTACTTTTTCTCTCATAAAGAGGTAGTTTTTTTTATTAAAAAATAATTTTTTTTTTATTTTTTCAAAATGAAAAAAACACAAATAACCACCTCTTTATGAGTAGGGATGGCAATGGGTAGGGTACTATAGTACCCATCCCCATACCCGCATATTGAAAAAATACCCATACCCATCGCTATATCCGCGTGGGTAACAACTTTTGCCCCCGTCCCCATACCCTATGGGTACCTAGGTACCCATACCCGTTACCCGCATTTTTACTAAAAATAAATTGATCAATTATAAAATATCATATAATTTTAATAGAATTAAAAAAATTTCAAAGATAAAATATTGACTAATGAAAATTATAAACAAAATTATTACTAACTTTATGTTAAAGTTCATATTTATGTTAAATATTCACATTATTTTTATATTATGTTATAAATAAACATTTTTATTAAAAATATGTAATAGTTTAGTAGAATTGTATTATTTTAAATTGATTTACATATATTATAATATAATAATATAAATAAAATAAATAAATATATACTATGCGGGTATGGGGCGAGGTGTGTACTAAGATACCCGTACCCGCACCCATACCCGTTTATTTTTGCGGGTAATTACCCATACCCGTACCCAAAATGCGGGTTTTTACCCTACCCGTTGTGGGTAATTTTTGCGGGTATCCTCTGGGTATAGGTCAAATTGTCATCCCTATTTATGAGTGGAAAAGTAAGAAATGCATGTATGAAAATGCAGGTAAGTTTTGTCCATAGAAAAAATAGTTTCCACTTTTTCAGTATATCCAAAACCCGGTTCGAACCAACCCGGTTCGGTCCAATATAAACGGTTTTTATTTTATTCGTTCATTCAAGTTTAAGAGTGCGTGCGTGTGGAAAAAAAGAGGGAATCTGGTTTTGTGTTGTGAGAGCAAAATGTGGGCAAGCGCAGAAGGTGGTGCTCCGGAGGTTACTCTAGAAACTTCTATGGGTTCCTTCACTATTGAGGTAGTTTTTTCTTCAATTTTTTCTTTTCAATTTCATTGATAAACCCTGATACAGTATTAGGGTTTTTAACGATTTTGATTTTGATTTTTTTTAGCTGTATTACAAGCATGCACCTAGAACTTGTAGGAACTTCATTGAACTGTCTCGTAGAGGTTATTACGATAACGTTAAGTTCCACAGGATCATTAAGGTACTCGTCTTCTACATTTTCATCAGAAAAAAAGAATGGATAATGTTTTTTTTTTCTTACTTAGGTTTGTGTGTTTTGTTGAGTAGGATTTCATAGTACAAGGTGGGGATCCTACTGGGACAGGAAGAGGAGGAGAGTCTATATATGGGTAATAATACTGATTAAACTCGTCATCCTTATGTTGATTATTTTGTAATGGTGTTATGGTATTAGCTATGAAGCACGGACACTCTTCAAATTAGGCGTGTTTCAGTGTCGGACATGCGTTGGTGTGGAACATCGAAACGACACCGACTTATGATTTTTTTTAAAGAGACCGACATTTATGATTACAATAAGGCTATGTTTGGTAAAATTAAGCTATAAGCTAGTTGATGAAAAGTTAGCTGATAGCTGAGCTTTTTAGCCGATAGCTGAAAAGCTAGTAGAATGAAATTAAAGTGTTTGGTAAATTTACACTATGTTTGTTTTGATAGATTTATGAGAGAGAGAAATAAAGAAGAGAGAAATAGTAAAGAAATAAGGTATTTCTTTAGTTTGGATAAAGGGAGAAATAAGGAGAGAGAGAAATTTTTTAGGTGGGTCCCATGCCAAAAGAAATCTCTCCTCAATAGGTGAGATTTGTGAATTGAAGGAGTGGAGAGATGCATTTTCCCACAATGTCCTTCTCCTTATTTTATTTTTTTTAGTTTTAATATTCAACTTTATTTTTTATTTTTTTAAATATGAAGGATAAATTAGTCTTTTTCATTTTTATTAATTTCTCTCTATTCATATTTCTACTCATCCTCTTCTCTATTTCTATTCATCCAAACAATATAGAATTTCCACTCAACTTCTCTCTTATTTCTATCTTTTTTATTTCTCTCTTCACTATTTCTTTCTTTCCTATTTCTTTGAACATCCAAACACAGTGTTAGTTTTTGTAATCATAAAATGACATAAAAATACAGTTATATTATGTGAGTGGGTAGTTATTTTTGTGAGTGGGTAATTTTTTATTAAAAAACAATAAAGAAGTTAAGGTTAAAATTGGAAGAAAAGGTAAAAAGCTATAAGCTATAAGCTCAAACGCTACTTGAAATAGCATTTGGAAAAAAGCTATAAGCTAGTATGAAAAGTTTGTTACCAAACACCTCTAATTTTATGAAACAAGCTTATAAGCTAGTATAATAAGCTATAAGCTAGCTTATTTGTGTTACCAAACATACCCAAAATTATGTCATTTTTTAAAATTATTATTGGTGTCCACATGTCGATGTCCCTGTTGTATCTGGTGTCTGTGCTTCATACCGTTTTTTTTGGGTTATTGGATGAGTTATCAATTAAATTTGTTCATTTGCCTGGCTTAGCTAGTGGTAAAACATAACCCGCTTACACAGGTTTAAGATGGAAAATTGATGAATATGTACAAAATTCAATTTTTTCATTTGTCGTTTATGACAGTGCAAAATTTGAAGATGAGATTAAATCAGAGTTGAAGCACACTGGAGCTGGTATTTTATCAATGGCTAATGCTGGCCGTGATACTAATGGTAGTCAGTTCTTTATTACTCTCGCGCCATGCCCCTCTCTCGATGGTAATTACTTGATTCTTCATTCTACGTTTTTTTTTTATAAGAATTTCTTCATTCTACTTTGCTTTGGAATTTATTAATAATTTGCATAATGAGAATTTTGAGCTTCAAATGCAATATATAACTATAAGTAGCTCTGTTAAATGATAAGTATACTCAAATACTGGTTTGTGGACAATGCACCATGCTTATTGCACACAAATTTTCTCATTGCTGAGTTGTGAAAAGTACAATGTTTCCTATCTGTATCCTGTTTGGCTCCTGTTATCGTAAAATCTTTTGACTTTTGTGTGGTATGTTGATTGATCCATATCACTAAATCATATAAAATATTCTGTTATATTGCTCTTTTTAATCATTATACAATGTAGTTGAGGTCACTGATGGCAAAAAGTAAAAGAAAATCAATTGCACATATGAATAGGGTACTAGCAATGAGTAAAGTTAAATAATATCTTACCAATCATTAGTTGGTTCAGTGGTGATTGGCGCTGAACTTGGTAGGGAGGACCACGATTCGATCCCCCGCAACTGCGATCGGGAGGGGGCTGGAACCACTTGATGCCAGAACTGATCCCCGAACAAGATTAAACTAGTGGTGAAAGCCCAAAAAAAAGTTAAATAACATCTTATGGATGTCCATCGTGTGGGTCTAAATGTGGAGTGTTATCTCTGGGTTTGATTTGAATCTCTTTTTTTGTGTCGAATTCATTTGTCAAAAGAACTATAATGCACAAATATTTCAAAATGGCTATTAGACACCTTCGTGGTATGTTTCTTAGGCCCCGTTTACTTTGTGTTTTCATTTTCTAAAATAGACGTTCATTTTAACTTGCTAATGGGAACATGTGAGACTCTTGAAATGAAAATAGAACATGTTTTCACAAAGTAAACACGGAGCCATATTTTCTCCTTTTTGGGGTAGATAATATTACATGCATATTTTTAGTGCATTTTATCATCCAACTGTGTGTTTCTTTTTCTTGCATTAGTTTCCTTGACTAAATTTGTAAGAGTACATAAAACAAGGGACTCTCTTTTATCTCTAATATAATCTCCAAAGTCAAGGTAAACCTACAGGCTACAGTTATTACTTACTACATACTACTAGAGTAGACTCGAGTAAATTTTTAGCTATAACCTTGGCATGAGGTGGTTAGATGACCAAATTTGGTTGGTTAATTAATAATTTATGATTCATCATTCTAATTCATATCATGAAACTTTTGGAATGCCTATTAATACTAATTTTTTGTTTCTGTTTCAACCAGGAAAACATACAATATTTGGAAGAGTAAGCCGGGGAATGGAAATCATCAAAAGGCTTGGCAGTGTCCAAACAGATAACAATGACAGGTATGTCGGATATCTTTGCTTACCTAGAGCAGTTTAATGGCACTTCAAAATTAGCATTAGCATCAAATCAATAACCTAACTACTTTGTGACATTCTTTCCAAAAAAATAAGAAGACTACTTTGTGATATTGGGGATCATAACTTCATAAGTCTGCCGATATTCGGTAGTGATATGACTTGTATTCTGGTTAATGTTGGTCATAAGAGGATTTGCTTTATGCATTGGTGATCATACACCTCCCTTTATGAACTACCCTCATACACTCTGTTGTTTTGATTTTTGACAATTGGATTCAGAATTTTATGAAAAACATTTTTTGATCATGTTAAGCTTAACCAGTAACTTTGATCTTCCTTTATGAACTTGTAAAATTATTCACACATTTCTTCATTTTCCACTTATGCAGACCCATCCATGACGTGAAGATACTCCGGACATCAGTCAAGGATTGAGATGTGTTGCGTGTTATGATGTGAAGAAATTGAAGTTTTATTATCAATTCCTAATATAGTTATGACTGGAAAAATGACATGGCATATTTGGCTTCATGATTAAGCACAAGAATTGTATTTTTTTGGTATTAGTTTGGTCACACAGTGAACTTAAAACCATGTGTATGAGTATCTTTTTAGAACTGTTTCTGTTTCTATTTTACAAGAGTGACATAAGTATCGTATTGTAAGCAACATTCATTTACCACTGAATCATGCACCACCACCAATCTAATGGTGCAAGCTTCACACTGTATCATAATCAAAACGATATGCATGAAACAATGTCAATCGTTCGATCGTTCGAACCGTCATAGCTAATCAAACTCGAATTCAAGATGACATTTTGATGAATCAGTCAGCAGACCTCTCGAACTAACCATAGCCACTTACCAACATCAAATACATTACAAACCCATCAAACACAATTTTATTTTGATGAATCAGTCAGCAAGGACAACATCAGTGTTTGCATATAACACAATTTCAATTGGTTTTATGTTTCCCTATGAAAAAAGCAATTAAATTTTCATTAACAAAATTAAATGATTTATATAATAAAATGATGAGAAAATATAATATGCACAAATAGTGTAAAATTATTTGAGATGGTCATCCAATAACAACTGTGTGTATTTCGCCAAATCACTCCACTATTTGAAGTTAGTGTAAAATTAATCTACACTAACGTCTAATAGTAATTAACTATTCCGCCATATCATACCATAAAATTGGAGTGATTTTGACAAAATACATGATTAGTATTGAATGACAGTGTAAAAATATTTTACAATGTCGGTGCATGTTCTACTTTCTGTTTTGTAAATTTCATCTATACACCGATAGCCTAAAATCATTTTACACATGCATCCAATCAAATTACATCGTAGTGTCACTTTTATAAGGAGTTTAATGGAGATACATTGACAATGTAAAATAGTTTTGCAAAATCATTCAATAAAAAACTATCAATTTGTCATGTCATATAAAAAAAGTGGGATGATATGACAGAAAACATGGTTGTTATTGAATGACAACAGGGCATGTTTGATATTTCTTTTACTCTTTTATAAGTACGTCTATGTCCCCAATTCCTAAGATATCTCAACAAATATCTATATTTCATAATTTAGGGGCCATTTCGATTTGTCTTATTTTTTCACTAACAAAAATTGTATCTTTATAAGCTATTTTATTATAAACTACTAGTACTTCGAAAAAACTTATAATAATACATAAAAACTTATTTATTTTCATAAGCTGTTTCGCACAAGCTCAAAAATAAGTCCATCCAAACATGCCCTTAATTGAATATACGAAAATATCCTTTACATTATTTATTTATGTGCGCGCATTAATAATGAAGTAGATCAATTAATTAAGCTTTTGATAAAAAAATTAATTAATTAATTAAGCTAAGAAGCTCTTTGTCAAAACAAAAAAAAAAAATTCTTTAACAGTTTAACCCAACTCACGAACCTCCTGAGTCATACAGAGAACGAAAGTAGAAGAACCCGTTGATTGATTGATTGATAAACAAGTCGAGAGAAAAACCACCAACGACTGTGCAGTTCCTTTCCGTCGCACTTGCAACCGCAAAGCGAACAGATTGATAGCTCCGATCTCAACCATGGCGATGACCGTACACGGTGCGTGCTTTCTATTTCAACTCATTCTCTTTTCCGCGATCCTCATTATAATTAGGTTACAAACAGATTAAGCTTAATTTCCCTCGTAATTCACTTATGCGGTTGTAACAATTAACAATCCATAGGGTTTTTTTTTTTTTTTCAAATTATAGTTCGAAACTGGCAGGGGTTACTAGAACTGAACTTAATATCAATGAAATTTCCCCAATAATTTACAATTCCACAGGTTTTAGCAATTGAAATCCTTTTGTTACCGATTTCCATGTGCGTTTGCATCGTGAACGTGAGAGCTTATATAGGATTGCACAATCCCCCCCTTTGAGCCATGGTTTTGAGGTGAAGTTAGGTTCAATCCGTTTCATTTTTAATCTGTTTAGTAGGTTGTAACAAAACTAGGAACTTTAGACTAATCATGTCAAAGAGTTTGGTAATGGAATACCTTTTATTACATTTCCTAAATTATAGCTTAAATTGAGACATTGGGCCGGAGTTCGAACCCCGGACACCTCACTTATCCACCTTAAGAGTGGAATTTCTGGCCACTAGGCTACCTGACAAAAATAAATAAATTATAGCTTAAATTGAGGGACAGGTCACTCATGTTATGTTTATTAAAAAATTAATTTGTATGTTTGGAGAGATTATACTGCTGTTTATTTATGCTAAGGATTTAGTTTAGCTCATTTTTGCAATTTATTTTTTAATTTTTTTTCTCCTATTTTTATTATTTTACTGATTCTTTTTTGTATATCATGTTACAAATTGGTGTTCTGGACTGTTGGCGTCTTTACAGTGTAAGTTGAAAACTAGACTTTGAGCTTTGTTTAATGATTGAGATTATATAGCAAAATAGGGGTAATTAACTTTTAACCTTTTTTTGGACGTGCAGCCTTGCTGGGTTGGCTTTTATGTTTTCCTCTAGTATTTTGCTTCAGATTCTGGTATGCTCTTAATGATGAGACTGATTGTGATGCTCCTAATTACTTTGAAATTATGTTTGACAGATTTTGAAGTATTTATTATCTTCGTATATTTTATTAGAAAGAAATATTCAAATTTCGAAGTATTCAAATTTGTTAGGAAGAGTTTGTCACCAAAAAAAAAATAAAAATTGTTAGGAAGAGGTGAATGATATAAACTCAGTATTTTATTAGAAAGAAATAGGGATAAATCCCAACTTCAGAGATAGAACTGCGAAACTTCAAATGTTTGCAAACCTCCCTGTCAAAAGGCCCCAATCCTCTCTCAAGTTATAAGTTAGTATCTCTCGTCTTTTTCTATTAGTTATGGGCAACTATACATGCCTCATTTTGTCTAACTATCTCACCACAAATAACCTAACTAAACCGACAGTCATTAACATACACCTAACACTTACAGACATCTAACAATACTCATCCACTAAAATTTCACCCGATATCCTACTGATTGTGGTCTGAAACTGAAACTACTGAAGCTATCCAATAATTGTTTCCATTTGTGGCTGGTAACCAAATACTTGACTTCAACCTTTTGTTCTTATTTTTTATATTCACTTGGCCGGAAACCTCAGCAATCACCATCCAATAAGGGCTACCAGAGTTAACTTCTGCGTTTCTCTACATCATGTTTTGAAGGCTGTTGATCTGACCGTTCCAAACTCACCATACTATTTTTAGAACCTCCTTTGCACTTCCCATCATCACCACTATCAAAATCATCTTCCTTCTTGCTCTTGAAAGCATCACCCTCACTGCCTCTGTTGATGTTTGTGAGGAACTGAAAATTTTAAATAGAAATGTTATGTCTGATGATAGAAACAGGCTTTTAATATAGAAATAACTGAGGAATTCTGAGAATAAAACTAATTTCAGTTGAAATCCCATTCTATCCCTCTTTCTTTCTCCGCCTTCAAGAACTTGCTAGTTATTGCAATTTGCAACCACCTTAATTTGCGATTAATCTACCACTCTTCCATCAACCACCCTACAAGGAATATGGTCCAGTAGTTCCCGGCATGGAGACTCAAGTGTAAGATTCATGGTTTAATCGCCCCTGATGATCCATCAATTTCTTCAACAAATTAGGATTTAATGGTGGAAGCTTGGCCTGAATTTGGCCAACTGGTGGGGCAGTTCCATTGCCCTTTCATTCCCATTAACTTCCCAATCAAGCAATTTTGCTTCCTCCTTTTCAAATTTCTCTTACAGAGCAAACTTGTATTCCGGTTGTTAAACCTCCATTTTCTACTCTTGAGTTGGGGTTTTGGATTTCCTATTCCTGACCAGAGAACAGTCCTTCTTTCCCCAACTCAGATGACAATGATTCTGATTCCCACATCCCATACTACTTAAACGGTTTGATCTAGATCATATTCAGGTTGAAAATATTTGATCAGATCATCAGAACCTTCACAAAGGCCCATCAGGTTGCCTGATTGAATCGATCCCAATGTAGGCACTAAACTAAAGTGCAGCCTCTTAGTGCTACTCTGCCCGAAAGCCCAAAGCCTCTTAGAATTCCCTAACAAATTGATGCCTCTTCAAGTCCTACCCCCCGTCATAATCCCTACACTCCCTTCTCCACTAGTTTGCTGTCACCTGTCCATTCAATTAGGTTCCTTCTTAATAGACTCCTCCACCTCTGCTCTATCATTTCTACCCCTGTTTTTTTGGCACACCCGAATTGGGGCACCACTAAGCCCAACAATGAATTTCCCTGGATATTATTGACCGTAAAAGCAATATTAAGAGGAAACATATTCCCATGCAGTCCTAAATCAAATGGACAAAATAATTCATAAATTTCCATCATTTTGAAAATTCTCCAAATTTATCATCCAAATGATGGAATTTACATAGAACAATTTGAGTTCCCTAAAAAATTTACCTTACTTCAAAACATTTCCTCATCCAAACATAAGAACCTTGCCTAGCTTGCAAGCATAAGAAATAACAGAATTCCACACAAAAAATGACTTAATACTCCCACCATTATCCCCTTATGCTAGCCTTACGTAGGCAAGACTCATTCTTCCCGTTGCCAACTAACTTGGAGCATTTCCACCCACCTCTATGATGAACTTGCCAAACCTTAGGGCTTAGGCCCATGACTGAGCTGAACCACCTTGTGCCCTGTTGCCCCACTTGGGCCCTCAAACACCATAGACCCAACAATGTTTCTGCTGAAAACATTATCATTCTTACTGTTAAGACCACCGTCAGTGTTATTAATTGTGGATGGTGGACTATAGTTACTAGCCGAAACTCCGGCACATAATATGGCTAGTGACTAGCGTTGTGGCCTATGACAGAGAGAGTATAAATATTTTACACTCATTTGCCGAAGATATTGCTGAAAATAATTACAGGAGAAAAAACTTAAACATATCATAAGTATTGACAAGTCTCATGACAATCAAGTTCTGGCCTTCAAATAATAAAAAGTATAACATAAACATCAATAAATGCCAGAACATGCTAGATTTGGTGGTAAATTAGAGGGGAAAACACTCACTAACAGAGACCTAATAGTAGCAGCAATCTAACAAGGACTGTGTTATTGCCTCGGCTTGATTTCCCTATTTAGACCGCCACTTCAGTTAATTTTTAGCTCAGAGTACTCAAACTTGGAGGTCTCAGCTCACTGAGCTCAGAGTCAAAACTCGTTGATGACCCAAATTGGATTGAACAGGAGAAAAAACATGTTCAAATAGGGCTTTTCCTTTTTTGCTATTATTTTATGATATGGTTGATACATGCATGATCTAATTGAAATATTGAATATGGAATATTATAGTGGCACATATTTTAAATAGTCATTTACTTTTAAGTGTTAATGTGTATTCCATTTGCATTCTTTTTGATACGGCAGGCATGTGCCATATACAACAATTGGTGGCCCATGTTATCAGGTGAGTTAGTCTTTTATGCTGGAACTGAAGTCCTGTTTTTAGCTGGATAATTTTAATAATCAAAACATTGCACCTGCAGCTCTGATGTATGTGCTGGTACCTATGCCTTGTTTATTCTTTGGAGGTGGGTCGACTCAATTTCTGATGAGCCGTGATGGTGGGGGGTAAATATCTCTTGCCTAAAGTTCTCTAGTTTTTTTTTTAAATAAAATTTACTTTCATGTGTTTAGCTTTTGGGTTATCTGCTATTCTGTTTTATGCCACTGGTTTTACCCTGATATGATTAATATAACCTTTTCAATTCAATGAGTGCACGTAAATTTTTTTGAAGATGTTTATTATTCAACAGTAAATATAATATGGCATTATGTTGCAGTTGGATGGATGCTGCAAAGTTTTTGACTGGAGCATCAGCTGTGGGGAGCATAGCCATTCCTATAATCCTTAAGCATGCTCACATGATTGAGACTGGAGCAATGCTCATTGAGCTAGTATCGTTCTTCATATTTATATGCACTGTCATGTGTTTCCACCAAGCGAGCCTTGACGACGATTGGTGATAAAGAATTCCGTAGTTCTTACGTCTTGCTAGTCATTAGGGATTGTTACTCTTAAAAAGAAAACGAAGGAGTGAAACTTATTACAGCCCTGGAAACAAAAGTGTATGATCAAACATCTGGAATGTAAAGTTCTACCAGTGATTGCTTTTTCATCAACTTATATTCTTGTTCTAGTGCGATAATTTTAACATAGCAACTTACTATTTTGCCTATGTTTGAGTTTGCGCCCAATCATCTACATCGCATGATAGTGAATCTTTTTACCGTGAAAAATCGAGAAGCTACAAATCGGATGTTCGTCTAGTATTATTATTCCACCGTGAAAATAAACATGTACTTCTTTTGGTTCCCCTTTGTAGTCTGCGTGAAAGTAAAACGCCATTTATATATGGTGGGATGGGAAACATTTAATTTAATTATAAAGAAAAAGCTACCTTCCTTGACAAAATATCTTGCATTTACATAAAGATCTTATAAGTAAATCATGAGTTAAAGTATGAATTAATTATAAGATCTTACGTACTAAATTAGCAATGCTAACAAGAATTTTAGATAAACTTATGAACATTATTTAAGTGGAAGCACACATTCACACAAGCTCATGCAATGGTCTTTATTTTGGGTGCAAAAAGGTTTTATCAACAACTTATTTCCAACATGAAGCAGACATGGTATTGGAGGGTGAATTCTTTGAGGATGCCACACCGATCAAGGTTCTATAGGGACGTTTGAGACAGACATGGAAGTGGTTCAAGAGACTCCTAATCTTGGACAATAAGGATGCTTATAGCTTGCGGTAGGAGACATTTTCTTTTATCGGTTGTGTTTATGATGAGTGCATATAATAAAATTTTTGTGTGGAATTGCCGTGGGGCATCCAACACATCGTTCTACCGGTATTGTAAGCAATATATTTCAACCTACAAGCCTGTTTTGCGTGTTATCGTTGAAACACGCTGCAATCCTTTAAGTTTGGAAAAAACTTTCAAACTGCTGGGGTACGATGGACTTGTAGCTACGGAGAATCACGGGTATGCAGGAGGTATTGCAGTTGCTTGGCAGCAACATAATATTAATGTTGAGGTGTGTTCAAAAAAATTCCAATTTATGCATTTGAAGGTTCATTATCCCAGTGGGGAGTACTGGTACTTCACATCACACCTGTATATGCGAGCCCGAATGAAGATAATAGAAAGACTATGTGGGATGATTTACGTATTATAGCCAATAATATGAGGGAGGCTTGGCTCTTAGCAGGAGACTTCAATGATATTGCTTGTATGGAAGAGAAGAGGGGTGGAGTTAGTGCATCTCTTAGACGGTGTAATAAATTCAGCGAGCGAATCAATGCTTGTAATCTGATGGACATGGGAGCTATGGGTCCTAAATTTACATGGCGCGGTCCTATATACCATGGTGGTCAACGGATATATGAGAGATTGGATAGAGCTTTATGTAATGAAAAATGGAGGACAAATTTTCCTGATGGCTCTGTGAAAGTTTTGACAAGAGTAGCTTTTTCGGATCATCACCCTCTTTTAATTTCCCCCTTGGATGACACGTATATCAGAGCACCCCGACAGTTCAGGTTTGAAAGTGCGTGGTTATTAGATAATACGTATCAAGCGATGTTGGCTGAGAGTTGGAGAAGAGAATTGTCAGTTCCACATAATTTGGATAATGTGCAGAGAGGCATTACTAATTGGAAGCTGTAAACTTTTGACCAAGTCAAGCGAAAAAAGAAAGAAATTATGGCAAGACTAGCTGGAATTCAAAACCGCATGTATCATGGAAACAACAGTGGAGGCTTGAAAAGGCTTGAATATAAGCTTCAGGCCGAACTAAACAATATTCTTGAGAAGGAGGAATTAATGTGGTTCCAACGATCTCGCGCTAAATGGTTAATTGATGGAGATCGAAACACTCGATATTACCATCAGGGACGGATTCAAAGGGGGACAGGCAGTGGCCAAGGCCCCCCCTCCCCCTCATATATGTATGTATATATATATATATATATATATATATATATATATATATATATATATATATATATATATACTATGGTAAAAATAAATGACAACATAAAATATATTGGTCCTTAAATATATGAAGTATTAATTGTCAAATAAAGTATATTGAAATTTGAAATTACAAAATATTCTCAAATATGTCTATCATTAGTAATTTTTGGACAAACTGATGACTAACATAAAACATATTTGAGGACCAAACTAACAAAGGAAAGATAAATTTGAAAATCAAAATAACTAACAAAAAATATGTTTAAGGCTCAAAATAATTGTTCTTATTTCCGGCCCCCGTGCAATAAGTTTCTGAATCCGTCCCTGATTACCATACCAAGACCATTAGCCGTCGAAGAAGGAATAATATTTTAATGTTGAAGAACGATCATGGGGAATGGATAGAGGATGTTGAACAACTTCAACGAATGGCTAAGGAGTTCTTTCAGAATCTTTTTTCAAACACGCATGCTAGACATCAGTGGAAACAAACTGATATATCTTACCCGGCCATAGATAGTGACACCATGACGAAGTTGGCAGTACCCTTTACAAACGATGAAGTTAAAAGGGCTCTCTTTGCTATGCAGCCGTGGAAAGCGCCGGGACCGGATGGATTTCCAGCTGGGTTCTATCAAAAAGCGTGGGGCACAGTGGGTGGTTCAGTTTGTGAATTTGTGTGTGGTGTATGGGACAATCCAAGTGTTGTTTCATCAGTTAACCAAACTGACATTTGCTTAATCCCAAAGATACAACAGCCGGAGTTTATCACGCAATTTCGTCCTATATCTTTGTGCAACACCATCTACAAAATTGTGAGCAAAGTTATTGTGGAACGTTTGAAGGATTGTATTCCAAAATTAGTCTCTCCATTCCAAACTGGATTTGTTCCGGGGAGAATCATTCATGAAAATTTTATAGTTGCTAAGGAGATGGCACACTCTATGCATAGAATAAAGGGAAGGAAGGAGCTTTTGCTATAAAGGTTGATCTATCAAAAGCTTATGATAAGATCAGCTGGGAGTGTATTTGGAGAGTCTTATGTGAGACCAGTTTACCTAGTAATCTTGTGAATATCATCATGCTTGCAGTTACAAGTGTAGAGACTAATGTTAAGTGGAATGGAGCTCGGTCCGAATACTTTCGCCCTCAACGCGGTATTCGACAAGGTGATCCTATATCACCCTATATTTTCGTTCTTTGTATGGACAAATTATCGCATCTGATTCTTCATGAGGTGAATATAGGGAAGTGGCGTGGCATCAAGGCTGGGAGGAATGGCCCAATGGTCTCCCATCTTATGTTCGCAGATGATTTGCTTCTGTTTGGTGAAGCTAAGGAGGAGCAAATGCAGTGTGTTATTAATACTCTCAATAATTTTTGGAACCTTTCTGGGCAGGAGGTGAGCCAAGAAAAAACTAGCATTTATTTTTCTAAAAATGCTAGTAGAGAAATAAGAAACAAGTTGTTGAGGATTTCCGGCTTCAAAGAAACGTCGAGTCTTGGGAGATATCTAGGAGTGCCACTGTTGGGTAGAGCTCCTAAGAGAAATGATTTTCAGTATTTAGTGGATCAAGTTGAGACTAAGTTATCTGGTTGGAAAGCTAAACAATTGTCTTTTGCGGGACGGGTGACCCTTGCTAAAAGTGTGTTAGAGGCAATACCAATACATCCGATGATGACTACTAAAATTCCTAAGTCTTGTCTGAATGATATTCAGAGGATTCAAAGAAATTTTATTTGGGGTGATTCGGAGAGCGGAAGGAAGTTTCATGCTGTTAGTTGGGAGAAGGTTACTACACCAAAGTGGATGGGAGGGTTAGGATTGCGTAATATGGAGTATATGAATCAAGCTTGTTTGATTAAGCTTGGATGGAAGCTATTTTCTGGGGCTGATGATTATTGGTGTCAGATTCTGAGAGGTAAATATGCCCACGATGAAGCGCGAACTGCAGATTCAAGTCTTTGGAAGGCGCTCGTTAGATTAAAAAACTATGTGTGGAATTATTGCCAATGGATTGTTGGAGATGGCAAGGATATAGATGCTTGGAACCATGTGTGGATTGAAGAAAATGTAGTTTTGAATCAACTTACTAGCATTCCTCAAGATTTACAAGGTGCTAGAGTGTGTGATTTAGTAGTGGATGATACTGGCTGTTGGAATTGGTCTCTACTGCAAGATTGTATACCATCAGAGATGATAAATAAAATTGCTACTATTTTACCTCCCCATGCAGAAAATGGAAGAGACGTGTTAACAGGTGCAGGTGGTAATTATGCTTCTTTCTCGGTGGCCGACATGTATTACAAGCTGAGAGACTTCAATATGGCAGATGAGGATCTGGTTTGGAGTAAGCTTTGGAAGCTTCAAGTGCCTAAAAGGGTGAGGAGTTTTGTTTGGCATGTGAAATGGGAGAGGTTGCTCACTAATTTCATTAAGCACCGAATGGGATTGACAAGTGTTGTTTGTAATTATTGTGGATCGGCTAATGAAACAATATTACATACTTTGAGAGATTGCTCATTAGTAAATCAAATTTGGCAGTAAGTAGTTCCTTGTGAGATAAAAGGTGTGTTCTTTATGAGTAATCTTCAAACATGGGTGAATATTAATATTAATTTTACATTAAAAGTTGGAGTAGGAGGTAGATGGTGTGACTTTTGGGCTCTGATGTGTTCTTGCCTTTGGACATGGCGAAACAAAGAGTTACATGAAAACAATTTTGTGAGGCCAGGCAATATGATTTATCATGTGAACAAGTTGATTCAAAATTACACGAAGGCTATGTGTGCAATGGATATAGTGGGACATCATGAAAAAGCTTTATCTCATATCCATTGGCAACACCCAGCTGGCAACTTTGTGAAGCTAAACACCAATGGGGCTTGTAAAGAAGGTAGAAGAGCGGGTTGTGGTGGAGTTATTAGAGGAAACCAAGGTGAATGGTTGGGTGGTTTTGCAAAAGGAGTTGGGCAATGTAGTGCTTTTGTTGCGGAGCTTTGGGGAGTCTTGGAAGGTTTGACGCTTGTAAAGCGGTTGGGGTTCTCAAACGTGGAGGTAAGCATTGACTCAAAGGCTGTTGTCCAAGTTCTTTTAACATCGAGAGCTGAAGGTGTGGATGGGTATGCTATATTTAAGAAGATTCGTCGACTTTTGACGATGGATTGGAATGTAAAAATTACACATGAGTATCGGGAAGCTAACAAATGTGCGGATGCATTAGCAAATATTGGATATAATCTGGATCATGAAATGATTTTTTACGAGGCTTGTCCAGTGAAAATTAGGGATATATTGTTAGCTGATCAACTAGGGATTACCACCCCTAGATTGATTGTTATTTAGTTTTTGTGTTTGCTGGGCTTTAGCCCTCTTTTCAATAAAAAAAAAGGTTTATTTGAGTAACTGAGTTACTTGCCCAAATTTGCTTTAATAATGCAAAATTACTTGTACTAATAGGTTCATTAAATTCATTTTGAGGAGTGCTATATATAGCGACAAAGTTTTCACGAAATTATCACGAACGCACGCGCACTGTTTATTTACTTTTGCCGCTTCCACTTGCCTTTCTATCCACTAAACTTAACAGCACCGCAACGCAACACAACACAACATTCCCACCTCCTGCTTTTGTGTACTCTGCTATACACCACTAAATCTAAATGAATAATCTCACTCCAAAATCTGGTTCTTAATGTTATACCCAAATCTTGAGTGAATAGCAGAGTACCCAAATCTGGTTCTTAATCTCACTCCAAAATCTGTCTTTGTATACTCTGCCATGCACCACCAAATCTTGAGTGAATTTTATATCTTCTGTCAGACACACATTTATGGCTTTATAAGACTATATGAACACTGGTTTGTTGCATTTGAATATCACCATTGCTGCAACATGTAGAGTTCAACGAAACTCAATTGAAAAACATATCAACCAAGAATCATAGACGATAGAGAGAGGGACAACATCAACCAAGAATTTGGACAAAAGTTTAATTTGGAAGAAGAATTAGAGGAAATTTTCATAGAATAAAAAAGGGAGGTTGGTGGTAGAAGATGAAAGAGAACGACAGAGAAGAGAGAGAAATTGAATTAATTAATTAAATTAAATTAAATAAATGTGAGTGGGTCCGGTAGAGCATGCCAGATCATTCGTGATTGATTCGTGAAGGTCTTTGTCGCTGTAAGTAGCATTTCTCATTCATTTTACGCCTCTTTATGCGGCATCTTATAAAATTATAAAATTAAGATTAAAATCTTAAGAACATAAGGGCCCGTTTGGTGCACATGATTAGAGACATGATATGATAACCGTATCATATCATGTCTCAATAGTATTGACAACAGCATGATACAGCCTTGCTCAATATAGTGTTTGGTGACACATCATGATATGATAAGTTAATCCAGAAGCTTATCATATCATGTCTCTCTAGTTAAAATCCTTATCCTAAATTTGAGCTGAGTTACCAACATGATAAGATAAGAAAAAAATTTGTTGATTTATTCTATAAAATATATTTTAAAATAAAAAAACTGAAAATTAATAAAATACAAATAATAAAATAATTTGATATTAAATTAATAATAAAATAATTAAATTTTAAATATATATGTGATTTTCTCACGAGAGTAATTTTGTAATTTATATAATCTAAAAAATTAAAATTCTACTAAAATTACAATATTTTAAAGTAAAATAATAATTAAAAAATTGCAAAATAGCGATATTAATTTAAATTTTATGACAAATTAAATATAATTCTTTTGCAATGGTAGTTTTATTATTTATGTATGAGATATATCATATATTTATTTAGATTATCTAACATGTATAATTGAGTTATTTATTTGATCATGATTCATATAAAAAAAATTAATTTGTTTATTTTCTCATGACTTTTATTTAAAATTTTATAAAGTTATTTGATTACTTATTTATATTTTTATTTATACAATATAATTTTTAACAATTGTTTTGCAAGGATAATTTTGTCATTAAATATGTTACATATCTTATAATATTGTTATGAGTAAGTATATATTAAAAATATGATATAATAGTTATCATGTTTGTTATCCTGTGTGCATCAAACACATGATAGGATAACTGTTATCCTATCCTATCATTATCCTGTTGTATATCTTATCATATCACTATCCTATCCTGCGCACCAAACGAGCCCTAAAAGAAGAATAACATACTTAGGGTCCGTTTGGCCCAGCTTCTTTTACAACTTATGCAAACGGTTTATGCAATATAAATTAGGATTTATGCTATTTTATAAGTTCATACTAGTGAAAATTGTAATTTTATAACCCGTTTTATCATAAACTACCTTGACAAACTTATAATAATATATAAAAATTGCATAAGCTGTTTGCATAAGCTCTAAAAAAAATTGAGCCAAACGAGCCCTTATATTCTTATATTAAAAAAAACATATTCATGTAAAACTTAGTAATTGTCAAGTAGTCTAGTGACTAAAAAATACACCTTAATTGTCAAGTAGTCTAGTAAAAGTGAATAAGTAATGTCAAGAGTTCAAATCTCGGTGTGATATCTCTGTCAACTGAGTTAACTTCGCGTAAACTTTTGTTGTTTTATTCATTTGACCGCACACTAGTGCAGAAAGGAGATACAACCACTGGCCAAACTGACTTTCTACTACTGGCCGCGGCCAGTAGTAAATGCAGTCGACGTTGTAAGTTCAACTTTCCACGTCGGGTATTTTTATACCCGACGTGGTATGTGTAATTTCTTCTGTAATTATTATTTAATATTATGGGGATTCCACGTCGGTTTTTACAAATACCCGTAGTGGTATGTATGAGATTCCACTACGGGTATTTACAATATCAGTAGTGGTATGTATGGTTTCCAGTTTTTTTTTTTTTAAGAATTGGGGATTCCACTACGGGTATTTACAAATACCCGTAGTGGTATGTATGAGATTCCACTACGGGTATTTACACATATCCGTAGTGGTATGTATGGTTTCCAGTTTTTTTTTTTTAAGAATTGAGGATTCCACTACGGGTATTTACGCATACCCGTAGTGGTATGTATGGTTTCCTTTTTTTTTTTTAGAATTGAGGATTCCACTACGGGTCATTACTCTTACCCGTAGTGGTATGTGTAGTTTTCACTACTGATTGTTATAAATATCAGTAGTGGTATGTTAGTTTTTTTTTTTTTTTTTTTTCGTTTTTTTGTAGCATCCTGTGCCTGCATATTTGTAACATGACCAAATTTCATCACAGACCCCAAAGAATGAGCCATTGCTGCTAGTGCTAAAGCTATATGTTAAAAATCAGTTAGGAAGTGCAAAGCTATATCTTCTATACATGACAACCTCATGGAGGCAACTGATGCATATATATATAACTATGATAATCCATCCATGATTTAAACTAATATAAACTAAGGTTATAATTAGGAAGTGCAAAGTCCAGCAGCTGCAACTGCACCATAATATTACTAGAAAATAGAAGGTACAAATATTATGCATTAATTTGCCTAGTCCAAAGTTAAACCAGTTCCATCTACAATGAAGCATGGCAAGCTTTTCATTATAATTTTCCACTAAACATGTCTTCTCAGATGAAGCATAACAAGCATTTCATCACCATCCTCAATTCCCAGCTGCATGAAATATATATAATTTGGATCAGAAAACCAAGAATTCTGACAATGAGACAGAATATACTAGCTAATATTTAAATTACATAATAATGAACAGAAAGCCAGAAATTTTGTTCAATTGGCAGAGAGTTTCTGGCTTAAGCCAGAGAAAGCCAAAAATCCTATTGAATTGGCAGAGAGTTTCTGGCTTAAGCCAGAGAAAGCCAAAAATCCTATTGAATTGGCAGAGAGTTTCTGGCTTAAGCCAGATAAAGCTACAAGTCCTGTTGAATTGACAGTGAGTTTTTGGCTCCAGCCAGAGAAAGCCAGAAGAGCTGGAGGTGACTCAGAGGACACGTGTTAGCAAACTCAACTTTGAAGTAAGGTAGCTGGCTGAGCCAGCTATAGCTGGCTGGGCCAACTTAAAAATCTAGTTCACTATAAAAGGACACCAAGAGTAGAAAAATGGATCATATAACTGGTAATAATTAACTATTCTATAACTCACCAGATAAATCTTAATCCTCCAATAACTCCAAAAAATATGTTGACCAACGTAGTCGCAATTCATACATCTCGCAATTCATTTATAAATTGCAACCATGGCCCCTGCATTTCAAGTAATCAAAATTGGAAAAGGTATCCAAGGTGAAGTTGGCCTCACATGTTCTTCTTCACTAATTAAATTCATTTATCACTATTGATCCAATTCAGTTCCAAACTCCAACTAATTCATAGCATACAAAAGAAAAAAAGAAATGAAAGAATACCTACAAATTATCATGGATGCTCCCCTATTATTACATATACTGCCAAAACATACCAGGTAAAAGATGGATGAGAACACTAATGGCCCCTGCAACGTCAAATTGCAACGCCAAACAATCAAAGCCCAAGCTAATGGCCCCTGCAACATACCAAAGAATTGTTTTTCAGCTTATTTCCATAAACTTTCCATGATAGCTTATGAAAACATCTTATAGCTTATACAAAAATTGTTTGAATAGCTAATACATAAGCACTTGTATCATAACCACATTCACAAACATTACTTGAAATGTAGCCACAAATCATAAGTTCTCCAACATAGCTTATGAAAATTTATACATAAGCACTTGTGTTATAACTACACTTACAAACATTCCTTGAAATATAACCACAAATCATCATAACAACAAGAGAAAACATAATAAGATGAGGTAAACTCTTAGATACAAAATTGAATTGCAAGTTTCAATTTACCTTATATGTGAAGGGGTGAAGGAAATCAAACTGAAACCCAATAGAAGAAGTAAAATTAGAGCAAAATAAGTAAAATTAGGAAAAAATCGAAAGGAAATCATATGAGGGAAATCAAAACGGAAACCTAATTGCTGTGAGTCTTATAAACTATGTAAAACGGCTATTATGAATTCTAAACTGCACATAATATGAATTCTAAACTGCACACAATATGATAATCTGCATAAACACTTTTCAAGTTCATAAAAGCTATTAACAACCACTCCAAAGCTATTAAGTTCTGATTCTATCGTAAGATGCTTTCAATACACCTTTTCTGAATTGTCCTACAACGTACTTATCTCTGCAGATGCATCAGAAGCAGAGATTATAGCTGCAGCAGAATTAGCAAATGCTCACAAGATGAGAAGGTGGTTCAAGATGCACTTGACCGTGTTATGGTAGAGCGGACAACAATAATAGTAGCTCATAGGTTATCAACTATTAAGGGTGCAGATTTAATTGCAGTAGTTAAGAATGGTGTCATAGCAGAAAAAGGAAAACATGAAGCATTGCTCCATAAGGGTGGTGACTATGCTTCTTTAGTAGCATTACACATAAGTGCTTCTACATCTTAGACACCCAAATTTTAAGCTTTTAAGATAAAGGACTTGTTTAAGATAATAACTACGTACTTAAGATGGTAAGATAGAAATGTAATATGCAGCTTTGAAGTTGAAAACAGATCAAATAGATTAAATTTCATAGGCAAAAATCCTTGAATTCAAAAAGGATCCATTTGGTGGGACAAGTTCAAAAAGGGTCAATTGAAACTCACAAGGCCATACTTGATTGAGATTATGTATTCTGATCAAATCTAAATATCAAATCTCACTTTGATCAACTCTCCATCATGGTAATAAAATCTCCAAAAGACTTGTTTAAAAAATGGTACAAAAGACTCTGATAACATAAGGAGCAAAATATCACTCAACTATAGAATGGGTTTTATAATTTTGTAACGAACTTATGCTAAAAATAAAGATCAGGGCACCTACAATATTAACATTCCATCTTCCAAATAGCATCAAGAAACGCATACCATACTAAATATGAGCGTTCAAAAATAAACGTGGACTGAACCATAGCTGAACCGAATTGAAAGTAACTTAACCATTATAGCAGTTTCTGAAATGAGCCTATTGTTTAGGTTACTTCTCTTTTATTAGTCATTTTGATCCTCAAATATGTTTTTAGGTAGTCAATTTGCTCCTCAAATGTGTTTTTGGTTAGTCAATTTAGTCCATAAAATTACTAACAAAAGAGGGCACTAGGGATGTATTTGCAATTTTGATACATTCAGCACCAATATGACAGCGAGTTTCACTTGGGATTCAACTCAAATTGGTATTTGAAACAGTTACGATTTTTAATGAATATAATCAAACAGTTGGAAGGCATAAATGAATACAAGAAGAATAATAACCCTTACCATCTTGGCTTCCCATATTTGAGGATTGATATAAAGCTATTGCCACTTCAAAATTCACCTAGACATGTCTAGTTCATAACCAAAATATCAGTTAATATATGGTAAAAATTGCATGTCTAGTTCCTCATACATTGATTTCTTACATTTAAAGAGTAAGATATCAGGAACTAGACATGTCTAGTTCCTCTCCTCATACATTGTTGTTTATCCAACTGGTAAGAAGATTTTCTCAGGTTAGATATGTATAATGAATAATGATATAGCCAGAATTATCTCACTCAGAGAGATACAAAGGATTTTGCTTTGAACTCAAATAAGAAATCAGATTATCTAAATCAAAATTGGAGAAGATGGCAAAGCAATCATGGTGCATCATAAGTTCATAACCAAAATTGATAATGAATTATATTTTATGCAAGAGAATGATTACCATATTACTAGCAGCTTACAAACTCTGCACAGATCACATAAATAACGGATGGATTTCAATTAAGATACAACTAGAATATCCAACCCATCCATCAATAAAACACCATATCATTGGAAAAATTTAAAATCAATAACCTTCTTCGATACCATATACGTAAGTACATAACTACCAAAATATACCAATCTGAAAATTACATTGTATACGGAAACCAAACTTTAACCTATGCTTCTCAAGAAGCTCCTTTTATAAATTCTGCCAAAATGTTGGAAGAAAATGCATTATCGTTCATGAAAACATTCTTCTTCAGTAGCCGACACCTATCCAGCCAAGTAATAACATCCAAATATTCAAAATCACAAGATATAAGATATAATATTCGAGATTACATGATATAATAAGCTAGCACACAAAGCACACAAAGAAACCCTCCTCAATTTAGTCTTTTAATTAAGTACCACTCCCTCATCCTACATAGTTGCTAAGATATAGAAGAATTGAAAATGAAAAGAAAAAGGAAAGTGAAGTGGTGTACCTGTGTGGGTGGGTAGGTCTAAACAGGAACAGTGAGGATATTAGCAAGAGTACCCAATACAGCAAAAGCGAGAAGAGGACTAATATCAAGAGAATTGAAAACGGGTGGAATAATATTCCTAAATAAACTAAGATAAGGATCACAAAGATCCCTAATTGCTGATAATGGCTGTCTTTCCCATGGAATATTTGGAAACCAACTCAGCAAAACCCTAACTAACAAAACACCGCTGTAAATATCCAGCCATTTCTTCAATCCAGCAGCAACAACAGTCAACGGAGTGTTCAACGACCCCTGAGTACTTCTTTTCATAATAGAAGCAAAGAACATCGATGAAGATGAAACTCCGATTGATAAAGATAGATCCGGCGGTGGAAGAATGGTTACGAAAGCTTTGATACATAAAGCCGCCACGCCAAGTATAGTAGTGACAGTTCGAGTGGAACCGGACAGAATATCTTCTTCTGGTGGTGCGGTGTGATTGTTTGAACAAGTAATGGTTCGGCGTTTGTGATTGTTTGAAAGAATAAGAAGAGATTTCGTCGGAGGTGCGGTGCGGATGGATAGGTTTTTTTACTTCAAAATTCACCTAGACATGAAAACGAAGAGATTGGAGAATGATTGAAGAACTTGGGACGATAATGAAGATGGCGCTTTGGGATTTTTAGGGATTTGGCGATTTGGGATTGGGAATGAAAACGTACGTAGTTCTCGTTTGGCTTCGCGTAAGGGATTGGGAATGAAGAATGAGAATGAACAAATTAATGAACACTAACCACTACGGGTGAATACCAAATCAGTAGTGAAATACAATTAAAACAAATTTCAACGTAATTACAATATTGCCACCGTGTCTACTTTTCACTACTGATTTAAGAAAACCAGTAGTGAAATCCCTTGTCTATGAACGTTTCACTACTGGTATTCAAATATCAGTAGTGGAATCCTTTGGTCAAATGGTTTTAACTACTGGTATTCACATACCAGTAGTGGAATCTCTTAGCCAAAAGTCATTTTTCTACTAGTGGCAGACGACTTTTGGTCTGCTATCTTTAGTGCTGTCAAAATCAAAACTACTAATTTGAGTCGCACAGTGCATGCAGTTACGGAGAAATTACACAACTTAATTAATATATGTAAAGTGTGGACAAAAAACTCTTTAATTAATTTGTCTATTTGCTCATGCACTTGTTAATTTTCTAATATTGCCAACCCAAATTAATTAATGAGTCAAGTATATATAATCCAATTTTACAGATGCATGTGGTGATGTGATACGATTGCAACGCGTTAAGACTCTCATATGTGCATTGCTAATTGATTTGAATCCACCATGTGCTAAAGTATTTTTTGGTGCGTAATATTATTATTAAAGTATATAGTTAGTCGAGTCACCAACAGTCAATTGTTCAAGTCCTTCTAGTTCTCTTCCGTAAAATGTTTTTCCATTGAAATCTTAGCCATTCAATTTTTTTATTTCCACATAGTACAATCATAAAAAAAGGAATAGAAGGCTTGGATCAACACTGGACCATATCTGGTGGGATTGTCACGGTAGACAATCCTCACCCGTAATTTGTTTGTATTTTCTCTATTGCTTTCCAAGAATCAACTATGCTAATATGCTACATGTTACTCTAGGGCTTAGGTAGACTTCTTTGCAGTCTCCAAAAGCCTGTTTTTTTCCTTTCTTTCTTTTTTTTTTTTTTAAGTATTTTTCCTTTTCTTTAAACGAGCAATATTGAGAAATACCCAACTTTTATAGTTTTGAAAATAGACACATTTCAAGATGAAAAAGAAAAAAAGATTGGCATATATAAGTATATCACACTATAATTTCACGAGATATGTCTTATTCTAAATTGTTTCCACCTCAAATTTATATTAACTTAAACGTCACGTCGATCATTTTTTATCATCAGTCATTTTCAATGTTCTGAGATTTTGATTGTCAACTCGGAGCATACCTTCCACTTGTCCACCACTGTGACTTCTTCTATCTTATTCTTTATCATCCACTTGGGGATAAAATTTGAGTTCTATTCACAACCTAGACACATATATTTTATATTACTAATATTTATATTATAATTATAGTCTATCGATTTTATTCTCTAATCTCAAAATTATGTGTGCTATTATTACATTGCAATAGATTTATAGCGTAGTCCACAAATTACTCTATTTCGACAGCTTCATGTCTAAACTAAACTATACTACGTACTATATATGCTTAATTATTATCAAAAGAGAAAAAAACCTAAATCAATATAAAGTTATTTCTGCAACCTGAAAAAAGACCAAAAAATTGTCACACATAAAGTGCGAGTCAAAGCGCGTAGAAGTATCTATAGACTTGAAGTCCTCTCTACAATATTAAGACCAATGGTCTTTGAGGTCTTGTAGATTACTTTTGTTTGAGTGGTCGTGCAGTGCAATATTGCATTGTTGTCTTGATGAGGTGTTGGAATATAGCTAGCTAGAGTTTTTATTTTTCTTTTAGGGAGAGCTTTTTGGATTAATCAACGAAACTATGAAATTCATTTTATAAGAGGACGTGTGATTTGTGTAAACAAATAGGATGATCAATGTACGTGATGGTGATTAATATATAATTGTTTGTTTGCAGTTTAAAGAAAAAAACTTAGACAAAAAAATAATAATGTTTACTACAAAAAATACTTTAAAAAAAATGGAGATCTCGGTCAAATCTAAAGTCAACAAAATTAGAGCTGCTCATTTTTCCGTCATCAAGCCAGTCGTGGTGGAATAGAGAGCAGTGCTCATGGTAGACGTACGAAACAGAGACACACATAATGTAGACGACCGCATACTATATATGGCGCATGTACTTGAGCGGAGAGGGTCGGAGCTAGTCTCTCAGAAGGAGGTGTGACAAAGTGGTAGACATGTTTTGCTATTATATCGGGTACTATAGTTAGCAAGCAGAAGACTTGGCGATGAAGGAAGGATGATTGACATAGTTCAAAAGACGTGCAGTGGTTGCGAGAGGGGCTATGGGCAACTAGGCTATTAACTATGCAACATAGTGCTTGGATTGAAGATCGAAAGTGAACATGAAAAGTTTCGATTTTTGAGAATCATCCGAATAAAATTGTCACAAACCTCGTGTGTCCATATACATGAATAATATTTACCCGAGAATAAAGAGAGTAAAAGAGAAGAACTCAAATTGTGAATTTATTTTCAATCACCATAATATTTGCAAGAAGCACGAGAATTGATTGTTGTCATATATCAATCACTTGATAGCAAGAACTAAATTAAAACATTAGTTTAAAGTAATTTAAATAGCTACATAATCATGTTGTCAAAAAAGAAAAAAAAATTACATAATCAATAATTTCAGCCGATTCCACTTGCACCGCTTGTTTGTACCGGTGCATCCGCATCACATAGTGTATATATGTTTGGGTTGGCGGTAGCTAGATTTAACAAATTTACGTTGATATTTATTCTGTTGGAGCTCTTAAATGTAATTTTTGTCAAAATTACGTGACTTCCTGTAATTCTGATAATACGACCGCCAATATTCCAAACATGCACATAGTTATAAATTTTTCGTATATCATTGCCCGGATTCCAAGAACCAATTCACACTCTCCCAATCCAACAAAGGCTCATAATTAACACTAATATCCATTTGGCTAGCCTCTCCTACCTCTTGTGAGGGTTGGCCATGATGCTCTATAGAGGAAGAACTCTCTGGTGAACTTGTTGCACTTATCCCCATCAACATTTGAACATCATTATCGCATATTGAATCCTTTTGGTGCTCTTGAGCATTTTGAACAAGTGGTGTAACCCTCCTTGGTGCTGGTCTTCTATCAAATGCTCTCAAGCACTTTGATTTCTTGTACACTCGGCATAAACTGAATTCTTGCCTTAACTGCAATCCACATTAAGTAATCAATCAGAAAAATCAAAATGTTTGATAGCTAGCTAGCTCCTTTAATTAACATGTAAAATTATGATATCTTCTCAAAACAAAAAGTAAAACAATATCCTCAACTGATTTGAACTAAAGGTATATGAAAGGAGTACATTAAGAGTTCACGATTCAAGTCCTAACAAGATGAAAAAATTAACACTAACAACTAATTATTAACTTTGATTGTTTAAAAAAAAAAGTGAAACCATATGATCTTCTTCAATATAAAACTACACTATATATATGAGTGGAGTTTTCTTTTACATAAAGAAATTTATTAAAGGGAGCATAAGGGATATTCTAAATTAGTGTAAAATTATGATCTCATCTCAAAATAGAAAGTGAAACAATATGATCTACAATATAAAACTACAAAGTGGAGTTTTGTTTTATACTTTTTTTTGGTGGAAAATTTTCTTTTATACTATATGTGGGTGGAGTTTTCTTTTATTTAAACAAATTTCTTAAAGGGAGCAAAAAGTGAAAGAATATGATCTACAATATAAAACAAATTATATGTTCTTTATAGGGCTTCTAATTAAAACAAAATGTTCTGACTAAAATCTACTAAAAAAAAGTGTCTCAAGGTTGATTAATTGTTTCAAAAAAAAAATCAGACTATCTAAATTGTTCAAGGAATCTTAAAAAAAATGGTACGAAATACTCCAAATTTTTAGTAAAATATCATAATCTATTTTTATATACAAAATTTAATTACTATTTTAATTTATTCACAATTTAGACCATTTTTAGATATATGTATAGCACACTAGAAAAACAATTTATAGAGTAGAGACTAATTTTTTTATGGATCTAGCTCAAGATACATGTTGCACGTACGTACCTTAGGTTCTAATTTATTTGAAGAGGATGCTTCGTGATCTAATTGAATGGCCTTATACTCATTCATTTTCCAATCAGTTTTCTTTCCATTTGGAGCTCTTCCACAATAGAAAACCATAGTTCTTTTCATGCCAATGACGCGATTATCGGAAGAATAAACATGATTAGGAGATCCGGTGGCTTTCCAATACCCGGTTGTTGTGAGACGTCTTGGCCTTCCTCCTCTCACTTCACTTTCTTGCCTTGGAATGAAAAAGAACCATTGCTCCTTGTCACTCATACTAGCCTCTCCTGAAATTTCTGAAAATATAGCAAAAGATTCATTATTTTAATTTACCATATAGAAAAATATAGCAAAACATGTGGATTGATCCGGACAAATAAATTATACTTTACAATCATAACAAATTTGTATATGTAATATAATATATTGATGGTTAATGTCAAGCATAAAATACTTAATTATAGCTTATTGCAAGTGCAAATCCTAATCTCATCCTTCTTTTTTTTTTTTTTGACAAATCCTAATCTCATACTTAAAATGCATCTTATTTCATTTAATCATAATATTAAATTATTATCAAAGAGACTTGTAAAACTATATATTTCTATTATTTTCTTATAAAAAAGTTGTATTTTCTATCATCGTCTTCACCAAAGGACGAACCGTTCAGAAGAACCTGAGTTTGATTCCTGAACAATTTTTTGGCCAGACCGGAGAGTTAACACTTAAAAAATAGCTTGATTCAAGACCAAAAAAAAAAAAAAACTATGATGCCAAAATATGAATATATGCTTTTGCAAAGAAGAAAACGATGCTATTACAAACCAAAACGTAATACCTCGTTTGTTTTTTTATAAAGAATATGGATAATATATAATACCTAATAAAAGTATTATAATGTCAACTTCCAAAGTTAGAAATCTATGAAAATATGGATGAAATAATTAAATCAAAAAGACCATGAATATTGTTTCAAAAATAAAAAGAAGAAAGAAGTTTAAAGATTTATACGTGGGAGTTGCGATGGATTATAATCGTATATATTAACAACCGGTATAACACTACAAATCATATATTTTTTCTGATCTCCTTCAAGCATATTGTGAAGATAGAATGAAATAAGCTCTTCTTCTGTAGGGTAGAAACGATAACCCGGTGCCATATTTTCCATTTTTTTTCTATTTGAAATGTTATTTTTGTAGTGGCTAATTGTCATGCATTTCTCAGATTATATAGACTTATAAGTCAAGAGTCAAGAAGTAGTACCATATATAGAATGTTGAATTATAGAATTAGTGAAAAAGTTAGGCAAAAATAACTATACGAGTGAAATGAGAAAAAAATTGCATGAGTGAATCATGGTTTGCTCCGAAATTTCCAAACCACGCGCTACAAATGTCGCTGTCAATTTTTTATTTTATTTTGTCCGTACCATATCTTTTATTTTATGAGTTCTTTCCCGACCACTTTCCCCCACCGCGTCTTACTTTATATTACTGTCCCCAACTTGTGGAAAATACGCACCGCTGGTGAAAATATTGGATTAACCGTTAAGAAATTGAGTTAATAAATTGTTTAGAGAATTTTTTTTGTTAAGATTTAATTATCCTGAGATCGAACTATGAATTATCAGAGGGTCTCCCCTTGAAAAACAGAGGATTATTACTGTTTTGGATTGGGCCTAGAAGCCCAACAACTGAGGAATTGCTAACTGGGTCGTCGAACAAGGTCCAATAAGGAACAACCCGCGAAGAGTCACGACGAGCCAACGGTCACAATACTCCTGCGTATTGTAACGGCCGACCACCGGAATGATGAGCATTTACTGCTCATCATGGCTCTCCAGCCGTTTTTCGGCAGCCACTTTAATGAAAGTGTAGTTGACTCTTTCAATATGTCGACTCATGATAGAACTTAGCTAGGATCTATTTTGTCTAACTGTCGAAGTATGATATCATCTTTATGTAATAACTTTTATGTCGGGTTTGTTAGGAAAGAGGCTAATATAGTTGTTTATAACTTTGCTAAAGCAGCCATGTACAATGTCAATTCTCAAGTTTATCATGACATATTCATATGTGTATTGATCCTTTGATATTTAATGATATGAGTAATTAGTTTCCTATTGTCAAAAAAAATAAAATTATAGATAGTTTAAATACAACACTCATATTTTTCAATATATACTTTTACAAAAGATAAAATTGTGAGAACGCACACAGCCTAAAATGGATAATATTTGGAATATGGTGGAAGGAGGGGGCAGATGCGGCAAGCCCCTTAGCCTCTACTGAGGCAATTGTTCCAGTACGTACTTAAAATTCTAACATCGCTTGGGAGTCAAGAATAAAGATGGTTTATATACATGACTCACACTCTTCAACCGATCAAGACTATACTACATAATCTAGTGTGACATACTTGAGAGTGGAACGGAAAAACAAGTGTTGAGTGGATATGATATGTTAAGGAATTAGGGTGAACAATATCATTGTTTCTGTTTTATCTCTCAATTTTCAAAATAATAATGGTAAATAAGCACTCTCTTAAATTTCAAATGTAAATAATAATAATAATAATAATAATAATAATAATAATAATAAAAATTCACATTTATTAAGAATAATTATCAAAGTGAACATGATACTAATATGGTAAGACCTACTCTAGCTCTAATAATTTAGAGGTATTTGTCCAATAATCAATGAAAACAAACCACATAAATAAATTTGCATCTATTACCCACAACTAATATCGTACTTGTCCGAACATTTTTCTGGTCTTTGTTTGAATCGTAAAGTGTGTCGAGAAAAATTACATGTAATTTGGATAATTTGTGTGTGGTCTATTTAGAATGCACTGCTATGTTCATCAAACAAAAGGAGATCGTTGTTGCTATTTTACTTGAAACGGTTATGTTACAATTGTTAGATAATAAAATAATAGTTTATGTTATTGGGCATGTTAGTTTAGAGTCCATTAGGTTTTATTATATATTCAATAGTAACCTTTTTGTAATGTTAAGCTATTGGTATTCTATGAAACCCTAGCCGTCGTTTATTTTTCTATTTTTCTATTTGTATATCTCTAATTCTAACATGGTATCTAGAGCATGGTACGATCCGCCATGAATCATTTGTCGCTTCCGCCGTCGAATTCCCAAAATTTGGGACTATGTTTTTTTTGTATTCGTTTGATGCTTGGTTGTATTGAAGAAAAAGAAAGAAAAAAAAAAGGAGAACGATGTAGGATTGAAAGGTGTTTGAAAAAGGCTATGTATAGATTGGTTGCAGATTGCTCACCATGGACGAGTAGCTGTATAATTTGAAGGCAAATTTATTTTTCCCACTTGGAGACGTTAGTTTGCTTATCCCTACTCACATGAATATGTTTCTTCCTGGGTGCCTAGTGGACCCAATTTCGTCAACAAATCTTATGGTTTTCAGTCCGTGGTTATTGGTTTGGTTATTATGTCGGTTAGTTAATTAGTTTCGGTTTCCTTCTGTTCAATTTGATTTAGTTGGTTTGGTTCCATTTGAATTTGTTTGGTGAGTCATGATAGTGCTCACAATTTGGTTGTTTGGTGAATCTCACAATTTGAATTTTGTTGGTTCTTCTGATTGCATTGCACTTCTCCCCGTATTGCACTTTTTTTCTGATTGCATTGCACTTCTCCCTATTGCACTTCTTCATTGCACTTCTCCCCCTATTGCACTTCTTTTCTGATTGTATTGCACTTCTCCCCCTATTGCACTTCTCTTCTGATTGCATTGCACTTCTATTGCACTTCTTCTGATTGTATTGTACTTCTCCCCCTATTGCACTTCTTTTCTGATTGTATTGCACTTCTTTTCTGATTGTATTGCACTTCTCCCCCTATTGCACTTCTTCTGATTGCATTGCACTTGCCCTATTGCACTTCTCTTCTGATTGCATTGCACTTCTCCCTATTGCACTTCTTCTGATTGTATTGCATTTCTCCCCCTATTGCACTTCTTTTCTGATTGTATTGCACTTCTCCCCCTATTGCACTTCTCTTCTGATTGCATTGCACTTCTCCCTATTGCACTTCTTCTGATTGATTGCACTTCTCCCTATTGATTCTTATGATTGGTTTAGTTTGAATTTGTTCGATTGATTTGGTTTTTGGTTAGCTTGGATTGCATTGGATTGGATGTTGGATTAATTTGATTTGGTTCTCCCCTCTTTGATGGTAAATGGCTGCTCTTAGTTGATCGTGATCTTAATTGGGTTGATTTGCTGTCAGGGCTAATTTGTAACAAGCTTAAAGCTTAGTAAGCTTTAGCTTGAGGGGTGATGTTAGAAGTTATTTTATTTGGTAGTTTATGTTATTGGGCCTGTTAGTTTAGAGTCCATTAGGTTTTATTATATATTCAATAGTAACCTTTTTGTAATGTTAAGCTATTGGTATTCTATGAAACCCTAGCCGTCGTTTATTTTTCTATTTTTCTATTTGTATATCTCTAATTCTAACAACAATCATAGTTGTGGCTTAAAACTAATGTAAAATTAGGGCCTTTGGTTTGAAAGTTGTAGACTTGTAGCCATTTTGTATCTTGGTGCCGGATCATTTTGAAAGTTGTAATTTTTGTTGGTATTTCAAGTGTGAATTGAGTCTCACATTGGATGAAAAAGTAGATGATGAACACTAGATTGACCCATAAATCTAATGTTTTAAGGTTTTGGGTAAAAATGTAGTGTTCAATTCTCTTGTGTAATTGTTCGAGGTCTGATGTGATGATCCCTAAAACCCGATCATTTTTGCTTATTGTGTGTTACTTTCCCAACACATTGGCATAACACATTATAAATTTATACTTAGAATAGAACCATCCTAGGTGAAACCATGACTCAGTTTTTGAGTAAATCCAAGAAGAGCTGTAGTATGTCATTCATCAGTGCATTTTGACACATATTTTATGGCTTTGTACTTTGACATATTGGAAGTTTTTCTAGCCTAATATTAACTTTTTACCATGTTTCTAAACTTTAATGTATTTCTTTGATTAATTTTCGGATTTATTTGCATGTTGATCCTTCTCAGTCCGCAGGTCATAACTTGAGCTACGAGTATCGGATTGAGCTGTGCGAATATGCGTTGGAAAGATAAGAGAAAGAGCTACAACTTTCATGTTAAGGCCAGAACCCAGTTCGGAGCGCAAAGCAGTCAAATATTTACGTTTATGTTCCAGACTTTATGAAAATAATGTAATTTCGGATCAAACTTATGTTTTTCGACCCTTTTTAAGCCCAATTTTCTCTGAGTACTTAAGGAAAAACACAGATAGGGTTTCATTGAATTCTGATTCACGCAAAAATAGAGGCTGCTACATTCTCATGGAAAACTAGCAACCCTAGGTTGATCCATTGGTATACGGGAATATCGTTCATGACTTCTTGAGGTTCAATTCTTAATAGTAATTCAGTTTATTTATTTATTGTCTTCTCTTATCAATTCATGCTCTTTATTTATTTATGAAACTCGAATATAGTGATGCTTAATCTCTGTTTCGAGTTATATATTGTGAGACTTTTCAGATTGATTCATCGCTTGTATATGACTAGTTCGAATAGGAATTGATATAGGTTTTTTCGCGCTTAGCAAAAAAAGGGTTGGTCGAATTCTGTCATGATACAAACCGCGTTCTAAGTGACGCTTGTTCACTACCCATGGTTAGTTGAACACATTCTTTGCTTAATCGAATGAATCCATATAAAACTGTTTATCGCTTGTATAATCGGTCTTATAAACCAACCAAGGCATGAATATATAAACAAGAGGACCCATGTGAATTTCAACAAAAAAAAAAAGAGTGTGTTGGAGTGTGTTTGTTAAAGAGTGTGTTGCTAGCATTATTCTATAAAGAAAAAGGTTCTAAGAATAGACCAAATTGATTATACAAAATTGTCAAACATGTTATCCGTATTTCTTCAAGTGGATGACTGATCGCTGTCGTGCGCGGTCAAAAATAAGTATTATAATTATAAAACGTAGTAACAAGGTAGTTAAACCTTGGTCGTCTCACAAGGACCTCTGATATGTTAATTAATTAGTAAAAATAAGAATGATGAATAACACAATTAAATATGGGGTTTTGGGTTTGTTTAGATCGAAAGAGTATTAGAAATTCAATTGATAAAAAGACGATCAATCCATTGATTTTAGGAAAACTTCGTTTATGATTCTATCCTCGGTTCACATAAAATATTGTTTATAGAATAATGCTAGCAACACACTCTTTAACAAACACACTCCAACACACTCTTTTTTATTGGTTGAAATTCACATGGGTCCCATAAAAAAATGTGGACCCATATAACTTTTATGGGACCCATATAAATTTTAACCAATAGAAAAGAGTGTGTTAGAGTGTGTTTGTTAAAGAGTGTGTTTGCTAGCACTCTTCTTTATATATTACCTTTGTGCAAAACATTGCAAGAAAGAATCCACTTGAAGCTTATATATAAAAGGAAGCAGAACCTGGAGAGAAAGTTTCATTCTTAGCATGAGTAGTAATTGTATTGATCAAGTTAGTAAAAATTCATTCTGTAGTAAATAACAAATTCACGGTTTGGTCGACATGCTTTTGGCTTTGATTTTCAAATTGAAATTTGAATTTCAAAAATGTATGTAGTCTTTGTTTTGACTTTAGACTATAATTCAAGATGTTGAATAGATTTCAAAACTTGTTTTAAATTATGATCGACAACTACTAGCAATTTTGGTTTCAAATTGAAGGGTCAAATAGTATAAAGCCTTCAAATGCTATATAACCAGAACAGAAGCATCAAATGTCGGTTCAGCACAACCTTAGTAAGAGATGTCTCTTACTTATTATAAGCAGTTAAGCACTACATAACGTGTCATTGCTCAATCCAATTGCTCTATGTGGTCCTAGTGCAATTCCATGACTTGTGTGAATATCCTTTGTAACGAAAACCTTATGGGAGCAATTGATTTGATCCAATGTAAAATAGGTCAAGTTTATAGTACGAGTGAGACATATCTTTCAACATGCACATATTTTGTTTTAATTATTGGATAACATGTTTCACCGTCGTATCAATATCAAATGAGATCTGATGTTATATATTGATCCCATAAAAACAAATTTATGTATGGTGAAAAATTTATCTCACTTATAGTAGATGTTAGATAAAGCCCGTAAAATAATGTAAGATTATTGTTTAATATACACCGGTGAGACTAGTCTTTTAATTATAATAAAAAAAAAAAGTTATTTTCACAATTGAATCAATAAGTCTCACCATTTAAATAATATGTCACATCCCATCTCATTTGATTAATATGTTACTCCACCTATTCCGGTGATCCTCCTCTTCAATTTCAATGAATGCAAGAGGATTTTTGTACATGTAGGTTACTCCACTTTAAAGCTCCCTTGACCGTTGAGCAGGGAAAGGCACTATTGGGCCTTCAGATGTTTTGGGTCGAGTTAGGCATATAAGGGCAGAGCCAAGGCCCATCAAGCTTGGGCAGTTTCCCGGAATCTGGCCTTTTTTTTGTATTTTTAGTTTATGGTAAAATTGAGATTTTTAATGGTTAGTTTTTTTAGGGTAAAACTGAGTTTTTTTTCAAAACTGTGATTTTTAGGGTTAGTTTAGGACAAAATCGATATTTTTTGTTGAACTTTATATATTATGTCATATTTAAAATTTTGCTCAGGCTCTATAATTTTTCTAACTCCATTACTATATAGGAGGAACTTCTCGGTTAATGAACCTCGGGGCCAATCCAAAATAAATTTGTACATGGTGAAAGACGTGTCTCAATTGTGCGCCATATCCTTGGCCACGTATGTGGTGTGGTCCTAGTTTAAGTTTTGTTGGGCACTCTAAAGGTACACTTGTGGTGAAAACTTGTACTTTTTTTATGTTTTATTTCTTGTTTTTTATCTAATAAATTTGTTTAGCTTATCTTCACCAAAAAAAAATTGTTTAGCTTATAAAAAAATATTGACTGTCTGTCATTAATAGGTTTGAGATAAGTTAATTAATATCCTATGTGCCAAGACAATTATAATACTCCTACGTTACATTGGAGGAAAAAGAAATTGTGGATTTGACTTTTATCAAGCGGGTTAGCATTTTCCTAGAAAATGTAAATGACTACCTCCACACCCCAGGGAGGGAAGTAACCCGGTTATGATGTTCGGGATGTTAGTAATGTTAGGAGTATGTAGTGCCTAGCATAATATACTATGATAACACCTCTTCAATTAAATTAAAGAATCCAATCTTACATGGCAGGTTCAAGTATATAGATGTGAGATACCATTTTTTGAGGGATTTGACAAAGCAAGGTGTGGTGGACCTGGTACATTGCGGCACAGATGAGCAAATTGCAGATATCATGACAAAACCCCTCAAGCTAGAATCATTTGTGAAGTTGAGGTCAAAACTTGGAGTGTGTGATGCTTTCAACTTCAACGGTTAGCTTTGTTGCATAGTTTCTGCTTTCTAGTTTTCCAAATCCTATTATGTATTGTGATTGTAATCCGTTGTGTCGTTGCTCAGATCAGGGGAGCATATGTTAGGAGTATATAGTGCCTTTGGGCCTATTGTGTTTGGGTTTGGCCCAATTAGCATGTTACTTGCGCCTTAAGCTATGTTTGGCTGGCTTGGTACATGCTACCTACCTGTCTTGTAAGCACTATATAATGGTGTCTTTCCATAGAATGAATACAAGCTAATACCATTACTCCTTACAAGTAAGGCATTGGTGAAAGAATAACAACACAATTTCTGAAAAATTATTTATAGTTAGAATGACTGAGTTATTTAGGAGAAAAGATGTTCGTAACAGAACTCAAATTTTATTTTAAGAGATAAAAGAGAGGTAGATGACTCACAGTGGTGGACCAGTGGAAGGATGCTCCGAACTGGAGGTCAGAATTCGAGCATTAGAGACGACAGGCCATGGCCGAAATGGGGGTACATGTAGTAAACGCTCTGACATCCCTGTATAAGCTTGAGGTGAAGATCGAGGTTTGAGCAATGCATACCTTTGTAGGTGGTAAAAGCTTGTATTTATAGGCCAATAAATATAGCATTGGACCGATGGATGTGACATTGAACTTGGTTCAGCCCAAAAGTCTAGTACAAAACAAAAGATAAGATTGATTTAATATGATTTAGAGGTAAACACAATCAAAATCAAAAGAAAAGAAAACACAACATCTAAAATGTTCCTTTAAAAAAAACATCTAAAATGTAAAAAGTTTTCATCATCCAGTCAAATTTTTGTTTGCATCACATTGCAAAAAATATATAAATCAAAACTAAAATTTGGTTTTTTAATTATCAACTGATATTTTTTATCTGAAGAAAGTCAACTGGACACAAATAAATGTTTAATCAGTGTGGTTGCGGTAGTTCAAATAAGTTAATAGATAGAATCCCAAACTGATAGGTTGACTCTGAACTAAATTTAGATTTAATGGTTAAAAGTTGGCTAAAAGAAAAATACAAGATTGGTCTATATGAAAAATAACTTGAATTGAAATGACAATTGAATTATAAGAACTTGAAAATAAAAAGATCTTAAATTAAAGATGAAAACGTAAAAGACTTGAAGAATAAATTGTTGATATGTCAACTTCCAAGTAAATGAATTTAAAGTCAATGTTTTGAATTGAAAATTTGACTTAAAATGTAGGCTTAATTACATATTTGGTCTATTGCGTTTATTTTAAGTTTCAATATTGTTCTTTACGTTTAAAAAGTTTTAATTTAGTCCCTCATGTTACTGATATCAACATAAGTTCACCATTTTCGTTAAATTTTGAGTTAATTTTGACTAACTTTCTATTAAATTTTGAATTAATTTCTTCTAAAACTTTCACATGACACCTTCTTAAATTATCCACGTATTTAAATTTGTTATTCACGTGGAGGATTTTAACAAAAAAAAATTTACTAAAAGGATTAACTTAAAACTTTTTAATCATAAGGAACCAAATTAAAAATTAAAATAAACGTAAATAACCAAATATACAACTAAGTCTAAAATGTAAAATACCTTTGAATTGAACTTACAAGAAATTAAAGAAATTTAAAGATAGCGGAAGGAATATTTAAAGTTCTAGAAAGTTTGAATTTATTTTTAGTTAGGAGTAGATTTCGAAAACAATAAAAATGATGCAACAGAATTCAAAAAATTCACCAATCGTTAGTTGGTTCTGTGGTGATTAACACTGAATTTGGTAGGAAGAACCACGGGTCGATTTCCCGCAACTGCGATCGGAAGTGGGCCGAAACCACTTAATGTTAGAACTTACCCTCGAACCATATTAAACTGGTGCTGAACAAAATTCATAAAATGAAGCATATGACTATTTGTAGTGTTTTAAAAACTGAATCGACCGGTCAGACCGTGAACTAGAGGGTTCACCGAGTTGGTTTGCTAACTGGATCGGCCATGTAATCGAACCGATGTGAACCGGACAAACCCGAAAAAACCGGTGACCCGGCGGTTTTCAAACCCGGCCGGTTTAAATGCATGATTTCAAAAAAAAAAACAAACAAACAAACAGTTTTGCAGTCAAAACATGAAGAAATTAAATAGAAACTAAACAAAGAAGTGAAGATTTAGAAGAATTTTTCAGTTTTCTAAAAACAAGAACAATATATGAAACTGAAACATATTTATAAGAAATTAAATAGAAACAAAGGAAGTGAAGATTGAAAGTGTAACATCTTGCAATTTTTGAGTCAAAATTCTTTTTGTTTCATGATGATCTTATTACTTCTCATAAGTTTTAATGATGTATGTCGTGAAAATAGAAGAGAGAGATGGGTTTGGGTTTTCCCCGATTTCAAAAGATGGGTTTGGGGCGGGTAATTGGTACATTGATACCTATCCCGAACCCATCCCCGAACCCGCCCCGCTTATACTAAAATTATATTTTACCTATTTTACATTAGAAACCTTTCAACAATCTCTTAAATTACATTCATATGTTTATATTTATTTTTAATTTGAGTATTAAACAAATCATTTTCTCTATTTTTTCTTTATTTAAAAAAATATTGTTGAAACAAAATAATTTTGGACATTTAATTATTTTTTTTATAAAAAAAAATACTAAAATATAATTCAAAATCATGTGGAAAGATGCGTAACGGGGATACCCGAACCCCGACGGGGATACCCGATCCCCGTTGGGTATGGGTTTTGGGTTATACATTTTATCCCCGCTCGTAATTGGGATGGGTTTGGGGAAACCCGAACTTTTATGGGTTGGGTTTGGGGAGGGCAATATCCGTCCCCGCCCCATTGCCATGCCTACTTAGGACTAATATCAGCCAACAAATACAATAACTCTTCTGCTTCTTCTGACTCGGTAAAAAAAAAAAAAAAAATAAAGATCGGGGTTGGTTGAGTTCAATTAGTGGTCTTATTTAAGAGATGATCATTGAGTTCTTTAAGCCCATATATTATTTTTGAAACAAATCCCATATATAATAATATGTTAAGAGATGAATACTTTTATTCAAGAATTAAAGGAAAACATATATTTGACAAAAAAAAAAGGAAAACATATATTAAGAGACGAATACTTTATTTTTTATTATATATATATATATATATATATATATATATATAGGGGGCTGCTAACTTAGACCCAGTTGGGTCTAAGTTAGCAAGGTGCACCTTTTCAGTTGGACAAAAATACCAATTTTTTTAATTTTTGAAAGAATAGAGCAACAGGGGCATTTCTGTAATTTACCCAACAGTACACGCGCCCCCACCTTCTTTTCCCACCCCCAGGACACATGGCAGCTCCTGATTGCACAAAAATCACGCGCGTGCATCACACGCACCGACAGGCGCACGTGGGTGAAGGATGACGCGGAGAGAGAAAGCTTTTTGAAAAGGCAGGACACGTGCCGCTGTCTGATTGGCTGCGTTAATTTTTTTCCATTTAATACTTTAAACTCGATTATTTCGTCGTAAATTAATTTTTTATTTTTTATTTTTTATACCAAAATTCATAATTTTTTTTCTCTACAAATAGAGACTTGGTTCGTTTGATTTGGACACAGAAAAAAAAAACCCAATTTTTCACTACCTTAATCTCATTTTTCACTACATTACATCAACTCACTGAAACCATTCTACCAGGAAAATGGTTTCAGAGTACAAATCTCTGAAACCATTCTACAAGCTAAATGGTTTCAGAAGCAAATAACTAATAATCAACTTACTGAAACCATTCTACCAGCAAAATGGTTTCAGATTACAACTCTCTGAAACCATTGTACCAGATAAATGGTTTCAGAAGCAATAACAATTAATAAATTACTCACTAAAACCATTCTACCAGTAAAATGGTTTCAGAATACAACTATGTGCAACCATTCTACAAGCTAAATGGTTTCAGAAGCAAATAACTAATAATCAACTTACTGAAACCATTCTATCAGCAAAATGGTTTCAGATTACAACTCTCTGAAACCATTGTACCAGGTTTCAGAAGCAAACACAATTAATAAATTACTCATTGAAACCATTCTACCAGTAAAATGGTTTCAGAATACAACTATGTGCAACCATTCTACCAGTAAAATGGTTTCAGAAGCAAACATTAGTTTTTAATTACCGTTTTATCTCATTTAATTAACTAAAAATAGTTTCAGGTCTCCAAAAATTTCATAAAATATACCAAAAGTTCCAGAATATTATCTACTATTTTCCTGGTATAATGGTTTCAGTGAGTTGGTTGAGTGGTGCGTGTTAAATTACAACACACAAGTAACGTATTTAGTAGACAAAAAATGAGATTAAGGTAGTGAAAAATTGCGTTTTTTTTTCGGTGTCCAAATCAAACGAACCAAGTCTCTATTTGTAGACAAAAAAAAATTATGAATTTTGGTATAAAAATAAAAAAATTAAAAATTAATTTACAACGAAATAATTGAGTTCAAAGTATTAAATGAACAAAAATCACGCCCAGCCAACCATTGTGTGACACGTGTCCTACTTTTAAAAAGCAAATTTTTCTCTCTCCAGGTTGTAATCCAGTGAGGCGCAGGCGCTGGAATCTGATGGATCAGGATGATCTGGGCTGTCTGATTGATCAGACAGTCTTGATGAGATCAGATCTTGGCTGTCTGATAAAAATCAACGGTCTGTAACCATGGTCCTTCGGTACGTGCGCGACACTGGATCCGCGTCTATTAATGGTTTAAGAAGGTGGGGCGCGTGTACTGTTGGTGTAAAATTACAGAAATGCCCCTGTTGCTCTATTCTTTCAAAAATTAAAAGAATGGGTATTTTGGTCCAATTGAAAAGGTGCACCTTGCTAACTTAGACCTAACTAGGGTCTAAGTTAGAAAACCCCATATATATATATATATATATATATATATATATATATATATATATATATAAATAATTACACAATTAAAAGTGGGGGGAATATAATGGGAGAAAAAAAATTAAAAACTTGCACCATCTATATTTTAATTAAAATATGTTAGAAAATAGAAATAGACCTTATTAAAAAATTATTTGAATTTGTATTTTGTAATATTTTGTTATATGTGTGATGATTATGTTTAGAATTTGAATTTAAAGAATAAACTTGTGAAATTATGATATTTTTAAATTTTCATATTTTTTAGTTGTCATGATTTTTTTAAAGACCGAGTCATCCGGTTTAATATCTTATACCTATATAGTTTGGTTAAAGAGACCGGTTCATTCCACCGATTTAATCTGATTTTATCCGGTTTATCATGCGATTCGACCAGTGACCCAATGGTTCAACTAATAAATCAGCGACTCAATACCCTCTCTGGTTCGATGACCGATCCGGTTTTTAAAACACTGACTATTTGTTCTATGCGAAAACTAGTATTTACGGATGAAATAAACTAAGCAATTACCACTTCAGTGACTATGTTCCAATCTTGAGTTACTTTGTTGAGCTATTCTCATTTCTCAGCAGATCGCGTGCTATGAATCAACATATGTTCTAAATTTGTTCTTTGTTAGCTGGTACTATTATGTAGAATTGAAGTCTTGAAATGTGCTTCAAATAATCATGTTTTCCACCATCCTTATTTGTAGGAAGAACACGTTGAAATAACCATGTCAGCCTTTCCTTGGTCGATTCTCGAATTCTTCTATATTTCTTCAAAAAATGTTGACTCACAATCCACTTTCAAAAACTCTCAATATGGCAAGTAACAGTAATAGCAATACCAATTTCTTACGGTATTTTTTGAGTTGAGATCTTCTCTATTTCTTAAAAGAAATGACAAATTTATCAAATTTTTAGTATATAAAAATTCAAATAACATTAACAATTCTCAAAAAAAATGTGCAATTATATCCTTGATTTACTCCAAAACTATAATAATGGACATTTCCATTTTTTTTGCGAAATAAAGAGGACCCTACTCATATTTCTTACTTGACATGAAACTATGACACACTCATGTACATGAACTATGTTGTCTAACGTTAAATGTTTAGAATTAAAACACATTCTTTAAAAATAAAAAAAAAATTAAAACACATTGTATTATATGGGGTCATTTTGTCGGTATATTAGACCTTTTTGTTCGATGAAAAAAATTGAAGACCTAAAGCAAAAGTTTTAATAATCATTACACATGATGATAATAGTTCTACAATGAAAGGAACTCTGTTATAATGAAAAAGAGTGAATAAATTGCAGGAAAGATAAACACTCCGTGAGTGGAGCCGCCTCTAGGTTATTGTAAATTCTTCTTGCTTTATTCATTCCTTCAACTGATTACATATAGAGAAAATCAGTGGACAGCTGTCCAATTGTTCTAGCTATCAAACAAAAAGACTAACAGACAAATAAGCTGTCATACAGGAATTAGTTATAACGGCAAGAGATACTACTCCCACTACTTGATGGTGGCACTTCCACTACTTGGGTTTGCTGACTTGGAAATCATCAAACCAAATGGGCTTACTTTTGATACGCTTTCCCTTGCCCATTGGTTCTTCAAGTTGGGCTTCATTAACAGGGTCCATGACATCCTTCCCCCCATCCACAGCGACCTTGTCCTCAAGGTTGAATTGGGGGTATGCTAGCTTCAAATCTGACAATGGCTCCCAAGAGGTGTCTTCTGGTAAAAGTCCAGCCCATTGAACAAGGACGTGTGAAAGAATGCCATCTGAATCATGACGCCAGCCCAGGACTGCTAAGGGTTCGATGACCAATTGATCCTCTGCATTCATAGATGGCAGCGGCGAAGAGTCATTGGTGGGATCAAAACAGGGCTTCAGCTGCGAAACGTGGAACACTGGATGTATCTTACTGTCGGGTGGTAAGGCAAGCTCAAAAGCGACAGGTCCCATTGCACGAATGAGTTTGAAAGGACCAAAATACCGCTTAGCAAGTTTCTGAATACGATGCCCAGCAACAGAGGTTTGTCGATATGGTCGAAGCTTCACATAGGCGAAATCACCCTCTTTGAAAGGATGAGGAATCCGATGTTTGTCCGCAAATTTTTTCATGTCATCTTGCGCTTTCAAAAGTTTCTTGCGCAGAACCTGAAGAATTGTCTCACGATCGGTAAGGGTGGCATCTAAGGCTTCAATAGGAGTAGTACCCGACACATATTGAGGTATAGAGGGTGGTTGCTTGCCATAAACCACCTCAAATGGTGTGAAGCCAGTGGAAGAGTGTTGCGAAGTATTGTAATGCCACTCAGCCCAATGCAAAAATGCACCCCATTTTTTGGGCTGATCATGAACAAAGCAACGCAAATATTGTTGGAGAGCTTTGTTAACAATTTCGGTTTGACCGTCCGTTTGTGGATGGTATGCAGTTGACATTCGCAAAACAGTGCCGCTAAGAATAAAAAGCTGCTGCCAGAATTTACTCATAAAAATGGGATCTCGATCGGAGATGATGCTCTTGGGCATGCCATGAAGTTTGCTGACCATGGTAGCAAAGAGGTCTGCGACCTTAGTAGCAGTGAAGTGAGTAGGAAGCATGCCAAAGTGTGCTGCCTTGGAAAAACGATCGACCACAACAAACACGACAGTAAAGTGTTGAAATGGTGGCAGCCCTACAATAAAATCCATCGAAATGTCCTCCCATACACCAGTGGGAATAGGGAGGGGCTGGAGCAAGCCATAAGGGGAGTGTGTCGGATGTTTGGTCTGTTGACAAGTAGAGCATGCTTTGATAAAGTTGGTAACATCTGATTTCATGTTATCCCAATAAACATTTTCCTTTAATCGTCCCAATGTCTTTTGGATGCCGCTGTGGCCACCAATAAGAGAGGAATGGAATTCATTCAACAGTAAAGACTTAATGGGGGAATCAGATGGAATATAGAGTTTACCGCGAAAATAAATAAGCCCTTGAATACTCTGAAAACCTGGATATGTGGCTGGTGAAGCTTCAATTTTCTGAATGAATTCCTGAAGAGTGGGATCCATAGCGAATGATTGTCTGAGATGCTCCATAAAATCCCAGTGAGGAATGGTGATCACCGAACATTGAGATGGAGTTTCGTGAAGGCGAGAGAGAGCATCTGCAACCCGGTTCTGAGCTCCAGGTTTATAAACAATCTCGTATGAATACCCTAGCAGTTTGGCAAGATAGAATTGTTGCTCAGGAGTTTGAATAACTTGAGTCATCAATTCACGTAAGCTTCGTTGATCAGTGTGAATGACAAACTTACGACCCAAGAGATAAGCACGCCACTTCTTAACGGCGGAAGTGATAGCACACAATTCTCGAACATAAGTTGAAGCAGTGAGCATCTTGGGACAGAATTTGCGGCTATAATAACAGATGGGATGGCCAGCTTGGCAGAGAACAGCGCCCATGCCAGTACCGGATGCATCGGTCTCTATAACAAAATCCTCTTCAAAGTTAGGAAGGGCGAGAACTGGGGCTTTTGTCATGGCCGTCTTCAGGGCTTCGAAAGCCGCTTGAGCTTGGTCAGACCAGGTGAAAGCATCACGTTTGAGCAAATCCGTGAGTGGGGATGCGATGCTAGCATAATTGCAGACAAATTTGCGATAAAACCCAGTTAGCCCTAGGAAGCCGCGTAGTTGCTTCAGTGTTTGCGGTACTGGCCAGTCTACCATTGCCTTTATCTTCTCCGGGTCGGGGCCTACACCTTGCTGAGAAACGATGTGGCCCAAATAGGCAATAGAGTTTTGGCCCAATACGCATTTGGACTGTTTTAGAAAAAATTGGTGTTGCAGCAAGCATTTGAAAACAGTATCCAAATGAGTGATATGCTCCTCCAATGTTTTGCTATAGACCAAGATGTCATCGAAGAAAACAATGACGAAGTGACGGAGATGTTCTTGGAATAACTCATTCATAGTATTTTGGAAGGTGGAGGGGGCATTGCAGAGGCCAAACGGCATAACCAAAAATTCGTAATGACCCAAGTGAGTTCGAAAAGCGGTCTTGTGAATATCCTTGGAGTTCATTTGAATTTGGTGATATCCGGAGCGCAAATCTAGCTTGGAAAACCAACATGTTCCGTAGAGCTCATCAAGTAACTCATCAATAGTTGGAATGGGGAATCGATCCTTGATGGTAATAGCGTTCAAAGCTCTATAATCCACACAAAAGCGCCATGAACCGTCCTTTTTGCGGACAAGTAGGACGGGAGAAGAGAAAGCACTTGAGCTAGGCTGAATAATACCTTGAGAAAGCATTTGTTCAATTTGGAGCTCGATCTCGCGCTTTTGGAATTGTGGATAGCGATATGGCCTGACATTGACTGGGTCTGAGCCATGGAGTAAAGGAATCTGATGATCAGTCGTGCGTGACGGAGGAAGAGAAGACAGTTCGGTAAAGAGTTGCGGGTAGCGGTCAAGGAGGGTGTGAATATCAGGATGGAGTTGTTGGGCCGGGTCAGGTGGAGAGGTAATGGGTTGGAATTGAAGGATGGTGTCGATAGCATGGGTGGATAAAAGTCGTTTGAATTGGTGTAGGGATGATTCTTGTGGGGGGGTGCGGTGTTGGCCCATAAGTTGGATGATATGGCCATCTCGAGAAAAAGACAAGGTGAGGTGGTCATAGTCGGTGAGGGATGGGCCTAAGGTTTTGAGCCATTGGACCCCGAGGACGATTTCAGCCCCACTCAAGGGCAGGACAAATAAATCGACCAAGAAGAGGTTGGAGTCAATGTAAAGAGGGGTTTGGTAGCAAATATGGGTACAACTAAGCTCTTCACCATTTCCGACAAGGACTTGGAAGTTTTGGATGGGTTTCATGGGAAGGCCCAATAGTTTGGCAACTCTATCTTGAATGAAGTTATGAGTGCTTCCACTATCTACAAGGACATTGAGGGGTTGGTTGTGGATTTGGCCCAAAAGTCGAAGGGTTTGAGGAATAGTGTGGCCCAATAAGGCATGGAGGCTGATTTGTGGGCTGGGTTCAGGAGATGGGTCAGTTGGATCGGGTTGGGGTTGCGGTGTTGGGTCGGTTTCGATTTGTAGTAAAGTGTTGGTGAGGGTATCGGTTTGTTGATCAAAGGTTTCTGGTTCCGCGATGAGAATGAAAAACTGACGACGACAACGGTGACCAGGTTGGTACCTTTCGTCGCAGTTGTAACACAAGCCACGTTCACGACGCGCTTGGAGTTCGGCAGGGGTGAGGCGTTTGATGGGGGTTTGTCGTGGTGGGTTGGTGGTTGAAGTGGTACTGGAAGAAGGAGTGATGGTAGGGGTGGGTGCGGCTGTTGTGTTTTGGTTGGTGGTAATGAATGGTCGTTGAGGTGGGCGTTGGTTGTTGGTAGTTGTGTCGGTACGGCGGTAAGGGTTAAAAGAACGGTCGTTAATCTTCTCTTCCTGTAGTTTAGCAAGACTGATAGCATGTGTGAGAGACACAGGTTGGAAAGCCTGAACTTCGCGGCGAATCTCGGCTTTAAGACCCGAGATGAAGCAGCTGAGATAAAACTGAGGGGGCAAATCGGTGATACGATTGGCCAAGGCTTCAAAGGCTTTCTGATAATCACTCACAGTGGTGGTTTGACAAAGTTTGAACAGAGCTCCTTTGGGATCGTCAAATTGCGATGGCGCAAAACGAATCTCTAAAGCATGAAGGAAAGCAGGCCAAGAATGAAGAGAACCGTTGGAATGCATCCATTGGTACCAAGTTAAAGCATCGCCTTCCATGTAAAACGATGCGATGTTGAGACGCTGCTCCTCTGGTGTGCGATGGAAATCGAAAAATTGGTTGATTTTGAAAATCCAACCAAGGGCTTCTGTTCCATCAAAACGTGGAATATCGAGCTTGATAGCGGTGTTGGTAAAACCAGGAGGACGGGGAGGCGGGTCCGGTCCGGGAAAGCCTGGTGGACCGAGACGGTTGCGAAGCTGGTTAATCTCGGTGTTAATGGCGGTGAGGTCATGGCGAAATTCTTGTTGAGATTCGATGATGGTTTGGAGTGAAAGAAGCATGTCGTTGAGAGTGGGTAGCGGCGGAGGTGGATCCATGGCAATGAAAGCACCAGTGAAAGGAACTCTGTTATAATGAAAAAGAGTGAATAAATTGCAGGAAAGATAAACACTCCGTGAGTGGAGCCGCCTCTAGGTTATTGTAAATTCTTCTTGCTTTATTCATTCCTTCAACTGATTACATATAGAGAAAATCAGTGGACAGCTGTCCAATTGTTCTAGCTATCAAACAAAAAGACTAACAGACAAATAAGCTGTCATACAGGAATTAGTTATAACGGCAAGAGATACTACTCCCACTACTTGATGGTGGCACTTCCACTACTTGGGTTTGCTGACTTGGAAATCATCAAACCAAATGGGCTTACTTTTGATACGCTTTCCCTTGCCCATTGGTTCTTCAAGTTGGGCTTCATTAACAGGGTCCATGACATACAAGCAAATCAAACCAGTCTATCCAGGACGGATTCAAAGGGGGGCATGCAGTGGTCAAGAACTCCACTCCCCCCTCATATATATGTACATAATAATATATATTATCAAGTTTCAACTCAATTATCTATTTACAACACTTTAGTTTAGTATTATATATACATACATACATAAAATAATATTATAATATGATAAAAATACATGCATAAAAAAATAGTATATATATAAGGAGAGCAAACAGTGATTTCTTCTTTAAATATATGAGATGATAAAAATATTTTCAAATATGTCTATTATTAGTAATGTTTTGGACAAATTGACTAATACAGAGCATATTTGAGGACCAAACTAACAAACAAAAGATAAATTTGAGGGTTTGAGAATCAAAATAACTAAAAAAAAATATATGTTTAAGAGTCAAAATAATTGTTCTTATTTTCGGCCCCGTATAGTAAGTTTCTGGATCCGTCCCCGAGTCTACCCATAAACTTCACATACGGTGCAAATAATTCCAAATTAAGAGTATTCTATCAGCAAACTCTAAACGCTAGCTTGTAACATTTTTCATTTGTAACATTTTTCATTTTAAGATGTTACTTCAAATAACATTTGAAGTTATAATATATCATATTTTCTCTCGGTTTTACCCTCATTATCTTAGCTAAAAGATTAACATTAATTAAAATATAATTCTATGTTATTTTATATTCATCGATTAATTTTATCAAACATTTTAAATTTGATATACAAATTTATCCTATCGGCTAATTTATCTCTACTCTTTTAGCAAAGAGACAACTAGATAAATACGGTTAACTTACAACTTCGACATAATGGGCATAACTATATGACATGTTTGCTACTAGTGCTATCCTATCATATCATTCTATGACTTGTTTTTTTGTTTTTGCTGGAAGAGATGTGCACAAAAGAATCATGCGGTTTTCACAACACTACTTGCATTGCATCATAAAAAAAAAACACAAACATAAAGTCTAAACTACCGGTAATTAATCACGGTTCTTCGTGTTTATCAAGAATCAAATTCGTGACAATGACATAATAACATTCATAATTCAATTAAATGGAATTAATCACACACATTAACCATGCTGACAAAAATCTTACCTACTCCACCAAGCTTTTCCAAAAACATCACTCTCCTCTCTTAACTAGACAGAAACCCACTTCAGGTTGGTCTAATGGTGTTGACGGCTTCTGGTGCCAATTTTGGTGAGCTAAGCTTCGCAAGTGGACGGTGGAATTGATCCTATTAATCGGTCCTAACGCTAGATATCAAGTTTTTTTTATTAAAAAAAAAAAAAAACTCCACATAAGCAAAGTTACTCCAGTATTTTCAATCACACCAAAACGGCCATTATTGACATTTATTTGTTATCAAAACAAAATCACAGCGCAGTAGATGCAAATTAAATTTAATTAACAATCAACAAAGCCGCTTAAAACATAATCAAAATTTTGTTCAGTAGTAGTAACTGATATTATCAATTATCATTTCCAGAATTTATAAAATCGCATAGAACAAAAGTGAATCCAAAAAGATGTTACAAATCCAAAATTCCTCCTAAATGGTGTAAAGAAGTTACGAAAATTGAACTTCTCCACTTGAACACATATAAACAAATAGATTAAAAATTAAAACCGGTTCAATCAAGAAAACCGGTTTGGCGCAGAACAGCGTTTCGAACCTGACGAAGATCTCTCCCTTTGAGAGTTCTTCCAACTCCTTCAAGAACCGAAAAAGTAGTTCTCGGCGAAACTCCAGAGCCTCTCGCTACAATCTCATGCGGCGGAAGCAACTCTTCGTCGCCGTCGTCGTCATCGTCGTCCAGCACAGCCAGCGCATCAAAGTTCCGCCGTCTCGAGAATTGACTCGGAGGCATAATCGGAACTTTCACCGGAGCAGATTGTTGGAACTTTCTAGAAGGCATTGACTGAATCACGTTCTCGGAGTTGTAAGGTTTCGGTCTCGGAAACGAAGGAATCATCCTCGAAGATGAAACCGGAGATTTACCGCGAAACACTGGCGAATCACCGCGGCGGTTGTCTGGACCTGTTAAGACAGCGAGGATACCGGAATCTTGAGATAGATCGAAACTCCGGTGACGAATAAGCTCTGTTGGTTGAGGCGGTGGACGTTGATTTTCAGATTCGGAACCGTCGGAAGACCAATTGAAAAGTTCAGCTTCGGTTAGTTCATCGGCGGCGGAGTTGGTGACGGTGGAGGAAGGAGTGAAATTGAAAGCACCGAGTAGGCGGTCGGAGGAGGGAGGAAAACGGCGGTTGAAGGATGGTGTGGGGTCCATTAGTTTGTTTGGTGAATGCAATGAGAAAATATTTTGAGTGAAGAAAAAAAAAAGTGAAGAAAATTGAAATTGAAATTGAAATGAGAAAAATGGTTAATGTGGCGGAGGGTCGCAGGCAGTGTGGTAAAATACATGGATGGATGACAATGCCGTGTGGGACCTGCAGTTACTTCTTATATTACTCCACGGAAAATAAAATATTCAGTGAAATGAAATGACAAGATGGTTTTTCTCTAGGTCTTTCATGTAATTTTTATATCCCAAATGTTCAAATTTTGTCCTTGATAAAAATTTTGATTCGCAGAAATCAAAATTATTTTTAATTCAAATTTAAAGAAAATTCGATTAATAGAAACCGAAAAAAAAAAATTCAAGGCAAAAAAATTCGATTCATAACAATCAAAATTTTTATTGAAAAACAAAAAAGTAAAATCAAGGAAAAAAAAAACCATGAGACGATAAAACATCAATGACAATAAGCATGATTATCTTTTACTACATGGATGGTCCCACCTAGTCATGAATTTAATTTGACAGTTTTTCCACAATAGGACTTTCAAGATACTAAGAAAGAGTTTTTGATTATAAAAATAAGGAAAATGCTAAACAGTGCCCCGGAGCACTGTTTAAAGAATCAATTATAGTAATATCATATTAAAGTTTGTGCAGTCAACACCTCGAAAGTCTAAAAAGTATTATTTTCAATTTTAAAATTTCCTTTTTTGGTTTCCTTAACCGGTGCCCCCGCCAGTGCCTCGGGAGCACCGGTTAGCATGACCCTAAAAATAATAAGAAAGAAGAAAAAGTGTAATGAACATTTGCTTATTAGTGACATATTCCATCCATTTTTTTTACGATGAGGTGGAGATCGAATCTAAGACCTATAACGTACTATCTAAATCTTTCATCATTGGATCAATATTTCATCCATCTTTAATTATAACCAAAATTTCATTATCCAGATTCATTGGATAACTATTGTATCTGATTTATATTATAGTTCAGATACTTCAATTATTCAATGAATCTAAAAAGTAAATTTTTACTTATAATTACAAATTTAACTCATGGGTTAGGGTGTCTAAATCGTAATGGTCATTTTGGACTTTTTTTAATAACCGTTTTAACTCGGTCCATACAATGGGGTGCAACTATAAGTTGACTAAGTAACATCCATTAATGAAAGCATGACTTAAAAACTAGGATGAAGTTGAGGAGAGTGGAAGCTGAATTCACCCACTACTCCCTATGTTTACTCCATCATCACCTCGTTACTCCATATAAGCTATAAATTATCCCCTCCATTAACTCCTATAACACTACTATATATAAGGCATCATAAACATTCAGGCCCGAACCTGGGCTATGGTCATCGGTGCCACGACTGAGGGTCATTGTTTTAAGGGGGGAGCTAATTTTTGTATACCTATCTATTACTACTTTCATCCCGAATTACAAGACTTTATTGAGAAAATTGCAGCGATTAAAAAAATGGGTTGTTGCATTAAATTTGTTGACAGTTGAGGAAGTGGACACGCGAACGCTTGCAGGGCGTCGGTGATACTGTTGGAATGTCGGTAACAGTGACGAAGGAGGAGGACAAAGTTGTTGTACACATCATTCATTTATAATTTTTTTTTTATAATATTACTTAGCAAACACTCAATCCCTTAAACCCAATACATCTTAAAAAGTTCTAAACAAATTTCACTAATATGTAGATATAATACTTATTTGAAAATAGAAGTACCTATTAATTATTATTTTTGTGTTTGCTTCAATGGAGTACCGATATGTACTAGTACTTAGAAGATAGGATCATGCTAACCGGTGCTGCCCTTGGGACATTAGTTAATAAAATAAAATAAAAAAAAATTTAATTGAAAGTAACACTCGTTAAGATTTTAAAGAATTGACCGACCGGAAGACATTTTTCAGCATTTTCCTAAAAAATAAGTAGCAACATATGTGGTCTTATTCTCCTCGAATGGTTTTGCTTCACCCAAAGTGCCTTTGGCATCATCTTAATTATATCATGCGTAAGTTAAATGGAAATTAGATTTAACCTCAAGCATGATATTATTATATTGGCTTAATTAATAAAATGGTCCCTTAAAGACATTTTTGGTTTCATATTGGTCCCTTAAAGAAAAAAAGGTTTAAATAGGTCCTTTAAAGAAAAAAAGGTCCGAATAGGTCCCTTAAAGACATATCCGTTAATCAGTTTGGTCCCATTTAGACCTCTTTTTAGGGACCAAACTGATTAACGTAGATGTCTTTAAGGGACCTATTCGGACTTTTTTTTCTTTAAGGGACCTATTTGGACCTTTTTTTCTTTAAGGGACCAATCTGAAACCAAAAATATCTTTAAGGGACCATTTTATTAATTAAGCCTATTATATTTATACAACCCCATTGAATTTTTTTCATCCTCAAAAGTTCGAAATTTTAAAAGTGCATGATTACGACTTAAGACCGAAATATGCTTCGATAAAGTTTTAATCAATTAATTATCAAACAAGACAGTTTGGCCGAGTGGTCTAAGGCGCCAGATTTAGGCTCTGGTCCGAAAGGGCGTGGGTTCAAATCCCACAGCTGTCAAATTTTATTTTTATTTTTTAAATTGCTGCTTTTATAGCAAAAATAAAAGCCCCAGAAAAACTGAAACCGAAAAGAGTAAAGCAGAGAAAAAAAAAATGGCGGCATATCTGAGAAACAGAAACAATTCCCACTTGTTTCTCCTAACTCGTTTTCTCAACTCAGCGAGTTTCCTTCGTCCGAGATGGATTGAAACCATAGCATACGAAGAAGCACGTTCTCACCCAGACAAACCTTACACTTCCACAGCCGTAATCATCCATGGTTTTTTGGGATCCAACAGAAACTGGAGATCTTTCTCTCGCAATCTCTTGGCATCTCTCTCCAATTCCTCTCCATCTTCAAGTATCTCTCTCAATCTCTCACTCTTTTTATATGCGAATTCTGAATTGAAATGATTATGATTTTTTTTTGTGTGTAGATTGGAGGACAGTGTCGATGGATATGAGGAATCATGGGAAATCATCGGAGAAGAAACTGGATCCGCCTCATGATTTGAATAATACGGCGAAAGATTTGGATAATTTGGTTAAGGCTGAAGGTTGGTCTTGGCCTGAGGTTGTTATTGGACACTCTATGGGTGGAAAGGTGGCTCTACAATTTGCTCATAGTTGTAGAAATGGTGAATATGGTGATTCTGCAAAATGGCCAAAACAGGTTTTTTCTCTTTACCATCAAGATTTATTGTCTAATCTACCGATATAGTTAGTTAGTTATAAATTCAGTTCAATGGTTGAATTAATCGAAATTATACATTGCTATGAATCAATGTTGTCAAATAGTGGCTATAGCATGTCATTGCCATATGCTTTTTAGTACAACCTGTTGTCAAATAGCGAGTTAGCGACTATTACCATACTAGAGTTCTGTAGTGTTAGTGTAGCAGAATTTGAACAATGTGATCAGTGGTTGACAACACCGCTGTGAATATAGAAGTTGGCAGTATGTCCTTTGTGATTGTAATGCTTGTAAATGTGGGTACCTTGTGGTTCATTAAAATATGTTGCTGGTGAAAATGTAGTTTGACGGAGACAAACATCGGCCTTATGAGTTGTTTGATGAGGTAATTGTAACTTGTAATGAGACTTGTGATTTTTTGGGGTGACGGGGTTGCACATTATGAGAATTTAATTCTTCTTCCGTCCCTCTAGCTAACTTAGACCAAGTTTATTCAGAGATAAATGAAATACTGTATCTTAACTTGATTGAAGTTCTAATATAGTCCTTTCTACTTTTATTATCTCTAGTTTCTCTCGAAAATTGGGAGTGTGGCCCTACTCAAATTGGGTCGTATTGTCGTACTCGTAACACTGATGATCAAGTTAGTCAGCATATATGAAAGTGATATTGATAACTCAGAGTGAACCCGTACCTCGACTAATGGTGTTATCCGACTTATATTGCCATTTGGTAATAACATCATAAGTTGTTTTAGAGTTAATAGGGAACTTTCAGATAGTTATTAATATTCGATTGTATATTAAACTTCTACTAAAAACTTGGGAATTGGGCCACTCAAAAACTGAAATTTCATAATCATAAGTTCCATGACTCGATTAGAACTGGCTCCTACCACCCTTGACCCACTACCAGAAGCCATGAGATGCACAAGTAAGGAGGAACTAAGGAGAGAACAAGCAGAGCACAAAGAAGTGAGGAGCTTGTTGGGAGAGATGACTACAATGCATCAACAGAGAGGTCGAGAGACAGAGAAACAGTTGATGAAAAAGATATATGGCCCATAGAGGTTTAGAAAATTAGTGTCTCTTGTGAGAATGAGTAATATTTAGGGTATCTGTGGCGATTATAGTGATTCTGCTAAGTGACCAAAACAGTTTTTTCCTCTTCACAATCATACTTCTTGTCTTATCTACTATTATAGTTAGTTATAAATTCAATTCAATAGTTGGATTAACCAAATATATCTTTTAAAAGAAATTATTTGGTGGTGTACGTCACAAATTTTACATTGCTGTGAATCAATGTTATCAAATATCAGTGATAGCACACCATAGCATTACAGCGTGGCAGAATTTGAAAAAATTGCTATTGTTTTGTGATATGCTATTTAGTACAAGGTGTTGTCAAATAGCGGCTAGTGCTGCAATAAAGCCCTGTAGTGTAGTAGAATTTGAACAATCTGATCTGCGATTGACAACGCCGTAGTGAATATACATATACTCTATAAAAGTTGGCAGTAGGTCCTCTGTGATTGTAATGCTTGTAAATGTGCATACCTTGTGGTGCATTAAAATATGTTGGTGAAAAAGTATAAGTAGTTTGACAGAGACAAACATCAGCCTTATGAGTTATGTGATGTGCTAATTTTAACCTGTAATGTGCTTTTTTGGGGTGAACTTGAAGGGGGTTGCGGACTATGAGAATTTAATTCTTCTTCCCTCCTTCTCTATAAATGAAATAGTGTAGCTTAACTCGTTTGAAGTTGTAAAGAGTTAAGAGACATCTTATTTTGCATATATTATGTGTTTAGTACAAACTCAAAGGTATGCGAGGAAGAGGAAATCTCACATGGGCTAAATATGTGAACAGTGGAAATGATGAGTGAAGATGATGAATCGTGATAGGACCCAAATTCCAAAATAGAAGAAATATAGAAATCTGTAATGACGACTCTCTCAAACCAGAGAAAGAAGAGACGAGACAACTATGTCTAAAAAGAACAAGAGAAATATAAAATGATGGATGGAGCAGTGCTCTTACAAGTTGATAACGAAATTAAAGGAAAAGCTAAGTTAAAGAGATAATCCCTGCACTGGAAAAGGACAGAGACTCCTACTCACAATGACTTCCCCAAAACCTCTGACAATTCTTCCATGTCTATCTCGCAACTCTCAACCCCTTCAAATATAGTCCTTTTCTTTCACTTAAACTCCCTCCCTCCCTCAGATCTCCTGCTGCCACGTGTCGTATTTGTTAGGTCCAGCAGACCAGCACAGAGGAATCCCTTATTCTGCATATATTATGTGTTCAGTACAAACTCAAGGGTATGCGAGCGAGGGGTTAAGTATGAGAACAGTGAATATCATGGAACCCAAATACCAAAATAGAAGAAATATAGAAATCTGTAATGATGACTCTCTCAAACCAGAGAAAGAAGAGATGTGGCAGTGCTCTTACAAGTTGATAACGAAATTAAAGGAGAAACTAAGATAAAGAGATAATCTCTACACTGGAGTACAAGTTAATATAAAGAGATAATCTCTTACAAGTTGAGTACGAAATTAAAGGAGAGACTCCTACTCACAATGACTTCCCGAACACCTCTGATAATTCTTCCATGTCCATCTCACAACCCTCAATCCCTTCATATATAGTCCTTTTCTCTCTCGCTTCAACTCCTTCCCTCAAATCTCCCGTGTCTTTATTATGTGCTTTACTGTTATACTCTCATAAAGGCTCACTTGTAGAGACTTTGGTGATTAACATCAAGTTAATTAGCGTGTATGAGCGATACCGATAGGGATGACTAAGAAGGGTTTTGTACCTCAGCTCATGTTGTTTCCTGACTTGTATAGCCATATGGTCAAGTATCATCTAACAACATCGGAAATTGCCATGCAGGACACACTGCAACATCTTTAAAGCAACTCCCAAAAACCAAATAAAACAATCAAACCCTAACAGAACTGACAGCCAACCCAATTGATGACTTGAGAATTGTGATTTAAAAAATAGATAATATCATTAACCTTTAGGAAACATACGATATCTCATATCCCTGATATGCTTTCCATTTCCTATCATCTTCTTAGGTTTTCTATGCCATAGTATTTTTCTATTTTCAAGAATTATTTTATTATAGATTTTAATTTGAAGCGTTTTTAGTATAGGACTAACACCCTTTGCATGCTGCTTAGTGTCCACTTGATAGTTGTAGTTAGCACTGCTTACTACAACTATCAAGTTGATTGCATTTTACTCAAGTGTGTATATTTTTCACTGCTGGATACTACATATCCAGTTCATTATTCAGAATAGTAATTTTCTCCTTCTATCCCCGCTGAAGAACAGCTTTGGGTATTGGATTCTGTCCCGGGAGAAGTGAACATTGGAAACAGAAGTGATGAAGTCCGCGATGTTTTAACCACTTTGGAAAGTTTACCGTCACAAATCCCATCTCGAAAGTGAGACTCTATCCTTAAACTATTCTCTTCCATGTTTGTATTAAGGTTGTCAATAGGCCAGTAATCATTTAGTTGCAGGTCTCAATATTATATGTTGTTTACTGTCTACAAATGTTTGCTAGACATTGTAAGTATAGTGAGGGTTGATTCATCACTTTTGTTTATAACTTTTGATGTTCAACCAAATGTTTCCAAGTATGCATAACATATCACCCTGTATGAAGCTACCATGACTATGGTAACATAGTACAGATGACATGAAAAACTATGTGATACCATTATACATTTCTTTCTAGATATCAGTCTTTGTACTTCTTATATAAACATCAAACATTTGAATATTATTGACAGAGACGATTACAGTAGTATGTTAAATTAAATTAGAGTTTATCAAATCCACAAATATTCTTAAAATCACATGCAAAAGAGTTGTGCATTGCACAGGCTATCAATCTAGTTATATTATATCAAGAAAAGCAGGACATTGTAGGTTCTTTGCCATTTTCTTTTGTTGAGCGAGAGGCTGTTGTCTGATTGTTGTCTAACATCTGAAAAAGTTGAGGTCTTGATTTTGTTAAAAGTGCACTGTATTTACCTTGCTGCCGTGTCCAAATGTAAATGGACAGTGTTACAAACTTAAGAAGTGTCCATGTTCCAGTCTATTTTCCTGTTAGATTGAAATGTACATTTCATCTCTTTTCAGGTGGCTTGTAAGTCATCTGATGGGACTTGGTTACTCTAAGACATTGGCAGATTGGATAGGCACAAACCTGAAGAAAGTTGGTGATCACGAGACATGGATATTTGATCTTCAAAGTGCCAAGGAGATGTTCCATTCTTACTGGTAAATGAAGCAACTTAACTTATTTTGAGATAAAAATGAATGTCTAAAGAAACAGTCTAAAAACTTTGTTTATATTTTGTTCTTTTCTCTTCTCAAGTGTTTTCTGTAATATTCCTCTGTGATGGCACCGAAGTAACAATCACAAATTTTCACATTCTGTAGGGAAAAGTCCTATTGGGATCTATTGGAGAACCCTCCACAAGGTATGGAAATAGTAATTGTCCGTGCCGAAAAGAGTGATAGATGGGACGAAGAGGCTATTGAGCGGATCCAGAAACTAGCTAGTCAAGGAGGAACTGATTCTGTTGGAAAGGTTTCTTTCTGTGTTCTTCCAAATGCTGGCCATTGGGTTCATGTGGACAATCCAAAAGGACTTCTTGAGATTGTGGCTTCCAAGATGGCATCCCTTTAGTTCCTGTTTTATTCGAACTATTGGGGTATCCATCATTGAAAATTCTTAACAATGAGCAGATGAGGTTGGTCAGTGATAACATATTATTTATAGTAGTATAAATTTATTGGCTACCAAAACAATTATAATCAATTCATTGTACACTCTAATTTATCACTTATACCCCACTCATAATTGAATAAATATCCAGAAAAATTCATGTTTGTCATTTTCACCTTCAAGTCATATTTAATCATTTTATATGTTTTAATCCCAAAGAAAATTATTTTTATATGTTTATACATAGTTAACTATGGACGAAAAGGTTGCATTTTCTTTGGTTCTCGTAGTGCTGTTTACTAAGAAGAATGATGTTTATATTACTTTCCCTTTTTTTTGCATGAAAAGGAAGGGGAAGACCCCCACACACTGAAATTAAATTAGGTCCCTGAGGTATAGAGAGGAAACTAGAGAAATAAGTTTGAATGAAATGATTCAATTCATATTAAAGTTCAAATTACAACAATACATATTAAGGTCTTTGCTAGCATGTAGAAAAGTGCCTCTCAAAAAACATTGTAAGCAGAAGTGAGACATGTGGTGCATGATGTACAAGTAATTTTAACTTTTAGATTTATTTATCATGGTACATATTATTTTTCTCTTATTTTCATTCTTCTTCCTCTTTGTTGAAGCTTCCCAGTTGGGACATTGTTGGTCATTGAAAATCCTCCACCAAACAAAAAATTACAGATTCACGATCTCTCCTTTTTTTTTGAAGAAGATTCACGATCTCTCCTTACTCTTCAATAAAGGAAAAGTTATAGTTTCATTTAAGAAAAAAACATAACTAAAGTTGAAGAGGAATAGATAATGTTGAAGGTTCACTATATGAATGTGTGGACTGGATAAATAAATGTAAAGGTTAAAATTATTTGTGCAACATGCAGCAGAGAGTTGAAGCTTCACCATGTTGGTTTCCATTCCATCTATGGATAGTTTTAAAACCCGACATTTTTTTGTCAAGTGGTCATTCATTTGCAGCTTTGTTGTGGATTGTAATTGTGATGTAAGAGAACACTGCAATTTTTAGATCAAACGTATAACACAGAGGTCGCGTTCATGGGATTTGCAGTGCTTTTGTCGTGCACATTAGTATCTGTATTTCCGTAAGGGAATTGCTAAATATTATGAAAGAAGATTCACAAGAGCAAGAATGGCTAAGTTCTACTTTAAATAAACAAAAAAAATATAAGTTGGGTGAAAGACATAAATCATGGCTGTGCCTTGATAAAAATATAGAGACAAGATCACCAAGTTCATGCAGAAGCTTATTGCATCCACAACATTTTAATTATAGTGAATGCAATAATTATATATACTACTTCAGTGGTACCTACTTTTATTAAAGCAAACTTCTTTTCCTATAAAAGAATTTTTTCAATCACTATCAAACTAGAAGATTTTTCAACAGAAAGTTTACCATAAATTACGAGTGTTTAAATTCAAGCCGATTCAAATTAAATCCTCAAAAAATCAATTTATTTTTGGATGAACTTTTCAAACCACACACGGTACCTATATTTTAATAAATATTTCAAACCGCGAGTAGTTTTATCTTTTGATCATATAGTTTTTGCCTCAAAATTGACCCAAGCTGAACCGCAAACATCCTTGCCGTAAATTGTTTATTTAAACCTTTTTTCACCTTAGAATCCAGATTATATATATAAAAAAAAAATCAAAATGGATATTTGCATCCTTCTTTAAATTGGAAGCCTACTGCATAACCATAAGATTAAGATAATCTAACGGTCTATAATCAATTGCAACATCCGAACAAGTAAAATACATTTTCCCAAACTTTTTACATAATAACTGTTTGCACATCCACGGTAAAAAAAACTGTTTACGCATCTATATTCTAAAATTTGTATGCGTAAAAAGAAAACAAACATTGCAAGAAGGGAGTGGGGGCGCGAAATAATTTAACAGCAAAAATGTAAAGCCTTTACTAAACGGACCAACAAACTTTGAAGCCCAATAGCAGCCCAACACAACACATTTGGATACTAAACCCTAAAAAAATGAATATATAAACATCCGCACCACTTTCAGTTGAGAATTCAGAAAGGTGAAGCCGCAAACATGCAGATTTTCGTCAAAACCTTAACCGGGAAAACCATCACCCTCGAGGTTGAGAGCAGCGACACAATCGACAATGTCAAAGCTAAGATTCAAGACAAGGAAGGTAACATAACATAACTCAATTATAATAATCTATTAATAATTAATCGCTTTTTCATATTCCGATTTGTATTCTAACAAACGCGCTTTTGATTGAAATAATCAGGAATTCCCCCGGATCAGCAGCGATTGATTTTCGCCGGAAAGCAACTTGAAGATGGACGCACTTTGGCTGATTACAATATCCAGAAGGAATCAACTCTTCATCTTGTTCTCAGGCTTCGTGGTGGAATCATTGAACCTTCTTTGATGGCTTTGGCTCGCAAATACAATCAAGACAAAACCATTTGCCGCAAGTATGAATCATCATTTCTTATATCAATTTGTTGTTAAGTTTATTAATTGATTAATTAATTTTAATTTGATGATATTTCTGGGAATATAACTTAGCCTCTTTTGTTAATTAATAGTGCAATTGGGGTTATAATTGTTCCCTAAAACGATACCCATTTCTTACTTTATCACCTGGATTTTATTTTTTTCCAGTTGATTTTCTCGATTTGGTACATTTAGATTAGTTTAATATAATTTCTTAGTTAGTGTTAATTAATTACATAGTTCAATAGTTTAAACGGTTTTAATTTACCTAATTTTTTTTTTCAAGATGCTATGCTCGTCTTCATCCTAGGGCTGTGAACTGCCGCAAGAAGAAATGTGGACACAGCAATCAAGTAAGTATTGAGAAATATGTTTCAAAATAACATTTTTTGTGTTTGTTTATGTTGTTGGAAATTAACACTTATGCTGATGTTTTGTTTTGGGATTGTATTTTTTTATTGCAGTTGAGGCCAAAGAAGAAGATCAAGTAAACTGTGGTTGATATTGTTTCTCTTTTGTTGTTAGTTTTGAGATACTTTGTTTTTTGGTTTTTGCATCTCTATTGACTAAATCCTTTGTTTTAATTTATGTTGAATGTAGTCGGAATTTATTTTGGTACAAGTGGATTATATTCTTGTGATTGCATTATATTCTCGTTCATGTTATTGTTTTGTTTTTGCTAATAGCATTATTAATTCCCTATACAAATCAAAGACATTTAACTTTTATTGCATTATTACATTAGCAATACGAAGATGTTGTCTCTTTTTAGAGAGAACTTAGGTCACAATAACCATTACATATAATTTGATTCCCACATGACATGAATACCCTATTATCTATTTAGGGTATAAAAGTTAGATAGATTTTTTTAAGGTTTTTTTTTTGCAGAATAAAAGTTAAGAAAAATCTGCTGGGTTTTCATTTTTATTGCATTTATATTGATTTATTGAGCCTCTTGTGTGGAAAACAGGTAAAAAACCTTGGAATTTGGCTAACCAAATTATTTTCAATGAATGTTAAAGTGTAACAGGATGTTAAAGTGTTTTGTGAAAAACTAACGAAAATGACTAAATGACAAATAAAAAATTTTACATTGCTGTGAATCAATGTTATCAAATATCAGTGATAGCACACCATAGCATTACAGCGTGGCAGAATTTGAAAAAATTGCTATTGTGTTGTGATATGCTATTTAGTACAAGGTGTTTCAAATAGCGGCTAGTGCTGCAATAAAGCCCTGTAGTGTAGTAGAATTTGAACAATCTGATCTGCGATTGACAACGCCGTAGTGAATATACATATACTCTATAAAAGTTGGCAGTAGGTCCTCTGTGATTGTAATGCTTGTAAATGTGCATACCTTGTGGTGCATTAAAATATGTTGGTGAAAAAGTATAAGTAGTTTGACTGAGACAAACATCAGCCTTATGAGTTATGTGATGTGCTAATTTTAACCTGTAATGTGCTTTTTTGGGGTGAACTTGAAGGGGGTTGCGGATTATGAGAATTTAATTCTTCTTCCCTCCTTCTCTATAAATGAAATAGTGTAGCTTAACTCGTTTGAAGTTGTAAAGAGTTAAGAGACATCTTATTTTGCATATATTATGTGTTTAGTACAAACTCAAAGGTATGCGAGGAAGAGGAAATCTCGCATGGGCTAAGTATGAGAACAGTGGAAATGATGAGTGAAGATGATGAATCGTGATAGGACCCAAATTCCAAAATAGAAGAAATATAGAAATCTGTAATGACGACTCTCTCAAACCAGAGAAAGAAGAGACGAGACAACTATGTCTAAAAAGAACGAGAAATATAAAATGATGGATGGAGCAGTGCTCTTACAAGTTGATAACAAAATTAAAGGAAAAGCTAAGTTAAAGAGATAATCCCTGCACTGGAAAAGGACAGAGACTCCTACTCACAATGACTTCCCCAAAACCTCTGACAATTCTTCCATGTCTATCTCGCAACCCTCAACCCCTTCAAATATAGTTCTTTTCTTTCACTTCAACTCCCTCCCTCCCTCAGATCTCCTGCTGCCACGTGTCGTCTTTGTTAGGTCCAGCAGACCAGCACAGAGGAATCCCTTATTCTGCATATATTATGTGTTCAGTACAAACTCAAGGGTATGCGAGCGAGGGATTAAGTATGAGAACAGTGAATATGATGGAACCCAAATACCAAAATAGAAGAAATATAGAAATCTGTAAAATCTCAAAAACAATGAAGTCTTTAAAACTTTGCGTTAGATCCCTTTTCAATCCCCATCAGTGCTATGCTGCTCATTAATAATTTGATAATATTTTGTATGCCATTGGAGTAATTTTTGTGTTGGATCTTTCTAGTTTTCTTAGTGTGTTGATTTAAGGGCAAACCATCGTTTTGTTTTATGGAAATGCACACTTTGTCACTTTGGTCCTTATATGTACCAAAATTTCAAATACTTTGATCATTTATACTACCTCAAACATCTTCCAACTGAAATGGAATATTTTATTACTAATTGTATGGATTAAATTCACCAAGAAAATAAACATTTGAGGATCAAATTGACTTTACATAAAAACAAATTTGAGGACCATGACTAATAAAAGAAACACTTATGTGGGTATAAATGTGATATAAACAGGATTAGCTTATTTTTGAGCTTATACAAACAACTTATGCAATATAAATTAAGTTTTATGCTATTTTATAAGTTCACACTAGTGAAAATTGTATTTTTATAAGCTATTTTATCATAAATTACCTTGACAAACTTATAATAATACATAAAAATTGCATAAATTGTTTGCATAAGCTCAAAAATAAGCTAATCCAAACGGGCTTGTAGTAACTAACGAACTAATCAATTTATATGTTACTTTTAACCAAGCTAATTTTGCTTCTGAAGTTGTCACGTAATATGGAATTATTTATGAGCAATGCTTTATGTGGAAACATAAAAAATCATGGCACAATACATTTTATCGCATTTAATTAGTACTACAATACATTTTTGACCAAAAAAAAATTAGTACAATACATTCATACAACAATACATTCATGACACAATAAATATTTATGCAATCAATAGAAAAAGTAAACACTCGGCCTATATAGGGATATCGTGATGTTTGAACGCCGAACACTCCACTTATTCACCTTAGAAGTTTTAACCACCGAACTAATAAAAATACTTTCAGCCGTTGTCCTTTTATATGTAGTTGCATTTCAGTTTTGAATTTTAACCTTGTCTACGAAAGACTTGGTGTCAATTCCCTTGCTATAAAAGTTGTCAAAAAATTCCTGCCGAGTGAAATCTCGATAAATAGGCGGTTTCTCCGGGGATAGAAGCTCTGGAAGAGGCCCATGGTAACCTTCTCCTTTCCATTTACTCAAGTTCAAGAACATCACTACTGAGATTCTTGATTTTTTATGTGAATTAGCCAACACCCTGTGTTGTACACTAGTGTACTCTCCATTAGATATTATCTACAAAAAAACATTCAAATGAAATTGAGAATCCAGAAGTCAACATGCATGCCTTATTCAAATCATTTAAACTATAGCACTTTAAAGAATAGTAACACTTTGCTTTATGTCGTTATCTTTTAGCTAATGACGACGATTATGTAAGACAAACTAACTACTACTACTACTTTCAAGAAATTAACACTTTTCTTAGACTCCAATTGAGACCATAAAGGATCTGGTTGCATTGATTTTTCCAACTACTACAGGATAGAGGTTGTTGAATCGAAGTTCAAATTTCATGTTTATTACTATTTACTATAGAACTATTGAGTAAAATGTGAAACTAAAATTTCTGATGGTGGAGAGATGTATTTGAACCTTTTTCTTACCAATTGTCCAACACATTTATACTAGTAGTTTTTTTGTTTTTGTTTTGTTGAGATAATACTTGAATAGATTGGACAACCTTTATACTCCGTTTAATTAACTCAATTTTGTTATAGAAAAATCGAGTAAAATAACGTAACTATGTCAAGAACACATTAAAATTATCCGGTGATACTCGCTACTTCGTCTATAAATTAGAGAAAGAAAAAAAAATACCACCAATCATTGATAAGTAGAATTGATAAGAATTTGAAATTTCAATGTTTGATTATTGTATAAAAAAATTGGTTAGTTACGTGCCAAACAAGTTTTCCGACCAAAACTCAACACCCTCATGTGCGGTAGAAATTTTGTACCTATATAACATGATAACAAAATAAGAATTTTATAATACCTAAAATTTATAAAGAGTGACATACCTGAAGAAAGTCTCCCATATTAACGATGATACCACCGTGCACGGGGTTAACATCGACCCACTCACCGTCGTGCTCCACCTGCAATCCCTGAACTTGATTCTGCAACAACAAAGTAATCGCACTGGGATCCGTATGCGGTGTTATACCGACAGTCAAATCCGGTTGAGGACAATAAGGATAACAATGTCCTACAATCGCTCTACTCTCACAAAAGCTCAATTCATTTAACTTCCCACTTTCCAATCCCAACCCTTCAGAAAGCAACTCAAAAACCACTTCAGCAACTTTACTTCCATGCAAATCCCATTCAAGAATCTCCTTCCTACAAATCTCCGGCAACTCCTCGGCTTCTGGTGCCTTTGGCCCCATCCAGGCTTGCAACGAATCGTGCCAACTAGCCGCGTTTGTTCTATACAAGTCATTGTTGCTTGCATACATAACTCCTTGTCCTTCTTCACGTTTGTAATATTTGGATTTTATTTCATATGGTTGGTTATGAAAAGATTCAATAGAGTTTATAGTGTTGTCAAGAACGGACACGTGTACATTGTGGTTTATGATTTGGAAGAATCCCCATGTTTTGGATGCTTCTTTGATTTGTTTAATGATGTTTGGCCTATGATTTGGAGAATTTACGTTGGAGAGGTCGATGATTGGGATTGAAGTTGTTTTTTTGGAGGAAGATTTTATGTTTGAAAGAGTTTGTGGTGGGTGAATGAAAATTTGTGGAATTGTTTTGATACCTGAATCAGAGAGACCCTTTACTCCCATTTTGGATTCATCAAATTCTTTCACTGCTTTTGCTCTGTCGTAGGTTGCCATGGTTGTGTTTGTGTTGTGTTTCTTACTTAGAAGAATATTATCCACACAATAGATCGATAGATATATTGTTCTTATATATTGCAAAATCAATGTCATACATTATGATTTGAATGGAACCTGTTAACAAGGACAGTACAATTTCAACAAAAAGGGGACTTATTTTCAAATTAATTATTGAATTGTCAATTTCATCACTAACATTTTTCTAATCTATCCTCTTGATAATTTAGGAGTATCTACGCATCGACCAATTAGAATAAACTACTATTATATGAAATAAAAGTTCGCTACAAATTAGTTTTTTTTTTTTTTGTGATTATTACAAGTTAGTTTTAGATACCATATTCAAATCTACTTATGTGAATTATTTTTATTGATTGTTGGACAAATACTCTTAAATTATCAAGAGGTAAAGGTAGACCTCACCCTTAACTCAATACAATCCGCAATTCATGGTATCAAATTTCAACAATGACTGCTTACTTATTTCACAGAGACGTGTTTAACCCCAAGTTTTAGATGTTTAAATCATCTTTCTTAATATTGTAAAAAAAAAAAACCTCTTTGTTAATCTTACTTTTTTTTACGTAAATAGGTATCTTTATGTGTAGCCGTAGAAATGTTGTTGCATGTCAGGGCCGGCCAAGGCCCAGTGTAGAGGTGCTACAGAGCTGGGCCTCTATATTTTGGGGGCCTCCAGTTTTTTGTATGCTGCAGTGTACCCAGTCCAATAAATATTATTATTAACATATGAATTTTTTTTTTTTTTTTTTACTCAATATGAATTTTTTTATTGTTAGCTACAAATAACAATGATATATATTTTTTTCTATTATTGATGTGATTTATAATTTAAACGAGGACTTTTTAATTTTTTTTTTATTAAGGGTCCATTTTTAACATTTAAACCGGGCCTCCAAGGACCGGCCCTGTTGCATGCCCAAGCAAAGATGTCGAACATAGAACCATAGTTAAATTAAAAGAGATCTGCGTCATCTCATTTAAACGTTATTGAATTCTTAATCTCATTTTTTTTTGTTTGTGTTTATATATACATATACTACAAGTGTTATATATATTTCCTTTCAAAATAAAAGTGTTAACTTTTAAGGTTGGTAGAGTGATAAACATATTTAATATTATTTTATAGGTAAAATGTATTTAGGAGTCTTTTAAATTTCGTATTTGTAACAGTTGGGTCTTTGAGTTTTTCAGGTAATAAATAAGTCCTTTAAGTTTCTAACTTATTGCACCAATACCCTTCCATTTATCTTACATTTACAAAAATGTTGATGTGGTCGTTAATTTTGATGTTAACCATGAAGAATTTGAGGGTTAATCTAATGTGAATCATGAGATCCAAACAGTTGAGGTCCAATTGGAAGGCGTGATAAATAGAAGAAGGGTAACCATGCAACAAATTAGAAACTTAGAGAAGCTATTTATTAGCTAAAAAAAAATTAAATACCTATTTGTTGCCTAAAAAAATTAAATGATCTAATTGTTACAAATGCTAAAGATTTCTGAATGCGTTTGACCTATTTCATATTTAGTAGTTGTGTTTAAACTATGTCTTAAAGATATTGTGAATCATTGTTCAAAAAAGATTTCTGAATGCATTTGAATTATAATAAAATGGACCTATGATAGTCATTTTCTTTGTATTTTGTGGGTGAGATTTTTATCACTAGGTTATTAAAAATAAAAAATTATTACAGGAGAAACATATAAATTTTGACATAAGATGAAAGGACAATTCAAGCTTCTCATAAAAATGAGTAATACAATTTAAACATTTAACTTTTTAAAGTTAAAATATTATATTATTTGATATAAATTTTATGTTTTTTAGTGTGTATTAAAATCAGATGTTATCATTTCCCATTTTAGTCTTAAAAAAAAAATCATTTCCCATTTTAATAATCCACAAAATAGAGTTGAATTTTGTGATTTTTTTTCAATTTTTTTTTTTTTGTTGTGATGAATTTGATATCACACGGCATAGAAGAGGGAGGGTACCGCTCGTCCACTCCTATAACTTTTTCTGTTTTTGAATAAAGGGAGCCACTCTATACTATATCAGTTACTATTATTGGCCCGACAAGATGATAACGATATCCCACCCGCATCATGGATTCATGGTGTTAGTTTATTAGTTTATATCATCCATATTCTTAACACTTATTATCCAGGGAAATGGATAAGCAAGGAGGTCACAAAATCTGTCAAGGAGAGCTAATGTTGATGCATGCCTAAGCAAACAGGTCAAATGCAGAACTATACTTAAATTAAAAGAGACTAGCGTCATCTCATTTAAATATTCTTACATGTTCAAATAAAGAGGTTGAATACAAAAACTTAGTTAAATTAGATGAGATTCGTAGCATCTCATCTAAACGTTCTTGAATTCTTAATCTCACTTTAATTTCTCATTTTTGCGAAAAAACTCACTTGGTTAGGTTGTGTTGTGTTTGTATATATATACAAGTGTTACTCATGTTTCCTTTCAAAATAAAAATATTAACTTTAAGGTTGGTCTAGAGATACTTCAATGACATAAACAACTATGAATAATTAATGTATCTGGTCTATATTATACACTAAATATATTAATAATTCAATGAATCTAGAACGGTAAAATATCTCTTATAAAAGGGATCAGAGGGAGTAATACTTGTCTACTGACATAAGCAGTTATGAAACTGTTTGTAATGCTTATCTACCGACATAAACACCAATGAAGCTATTTGTGAGAGCTTATGAAGACAACTTATGAGATCTCTATAACTCATTAACCACTTGTGTCTAATGTCTTGGTTAAACGGACTTGATTTGTTGCAGTAATTATTACACGTAGTAACACACATTTTTTAATCTTAGTCGTTAATCTTAGATCAGACGGTCTATATTGAAAACTGTGTTTTTTTTAGTTAAATCAATCCTAGCCGTTAAATTTAAATAACTACAAGAAAACCACAATTTGTTAACAAAATTTATTGGGGGGCTTTAAGCCCTCAATAAGTAACAAAATCCAAAATCCATGGACAAATATGTTGAAACAAAAAAATAAATAAAATAATATTTATTGGGGATCTAGGGCGGCCAAGAAGTGTGCTACATTTGCAAAAAAAAAAAATTGACTACCATTTATAGGCAGTCTAAAGGCGCCAAGAAGTGTAAAGAGTGTTGACGGCTTGGGACCGTCAAAAAGTGCGGTTACCGTTTGAATTTATTGGCGGCTAGGCTGCCAATAAGTTTGAAATCCAAAAAAAAATCAAACAGAAACTTTCCCCTTCCTCCTCTATAAATCATATTTCACTTTCATTTTCTCTCTAAAATTTCTAACTTCTCTCTAAAATTTCATACTTCTATCTTTCGGATGTTAGCATATAGATATTGTTCAATTTGTTTCGACGAGTATTTTCAAAATATAAAATTATCGTAATTTTTTATAATAGATAATTAAATATACTAGTGATCAAACTTGTACATTAACATATGTGCAGTGATATAAATCGACACTTAAAAAGGAACATATATATATATATATATATATAATATGGAGAGAGTAAACGGTGATTTGGTTTTTAAATATATGAGATGTTGTCCATATTATGAATTAAAATTACAAAAATATTTTTAAATGTGTTTTCTATTAGTAAATTTTTAGACAAGTTAACCAACATAAAATACCTTTGAGGAGAGGACCAAACTAACAAACGAAGATACATTTATGAATCAAAATAACCAACAAAAAACATGTTTAAGGATCAATAATATTTATATTAATATTATTACAAATATATACATTATTTTTATTTTATTATATTCTTATTTTCAGCCTTTGGTATAATAAGTTTCTGGATCGATTCCCGACTATACTAGTGAGAAAAAGTAATTCTCACATGGGCGTCCACCAAACAATTTTCTGTACAAGATACTAAAAGCAAATGGCAAGTTTTACCAACCCACCTAAGCAAATTCTTCCCTAACACATTGCTTTCTAACTGCTTTTTATATTAGCAGACTTCATACTCCATGCTGTAAGTTTCTCCACAGTGATTGGTTCAGTACCATTGTTAAACACATACAAATGAGCTTGATGTGTCACTGCTAGTTCTGGATAAACCCTAGATAAAATGTTTGTTTTCCCTCCTTCTCCAAAAGTTTCCACTACTGAGTGATCAATCTGTTAAGAGTTATTAAAAAATAAATAAAAAAAATAAACAACATTAATCCATCTGTGACAAAATATAAGTAAAATTCACCGTTTAGGTTTATTGTATAATTAAGGTATTTGATATATATACCAAATACATTAATTATTCAATGAACCTAAAAAAGTGAATTTTGTTGATATTTTATCACGGAGGAAATAAATGTTAATACAAAAATATAGAAGGGTGTTTTATATAAAGTTGCACATACCAAACTCCTAAGTGAAAGTTTGTTTGTTGCTAAATCTACATCTACAAATCCACCAAATGATGGCTTGTACATTTCACTCTTCAAAGAAGAACTGTTCAAAATGAAGAAGAATAAAAAAGAGCAAGTTTAAATAAAGGACTAGATGAGAAAAATAATTAAAATTGAGGTCCTGGTGACAATTTGAATAAATAAACTATCAATTTTCGTTTTTAAAATATTTTTTTTTTTTATCCAATTTAGTCATATAAATATGTAAATATAATAAATCTTCGCTAAAATATGTCAATTAAATAATTTCTGTTAAGATGTTAGAGATTTATATGACAAATTTTCGTCATGTGAACTTAGCTCGGTTGGATGAACATTGCATTATTTAAATAGGGGGCCGAGGTTCAAACACTGATCATGCCACTTATCCACCTTAAGAGTTGAATTTCTAGCCACTAGGTTTTTGTTTCAAAATAATATGACGGATTTTCATATATTCTAGATATTAAATTAATGAAATTCGTATATTTTAGAGTCTATTTATTATTTTTATATACTTTAGAGACTAAATTGAAGAAATTGAATTAAAATTACCTGCTAGCATCAGAGCACAAGAGAACTACATGCTTATTTGGAGCTTTGAAGACTCTAAAGAACACAGGAGTGAACTCTGCAAAATTTTCTGAAGCCAAAGTCAAAAGCCCAAAAGGCCCAAGCCCACCTTCAACTTTTGAACCTTTTAGGGCACAAAGATCTTGTGCGTTTACCCACTTTGGATCATATTCCTCTGCTTTTTCCAAGCTTGAAAATGAGAAAGTAACTTCAACATCTGCCTGCAATTTTATATACAATAATTGTATGAAATTTTAATTCAATATTTGAATTTGGTTAAATTTATATTCTTTTTCTTTTGGTTGTAAATCAATGTATCTTCGCGCGTAACTGCAGAGACCAATTGAACTCTAAATTAATTGATTAAGTCTATGTTTAATATCAAAGTAAGGTGTGTATGTCAGAATCACGGTGACTCATCGGAATTTTTCAAAAGCTACACTCTATAGCTTATGTAAAATCACGGTGACTCACTATAATTCTGACACGCTCACTGTAATGCCAAATATACATCGATAGACTCAAGTAATCAAGTATCTTCCACTTGTGTTGCATATTGTTGTGTCGCATATTGTTGGTGGTTAAATTTATACTCTAGATAACTATATATTGAATATGTCAATAATTTTTTTAAGTTTGACACATTATATTAAAGTATTTGACTCACCTGCGCAGCAGTTATTCCAGCTACTTCTACAAATTCACCCTTTTCAAGCTTTTTATTGTTCAAACTAACTTCCTTATCTCTGAGTTGATTCAATTCTTCAACAGGCCATTGTACCAATTGTTTCTCATTAGAATCAAGCCACACAACTCTTGGTATTGCCTGAAGATTTTGACATCAATGTATTGAAAAATGTTTGGCATTAGCATCACTAAAACAAAAACTTCCATAGCACAGTTCTACAAAACATGTGAGAATGTGATGACAATTTATAATAGGCAAAGAAAATAAATTATACATAGCTAAGTGATGAGAATGTGCATGATTTCTTTTTATTAAATATGAAGTATCCACCATTATTGTTTATCGGTAACTAATCCCTGTGTAAGCAAAATTTGAGCACACATCATGAGTTCTTTCATCTCAATTGAATTTTTTATATATGTAAGATCGAATGTGCATGAAAACTATTAAAATTGATGAATATCAAGCAAAGATTAATTTCCATTCAAAGAATATCGCGCGCCCTACGTGTTTCCTGTTTTATCCTTCCGCTACTTAAGTAGCGGACGTTATAAAAATGTCAGTAGCGGACGGTATAAAAAACAATTCTAGTAGAGTGTTTTTGGGATGTCCGCTACATAGATATTTTGGTAAATTCGTAGGGCGCCCGAGAGAATGACTATGGTGGCAAAAATAAATCTCATAAGGGATAACTATAGTAAAAAGTACCTGAATTCCAGCCCATCCTTTTTTAACATCATCCTTTTGGGGGTCAGACTCATTAGCCCAACCCCAAAGGATCCTACGATTCTTACTTTGATCAAAAAATGACTTTGAAGCATAGAAGTTACCATAGTCATATCTAAGGCCACCCCAACCATCTTCTGAAGTATTACTTGGAACATACTTATCCTCATCACTATAATATTTACCCAATGTATAATACTCATATCTAGTCAAGTCAAGACTATTCTTTAAGACATGTTTAACATGATCACCTTCAATTGATGTATCCAACCCTTCTTTCCCTTTCAATAAAACCGGGTAAAAATCAGGACACTCCCACATACCCGTTTTAGCCGCCGAATGGATCGGGTGTTTGGACCGAACCCATTTCTTAAAATCCCTACTCCTAAATAAATAGGCCATCCCTCTATGTTTTCTTTTACTACCAACCAATATTTTCCAATGTCCATTTTTATCCTTCCAAGCAGTTGTTGGGTCACGAAACGCGCTCGCATTTACCCCTTTTTCCGCAATCGCAATAGGATTGTGCTCATCTGGCTTAACCCATTTTGTAAGAAACGGATCATTTAAATCTTCGGGTATAGCATAACATTGGACTTGAGTCATTTTATCGTCAATAATTCCGGTGTAAAGGATAATGGGTCCCTTATCCGGAACTATGGTGGCCGACCCGGACCAACATCCATATTTGTCAAAGGGTTTGGATGGATAAATAGCAGGTTCAAGTGCATCCCAGTTTATAAGATCCTTTGATACTGAATGAGCCCATACAATGTTTCCCCACACAGATCCTTTTGGATTGTATTGGTAGAATAGGTGATAGTATCCATTGTAATACATAGGTCCTACATACATTATTAATTAGTTAATTGATGTATTATACAAATTACTATATGATTATCAATGATCATTGACAAATTAAGTAAAAACAATGTTGAGACGAATGTTTAACTCACCATTTGGATCTGAATGTGATTGATGCGTCCATTACACCAATTTAGACATCATGAAAGAATCAGAAGGCAAAATATAGTTAGCATCAATGGAGATGTAAAAATTATATGGAACGTATAATTAAAAATGTCAGGTGTCAAACCACTAGGTTTGGTCTAGTGGCGAGAGATTTGAGTAATACACTTGATGATTTATATAGATTGGTGATTTATTCAATATTTAAGAGGAGAGGAAATAAAAATTGTTGAGATCTCCACACCCCATTATTAAAGAGATTTAAGAGAAACTAAGGATTCAAATATTTTTATTTGCTATAGAGATAATGTTTTTTTCGAACTTTTTTATAAAAAACATATGAGTCAATAAAAATTAATGTAATTGATTTGCATAATCTTTGTAAAAAAACACCGGAAGTAAATAATATATAAGGTTAATTATAAAAATAAATTAGTTTGAAACTTTTCAAGAAAACCACATAAACAGAGTTATTTTTATCAAATATAAGGGTTTCTACACTCCATTTTATTTTTGTTACACGTGTATAAAGGATTGATCCCTATTGATTTTTGTTGACAGAAGATTCCTATTGAATATGTCAATATAAAATTAATTTACAATGATAAGACATATATGATAATCAATCATGTGTAATTAATTTAATGATGTTCGGTTAGATAATAAAATCTAATGGGCTACTATGTTCAACATTGTTAATATCAGATGATCATTGATTCACCGTGTAAATTTCACCCTTAAAATGGAAAAGTGAGATGATCAGGGTTCGAAACTCAGCCTCCTCATATATAATGTAATGTCTCTGTCAACTGAGTTAAGTTCGGAACGGTCAAAGAAAATTTTAACATAGCATAAAAGCTGAAATTTTAGGCTACATAAAAATAAAAGAAAAAAAAAAAAAAAAAAAAAAGGTTTGCGTATCCCATAGCCAGCTTGTTGATGTCCAATAGAAGAGTTTGATCGCATGCAAAAAAAAGTATATATATGCAAAATGCTTAAGTTTAGGCTAATAATGTAGTGCTAATATTATAGTTTCATATGTTCTATATCACAAAACAAATGGGGATGTATTATAAAAAGTAAGAATGTTACGAACCGTTGATCCAGTTCCTAGGAGGTTGAAAATGATATCCAGTTCTATGCAATTCACTCACGGAAAGAGCTGAAACAGATTGAAGATGTGGATGTATTTCATGAAATGCTTCAACACCATTGTTTATTAGCAATAAATTAATGGAAATAAAAGCTACAAAGATGGTGACACCATTTGAAAGAAACATTATTGAAAAATTAATATCAAATCATACAAAAAGAAACTTGTATTTAACATGGGAAATTAGAGATAGAAAGTTTAGAGAAAGAGACGTGAAAATGTGTATTAGGGAGGGATTTGTGACTAAGATTGATTAAAAATAGGATTTGGATAAATTTTCATTGTTTTAAACGCGATTCTCTCGCCAAAGAGTGAAAAATTAGGCATTTCCACTCATACGTGTTATTTGAATTTATCTATCTATAACTTGTTTGAGAAAATTATCTTATATACATGCTCCCTTTACTAGTTTTACATAGATTAACAATTATCTTTAAATGGTAAATGATTTTGACTCCTAAAAAAGTGATTGGAGTCGTGACTCTTGTGTATATAAAAATTCAGTTTGGAGCGTAGAAACCACAAATTGTTTAACAGAAACTAGTCACTTAATTAAAAAAAATTGTAATAATATAAATTTACATGAAAATATAATATTGTAAACTCAAAAGATCTTACTATTTAACTCGATCATAATTTATTGTTAAAGAAAAAAAAAAACTCTATTCATAATTTAGAGTTATGAATCTTTCAGGTCTACAAATATGTAACATTTCAACTTCGGTGCATATTTAATTTTTTTTAAAATATATATATATATATATAAAACTATCTATTGATAATTTAGGGATATTATCCCATCAATGAAAACAACAATTTGTATATATGACATAAAATGTTAGTTATATTATAAGTGAGTTGTGGATACCGATTACTATATGAAACAAGCAATATCTATATATCAAATTGCATCACTGATATTATGGGTGCTCAAATCCAAACCAATCCAAATAAAAACCGAAAACCGATTCAAAAAAACTAAAAACCGCAAAAAACCGAAGTTTTTTGGATGTGTTTGGATGTTCTTTTGTAAAAACCGTTGGATCGGATTTCGGATTGATTTCTTAAAACCGATCCAAACCGAACCAAACCGCATACATATATTTTAATGTTTATTTATCTTTTTATTAGTATAAATATATATTGCATTAACCTTTTTTTTCATTTTAAATTTTGTTAATACTATATGTTAGTTTAATTAAATCTATTTTTTTTTTTACTTTTTATATGTTTCGAATATAATTGGTAATTGTCATTCCAAAATATTAATTTTCAATATATTATATGTTATATTTTACATCAAACTTAATATTTATTTTGTCAAAAATGTCAAACTATTATTTTGTAGCGTTTTTTATAATATTTATATTTATTAAAAAAAATTACAATTTATAATTTGGATATCCAAAAACCGATCCAAATTAAACCGCATAATATTGGATCGGATTGGATCGGATTTTTTTTATTTGTCATCCAAAACCGAACCAAACCGCAAATAAATTTATTTTTGGATCGAATGAGTTTTTGCCTCAAAACCGATCCAAACCGAACCGCGAGCACCCGTAACTGACATGGACATGTCACATGGATGAAAACTTCGCTTCATGTAGTGCCGTGAGCTGCAATGTGCAATTAACATTTAAAAAACGTTATTTAAAATTTACTTCGTCCCTATTATATAGGGTTACGGAAACGCTAGGTTAGCAAAACGCTAAACCTAATGGATAAAGACAAGCCGCAAACATAAACTTGTCAAAATAGAGTTTCGGAGTCCACCGAAAGAGTAATTAATCTAGAATCCACTAGACTTCCAGAATCCACCAGAGGGAATAATTTGGAATCCACCAAACTTGAGAAAAATCTCTGTATTTTTATTCGATCAAAAGTTTGCCTTCAAGGCTACGATAGTTTAGCTTAAATAGGAGTGAAAAATAAAAATAACAAATCTCCTAAAAGATTGTAAAAGAAAAGGGTAAATGATCATTTACCCCCCTGCAAAATAAGCAAATTTTCGTTTACCCCCCTATGCAGATTTTTTTTCTGTTTACCCCCCTGCAAAAAATAGATTCCCTCATTTTGCCCCCTAGGTGTACAGCAGGACATGTGACTGTGCAAATCTGCTGACGTGGCTTGTACACGTGGAAAAAATCATTTATATTTATTTTTTAAATTCCATGTCACATAATTTTTTTTAAAAAAAAAATCCTACAAAAAAAAAAACGATTTTTTTTTCCCAAAATTTAAAATAAAATTTCCTACAAATAATTTTTTTCCTACAAAATAAAAAAAAATAAAAGATTTCGTACAAAAATAACTTTTTTTGCATAAATAATAAATTAAATTTTCTTATTTTGTCCCCAAAATAAAGAATTTAACGATTTATTTTCAAATATCTTTTAATTAAAAAAAATAGAATCTTTATTTTTGTCTGCGTAATTTAGTGCTGCAGATATAGTACAAGCTAAGGTTGCTGCACAATTTAATATCACATAAGAATTGAAGCATAATTTTGCTTAATTTTTTTTGCTGCATAATTTAATATCACATATAATTTTGGAAGAAGAGGAAAACACAAATAAAACTTCCTCTTCTATTTTTTTTTTAATTCAAAGAGATTAACAAAAAAAATAAAGTTTTGTTTTTAAAAATTAAAGATTATGTTTTTTTTTAATTTTAAGAGATTTGAAAATAAATCTTTAAAATATTTAATTTGGAAATAAACTTTATTTCGGAGTAAATCTTTATTTTGGGAGTAAAATAAGAAAATTCATTTTTTTATTTTTGGAGGAATTTTTTTTTTTTAAATTCGTTTGTAGGAAAACAAATATAATTTTTAAAATTTTGTAGGAAAAAAAATTATTTGTAGGAATTTTTTTTAATTTTGGGAAAAGAAAATAAGAAAACTGGTTTTTTTATTTTGTAGGAAAAAAAATTTAGTTTTTATAAAAAAAAAATATCTGACGTGGAATTTTTTAAAAAAATATAAATGATTTTTTCCATGTGTACAAGCCACGTCAGCAGATTTGCACAGTCACATGTCCTGCTGTACAGCCAGGGGGCAAAATGAGAGAATTTATTTTTTGCAGGGGGGTAAACAGAAAAAAAATATGCACAGGGGGGTAAACGAAAATTTGCTTATTTTGCAGGGGGTAAATGATCATTTACCCAAAAGAAAATAACAAACCTAACTAAATAAAAATAATAAATTTACCTAAAATATAAAAATAACTAATCTAGGTGAAATATAAAAATAATAAATCTACCTAAAATATAATAAAACTAAATCTATCTAAAATAATAAATTACTAAAGAAACCCTCTTACATCACTATTATATACCAAATACATTAGTTACGCAATAAAATTGAAATGTAATTTTTACTTATATAGTGTTACGGAAGCAGTAATATTTATCGTGATTTATTTTATTACTCTTAAAATTGGGAGTAAGGTGAGGATTTCTTTGGGCTTTTGACGCGAATATAAATGGTGGATGGTCTGATCAGAAATTGATATCAGATAGCCCAACAAATCGTGGAGGAGACTCTGATATCATCTTAATATTTATAAACACATATTCAGGTCATCTCGCAAGCGATGTGGAACTTCTTAACAATTACGTACTTTCAATGTGTAAAAAAAAAATATTTAAGTATAATTAATAATTAATCTGTAATATATGTATCAAGCCAGATTTCTTTCTCACTCCATAGCAATAGCATTAGGGCCCGTTTGGTGCACAGATAAGAGACAGGATAGGATAACTGTATCATATCCTGCCGCAATCCAGTGTTTGGTGATACAGCAGGATATGATAAGTTAATCCTGAAGCTTATCCTATCCTGTCTCTCTAGTTATAATTCTTATCCTGAATTTGAGCTGGGTTACCAGCATGATAGGATAAGAAAAAAAAATTATTGGTTTATTTTATAAAATATATTTTAAAATACATAAAATAAAATTAATAAAATATAAATAATTAAATAATTAATTTTTAAATATGTATGTGATTTTTTCACAGGGGTAATTTTGTAATTTATATATTCTAAAAAATCAAAATTTTACTAAAATTACAATATTTTAAAGTAAAATTATTATTAAAAAATTGACAAATAGGGATATTAATTTAAATTTTATAAAAAATTAAATATAATTCTTTTGCAATAGTAGTTTTATTATTTACGTATGAGATATATCATATATTTATTTGGCTTATCTAACATGTATATATTATTGAGTTATTTATTTGATCATGATTCATATAAAAAAATTAAACTTGATTATTTTCTCATGATTTTTATTTTAAATTATATAAAGTTATTTGATTACTTATTTATATTTTTTATTTATAAAATTCAAAGTATTACAAAATAATTTTAAAAAAATAACAATTGTTTTACAAGAGTAATTTTGTCAATTAAATATGTTATATATCTTATCATATTATTATGAGCAAGTATGTATTAAAAACAAAATATAATAGTTATCATGTTTGTTATCCTGTGTGCACCAAACACAGGATATGATAACTGAGTATAACTGTTATCCTGCTGTTATCATATCCTATCCTTATCCTGTTTTATATCCTATCCTGTCACTATGATATCCTGCGCACCAAACGGACCCTTATAGTATTGGTGAAGGTTAGGATGCGAAAGTTTTTTTTTTTAATGGGAAAAGGCCTAATCTCACCATCCATATTACTATTCATATATCCGATGGCTTAAAATTATAAGAGAACTTTTTTTACTTAAACACCTAAAGTTTATTTTTTAATTCTCTGATTTCTAGGAGAAGAGGATCCTAGTAGTACAGAGTTTGGTGACGAGGTAAGTAAAGCCTTTGTATAATGTCTTTTAATTGCTAGTTGTTAATTTAAGCCGTTAACTCATTTTTAACTTCCAATTTTAATGAAAAAATTTAACCTCTAAATTACTTAACCCAAAAAAATAAAAATTAATATAGTTTAATTTACACTATTACTTATTAAAAGGCATCTTACGAAAAAACACATTATACAAAAAATAATAGCTGGTACATAGTGTTCTGTGAGTTTAACTCAATTGACAAGAATATTACATTGTCGAGGTTCAAACTACGGTCATCTCACTTATCCACCTTAAAAGTAAAATTTATAGTCACTAAATTACTTGAGAAAAAAATTGATACAGACATTCTATGTTTAAGTAAAATAAGTAAACAAAGTTGTCATAATTTCAAGCCATCCAATCACGGGAAAATTAAATAGCTTTCCCACCGTTAGTATTATTACACCTCGTTGCATATATATACTATATAGCAAGGTTATCAAAACCGACCGGTCGGACCGTGAACCGGTCATGAAAACGATTCAGTTTTGAGCAAAAAAACGGATAGAAAACCGACCGGCAAAAAAACACGTGAACCGGGGTTGAACCGGGCGGGCGGTTCAAGCGGTTTTGCAGTTTTTTTTTAAAAAAAAAAGGGCAAAACGACGTCGTTTTAATTTATTTTTTTAAAAAAAAATCTGAAACAAAACGACGTTGTAGGAATAGGAAATGTTTTTGTTTTTCATCTATTTTTCATTTAGTTTGAATTATAAATTTTATTTTATTTTGACTTGTGACATTTTATCTTTTTAATGTGTGAAATTATGAAATATTCAACAATTATTCATATATATTTACTTATATATTAATTAAAATATATATTTAATTAAAAACGGTTCGATCCCGATTGAACCCGGTCCGACCAAGTGAACCTTGAATCGGTGAGCTCGCCAGTTCAATGGCCGGTCCGGTTCTGACAACCTTGCTATATAGTAGTATGTCTTTGACAGTGCCCAACATGACTGACAAAACAATCCCACATTCTCAATTAAATGCAACAGATTAGTAGCCCAAAATATACAATATCAGAAAAAGTAAATATTAACCAAGTAAGATACCAAAAATAACTATTATTTGAGCTATATTTCATCCCAAGATGGGATTTAGACACGAGTACTTTACCTTAGATATTACAATACATCCTATTACCAGATTTTGCATGCTTCAAAAATATTTAAACTGGTAAGAAAACATTTTGATGTTACAAATAATGATACAAATTTGATTCCACAACAGACAACTGAGCAAGTTGTTTCCACCATTCATTAATTCAATTGGGTGAGAGGAGAGCGTGGAATAAGTGATGGTTTCAACTCCTTTACATCAGAAGAAGATTCATATGAATTATTTTCCCGGAATTCCTCAAGAAGGGTTTCGATTGGCAACGTTCGAAGAGAGTCAATTGTACCTTTACTCGGAACCTCAGGCTCACATCTTATCGGCGTTGTACCACTAGGCTCATAGTCCTGCAAGAAACAACACAAATCAATAAACCAAATTTCAAGTTAAACAATGTGATCATCAGACCATAAAGTAACCTACCATATACTCCTGCTGGAAAGTCTCGCATGCCCTATGTTCAATGGAAGTAGCTTGTCCAGCATGATCCTCCCTGAACTTATCAAGTGTATATGCATGGCTTTTCACAACATTTACGACGCTACATACAGACTCACGTTCTTCTGCAGATGTGGCTGGAAAAAATACCCCAAGAAAAAGGATCACATGAATGCAAAGCATATAATAACAACTTGAAAAAAAAAAGGATGAGATGATGGAGACATGCACTTCATAAATGTTTGTTATACTATTATAATTTATATCTATGATATTTGCATGCATTATGCAATCACAGATATTTGAATCTAGTCATGATCACACAACTTCAGCTGATATTACAATACGCACCATCAAACTGCTTAAGAAAATCGTCACTGTTCTTTGCCACATCTTCCTCGGCTGCTGCTCGAGCAGAATTGACCTCAGCAACATGTTGCACATTGCTATCACAAGCACTCCTGTACCAAAGTAATTGATATCGCATTACATATTTACACGAGACATTAATTAAAGCTTAAATTTGACCAAAGTTATTTTATCCCAAATGAACATAATACCTCTGGTCTCAAATATAAACATTTCACTTTTTACATTAGTTATTCCATGAATATAAAAAGTGGTTTTTTACTTATAATTGAAACAGGAGGGAGTATTGCACAACAACAAAATTATTTGTGACAATAGTCCACCACACACCTGATAAGTGAATTTGACGCAAAAATATGTTTGGCCCCTAACTCATTTACAGCCTCATGTGTCCTCTTCACTTGTCCAAAAGCCGAATGAGCCGTGTTAACACTACAATAATTAAAAAAGGATTGTTAGAAGGTGAGTGAGAGGATTTAGACCAAGACAACTAGGAGAAATAACACATACCATTGCTGCAGGAGTACCTCCATACGACAATGCTTTGCTGCAGAATAGTCAGCAGTATCTTTTGCTTCTTTTTCTGCTTGTATGGTATACGACTGCCATTTTCTTTTTGCACTGGTGACAATTTCTCCCACTGATGACGCGTGTCCAACCAAGAATGACTTGTTCTTTATACCATTTTCTCTAAGACCAACAAGCTTTGAGTTTACCTGCAAAGACCAACCATTAGATTACAGTCATTAAATTGACATAAAAAAAACATATGAACAAACCCACAAGCATCACCCATTCAGAACGAGAAAAATAAAATAATAAATAAGAAAAAACACCAAAAACTAACAAGATCATTTTGACGACGAATGACATCAGAAACCAAACTAGTCATATCAGCAATGAGTTTCTCTGACTCAGATTTTGATTGCTCCTGTACAGAATAGAATAAGATGTCCATATCAGATGACAAAAATCATAAACATCTTCCAAACAACACAAGTAAATGTAATATTTTAACCTCATAAGCTTTCTTAAACTCTTCAATGCTATCTGTTTGCATTTGGTCAGCCTGTGCTACAAAATCCTCAAGCTTTTTTGATTCTCCAAAAAGCTTTTCCACTAATTCTTCAGATTTCTCAGATATCTCCTTTATTTGTTCCACACTAAGATTGAACCTCTGTCGTTCACAATACAAAGAACAAATACAAGAAAAGTAGATATAGCATCAGTCAAAACAAAAACGGATTAAAGAGAATTATACAAAACAGGGAAACGATGAACACAAAGGAAAACGTCAAGCACATACATTGCGTACTTCCTTAGCAAAAAGTGTCAATTCACCATGTTGTGTTGAAAGGCAGCTCTGAAGCTCGTCAAATATTGAGCCGGCTTCCGTGGACGCGATAGTAAGGAACTGATTCATCAGAAAAAAATAACTGTCTTAGTGTTGAAAAGAATGACAAGTGGACAAAATAATTAAAAACTAAAATAATTAATTGTTAGAGCAGTTGAAACATACTTCTTCTATTGAATGACCGTGAGAGGATATGGCAGATGATAACTCCTCCAAGGATGCATCCGAGTTTGCCATATGCAAACGCACAACATTTTGCACTGCCTCAATATGCGACACATACACCCCCCTCAATTCTTTCATTTTCTCTTTCAAATCAACAACCGCCTACAGGCAACAAAATGAGGATTGAGGATTCTATAACAAATACAAAAAGCCTAACACAGAGGAATTAAGAAATTGAATGAAAGCATGAAAGAGTGTAAACAACAAGAACAACTGCTTGGATGTGATGTGTGCACCTTGTCATGAATGCCCAAAAAGGAATTACAGAGCTTCTCCACACCTTGTAGATGTCCATTCTGTTCAGACAACGATGTTGCAACAACGTTGCAAAGAGAACCAACCTGCTGGGCAAGTTCCGCTTGATAATTGTTCACAACAGCTCTATTTTCTGAGCTAAGTTTATCTTCTCTGCCTATACAATTATCAGAGACATAAATAAATATATTATATATTACTAAATAATACTAATACTAACTTCTTTATAAATCAAAGCAGAGAAAAGAAATCACCTACCAATTTTCAGAAATAATGAGGCATTATCCTGAAGAGCTTTTTCTAAATCAGCTTGTAAAACGCATGCTTGATGAGCTAGAGCATTTTCTGTTACACATAGTTAACATTAACCCAATCATTACAGAATTTAACATTTCCTACCTAAAAGGAACATATTACAGAAAAAAACAGTGATAGAAACACAATCCTGAATACCTGCTTTTCTCTGTTCAGATATGATGAATTCCTTTTCATTCAGGGTATAGCGACACTTTTTCAATTCTTCCTCTCTATTGCCAAGAACCTTGCTAGTTTTGTTCAAGTTTTTCTGTGTGGTTTACAATATTCCCCTTATAAGCAATTATGTAGAATTTAATGACGAAAGGGAAAAAAATGATATCTGACCTCGGTGGTATCAAGTTTGTTGCTTAAATCAGAGCACTGGCGAACTTGATCATCATACTTGTTTCTCATATCCTCCAGTTGCTGGTTGAAACATATAAAAAAGTTAAGCATTGCAGATACAACATACAGGCGCCTAGCATCATATATAAGACTACATTTTTTGTTAATTGAACAAACCTTCTGATAAGATTCTATTGTGATGCCCATCTGCTCAATCTGATCTGCCATAGCCTTAGCAGAAGAAAAACATGCATCATAAGAAGTGGTTTTAACGACCAGATCATGCAAATCAAACATTAATTAAATTTTACCAGCCATGAACCGGAAAAAAGAAGGATAAACGAGGTAGGAAACAAGAAATGTCCAAGGCATTAAAAATAAAAATGTTAATAATTTCAGCAGCTGATAGTCTTGATGAATCTATTGAAATAATCATATCACAACAGCTGGAAATAAACCAAGAAAAAAAAAATGACTACCTTCTTTTCAATCTCTTCTTGATAGTATCTTTCCTTTGGAATATAGACGCCATTTTTCTCACGGGTAGCATAAACCTCTGATCAAAGTCACAAATTTTATCATCAATACTTGTGGAAAGAAGTCAAAAGGATTCACAAAAATACTTATTTTATTAACAACTAAATAATCAAGTGACTCACCGGCCTTAAGGCGGTCAATTTCACCATAAAGATCCTTGATAAGTGTTGATTTCATCATTTTTTGGTTGACCTAAAACAATAAGAATATAAAAGCAGTTGAAAAACAATGCTATAGTATAGGCATAGCATAGAACCATGTCAGAGCAATATGAAAAATATCTGCACATCTTCCTGATCTTAAATTTTAAAAATTGTTAAGTTAGAGCTAGCTTGGTAGTAACAAGTCCATTGTAAAAATAATGGCCCTTAAAGCACTCAGCTTGTCCCAGCACAATTGAATGTATCTAATTGGAAGAACCGGTACTCTGGGGATTTTGGCAACAAAAGTAAATATAATGTATTGTATTTCAATTGTAATTTTTAACAAGTACTCAGTCATACATGTTTCTCTTAATGTATTGTACTGTATAAAATTCCCTCAAACAGCAACAAACCTCTGGCTTATTCCTAATGTTCTTTGCCCTATGTGCATAATCCAATGTGCTCAAAGTTTCCTCTAAGCAATGAACAGCAGGGGATACTGTCGCTATAATGCATGTCTTGGTTCTTCCCCCAAGTGAATCACGGAGTAAACGAGTCAGCTTGCTATCCCTAAAATAATATCAACATATAGCCATGTAAGCATACAAGGAAAAGGATAACCTCAGAAAACCACAGAGTGGAGCATTATCAGGAGTCGAGAAGCAAGAACCTGTAAGGGATATGACCAAGGTGCTCCACAAGTGCATTAATCACTCGCCCTAATGTAAGCAAACTTTTATTAATTTCTCCAGCTTCTCGTGCACGTCCCTAACAAATATTACAAAACTAAAATTATCAAGTGGAAAATTATTATTTATTATGGAACCCCCATGGTGTATAGTGTAAATTTCTAAAAAAACTAGTATACTACTAATGTATTACCTCCCTAGCACCAGAACGAGATATATTTTCTGAACCGGCAAGATCCACCAAATTCAGTTTACCACACTTAATTAGTTCTTCACCTTCAGGGGTTGCTTCTTTGATGTGGATTGTAATCGAAAACAATGAATGTGAACGACTGAATAGCATAATGAACCATTACTAACAGAATTTTGAATATTTGATTATGCAATCAGACAATTTAAAAAACAGTCACCTAGATTGTTTGTTTAGTAAAGTTTCTGCAGTGCGCCGTTTAGAAGACCCTCTTTCAAGAAGAGTATAAATCTCACTAGCACACGTCACAATTTCCTCTTCCAACCCTCTTACAAGAACTCCACCTTTGCCATCCTCCATGAGAGGCAGCTGCTTTTTTTGCTTCTCTTCCAAACTAACCTTTGAAAGCTCTTCTGGAGCAAGTAAATCAGTAATCTCCTCATTATACAGTTCTAAAAAGGTTACTTTCACACTATACTCGGCATTCTGGCTCTCAAGTGTGTCAAAAATCTGCTTAACAGCCCTAGGAATTACTCCTGCTTCCGGAGGCAACTCTCCATTAGGCCCACTCTGCAGTAGAATGATCAAACAAAATCATTAATATGACTAAATGTTGCTTGTGTATATTAATGAATATTAATGAATAGTTAATACTTAATAGTTATAGTTAATTAACAAGGCTTCGATATTGTCTATGCGGTAGAGCATACGAAACTAAATTATACCTTCGATCTTTTGCATTCTCCTTCCATAGTAAATGTTTTACCAGTACCAGTTTGACCATAAGCAAATATGGTACAATTAAATCCCTCCAGAACTTCGTTTACAATCGGTGTAACTGCTTGTTCATAAAGTTCCCTTTGTTGTGCAGACGGACCGAAAACCTACAAAAAAACACAACCAATTAAACTTAACAACACTTAATTCAACATTCTATTATTACCTAACTAATTAATTTCACAAAAACGTAATCCACTTCTGCTAATTCATTCAAGCTTAGCATAATAAACCTAAAAACAACAAAACTCGGAAATTAATAAATTATCAAAACAATAAGCTAGTTTCAACAAAAATAAAAGTTATTAAGGGATTAGAAATGAAGAACCTTATCAAAGGTGAAAACCCTATCGATGTGTTTACCGGCAATATTCTGAGACACCGCAACTTCTCTACTGTAATCATTGCAAGTAACCACTTGCGGCGCGTTACTCCGTAACTCGTCATCACTAAACGGCCTATGAAGCATCGAAGCAAATAGTTTACAGTTAGATTTTGAAATGCGGAAAATCAAAGAAAAAGGAAAATGAATGAAATGTATGAACCTGCATCGAAGAAGAACTTGAACGTTAACACCTTTTTCTTTACCAGACATTTTTTGGTAGATCTGAAAAATGAAATTTGCAGTGTGATTTTTGGTTTGTGAGCGGGGTAGGAGAAGAAGGTAGCGTTTGTTTCTGAGATTTGAATTTTGAAAGACGCTCTTCTCTTTTTGCCCTTTCTCTCTATAGATCTCGATGTTTTGAATTTTATGATCCAACGGTGCTCTAAATAATTTTTGTCTTGACCATTTTGCCCTCGTCGTTTTGGATTTTAGTGTCTTTTTTGAAGTGTGAAATTGTAACTTCGCGTCTTACGGTTGTGGAGAATATATTCGTGTAATTGGGCTACTCTTTAGGCCCTAATAACAATAGGCCCAAATCGTGTTAAACATGGACCGTGAATGCCAGCGATCCAAATTTTCTTGAAAGTTACTTTTGTCGCCCTACCAGTTATTCAAACATTGTCCGCTACTTAAGTAGCAAACGGCATTCGCCACTTAAGTAGCGGATGAATAAAAATAGTGCGCGACATGTTTAAAAAATACTCACCAGGATTCAATTTCATGACATTTTACTTATATTACTTTATATAGTTACCACTAAGTCATATCAGTTATGTTGAAATAATTTTTTAAACAACAAGTAATCAACATCATTTAAATGCATATTTTTTAAACTTAACATGTTTTATTTTTCTTTCTAAAAACAAAAAACACTTTTTTTTCCATCTACAAAATCAATTATGTTACTGCGTTTTTTAACCTTTTTTTTTATAGAAAACTCGATTTTTTTTCTTGTTTATACCACCGGATCTGTTGATTCCTAACTTAGGTGATCATCTTTCATCTATTGTTCAGGGCACTTATCAAGATCTATCGCACAATATGAATGATCCAACTTTTTTTCAAGATAGAGCTATATTAGCTCCTAAAAATTCAATTGTTGATGCAATCAATGATTATGTGTTGGATTTAATTCATTTAGAAGAAAAAACTTATTTGAGTTGTGATTCTCCATGTCACACCAACTCGAATGTTGACACACCAGATCATATTCATACCCCTGAATTCTTGAACACCATCAAATCTTCTAGAATTCCGAATCACAAACTAAGATTAAAAGTGGGAGTGTCGGTAATGTTGTTGAGAAACATTGAATAATCCTTAGGGTTATGCAATGCGGTACCCGGTTGATAAATACAAAAATGGGAACATATGTCGTTGAAGGGAGAGTGATAACTGGCAACAATATTGGTGAGAAAGTTTTTATTCCTAGATTATCATTCACTCCTTCAGATAAAAGAATATCTTTTAAGTTTAAACGTCGACAGTTTCCAATGGTTGTTTCATTTGCTATGACTATCAATAAGAGTCAGGCCAGTCACTTAAACATGTTGGTGTGTATATTCCACAGTCAATTTTTTCTCATGGCCAACTATATATTGCAGTGTCAAGAGTAACTTCAAGGAAAGACTTGAAATATTGATAACCGATGAAAAAGGGGAAGACACGGATGAAACTGAAAATGTGGTTTACAAAGAAGTTTTTCATAATGTTTAATAGTTAATTATCTATATCTATCGTTATACTGAATATTATTATTTTTATCATCACTATATTTTGAATTGTTTTTATTTTAGGGTAAATAGGGTTTTACCCCCTGCAAAATAAGTCAGTTTTGCTTTACCCCTGCAAAATATATTTTTTGGATTACCCCCTATAAAATGAAGATTCCATCATTTACCCCTGGATTGATAACATGGACGCTGACTGGACAAAATTGATGTGTAGCATGCCTACGTGGCTTTTCATTCATTTTTAATTAAAAAAAAAGTGTGCCACATAGATAAATAAGGCCACATAATATAATAAAAAAAATTTGTTAATTTAATTATATAATTTGATCCCATTAGAAAATAAAACAATTTCATAAAAAATATATATATTAACTTCCAAACCTTTGCGTCAAAAAAAAAAAAACTTCCAACCTTTTTTTTAATATAATTTTTTTCGTTGACTCTTTAAATAAAATAGCTATAAATTATAACAATAATCTACCATCTAAATCCAATAACAACAAGTAAGAAATTAAAGATTTCACTCAAACAATTCATCTTCTAAATTCTTTCCATTTTCCATAAATCTAGAAACCTCAACTAAGATACCACTAGTTAGTTCTTTCATTCTTGTTTTTCTTTTGTCTATTATGATTTTAATTTTCAATTGGCACTCCACTTTTTTGAATCTTGTTCCCAGGAAAAAAAATAACAACAAGAAGACAAATGATTTGATGCTGAGATTAATTTGAAGAAACCCAAAAACAAGAAACTCATATCGATTTTGGAATTGTTAGAGAGAAGACCTAGATCGCGAACAAAGCAAACAACTAGTGAAGAAAAAAACTCAACCCATCATCATTCACCAAACAACAGTATCATAGATCTCAATAATCACAAATCAAAACTCTGAGATACGTTTGCATTTTGTTGTTGTTCTTGTTGTTTTGTTGTTGTTCTAGTTGTTTTGTTCTTGTCGATTCGTTTAAGTTTTTGTTGTTGTTTATGGGTTTCGTTTGCGTTTTGTTCTTGTCGTTTGCCGTTGGTTTCATTTGCGTTTTCTGGGTTTGGTTGGGTTTGAGTTTGAAGATGAAAGAATGGTTTGAGGTTGAAGATGAAGCTCGTGTGTACTGTTCATCTTGTTATGTTAATTTTTTGGTTGGGTTTGGGATTGAAGATGAAGGAATGGTTTGAGATTGAAGATAAAACTTGTGTTGTTATTCATTTTGTTCTCTTTTTTTTTTTAATGTTAATTTGTTCTTTTAATTTTTTGGTTGTGTTATTGTTTTTTAAATTTTCTTAAAAAAAAATAAATATGTAAGGTTGAAATATATTTATCTACGTGGCATTAATAAAATTAATAAAAAAATAAATAAAAGCCACTTGGCATGCCACGTCAAGATTCTGATACAATCACCTGCCAGGTTGTGCAATCAGGGGGTAATCCAAAGAATCTTCACATTGTAGGGGGTAATCCAATTTTTTTTTTTTGCAGGGGGTAAGGCAAAACTGGCTTATTTTGCAGGGGGTAAAATCCTATTTACCCTTTATTTTATTTTTTTTGCAATTATTATTATATCATCACTATATTTTGAGTTGTTTTTATTTAATGTTTTTGCAATTATTATTATTATTATATATATATATATATAGGGGTTTTCTAACTTAGACCCTAGTTAGGTCTAAGTTAGCAAGGTGCACCTTTTCAATTGGACCAAAATACCCATTCTTTTTAATTAATTAACCAAAATACCCATTAATAGACGCGGATCCAGTGTCGCGCGCGTACCGAAGGACCATGGTTACAGACCGTTGATTTCCATCAGACAGCCAAGATCTGATCTCATCAAGACTGTCTGATCAATCCGACATCCCAAATCATCCTGATCCATCAGATTCCAGCGCGTGCGCCACACTGGATTACACCCTGGAGAGAGAAAAATTTGCTTTTTAAAAGTAGGACACGTGTCACACAATGGTTGGCTGGACGTGATTTTTGTTCATTTAATACTTTGAACTCAATTATTTCGTTGTAAATTAATTTTTTAATTTTTTTTTTATACCAAAATTCATAATTTTTTTCTTCTACAAATAGAGACTTGGTTCGTTTGATTTGGACACCGAAAAAAAAATGCAATTTTTCACTACATTAATCTCATTTTTTGTCTACTAAATACGTTACTTGTGTGTTGTAATTTAACACGCACCACTCAACCAACTCACTGAAACCATTATACCAGGAAAATAGTAGATAATATTATGGAACTTTTGGTATATTTTATGAAATTTTTGGATACCTGAAACTATTTTTAGTTAATTAAATGAGATAAAACGGTAATTAAAAACTAATGTTTGCTTCTGAAACCATTTTACTGGTAGAATGGTTGCACATAGTTGTATTCTGAAACCATTTTACTGGTAGAATGGTTTCAATGAGTAATTTATTAATTGTGTTTGCTTCTGAAACCATTTATCTGGTACAATGGTTTCAGAGAGTTGTAATCTGAAACCATTTTGCTGGTAGAATGGTTTCAGTAAGTTGATTATTAGTTATTTGCTTCTGAAACCATTTAGCTTGTAGAATGGTTGCACATAGTTGTACTCTGAAACTATTTTACTGGTAGAATGGTTTCAGTGAGTAATTTATTAATTGTGTTTGCTTCTGAAACCATTTAGCTGGTAGAATGGTTTCAGAGATTTGTACTCTGAAACCATTTTTCTGGTAGAATGGTTTCAGTGAGTTGATGTAAGGTAGTGAAAAATGAGATTAAGGTAGTGAAAAATTGGGTTTTTTTTTTCTGTGTCCAAATCAAACGAACCAAGTCTCTATTTGTAGAGAAAAAAAAATTATGAATTTTGGTACAAAAAAAAATAAAAAATTAATTTACAACGAAATAATTGAGTTCAAAGTATTAAATGGGAAAAAAATCACGTTCAGCCAATCAGACAGCGACACGTGTCCTGCTTTTAAAAAGTAGATTCTTCTCTCTCCAGGGTGTATTCCAGTGTGGTGCACGCGCTGGAATCTGATGGATTCGGATGATCTGGGATGTCTGATTGATCAGACAGTCTTGATGAGATCAGATCTTGGCTGTCTGATGGAAATCAACGGCCTGTAACCATGGTCCTGCAGTACGCGCGCGACACTGGATCCGCGTCCATTGATGGTAATTTGGTTAATTAATTAAAAAGAATGGGTATTTTGGTCCAACTGAAAAGGTGCACTTTGCTAATTTAGACCCAACTGAGTCTAAATTAGCAGCCCACATATATATATATATATATATATATATATAAAAGATGTTGGTGTACAAAACCGTGCAATAGCACGAATCGGTGACTAGTTTTCTTTAATTATTACGTTTTGTTTCTAAAAATTCAAACACGAGTCTTTTTGTTAAAAAGAAAACATGAGTCTTGAAATACTCATGAACTTTGAAGTGTACTTTCAAATATGTATTGGGAGTAAAAAAAAAAACTATTTAAGGGAAAGGAAGCTATTCTTTGAAATTTTATTGAATAAATTATTTGAATAGACATCTATAACTACGGGAATGTTTGATTTGCAATTATTGAACATGACAGAATAATATAAGATAAATTTTTAAGAATTGAACAATAATTTTTATTTTATAAGATTTTTTTGTGGATAAAAAAAATATTTTGATATTTTACGCAACTTATATTCATAACAACAAAAAATTAAGTTGTATACCCCAAAAAAAATATTAAGTTCAAAGTACGATCACCACAACATCTGTCGAAGCTCCGTTGTAGGTCATTATAGCTGCGGCTGTTACCGCCACTATTTTTATTTTTTTTTATTTTTTACAAAATTACTACCACTATATCTTATCCACACTTAATTATTTAATATAAATAATTTTAAACTTATAAAAATATAATTTCCAAAATATGAAAATTTGGTTTAAATTAGAACGGGAATATTTAATTGATTTTGTAGCTATAAACCAACTTAAAATTTGTTCCAAATTGAATTGTAACAAATTTTTAAAAACTAATCAATTTTTATGAAAGTTTTTTTTAACAATTGAACCAGAATATTAATGTGTTCCAGTCAAGTTGGATCCATAGATGCCTATTAATCGTTCTGAAAGTCGGTAATTTAGTATTCGACTGTGAGATCAGTAAAGTTTGGCTAAGAGGGAAGGGAGTTCTTCCGAACGATTCGTCCTAGAGGGAGTTCATTAACCACTTGAGTCTAATATCTTAGTTAAACAGAGACATGGTTAATGGTCTGATATTTCCATATAAAGCAATGAAGTCGTAATAAACATTTTAAAAATGTGATACTAAGGGTTAGGGGTGAGCATGAACCCGAGACTCGACTCGAAACCGATATAACCGATAACATATTGAAGCATTTGGTCGGGTGCGGGTCGGATCTCGGGTCAACAAAATTGCGAAAAATCGGGCATGAACGGTTGCATACGGGCGGGTGCGGGTCTCTAAAATTCTATCTCTCCATAACCGAAACCGACCGAACAACCATTAGATGCAAATTAATTTTTTTCCTTCTCTCCCTCTCAATCTCATATATTCTTCTCTTTGTTATTTTTATCCATCTTTGATATAAGATAAAAATGTTATATTTTACAAAGCTTATAATTAATAATATGGTGATGAAGAAGGTGGAAAATATTCTAATATATATATATTCTAGATCTATTTTAATTTCTACGTCTCTTCTACTTGATATTTTATTGTCTTTAGATCTACATATTGAAAGAAAGTAACTGCATCCAACCCTATTTGTTTTTTAATTTACTTCGTATATCTTTTGTTGCATTGTGTACGAGGTATTAAACTATTCAAAAATTAGGAATTTTTGGAAAATGGATGAGTTTTAGATGTAAACAAAGTTTCGATATAACCCGTAATAACCGACCCGTTCAACCCGCCACCCGTACGACCCGAACCCAAACAAACCGAAGATATAGACGGTCGGAATTGGGTCCAAATTAAATGATTGCGGTTTTTATCGATTTAGTGATTTTCAGCCCGAACCCGACCGAAACCGACCGATGCTCAGGCCTACTAAGGGTTTGTTTGTTTCAGATTTTTCACCAAAAAAATCCATTTTTTCCAAAAAACAATCCATTTTTTCCAAAAAAAAAAATCCATTTTTTTATCTTACTTATGTTTGTTTAAGATTGTTTCAAAAATAATTTTAGTAAAAAAATCAATTTTTTTCATCAAAATGAGAATCTATTTTCAATAGCTTTTATCAAAATTTATTTTTTATCACTCATCATCTTAAAAAAATGGATTTTTATGATTGTAAACAAACGAAAAATAGCTTTATATTTTCTTCAAGAAAATCTATTTTCTTGAAAATGATTTTTTTCAAAAAAAATCATTTTTTTAAATCTCAAACAAACATGCCCTAAATTAGTCCAAATCTTTTTTTTTTTTATGAATAGTCCAAAATCTATTTTATACACCCAAAATATTTCTTTAAAAAAAATACTAATAGAAAAAAATGAAAATATTAAAAAATGGAGTGGTAGCATACACTAAACAAAATGGTGCAAAATCTATGGATTTTTGTTGTCTTGATGTGTTACTCTTGATTTTTTTGAGTTTGATGTATTTTCTTGTTTTCTTCAAATTCATTGAGTCTATGTTTGGATGTGCTTTTGCATTCTTTAAACGCAAGTTAGCTCCTTCAACTCGTGTTTACATGTGCTAAAAAGGTGTTTGGATATTTAAGAAAAAAGTAATTCTAGTTCCTAAAATCAATTCTATCCGACACAACAATTTGTAAGCTTACGTTTGTGCAAATCAATTCTAGAGGCTACTGCCCACACACATGATGTATTTTTTAATACTATTGTACTAGTATGTTTTACTGAATTGTCCACTACAATCTAAAATATTCATCGTATAAATTATTAGTTAGAGAATAATTAGGTCAACTTAATATCATCATTAAGTGAAAAATGTGAAGAGATTATAAATATAGCCAAAGCTAATGACATATGATTCTTCAATATATTAAACCCATTTATAACCAAAATCAATTTATCAAGAATTCAAAATTAATTTTAAGCCATTAAGTTTGATCTAGTGATAAGGAGTTTGGGTTAAGGGTGAACGTATCCGAACAAATCCAAAAGTAAAACCGCAAACCGAACTAATCCAAACCGAAACCGCAAAAACCGCATTTAGTTAAAACCGCACGGATGATTTTTCTTCTAAACCGCGTGGTTTGGTTTGCGGTTTTCATTTTAGAAAACCAAACCAAACCGCAACACTTAACTTAACATTATCAACTAGTAGCAACCAACCTATTACCTAGTCCAACCCAAATTGAGTTCATAAAATAATAGGCTGTCAAAACATATCATTTAACGCGATCCAGAATTATATTGTCGGTATTAAAAATAAGTTCTTATGTATATGCAATTTCTGTATATGCATATTATATCATGTAAACAATAAAATAAATTAAAGTTTCCTAATGTTATTTTATAACAAGTTGACAATATCGTCATATTTTTTATATCGCGATAAACCGCACAAACCGAACCAATCCTAACCGCATTGGTTTGGTTTGGTTGGGATGACTTTTTAAAAATCAACCGAACCAAACCGAACCGCGTGCAATTTTATCTCGCGGTTATGATGACTTTTATGCTTAAAACCGAACCAAACCGCACCGCGAGCACCCCTAGTTTGGGTAGTACTCCCTCTATCCCAAAATAAATGACATATTTGACCACCAACCATTACGTTTGCCGATGCACAACTTTAATTGTTAATATCTTTAATTATTTATTATTAAAAATTATAAAAATTTGATATTTTGAAAAGAAAAATGCTAAGCAGTGCCCTCGGGGAACTAGTTAAGCATACTAATATGGAAATTTTGCCTCAAAACTTGTGCATTTAACACATTAAAAACATAAAAGCCATCTTTTGAGCATTAACTTTATCTTTTATTTTCCTATTTTAGTATGCTTTACAAGTGCCCCGGAGGCACTGTTTAGCATGATTGCATGACCCTTTTGAAAATATTCATCGAGACAAATCAAACATCTCATATGTTAATATTTACATGTATATTAATAGAAAAATAAGGTCAAACTAGGTCTAATGAATAGTACACTAAATAAAAAATAAGTAATTTATTTTAGGTGAAATATGTTGAGTTCGATCTCCTGCTCATTCTAAACAAAACAAAAATTCAAAATCAGTTCTAGCTACGGCACAACCAAAAGTATCTAATCTATAAATATAGGAGTATTAATTATTGAATTAATTAAAGGGTCTTGTTAACATGTGCCCTATGGGCACATGTTAAGATATACCAAAATAGAAATTCATCATTTAATGATATAAGAAATTTAATGCTTCAAAAGTCAAAATGCACAAATTAGCATTTAATAATTTCTATTTTTGTTTCTTTAACATGTGTCTTAAGGGCACAAGTTAACATTCTCCTTAATTAAAACATAAATCTTTATGGAGAATGTTAACTTGTGCCCTTCAGGCACATGTTAAGAACCAAAAAAAGAAATTATTAAATGCTAATTTGTGCATTTTGACTTTTGAAGCATTAAATTTCTTGTATCATTAAATGATAAATTTCTATTTTGGTATATCTTAACATGTGCCCTTAGGTCACATGTTAACAAGACCCAATCTTTATTTATACTCCATGTGATGTGAGTGTAGTGCTATCAATATCATCATCATAATTTATTTCAACTAATAGTAATTAACCATTCAACTATACCTGCGTGAAATTTATTATGGAAACGTGCGGTATTCCCATTTCCCAGTTCCATTCCGTTAGGGCTATGCTGGAATAGAATCTTTTACTAGTAAAAGGAAGGTTGAGTTCCTCACAAGCAAGTATTGTGATGATGTGGCACTCTATAAGAAAAGTTTACAATCTTTATTAAAATCTTTTCATATTTCATATAATAGAGTTACTCTAATAATAAATAATAAACAATAATAATATATTAAAAAAAAAACGAACACAATTTATTGTTGTTGAATTGAGACAAAAATGAATTGCAAGCAATGAAGGGTGGAATGATGCATCATGTTATTGTTTTAATTGCATTGCAATATATTATTAAAATATATATTGTATGTTACAGTTCCATATTAATGCAATTGAAAACAAAGAATTCTTGGAGACACTAATATTGAATATGTAAATTTAGCTAATTATCAAACACAAACTCTATATAAAGTTAACCCAAAAGCTAATTATCACCACCACCTTCTATGTTTTAACAAAATTTTAATTTATCTATCTCATGGCAAAAACTCTATGGTTTCTTTGTCTAACATCTCCATGAGAAAAGTTATGCATCTTCACCTTCCATATCTTAAAGTTACACATTATAGTGTCTTGAATTGATTTAAAAGCTATTGTGTGCAGAGGATGTATATTATGAGAATGATAAAGATATATGAGAATATGAGAATGAATAATAGTCATTAGATTAAAATGAATGGTTGAGATTAAAACACTTTTTAATGTGTCTATTACACTCAATCACAAACCTTTCAACTTCTCTCTTCGTTCCTTCGAAGAATCTTTCTCCTCCATGCGGCCGTCTCTCTCTTCCGGCGACCATCTCTCCCTCGGCGAACAACTCTCTCTCCTCTCTCGCAGTGACCTTGCATATCTTTCTATCTCCCGGAAAACACGTTGATGATTGTGAGGTTGAAGCAAAGTGAAAAGGTATGATTTTGATTCCAAGGAGTAATTGTGACAAATTGAAGAGAATAATTGATAATTCTGTGGATTTAAGGGAAGTGGAAAAGTTGGATTTTGATACCAGGAAAATGGAATTGCTGAAACGGGGATTGTGTAAATTGAGTTGGAGGTTTGGCTGAAAATGGAGCGGTGGAATTTGCATGGTGGTTGTGGTGTAATTCTCTGTTTTGGTTAGGTGTTGTTATTTTTGGAATTAGTGATTTCTTGAGTTTTATGTTGCAGGTGTTGTTATTAGGATTTCATGAATTGGGATTTTTTTAATTTTTTTTTTTAAGATGATAAATTGGGATTTTTGTTTTGTGTTTTGCAATTTGCTCTGTATATTTCCTGTTCGTTCATTTTTTAGAAGATGAGAACTGAGAAGTAATCGGCAAGTAATCGGTGACGACAACACAGTAATGGGATGGGTTTGCCATTGGAGAAGATGAGAAGCTGAAACAAGATTGGACCAAGTGTGGACAGTACACATTAATTTTTTGTGAAACATTTTAATCTAAGTCATTTATTTTAATCTAATGGCTAAAAAATCATTCTCATATTCTCATATATCTTTACCATTCTCATGTGATACATCCTCATTGTGTGCATATATATAGTTACATCATAAGTATATTGGTTTTTGTCCTTGGTAGGTGATGGTGTCTAACCTCATAGAATATCAGGTATGTCTACATGTGATTGATTAAGAAATTGATATACATATATGTGATAGTTGCCTATTAATATGTTTGTAAATTGGAATTTTTCTATTACTCTGAGTTTAGAACATCTCTAATCATTTTTTATATTTCTTTTTTAGGTTGGATATTTTTTTAAATATCAATCGGTGTTTTGTTCGATGATTAATTAAACTTTGAGTTGAATCAATTAATATGAATATGACTATTTTTTCATGTGAAGGAAGAGAACAGGATAAAACATACTTCTATTTTTGCTTACGTTGCATCCTTGTTCCTTATAAAGCCTATGAAATGACACCTCATGTAAGGATGTGTATTTAACTCTAATGGCAGTTTGTAAACCATCATTTTTTTTAATTGATATAATGTTTGTAATTAGACAACTTTTCTTTTTCATTTATTATTTTATTAGTCTAATGTTTTAGCTTATTTGTTTCTTATTTTCTTTTTCATTTATTATTTTATATAAGGTAAAAGATTTGTATAAAAAATTGTTGATTAATGGGAATATAATTAATTTTTTTATGTGAATAAGTTGAAGAGGATAAAAGAGACTTCTATTTATTGATTTTGAAGTGCCTTAAAATTTATATAGGTCGAGGGTATATTGATGTTGGAGGCATTCAATTAAAAGAGGACAATCCAAATAATTTATAAATATAAATATGTGTCTCATTTTTAAATACTATATTGTCTACAATGTGTAGGTGATCTACTTGATCTCGATCAAGAGAAATATAGAAACAAAAACAAAGTAGAAATTAAAATAAGTTTTTTTTTTGTAGTTGACACTCAAGTCATGCGGTTCTTATAATTGTAATACATGCAAGAAGTTATATTGATTCAACTTAACTTAGAGGTTGTCCAAATATATAATCTTCATGCATTTATCGTATAACACTTGCCTAAATCTGGATGGTTCAATATGAATATATATGAATTTTAATAGACGGTCCTATTTTAATCTACGCATGCCATCTTATTCTTACAACCATAAAATGAATCGATGAAAATAATTGTGCTAAAAACATGTTAGTTTAGAAATTGTGCTAAATACTTTTTCCTCCCACTTAGAATTGTACTAAAAACTTTCTAAATTAAATTAAAAAAAGACAAAAATTATTAAATAAAAATTGTTGATGCTCATTTGTCAAAATAAATTTTAGATATTATTAAAACCGTAGTTGTTAAAATATATTTACATATATTTAGAAAATATAATCACACATGTATTTAAACATATTTACACAACTAAAATTCACCAATAATTCAAAAATTATTAATTTAATTTACATAATCACCTACTTTTTGGATAAATTAAGTACATATTCTAAAAGAATGTTTACGTTACGGCTGAAAATAAAATAGTGGAATATTTATAAGAATCAGATGACATTTTTTTAAGCAAATATGAAGATGCCACATGTTAAATCTTATTCATCTATAAGACTTTCTTTACCTTAACCAAATAACTAAACATAAATTCAAATATACAAAATCTTCGTCCAAACTTATATATTGACAACAACAAATATTCAAGTTTATATAATATAATAAGAAAAATAAAATAAATGTTCAAGAAAATATTAAATAAAAGGGACAAAAACTAACAATAATTTTGAAGAGACACAAACCTCACCAAGAAAAAGAAAAACAAACCAAAAACAAAAGGACCAAGCAAAAAAAAAAAGTGAACCAAACAATAGACTAAAAAATTGGGACTAATAAAGTTGGAATAAAATTTCACTAAGCGAATAAGTGAGAATAAACTCCAAGAAAAAGATAGATGAGTAAGTAGATAAGCTATTTGGAACCTTAAATTGCATAAAACGTAGTAAGCAAATACGCTATTTGATACATAATTTTCAAAAAATGAGATCACGTGGAACAAATAGTCAAAGCCACCATATATGAATCATATTCTATAATCAAAACTTATTTTAACATTTCTCATGAAAAATATTGTCTACAAGTATAATTAGGTATGCCTCCAACTCTTATTGAAAATAATAAAATAAGGGATACATCAAAAACAAAAAACAAAGTGACATTTGACTATAAAATTGCAACTCATATAAAGAAAACTAAAATCTTATATGATACATCCTTTCAAACTTATGAAATATTATAAGAGATCTATTACATTAAAATATAAACAAACTACCATATAAATTAATAAAAAATCTAATATTTCTAAACAATTTTTTTTACTCATATAATAATATTAAATATAACCATATTTTACAATAATATCTATTATTATTTTATTTTTTTTGGTACATTTCTATTATTTAACTATATGTGATTATAGTTATCACAATTATTATTTTTTATTTATAAAAATATTTTAATCAAACCCGTGTTGCACGGGTTTACCCCTAGTTATATAAGTACGAAACTGAAATTACATGCAATTGATGGGAAAAAAATTTCCTCATACCTTTAGAATTATCCCTCTACCCCCACACTATGAAAAACACTAATTTTAACCCTTTTAAAATTACACTCATTCAGCTTCATAAGGTTTCTGGTACCTTAAAAAATTTTGGAGATGAGTACCAAACCAAAAACCTTGAGGAAACTATTCCAAAATTTTAGCTACGGACAATTTGCCATGGACCGTGGCTAATTCTTTTTTAATTGAGGCATAGAAAACAACCAAAAAATCCACGGCTATAAAAAGTGGAATACTTTCCCAAAGTTATCCAGTATAGTACTCATCTCTGGAAATTTGTAAGGCACAAAAAACTTATAAGGGTGAATGAGTGTAATTTTTAAAGGGTTAAAATGGATATTTATTATGATTTGTGGGGATAGAAGGAAATATTTTTCAATTGATGCTTGATCCTTTAACATTTAGTCAACCGAGACGATATAGTCCAACAAATGCTTCAACTAAAATTGTATTGTCACATCAAACTCTCCAATTTAAATATTCTCCCACAAAATTTATCATTTAATTTAGGAATGAGTCATGTTAATTAGTGTCCCCAAAGCACTAACTAGTTAATGATACATAAAAAGTAACTTTTGCGTTGAAAATAACATTTTATATATATATCATACAAATATCAATTACACGAGTTAATTACGTGTATTAGCATTTTCCTTTATGGGTAGGATACTACATTAATACCTATTATCATACCTGCGGTTTAAAAAAATATTTGTATTATGGCTTATATGTGTGAGTAACAATCTTCTTACTCATGCATGATACATTAGAGTACTACTTAAGTATACATATTCACACTCATTACCTGCAATTCTCATAACTCAAATTCAAAAACACTCAAATAAGATGTAGATAAGATAAGACTAGAGTCCAAGTAGCAAGAATGTATTGATACTTCGTAGCAGTGGAGTAAATTGTATTGATACTTGCCCTTTATGCAACAAACATGAAGAAGATAGTTACCATATATTTTTTGACTGGCCAAGTAGCAGGAATGTTTGGAGTATGTGTACCTTCCATCCAATAATAGTAGCAGCAATGCAAAATGGCTATGATGTTGTTGAATTGATATTTCACCTGCTGCAGCAAATTAACGAGGAGGATGCTTCTCTTTTGACATGTGTTATATGGAGTATTTGGAAGCAAAGAAATAATATCATTTGGAATAATGTTACCGACGTGCAAAATTTTGTTTTTCCACGTGCAAATATTACTCTGTATGATTGGCGTGCTGTGCACACAGTTAGGACTGGTGTGAAGAACCAGCAGGTGCGACACGAGAGTATGTGGAAAAAACCTTCTAGCAGGCGGATGAAATGCAACATTGATGGTTCCTTTTCATCTCTAAACAATAGAGTTGGTATTGGTGTTTGTATCCGAGATGAGTTATGCGCTTATGTGTTGGCTAGCTAAATATGAACAATTTACACTTTTATGTGATGTTCATATTGGCGAAGCTCTCGGTTTACTTTCAGCTCTCAATTGGGTTCACGAGTTAAACTTAGGACCAATTGATTTTGAGTTCGACTCAAAGATAGTGGTGGATAGTTTTCATTCAAATAAGTGTGATGTTACTGAGCTCAGAGATATTATTTCACATTGTAAACAACTATTCTCTAATTATTACAACAACTCTAGTGTTGAGTTTATTAGGCGACAACCAATGAGGTTGCTCATAGTTTAGCTAAGGTGGCCACATATGTAGCTAGTCCACATATTTTGGTTGATATACCACATTGTATTGAACACCTATTGATCAATGAAATGTTATAAGTTCATTTTCTTAAAAAAAAAAAAAAAAACTAGAGTCTTTTTCGGTTTGTCCAAATATTCTGTTATCTTGAAAACAATAACTAGTATTTAAGGGCTTTACGCAATTCAATAAAAATTCTATAAAAAACTTACTATTTAAAGGCTTAAAGATTGTCCGGCACTATTTAGCATTTGCCTTAAATATTTTAGGAATATATAGCTTTGCAGCGGATTTGGATTCTGTGAAGTCGACTGCATGCAGTCAGGAGATTTGGACCGTCTGATCAAGATCAGACGGCTCAGATTTTAAGGTCAGATTTTAATTATTAAATCTGAACCGTTCGATCTTGATCGGACGGTTTATATGTGGCCGACTGCATTGCAGTCAATATATTTGTGAATTCACTGAATCCATATCCCTTTGCAGGACATTGTAGTCGCATAATCTGTTCCCAACAATAAAAATTTAGGTGCAACACTACGCACATGGTGGTTGATATATCATCTATCCATACACACAACACAACACATGCATTTACTAACAAATGGCAGTGATAAGTTTTTAGCCATGACGCAATAGAGTTAATGTTAGTATTAAAGGCTATCTCCCACCTCCCCTATAAACAAATAATCAGTTCTTTTACATACATTGTATTGTACTAGTATAGACGTATATAGTACTCCATTGTATTGTATATTCATTCATGTTATTTCCCAGTTTAGTGAAAAATTGATTTTGAAAATAGGTAAGAAGAAATTACTAGCCGAGTCGTGGTACGATACGCTCTCGTTAAGACGTTTCAAGGCATTATCCAAATTTGTGCAAGGTATATTATCAACCGTGAAGTCCTCAAGATAAAACAGTCAATTCAATAATATATTGTTTTCTACTGCACTGTAAAAACGGGCAGAAAAACACCTTCGATGGTTACGAACCATACGAATATCAATTTGAAGTGGCAGCAAACACTCTCTGAAACAACAAGAAACAAAAAATAATTTTGAAGTAAGAATGAGAGAGAGAAAAAAAAAATTCAATTTTGCAGAAATCTTGTGAGCCAGATTCGGCCAGCTAAGCAAAACGTGATCACTTTTGTAGCGAATCAGTTGTTACTTAGAATTATTTTGTTTTTATTCTATGCACACTAAGAGTGAAAATAATAATTAATAATTATCTCTTAACTTCGGGTTATTAAAAAATAATATATCACCAAGCCGGACGGACGGCGGCAGCGCGCGTGTGATATTCGACATTGTGTGCGGTCTACCCCGTTTACAAAACTGGGTATCCCTTGGGGCGTACCCACAAGTAGTGACCTTTCAATATATAAACACTACTTATGTGTGTGTTCCAACAACCAATGTGAGACTAATTGAAGCTTTTTTCAATTCACCCATAGTTCTTCTACTAGTTACACACTTGTTCCAACAATTAATTACATTGAGTCACTGTTACCACGTAGTAGTACTGGTATAAATAAACATTGCATCATTGGAAGTTTCTTCACGTAGCTAACAATGTCGATGGATGAAGCAAAAGGTCGAACAGTTGGTGGAACAGAATATAGCTGGTGCAAAGCTATTCATGGTGGCACTGGCATTGCAGTTCTATCACTCCTCCTCACAAAACCCATCGACATTTCCCGTTTTCAAACCTCACTCCACAAATTACAAAATTCTCATCCTATCCTCAGATCAAAACTCCACCATTCCAAAACAGACACTACTTTCTCATTCATCACATCTCCTATTCCTTTCATCAAAATCCAATCTCACAACCTCAACGCCACTTCCGATATTCTCCAAAAAAACCAAAACGACACCGTTTCTATTTCACCACTACAACAAATCTTAGAACACGAACTGAACATTAACACGTGGCAAGATCGTAACCGTTCTGAAACTGATTCTGATATGTTGTTTGTGAGCATTTATGCTATGTCTGATTCAACATCGGTGGTGGTTTTGCGACTTCATGTGGCAGCGTGTGATAGAACAACGGCGGTGTCGATTTTGAGGGAATTGCTTGTGTTGATTAAGGATGATGATGATGATGATGATGAGAAAACAGAAGAAAATGGTTTGAATGAGAAAATTTGTTTGGCTATTGAGGATCTTGTTCCTGGTCGTAAAGCAAAGAAACATATTTGGGCACGTGGTTTGGATATGCTTAGTTACTCTGTTAATTCTTTTAGGTTTACTAATTTGAAATTTAATGACACCAAAAATGCTAGGTTTTCTCAAGTGGTTAGAATGCAACTCAACCACAATGATACCAAGAGGGTTTTAGCGGTAATTAATTAATTAATCCTTCTATTTTATGTTTCGTTTTCTTAATTTACTTGTTTGCATGCATGTTTCGTATAATATCGCAGAATCAAAGCTATCTCCCGAATGATTCATTCCGGAAATTAAAAAATTTATTAACCACGTGAATTTAATGTCTTAGTTACTAATTGTGAGCTACAATATGACACAAAGATTTCATTAATTTGAGGTTTCGTTCAATTTTTTAAATTTTTGTTGTTTTTCTTATCGAGAATTTATTATTTTTTGTTGATCAAACATTGTTGAATTATTATTTTCATTGATGAAGTAATTAATTTGATATTTGTATGTGTGAAATGAAACTTTGTATTTCAGGGTTGTAAGAAGAATAGGATTAAACTATGTGGAGCAATAACAGCAGCAGGATTAATGGCTGCACATAGCTACAAGAATAGTTCTAAGAAGTATGGGATTATTACCCTTACTGATTGTCGTGCCACTCTTGATCCACCTCTCTCAAATCATAATTTTGGTATGTTTATTGGTTGCATTTATTAAACTATTTTAATTTACTTTTTTATAAAAAACAGAAAGATAATTGATTTATGGAATTAACGTACTGTAATAATGTGTGATCTTGAACCATCAATACTATGGATATGGAAGTAGTACGAATATACAACTGACCGTCAACGTTCATTCCTCATTCGTGAAAGGAAGAAATGATACAGAAACTAGCATACCATTTATAGTAATAGAAAGCAGAACATTAATATAGCCAAGTTGGTCCACCAAATTTGATTTTTTTAATTGACATGCAACCATAAATATTGCATTAAAAATAGGCTAAATTGTAGTTTTGGTCCTCACGTTTCTTAATTTCAAACGTTTCTTAATTTCAAACGAGTGATTTTATTCCCCTTAATTTCAAACGAGTGATTTTAGTCCCCACGTTTGCCCCTTTTTGTATTTCTTAGTCCATTTGACTATTTTGACCAAAAAATTGATGACATGAAATTTTGGTGACACATGTCTTAATTTTATTGTTAAAATATTTTTAAAAAAAAAAATTAAAAAATCCAAGGAAGGTCACGTGATATTTTTTTTTGTTAAAATATTAATCTAAAATTAAAAAACAATAATATTTTTTTTTTGTTAAAAATGTTTTTTTGTAGGTTTGTCTAATAAAATTAAGACATGTGTCACCAAAATTCCATGTCATCAGTTTTTTTGGTCAAAATAGTCAAAGGGACCAAGAAATGCAAAATGGGGCAAACGCAGGGGACTAAAATCGCTCGTTTGAAACTAGGGGACTAAAATTGCACAATTAGAAAACGTGAGGACCAAAACCGCAATTTAGCCTTAAAAATATGAGGAATACTACTTGGTCAGTAACATTTGATTTAATCATCTTATTGATTGGTTATACTCATACATGTTTGATCAAAAATTAAAAAGAAAAAAATAATTAAATAATGTGTATTTTTGAAATAATTAAACATTAAGTATATTTTAATATGTGAGTATGATTAAATAATGACTCTAAATATTGGTGACCAAATGTATAGAATTTGACACTATTTTATAATATGATTTAAATTTTTTGATGGGAGTATGTTTCAATGTATAGGATTTTATCACGCTGCCATCCTCAACAACCATGTGATCAAAGGAGGAGAAAGTCTTTGGGAACTAGCCAAAAGAACTTATGGAGCATTTGCCAACTCTAAGAACAATGACAAGCACTTTTCAGACATGGCTGACATGAATTTTCTTATGTGCAAGGCTATAGAGAATCCTAGTTTGACATCATCATCAAGAACATCGATAATGTCGGTGTTCGAGGACACGGTGGTTGATGACGGAGGCGAAATGCAACGAGAGGTTGGAGTAGAGGACTACATGGGGTGTGCTTCGGTTCATGGTTTGGGACCATCTATGGCTATTTTTGATACTATAAGAGATGGAAGGCTGGATTGTGTTTGCGTTTATCCAGCTCCTTTGCACTCTAGGGAACAAATGCAAGAGCTTATTAACAAGATGAAAGCTATTCTCATTGAAGGTGGAAAAACTTATGAGGATTAATATTGTCATTTAGAGTTATGTGTAGTTATGCTTATTAGTATCCACCCACTATGAATTTATATTTTACTTTTCTTTTCATACCCACCCTTACTACATCATTATTGAACTGATTAATATATTTAGAAAATGATAAGTCGTGTTAAGTCTATGATAATGAGAAAACGCAATGTTTTTGTGAAAGTTTCTGAAGGTTTCATAAAAAATATAGAAGCAATAGATACTTCTTCCTAGAAAATAATAATTTAGGGTATTTATTCGATAAGCAATGATTTCAGTTATATATAAGTAAAGTAAAAAAGTTGATTAGTCACATGAGCATAACGGTCAATTGGTATGAATATATTACATTTTAAATGCAGGACTGAGATTCGAACTTGAGATCTCCCACTTATTCACCTCAAGAGGTGAATTTTCTAGTCATCATGTTACTTTAAAAAAAAAATTGGTTAAAAGTTAATGTAGCAGTAAGGGTTGACACCTCAAAGTGTTTCCACATGTCACATTTTGATTGGTAAACCTAAATTGAAACCTAATATATTTTTTTTTTTCTATAACATTGTGTTTGTATCGATAGATTTTGAAAAAAATATAGTGGGTTCAGGGTTGTGTGGAAGGCTACAATACAAAAGAGATGAGCGGTTATCATAAAGATGTAGAATAACACAATTATGAATAAAATTTGATTCCAGAGGGGAATACAAAGCCGGTTACGTGAGTAATTTTAAATTAATTGTGTTTGGTTCAAATTTTAGGAGAGGAGGAGAGGTGAGAGGAGGGGAGTAAAATCCATCTGAATCCTATTTTTTGCTTCCCCTCAAATTGGGGGATTTGGAGGAGGGGGAAGGAGAAAAATATCATTACAATTTTAATTATTTTGACATAATTGTCCTCATAATTATTTTAGAATGTCAAAATTATCCATTTTTTTTCAAACTTTTTTTTTGTTGTTACGCATATCTTTTTATATATTCATAAACAGTTGTGCTAATTTTTTTTTGTATTACATTGTTAATTTGTAAAGTTTATATATATTTTTAATCAACATTGTTATTTTTTTTAGAAAATCAACGTTTTTACTTACTTTCTACCCGTATCATATTAGTTATTTATATGCACTATTATATTTTTTAAAATATCATTAATTAAGTTTGTTACGTTATAATACAAGAGTTTTTTTTTTGTACAATATTAGTATTAGTACAAGATATTTATACCTATAAATATTACTTTTTTTGTACAATATTAATATCAGTACAAGGTTTTTTTTGTTAATAATTATCAAAAAATTCTTTTAAATATATTTATAGATAATTTAAACTTATAAATATTATTTTTGCGTTAGATCAATCATAAAAATTGAGAAAATATTGCGGATATATAGTTTAATTTGCACCGAGTAGCTATAAAATTGTCGGACTACATGAAAATTATAAGGATAAAAAAGTAAATTAGTTTTAAAATCCCTCCTACGGTCCTACCCCCTCTTGAACCAAACATATATCTAATTAAAATCCTTCACCTCTCCTCCCCTCCCCTTCCTTCTTTTGAACCAAACATATGTGTAACTACAAATTTCACCTCCCCTTCCCTCCCTTCACCTCTCTTCCCTACATAGGTGTAATTATATAAACAAATTCAGCTCCTGGATTGGTTCTCCTTTGGTGACTGCTCAGATTATTTCCGATCATTTTGTCCAATTCACAGTTTCAGCAGGTGATCTTCGAGCACGACGTTCTTTCATGCAGCTCATTTGGCTTGCTTGTGTGTGGGTGGTTTGGACCGAAAGAAATCACAGATTGTTTAGAGGCTCAGAAAATACAGTGCATCATATGTTGGACAAGATCAAGACTTTTTCATACAAGTGGTTAAAAGCGACGAGTAGTACTCTAGCTGTGAACTGCCATAGTTAGTGGTCTAGTCCTATGCTTTGTTTGGGTCTTGCTTAGTGTAGTTTCTTTTGGTTCTTGTACTGAGAAGACTATTTTATATATATATATATATATATATATATATATATATATATATATATATATATATATATATCATTTTGGCTTGTTAAAAAAAAATTATATAAACAAATTTATTTCACGAATATCACATAATTGTGTGTTTTGTTCATTATGCAGTGCGTTTAGATTTTAGCTTCCAATAGGCAACACATGTAGTGCTACCTCAAGTCCTATTCCTATATAATATTTATTTATATAATTACACATAATTTAGTATCCATATAATATAATTACACATACATTTAGTAAAAAAATATATACATATAATTACACATACATGTGTCAAAAGAAAATATAATTACACATACATGTGTGAAAAAATATATTATTACACATAAATTTTTTTTAGCTCGTTTGGCTCATGAACATTCTCGCAAATGGTTTAACAACTAAAGCTTGGTGGTTTATGCTAGTTTGAATTTTGTACGAGTTTATCCAGTATCTACTTGGGATGAATTTTATTTTAATTTAATATTTGATATTTCTTTAAAAATGTTAAAGTTCAGAGAGAAATACAAAATGACGGTTAGGGTTTCAATAATATCATAATGACATTGCTTAATAAAATAAGAAGGCAAATGCTAAATAGTGCCCCCGGGGCACTCTTTAAGCCCTTAAATAGTAAACTTTTTATAGAATTTTTATCGGAATGCGTAAAGTCAACGCATTGGAAATTGTAGTGTTTAACTTTTTGAATAAAAAGTTCCTTTAAATGGAATGCTTAAAGAGTGCCCCGGGGACACTCGTTAGCAAGACCCAAATAAGAATTACAAGACAATTTATAATTTATAATAATTCCTAATGGACTACTAACACATATAGCCCAATACTTAAAGCCCCAATAAAACCATTATCTAACAAAAAAAATAGATTAAAAGTTTAAAGAACAAATTTTGAAATTTTGAAATATTTTTTTGATTTAATGAGTTGAAACGAACTGTTCGTGAATTTTAAACGAGCCGAACTCGAGCTAAAAAAACGTTTGTGTCAAACTTGAGCCGAGTTTCGAGCTGAACCAATTCTTATCGAATCGAGTTGAGCTCAGACGAGTTCGACTCAACTCAACTCATTACCAACCTTAATTCTAGACCTAAATATTACTCATCGCTTTACTGTTTTTTAATAAAAATAACAATAACTTCACAAGCTGTTGGTAAACCTGACCAAAAGAAAGTAAAAATGCATGAGCTAGTTTTTTAAGCTAGCATTCACCCTCTGATTCCTAGAGGAAGGGGGTCCTAGTAGTCCAGAGTTTGGGACGAGTTCTGGAATCAAGTGGTTTCAGTCCCCTCCCAAATGCAGTTGCGGGGGATCAAACCGTGGTCCTCCTTACCAAGTTCAGCGCCAATCACCACTGAATCAGCTAACATTTGGTAGCATTGCTGATTTTTAATATAGTACTTTATTCAATTCGTGAGAATTCGTGGATAACTTCTCTGCATATATATCCTTATATCATATTCATACACAAGTATTTTAATTCGATAGTTAGATTTCCCGAATATATTTTATATCCATACAGCTAACACCAAATAAGAATATATAATAACAAGTGGATGGTACTCTATTATTAATAAAAAAAAAGAGTAAATAGTAATGCAATTATTTTCTTAATTTATTTCATATTATTTGATTTTTTATATGTGTGTGTAAGTGATACAGTATCATTTAAACATTTGAAGTGTTTAATTAAAAAAATTATTAAGTATAAAACTATATATGAGCAACATAAAATAGACCATACATATAACGAGAAAATTACTAATAATTCAGTCAAATATTTATTTAATTATAAAACATTTCTTTTGCCGTTAAAAAAAAAAATTATTTAATTATAAAACATATAAGGTATTCACCAAAAAAAAAAGTCATTAGAATTTTGGAAAATACAATCAATTTCTCTCAAAATTTCATCTATGTTTTTATCCAAGCAAACAATATGCATTGAATGATGAGTTATGATTCAAGGTGTCTAGTTAGAGTATGGAATATACTCTTCATGCATTTAAAGATTGTGTTTTTGCTGAGGTTTTGTTCAATGTTTGGTAATGATCTGGCTATAATTTTAAGATTGTGGCTATAATTTTTACTATGCTTTTTTTTTTCTCTCTTATGGGTACGTTCGTTACAGATTAAAAAAATAGTGATTCTGTTGCAAAATAATTTAGAGATTTTTAGAAAAGTTGAATTTAATTTGTATTTGTTTATTATAATAAAAATCACTTTTTTAAATAAAATAATCTTTGGTTTGTTTGGATACAACTTATAAAAGTGATTTTTTTAATTACAAATAACTTTCTTCTTTTAACATTTTTTTTTCTCTCTTCTCTAAAAAAAATCTATTATTTTATAGGAAAATGCTAAACAGTGCCCCCGGGGCACTGATTAAGCATGTTAAAATAGAAATTCTGTCTCGAAATGCGTGCATTCAATGCCTCAAAAGTACAAAAAGTTGTCTTTTCAATATAAATTTTATTTTTTATTTTCTTTTTAGGTATGCTTAACAAGTGCCCCGGGAGCACTGTTTAGCATGACCCTATTTTATAAGCTACTCTTACTAGCTTCTCATTTTTAGCTATTTTCTAATTATTTTTAGTTTCTGATTATTTTAAAAATATGTAACAAACAGATGTAAAACAATTAAAAGTGATTATTTTTATAAAAAAAAAGTCTTCTCTATTTATTTTACATCCAAACATGGTGTAAAACCAAATCCGGTAAATCATTTCTTCACATGGCCAGACGTTTTTACCAAAATGGTGTAATTTTTACATTATATTACCAAACAGGTGTAGTTTTTTAAATATCTACCAAAATGGTGTAAGTCGTCGTTGTCATTATAAATAAAAAATTTGAAAGTCGTTAATGGCAGTGACGATTTTTATTAAAAAATTGAAAAAACTCAAAGTCGTGGCTGTCATCCACGACTTTGCTTATAAGCTGAAAAATAGAAAAAAAAAGTGGTGTGTAAGTCGTATATTGCATCGAACCATTTTGGTAATTTTTTTAAAAAACTACACTTGTTTGGTAATATAATGTAAAAAAGCTTAATTAGTAAAATGGTCCCTTAAAAAGATTTTTGGTTTTACATCGGTCCTAAAAGAAAAAAATGTCTGAATAAGTTAAAGAAAAAAATGTCTGAATAGGTCCCTTAAAGACATTTGATCCCTAAAGAATATGATCAAACCGATTAAAAGATATGTCATATTACCATTTTACACCTTTTGGTAAAAAAGTCACATAGCCACAAACGAAGTTTCCATTTCATCGCAGAGAAGTACAAAGCACACAGCACCGATTCTAGGTATCATCTACTTTCTCCTCTCCTCCTAATTAAGCTTCCGATTATTGTTCAATCGTTCTTTTTGGATCAATCAACTTTCAATTTTATATGGATTCTTAGACATCGATTTTATATGTATTTTATCTGCCACCATTGTTTTTCACCTGTTTTTTGTTTCATGTCATGTGATGTGATGGGAATTCTTCTAAATTGAATCGTTTGTTTGATTTTATTATCTTAATTCTTAATAATCACTCGAGCCAAGATTTTATGTGAAAATTTTATTGATTAATTCAATTTTTTGTCGGTCAAATTGGGAGGAGTGGTTTTATATTGCTCAAATTCTTTAATTATTGCAAATTTCCCACCATTGACGGTTGTTTAATATTGTATAATAGTAATGCAACATTGTTGTATCTTGCTTATAGGCTTTTGCTTGTGTTCTATAGAGACTATGTAATGTAATACATTTTGCCTAATCCTTGCACTTCTTGTGTGTGGATTATTCTTATTAGGGTTTGTTTTGATGAACAACTTATTTGCAGCTCATAGTACAGGCGTTTATCATGATAAACGCTTATGTATAAGCTTCCATAAGCTATTTTTATAACAAAAGATAAAATAAAGATAAATTGTTGTTATATATGCTACAAACTGTTTTCATAAAAGCTATATTGGAGAACTTATGAAAATTGTCACAAGTTGTTTTTATAAGCTCTCCTAAATAGTCTCACAAAGTTTATGTTAGTAGATATGCTCAAATAAGTCAATCTAAACAGGACCTTAATCCATTTTGCCTTTAAGAAAAGTAGGCTTTTGTAGTTTGTGTGCAGAGTATTTTGTAGAATTGCAAAAATATCCATCTTAAACTACAACTTTGGATTTTCACTATATTTTTAAGGAATTTGATTTTTACGAATTATGGGAGTACACTTGTTAGTGACCGTGTCAACTATTCATATAAATCTTATCCGCTACTCATTAGGGATGCATTGGGTCTTCTTTTCTATTTGATTTTTGTTACGCTCTTATTTATTTATCTACATGTTTGTTTAGTACTTGTAAATGTTACTAGTGTCTGTTGTTTATCCTACATGTTTACATTTAAACGTATGTATGGATAATGGTGTTTATCGATGAAAACAAGTCTTACAATCTGCTTGATTAGTTATATTGAAATACCAAACCAAATTAGGCAAAAACTATATTCTAAAAAAAAAAATGTACTTATTGGGTTAGAGCAATAAAATAGAAGACTTGTTCATCTCATTCAATTTCATTTCATTTGGGAAAAAGAGCGAATCAGAGAAAGAAGAAAGATGATCTATCGGAAGTGGAGTCTCCTTACAGGTCCGACGTCCATCATCGCTGGTGTAGTGGCCACCGTCGCCGTCGCCAACTTCATATTAGTCAAGAATGTAACTCTCTCTCTCTTCTCTCTCTCTCTCTCTCTCTCTCTCTCTCTCTCTCTCTCTCTCTCTCTCTCTCTCTCTCTCTCTCCCCTTTCACCCCATTTTAGATTTGTTGAATTTAAAATGGTGGGTTGGATTTGGAGATTTGTTTGAGTTATTTACGTAGTTTTCTTTAGTTTTTTAAAGCTTAGTTTTCTTTATGTTATCTTCCCTTAATTATAGAATTAAAAAATATCTGCCATTAATTATGTTAATTTGATTCCTTTTGATTTTTGAATGAAACTGAAGTTTTGGGTCTTGATTACTTTTTGCCGGGTTGGTGGAAAATTTTCATTTGTTTGATTGCTCCCTAACGTTAGAAATTTCTCCATAATTATGTTTGAAGTCTGTTTTTTATTCATTAATAATTACGTGTTTGCACGAAGTTGACTAATGTCCTAGCTGAAGTATTAACATAGATTGTTGTACGAGAGAACCATGTTTGATTGTCTCATTTTTTTTCTGAAAGTGTTGACTAGCTTAGTAAGGTCCAATGCAATGCTAGGACTGTCTATTTTGCAATTATTCTGCTAGGCGAGGTTGCTTAGATGGACAAACCAAGACTGAAAAACTCTTGGAAACCAATTTCCAAGTAAAAGTCATTTGTTATAATTACTTGACTGGTTTATGTTAATGTTTTGAGGTTTTGAGTTATGCCTCTTCTACTATCCTACCCAGTGTTGTCAAATTTCTGCCTTTATAGCATGCAACACTTTATTCCATCTGCCATAGGCTGCAACACCTATTATGTTCACCATGTTTCCGACATAGACCACATTGCCATGTTGATATGGCGGATATTTGTCTGCCTGCAGTAATGTGCCATTCCCCATTGATTACAATGCTCCTACCTACTAATATTCGGTCTGTTTTTTTAAGCGATAAATATCACTGATTGATTGTATTTTACTTATTTTATTGTAATTTCCAGGACCCATTCACTAAACCAGAGGATAGGAAGTTTGGAGATCAACCTGCAACCAAGTAGTAGAAAAGATATCACAGTGGTTTGTATTTTGATGTCACATTGATTATGAGCCCTTTATGCTGTTTTGCAAGACATGCTCTCTTTAGTTAATAAAGTCTTAGGTGTCAAATGAAATTTGGATTCTGGAGCATGAACCTTTGTTTAGAACTAACTTACAAAAGTTCTTGAGAACTGGTTCACATTTCAGAGATCCATGTTTGTTTCTTCTGTACAATGTCAAATAGAAACGTGTAATAATCTTATATTTCATTTCTTTTACCCTTATCAATTTTTCGATAAAGTTTGCCTTGCCTTTTTGATTTGCTTATGCCGAAGTGGCAAAGTTCTCAGTTTGAAGCATAGGTACTCCTAAAATACTAGGTACTTACCAGTACATGGTATGCGTACTGTACTTGTTAAGTACTTACCGATTTGTGTCCATTTTTATTTGGTTGATTTTAGGTGGCAGATACGACAAAAACGTGCAAACAGTGGAAAAATAGCATAAAATATTTTGATTTCAATTCTCTCTATTGTGAAAGTGCTGCACAAAAATAGTAAATTGTTGAAGCATGATGATAAAAGTGTGGTTAAACACATCAATGTCATATATGTAGTGTGCTATTGTTGGAAGAAAATATTTAGTATTTTCTACGGCTATTAAAAATTTACAATATCATATGTGAAATATGCTATAATGACTTTTGCAAGAAAATAAATTAAAATATGGCCTCACATAAAATCATTGTTTGTTTGTGTATTAGTGTATATCATGAGAGGAGGGAGGGGCTGCAGCCAATGGTTGTCTCATTTAGATCCGTTCCTGTCGGTGTTCGATAACACGGTGTTTGATGACAGCGGCGAGATGCAATGAGAGGTTGGAGTAGAGGATTATATGGGGTGTGCTTCGGTTCACGACTTCATGATTTGGGACCATCTATGGCTAACAAATGCAAGAGCTCATCGTTTGTCCAAAAAAAAAATGCAAGAGCTCATTAACAAGTTGAAAGCTATTCTCATTGAAGGTGGAAAAACTTATGAAGAATATTGTTTGAGGATATGTATGCATGTGTACACTTTCACATTTAATTATGTTTTTATTTTTTTTGGTGCATTTTTAATTAGAGTTTTTTTTTTTTTTTTTTTTTTGACATTATTTTGTCATTTAGAGTTATGTGGTTAACTGGTTATACTTCCATCAATTTATATATTACTTTTATTTTCATACCCACCCTTAATACATCATTATTGAACTTTTCAAAGTTGAAGATAACTAATAAGAGAAAATAACCATTGCTTAGTTTCACTCTTCTATGATTTAAAAACAACTACTGCGTCTCAATAACACACAAGTTAGTCTCATAAACATCTGAGTAAAAATTAGTCATATAACTAATTCAAAGGGCTAAAGTTTGTGGGGAACTATGTAGCATGGGTACTCATACCCGGTACCCGTACCGGGTATGTACCAGTATCAGATACTTCATGGTACTCGTATGGTACGCACCAATTCCATACCCATTTTTATTTGATTGATTTATGATGATGAATACGGAAAAACATATTGACCGTTGAAAAATCTCTTAAAATATTATAATTTTTTATTATATTTCAATTATCTCTTATTTTTTATGAAAATAGTTGAGACGGTGGACCAAAATAAAAAAAAAAATTCAAAGCATGATGATAATACTTCACTTAAAAATAATTTTTCTAATATTTTATATTAACGTACCCGTACCTTAAATTTTCTAAAAATGTTGTACCGCGTACTAGTAGCCGTACCTAGGCAGCATACATACTATAGAGCATTAGAGCTAGCTATGAGATGCTAAAGTACATAATTATGGTGTGTGTTTTTTTTATTAAAAAGAAAAACTATTCATGTAACTTACCAGAACAGAACATGACTGCATATTCCTTCTAATTTGTCCAGATATATAACTTATTTAACATACACAACAACAACCACTAATCATTATTGATAAACACAATTTTAATTTGAAACTTCATAATTACAATCACTAGTCTAATACAAGGCCAGATCAATTATAATTGAAACCACCAAGTGAAAGCTAACTCTATTGTATATTTGTATTTGGGAGATATATAACTACAAGCTCTGTGTATGATAGGTACACTGAAAACTATTGTAACCCTAACTAAGAAATTGGGTTCAAGTGATTAATGAAGTCTCTTAGAACGAATCGTTTGGGAGAACTCAAGTTCGATTCTTAATGAAAACAACTCTTGGTCAGACCTTACTTACCTCGCATCTAAACTCTGAATTACCGGAACCAGCCCCTTTATCTGACTCCAGAGGGTTAATAAATAAAAAAACTATCGGACCCCCCAAAAAATGAAAGACTATCGAGTGTGTGATATATGCACTTACTTCAAATCAACTCATCAAAAATATTTCCCATATCAAACTTACAATTGTTACATTCTATAGCATTAACCACTTCTTGAAATGCCAAAACACTACATGGAACTACCAAACCATTCCTCTGTTCAAACCCAAATTCATTGTAAGCTTTCTCCAATAACATCTTGAATAGCGGATGAGAAAGGTAGCTAGTTGGAACCTCGTATCTTTGTCTTTCCTCCCCAACATATAGTGCAAAAACACCACTTTTCTTGGACCCAAAAGTTTTGTTGTTTTGGTATTTTTTTTCTTGCTCATATTCTTTCAATAAACCACAATGAGCATGATCTTGGTCAACTCTAACTATAGTCTTCACCTTCTTCGTTAGTTTCTTGATCGATATAATATTTTTCCCTAGCATCTTGTTAACTTTGGCCGGTAATTAAGGAAATTCTTGTAGTGAACTGAACTCCAAATTAAGGAACTTCAATATTTAGGATGATAAGGATATAGAATAGAATTATAAATATGGGAAGAGTGCTATGTGGAGGAATTGGGTATTTGGCTATTGTGCAGGGTGAAGTAATAAGGACTATATAGTATTATCTTTGGCTAACGATAACATCACATGATGAGGAATATTGCATAAAAAAGATTTAAGTCACTTTCTTGGTTTTGAATGGATGACTGGAGTATTAATTAATTAATTAATTAATTAATTAATTTTTAAAGTATACAATGAAACAATAATATCTTTTTTTTACAACTCGAATCGAAATACACAACACTTGTACATATCAGTATACATTTATATCTGATGTGAAAAATATAAGACCTAACACTTATACAAATTAGTATATATTTATTTATAAAATGAAAGACCTAATTGAAAATTATATATATATATATATATATATATATATATATATATATATATATATATATATATGGCTTTGGCTAAAATGAAAGAGTTAGACAAGTGGTGCACGGTGCACCAGTTGTCGATAACTGTATAACGAATACGAATTTTATAAAATCCACTGTTTGATATAAAGTTTATATCGTATAGATCATCCATATAAATTTTTAAAAAAATTGAAAATCATTTTGATATGTTATTGAGACTCATCAAGATTAACGGTTTATGAATTTTTATTAATTACTGTTAATTTTGTTATGTCTTAATAACACATCAAATGATTTTCAATTTTTTTTTTAAATTTATATGGATGATCTATATGATATAAACTTTCTATCCAACGGTGGATTTTGTAAAATTCGTATTCGTTATAGGGTTATTGATAAGTGGTGCTCCGTGCACCACTTGATCAGCATAATAGAAGCTGCCTATATATATATATATATATATATATATATATATATATATATATATATATATATATATATATGCATCTAAATTTTATAAATTTGTTTCATTACAAAAAAATATATAAAATAAAATACGATAGTCTTTCAACACTTACAATTGTGTATGAAAATAATTCCAAAAAATATTACGAGTTGTATTGAACAAGAAGTTTTTTTTGAGACACTTATTTAAATTCTCATACACGAATGTTTCCGATAATGATATGTGTAAGATATAAAAATACACCTAATTTCGGAAGTGTTGCCCTTTCGAGATTATAAGCAGGCTTAAGTTTGAGTACTTATAGAGTACTTTATCATTTTGCTGATAAAAAATCTCATATATTTTCAAAGAGAAGAAGAAATTAAAGTTGCAGGCTTAAGTTTGAGTACTTATAGAGTACTTTATCATTTTGCTGATAAAAAATCTCATATATCTTGAAAGAGAAGAAGAAATTAAAGTTGGTCCATATGTTTTTTTTTGACATAAAAGTTGGTCCATATGTTATAGTTATTATATAGAAATCAACATCCGTAACATGTGGCATGCCAACACACATTTTAAAGTATATATTAGCATAATAATTTAGTTGGTGTGAGTTTCATTTCAACGTCATATTTGTTGACTGGAAGTTATATGTACCAATGAAATGGGAACAAACTAATTGGTTGATTAAGGCTGAAAAATTTGATATTGCTGATAATGACATCTAATTATACACGTCTAATTCACACTACGTATACTTAATAGTTAATATAACATGCGTATTAACCAGTCTCAAGTCAATTGCGCGTAATAAATTTTAATACTACTACTAATTACTACGTATACTTTATTAGTATTAAAATTAAAATTAGTACAAATTAATTATATATTCCTATGACTATTGACTAGTTCTATGATGCGCGTTCTTCACCTATAATCTCACACTGTAAGGAGAACCACATTTTAATGACCCTTCAACAACTAATCAAATGGTTTATTCTAAATTGCAATTCTCCAATGTGTTGAATCCGGCCTTTGGCTTTAAAATAAATAAATGGAATAGTGGGAATTTAAAAATTGTGTGATATACATCGAAGTATAGAACTCCATCAATTCCATTGAAAATTAAAGAAGATGTGTGGAATTAATAAAATGTCAAAGTCATATTAGGATGAAATTTTTATGGAGGTAATTTTGTCCTAGGATGAACAAAACAAGAACAGCATATCACTCCAAAAGATTCTTATATATATATATATATATATATATATATATATATATATATATATATATATATTCTTCACTTTGCACATGCGCAATACTAGGGGTGATCGTATTCAAAACCGCAAGTCAAATCAATCCAAACCAAAAATCGGATTTGGTTTGGATGAACTAGGATGGTTTTTTTACTTAACTGCACGGTTTGGTTTTGTTGGCGGTTTTCATTTCATAAAACCGAACCAAACCGAACTAAACCGCAATGTGTTATATTTTGAAGTCATAATGATGTATTGCATTGGAACTTCATGTTGTTCTTTTTTTTTTATCATAAGTGTAATGTTATTTTGGTGTTGTAAGGTTATTCTAGATAAAAAACTTTTATCGATACTGTGATGTTATTTTGGAACTTCAAGTTTTTTTTTTTCTTCTTAACATTATAAGGTACTATAATATTATTTTGGATAAACAACTTTTATTGGTACTGTAATGTTATTTTGGAACTTCGGGTTTTTTTTTCTTCGGATGTTTAAAATTGTTTGGTACTGAAATGATATGTTGTAAACCGCACCAACCGAAAAAACTAGACGTGTGTTCATAGATATGTGACTGATTTTAATTGGTTGTACATAACTTATCTATAATTTTATAAAGACAACCTAGATTTGAATTATTTTTTAGAAAATGAAAATACTAAAGTTATGGAATAACTTTAAATAAAATCTAAATAAATTAGTTCCAACAACTCTTTTAAGCTAATTTTATTTGTTGGTCTTCTAAAGATAAGTGAATATAATGATTATTCTCAGTAGCATGAAGTCAAAATTACATAATGTTTGACCCTCAACTATATTTAGCATAAGATAATGTTTCCACCAAACTCAATCATGAACACCATGATGTGTAAAGAGGAATGCAATCTTTTCCCCCTCGTTTTTGGACAAATCTTTTAGTAGCCAAAGGGAAAATAGTGCCCTAAATATGGATCAGTTGACAAGGGAAGTGAAAGCCAATCCCACAAATTATGCCATTGAAGTAATAAAAGTCTCCCAAAGCGGTTATCAACATGAAAATGCATCATTTTAAATGTTGCTAGTTATCAACATTGTTCTATTCAGAGTATTTTGTCTAATCCACATGATTTACCTTGTGTTTTTTTACTTTATGAATATTGAGGACTCGACTCTCATCTTTTCTTCAATTGCCCGTTTACTAGAGTTGCGTGGGGTGCAATATCTAGTTGGTTGGGATTAGTGGCGGTGACAAAAAAATTATAGAGTATGGACAAAATTTCACGTGACATAATATATAAATAGTCCAACAAAAAATCTCAATTTTGCATTAAAGTAACCCCTAAAAATCTTAGTTTTGAATAAAAATTATTTCAGTTTTGTCCTAAACCAACTCCTAAAAATACAAAAAAAATTGACCGGTGTCTGAGCAAACTGCCCAGGCTTACCGGTCCTTGGCTCCGCTAATGGTTGGGATATGCATGTTAGCTAATTTTGATGCACACCGGTTTGAAAATAAACTCTAACCAGATTGTCATGTACTCATGTGTCTATCATATTGTCGAGCTAAGTAGGTCCAAATGAGAAATTGAAATAATCTAAATCAACTGTAAGAAAGGGTATGATCAACAATTGCGGGGTATAATTCGGTCTTAATAATGGGCTTATGTTTTCTTAGGCCTTAAAACAATTAATTGGGCTCAATTTTCCCATCTTCCAACAAGAAATTTTTTACACTTTACACCCTCGAAATTATCTTCTTTACTCTGCTCTTGTTCTCTCATCTCTTCCTCTCTTCACCATGAGCAGGTCAGGCCAACCACCAGATTTGAAGAAGTAAGCATTGCTCTCACTTTTTCACTTCAATTTTCGATACTTTTAAATTTCTGCTACACTTGATCGCTACTAACATGCATTTTTCTTTCAATTTTGGGGGTTCGGCATGTACATGGATAAACAGCTTCAAAGTAAGTTTTTTTTTTTTTTTTTATAGTGCTTTTTTCTTTACATAAATGTAGGCATAATGGGATAAAGTGGTATAAATTGTAGAAAATTTGAAAAGTCGTTTGGTTGCTATAATGCTTATTGAAGTTAATATGTGATTGTGGACAATTGGGAGGAGTGATTTTCTATTGCACAAGTTCAAATTTTCGATGTTTGACAGTTGTTTGATAATGTATACAGATAATAGTAATGCAATATTGGTGTATCTTCCTTAGAGGCTTGCTTGCGTTCTATAGAGACTATGTAATGTAATACATTTTGCCTAATCTTTGCACTTCTTGTGTGGGTTATTCTTATTAAGGTCGGTTTGGATGAACAACTTATTTACAGCTTATAGCACATTAGCACAAACACTTATCACGATAAACACTTACTCCCTCTATCCTGATTTATAACCAAAATTCTACTTTTGAGATTCATTCAATAATGGATGTATCTGATCTATAATATAGGCCAGATACATTAGTTTTTTAATGAATATGAAAAGTTGACTTTTGCTTATAATTAAGGATGGAGGGAGTATGTATAAGCTTCCATAAACTATTTTTATAGCAGAAGTTAAAATAAAGATAAATTGCTTTTAATTTTTATATACACTGCGCAACTGTGTACTGTTTTCATAAAAGCTACATTGGAGAACTTATGAAAATAAGCTGAAAAAAACTTATGAAAATTGTCACAAGCTGTTTTTATAAGCTCTCCTAAATAGTCTCACAAAATTTATGCCAGTAGATAAGCTCAAATAAGTCAATCCAAACAGGCTCTTAATCCATTTTGCCTTGTAGGTTTTTGTAGTTTGTGTGTTTGTAGAATTGAAAAAGTATCCATCTTAAGCTACAACTTTGGATTTTCACTATATTTTTACTATTGCTGCGGGTTCACTGGTTTCTAGTGACGAAGATGAGATGAGAGTTAAGGAATTTAATGTTGACGAATTATGGGAGTATACTTGTTAGCGATCGTGTCAACTATTCATATAAATCTAATACGTTACTCATTAGGGACGCATTGGATCTTTTTTTTCTATTTGATTTATGTTATGTTCTTGTTTATTTATCTACATGTTAGTTTTGTACTTGTAAATGTCACTAGTGTCTGTTGTTTATCCAACATGTTCACATTTACATGTGTGTATGGATAATGGTGTTTTATTGATGAAAACAAGTCTTACAATCTGCTTATTGAAACACCTGGTGTTTCCTTGCAGTCAAGCTGAATGCCAATCGTATGATTGTTGGTACTCTTCGTGGCTTCGACCAGTTTATGAATTTGGTTGTTGACAATACTGTGGAGGTCAATGGCAATGAGAAAAATGACATAGGGATGGTGGTAAGTCTTCATATTATGCATTATTATCAACCTGATATTAGTGGTTAAGGTATGTATAGCATCTAAGAGAGTTTGAGCATGGTTTTTGTATTGTTAATTTTCACTCACTTTTTGCAGGTAATCAGAGGAAATAGTGTGGTCACAGTAGAGGCACTTGAACCAGTGAATAGGACCTCCTGAATCCTGATTTTTTATTTTTTTTGGTAAACATTTATAATTAAGTTTCAAGGTTTCAACAGAAACCGCATAGATGCTGGGAGTAAAATATAATTGTTGATATTAATATGGCCATCTTAGTGACAAATCTGAGGTTATTTTCTGGTTGATTTGTGAGTGCTGGGTACCTCTAGGGTTGTAGTGGATGGTAGTGGCTTAACTATAATGATGTTATTTTGCTTATATATACTTTTATTTTTTAGGTATCATTTTGCTTATGTATTTTTTACCAGGTAGAAATCATACCTGGTCAAAATATTTTGTCCTGCAAAGCAACAATGATAATGTGGCTCATCAATATTAAACATAAATATTAAATACTTTTGCAAGTGCTCTTTGAGCCATCGTTGCAGATACTTTTAGATTGTTATTATGTTTGTCGTGTGTTTGGAATCTTTGGTTCCTTTCTAAAATAATAAGTGGAAGTATTACGCTCGAACCTTTTGGTTCCTGCATGCAATGTTAATACTAACTGAACCACTTTCACGGGATACTAAGCCAGCAAATTTAATTAAATGAAGAAAAAAAAATACTAGTATGTAACTTATAGAATTGATTACAAACAAGATCAGAATACAAAGTATAACTTATAAAACCAGCATAGTTGAGTTTAATGGAAGAAATTACTTTGTTGTCTATATTTTGTGTTCCACAGTATCTCAAATGTGATTATCTCTAGGGGAAGGAACCTATGAAAAGCTAAAAGAAAAACATATATATTGTGATAAATAGCAGAACAAATCAAACCAATAATAATAAAATTATTCAAAAACGGCTAATCAAAATTTCAGCTGTTTATTTGACCTAATGCTGGTGGCTAAGATTAGTAATAGGACCGTACATGGCTTTCATGTAGTTACTATAGTAATCAATAATAGAACCATAAAGTAGTTCAAAATCACATAAAAGGAGTTGTTGAGCCATGTTTTTATGGAATCCATAATTTATGAAGCTACCTACAACAAACCATGTTTGCACCATACATTTTAAATTTGAACGTGAAAAAATAAGAATATTTTTGTAATATTCACATCGGTTTTTCTTCATTAAAGTTCTAGCCAGTAAAGAAGCTCATGTAAAGACTATGTAAAGTAGTAGCATAGTACATAGAGCCATGTTGTAACTTTGCTTTACCATGACATATCCGTTGAGGAAAAAGAGTTTATGAATAAGTTCTTTGAGGGGACCAACATTGTAGCTCATTCCAATTTTTCCTTTGTTTTTTTTGATAGTTGTTATTTGAGCAATTTCTTTTCTTCATGCCCTTTTCCTCTCTTAGATCACAATCAATGTACTTTCTGGTAAGGATTAAATGGTAGCATGTGTTTGGTTAGAATTATTATAGGCAAAATTATGATTTTTATGTTTGACATGTGTTCCGGACCGAGTCACGATCCAATTTTTTATTGGACAGGGTCACCCTGAATCACTAGATTTAATACAGATAATCTTATAAACACATTTTATAAGAACATTTAAGCAAGTCCAAAAATCATATTAGGATCGATGACTCTAGAAAATCTTAGAAGATCTGTCTACAACCGTTCAGAAAGATAAATGTCTAGGCAAAAGTTCTTTGACTCAAACTCCTATAAGCTTCTTTTTATTTTTTCCAACATTGCTTATTTGGAGACACCTATAATATCAGGCTTATTTTTTTTCTTAGTTCATTGCAATTTTTCCTTTATTTTTCTATAGTTGTTACTTGAGAAATGTGCTTTCCTTCCAACCCCTTTCCACTCTCAAATCACACTCAATGTACTTTCTTGTGAGGTTTAAATGGTAGCATGTGTTTGGTTAGAATTATTATATCTCCAAAACTAATCAGAAAATACAGTTTGTAATGGACAGCTGCATGCTGCTTTTCTCAAGCAACTTCATTAAGCAAACTGCTTCTTGTCCTATTCTATGCCAAAATATTCCAAACATTATTCTTGTAATAAGGAGATTAGTTAGGTATTACCTTATCTAAATTGCCACATGTATGTAAACATTATAGAATGATAAAAAATTATTCCCACCAAAAATTAAATTTGATTTATTTTAGTACATACTAGTAAAAGAAAATTTATGCTACAATAATTCTCTTTTTATGAGGTTGAAAAGGCCCTTATAAGGCATGTACCATAAACTACACATTTTTCTCATTTTTTCCTTTTGCTAACATATGGTCCTAACTCAAACAATGAAAACGAAGTTAAGGGACAAGTGGAGACAACATTATCGAGTTTTTGTTGAGAATAATTCAAAGTTAGTTAGTTTGGTTGTTGCAAAAGCTGTTACTTGCTTTACAAGTAAAACAGAATTAGTTAAGTGTAGGTTAGTTAGTTGAGTTAACTACTATGCTAATAAGTAACCATAGTTGGTTAATGCTAACTCATTGATTTTGTGTATAAAAATCACACTACACTATTGTAAAGAATACCAATTGATCATTCAATAAAATTACCCCTTCTCTCATTCTTATCTTACCACTTTTGTTCATTTTTACATTCATAGTTCATAGTTCCAACAGTTTTCAGCTGATTTAACTCATGTAATGTAATATGATGGGGGGCATGTGGACCAAGGTGGGTGTGCATATCACCACCTCATTGTATGTTTAGGTAGGTAGGTAGGTAATGTTTGTCTTAATTATTTTCTCTCTAAAGAAGTTGGATTACATTATCCTAATCCTAATTATAACATCGTTGCTAATTGGAGATTTACCGTGATGATGCTTTCTATCTTAATAGAACCACATTTACTAGGTTTGCATATTGCTACTTTAACCACTTGATAGGGTAGTTTAGTTATATGAGAAGGTAGTAAGCGTATAAAATAGCGCATACGAAAGGTGGTGGTAGATTAATTTTAACAATTTTATTTGATATATATAAAAAACTAATTATATATTAAGTTAGTTTATGAAATAAAAAAGTTAACTTACACATAGTTCGAGTTTAATTCTTTTATTATTGAATAATTTATCAATTTTCAACTCAATGCGTTCAATTTTTATTCATAAACCAAAATTCTCTAAGCTATTTATCAAATTGAGTCTCAAATAATAATAATATATTTCATTACCGACCTATTGATAAATTATAATCATTCTCAAACTATACACAATTCTAGAAAGAAATAAAAAAAATACCAATCGCAAAATAAGTTCTAAATAACGAAGTTACCATTGAACTGACTATAAATAAATATGTGCTATAATAAATTAAGCAGATAAAAAATAATTAAAAAACCGACAATTTATTTTTTTTATTTTTTGACCGTAAAACCGACAATTTATTAACAATTTGTATGCATGAATTTTGTGTTTTATTTAAACTCAATAATTATATTTTTTTTTTGTTAGAAAAACAAAGACAACAACTAAAACTTATTTATTATCACCGAGAAATAATTGTTTATTATCATTTCTCCTCATTCTCTTCCTCTAATCTTAACCGTTACCATTTTTCTCTTTTTCTTATCTACTAGAGATAGGTGATTTAGGGTCAATTTAGACCTAAAATCACCTCTCCAAATTATTTTTCTTTCTATTTTTATTAAATTAGTGTGATTTCCATATATATTTAGTATTTCTTTTCTTTGTTTTTTTGATTTCATCATCCTTTGTTTTGATATTCCGGTCTTAGTGCGGAGTATCTCGTCTTAGTGCGGAGTATTGTCATCCCGTTTTGGTATGATGTTCATTTGTTTCAGGTTGAAGGATTAAGGTTGATTCAGTGCATATTCAATCAATGACTTTGATGCCATCAACACTACAGATCCGGATGCATGGATATTCCAGAAACTTAAATATAGTCAAATATGTAGGCTTATGCAATATGCCGTTTTATGCTATTAACACGGATACTGTGAGTTTGTTTACAGATTCATCATTTTTGTTTTTAGCGATTTTGAATTTGTATTGATCGATGTACTCTTATCAATTTGAATGAATACATTTTATTTAGTAAAAAAAACTCTCAAAGTGTCAACATCCAATTTTTAAGATTAAAGTGAAAAAGAGAAAGTTATTAAGGGATAATATTGAGCTAACAACGAATGGTTAGTGTACACCTCGAAGATCTCCTTGTCAAATGTCATGATCATCCACTTGGGTTTTGGACATGGATTAGTCTATTGTGATATAGACACAAATTAATAAAATGTCACTCTATTATTAGTCTCAAGTACAAAAATGGAAGGAAGTGTTACCTAGGCACAAGTATTTAGGTATTTAATTTAGGTACACACAAAAATCAAAATAATTTAAAAAAATAATATAGTAATATCAATCAAATATTATTTTAATTTTTTCTCATTAATTTTTTTTTTCATGTGAGTGTGCCTAACAATGAGGTGATATCCTTGTGCCTAGGTTAGACTTTCTCCCAAGAATGGAACATTCAAGTAATTGTGCTTAGATGTTCAGGGTGTTTTTTCTTTTTTGACAAAGATGTTTAGGGTGTTTTAATCACAATTGAATAAAAATTGAAGATCCTCTCTTTTTGTTTTTGTTTTTTTCGTAAGGCCTAGTCCCTTGTAATTATTATTATTTTTTATTTTCTTTTTAATTTAATATGAGATATAGATATGGAATGGGGAAGGATAGGAGTATTAACATAGTTGGGATATCTACCCCTAACTTAATATTTAAATGCTCTTAATTTATAGAAAAAAAATTACTTTTATAAAAGTCAAAACAAAAATATTCATACAAACAAACAAGTGGGTTGAAAATAATCTTACATAGTTTGAACTTAAATACCAACGTCTATGGGAACTCAACCATTAAACAGTTAATTATAAATTTTTACATATAGAAAATATTCGATTGAAAAGAATAATTCATTTTGACTTTATATATTTTTGTAGAGATTATTTATTTTTAATAATAGCTAGGGCTGGCTTCGACTATTTGGAAGGTCGACGCAAATGTTAAAAGTAAAACCTTTAATAAAATGCGCAAAATATATAAAAAGATTAATCCACATTTTAATTGTAAATAACATAGACAAATTGTCTTTTTATTGACTTTGTCTTTTTTATCTAATATGTTGTGTGCGTTAAAATAAATAAAATTTAATATTAGTTTAGACTCTTATGAATAAGTTATGATCTCGATAGTAAAATAAATCTGAAAAATTGAAGTAAATTTTAATATACCTTATACAGGTGACTACTTATAGCTAGAAATAAAATGGGAACAATCAACACATTGGACTCAACTGGTCGATGAACTTATCCTAAAACGGATCATTCATGAGAATACAAAATTAAATTTTTGTGAACAATTATTGGTCAGATTGTACTTATTAGACACTGATTAAAGAAATAAAAATGGAAATAAAATCAAATGTTGTAAGCATAAAAAAAAGGATAATACTAAACCGTGCCCGCGAGACAAAATTTAAGACATTGAATACACAAACACCAAGAAAAAATTCCCTTATTAGTATGATTAACTAGTGCAACTAGTGCCTCGATGCACTGTTTAATATTTTCCTAAAAAAGAACAACAATTCTTTTTTAAAATTTTAAGGTATTGAATGCAATTAGCGCCCAATCAAGCGAGAAAAGATAAGTCTACTGCAATTTTTATTTCTTTAACCATTGTCTAAGGGTCACGGTTTAATATTTTCCAAAAATAATAAAATAGTAGCACGTTATTTCTTATTATATATTTTCAATGCTCTGTCTGTTTAACATACACGCCTTCATCTACGCGATTCACCCTAACCAACCACCTCTCATTCTCTCTCTATGCGATGTTATAATGATTCTTCTTCTTCTTCTTGTTTTGTCTGAATAGAAATAGAAAATAGAATAGAATATAGTAGATTACTGAAACCGGGTCGGGTTAACCGGGTAAAGCGGGTAACCGAAGTAACAGAGTGATGATGTTCACGTCTCACCTTCTTCCATCATAATCCATTATTATTTCTTGAATCAAACTTCACTCAATCTTCATCAAAAACAGTAATAATGACGGAAGTTCTTCAATTCCCTTCACCTTCAAGCTGTTCATCTACTCTCAATGATTCATCTCACCAAACTTCTCTTATTAGTCTCAATCCCAATCATGATCTTTTTCAGATTCAACAACAAGAAGAAGAAGAACAAGAACAAGAAGAAAAAGAACAAGAAGAAAAAGATCAACTTTCTATTTTGACACTTTTGATTGCTACTTTTAGAAAATCTTTGATTGGTTGTAGCAGCACTGGTGAAATTTCATCTTCTTCAATGGAAATTGGTTGGCCTTCTAATGTTAGACATGTTGCTCATGTTACTTTTGATCGTTTTCATGGTTTTCTTGGTTTACCTGTTGAATTTGAACCTGAAGTTCCAACTAGACCTCCAAGTGCTAGGTTTATTTCTATTCTCTTTTACCTTTTTCTTTTCATTTGGGCTTTCTTTAAATTATGTTAATTGCTTAAATTTTCTATCTTTTTTGTTAGATTTGTTATTCTCAACCTATGATTTTTATGCTATTAGAAGATCTCTTTCTATATTGAAATTTTAAGTTTTTGGGGTTAGTTAGTATATGCTGATTATGGTTTTATAATTTCATAGACATTGGGTTAATATATAAGCTTGGAAGTTGCATAACATATGTAATTGTTGTAATTGAAGGTCCTATATGGCATATGATTTAATTTTTTTGGATAAATGGAGCAACTTATATCCATCTATGCTCATAAAATGTTACTTGTCTATATGCAAATTAGTTTTCTGAAGTGGGTTTGGTAATGAAGCATGAACACGGACACGTTGACACTGATACTAATTTGAGAATATGACATAATTCAGTGTAATAATAAGTGTCGGTGTCCGACCCCGGCACACGCCTAATCTAAGGAGTATCCACACTTCATACTTTGGTTCATTGTAGTAACTAGTAAAATATATGAGAAAAATGAGTGGAAGGTAAAATCATTAATGTAGATGCTTTACTTTCTTCCATCTTTGTTAATCAAGCCAAATACACCTTTTATTTCCTTGTTTGTTGATTATGCTGTCAGTTTTGTTTTATTTGAAATTTGGTGTACTTCATCATGGTGTTGGATTAATCATCATAAAATAATTCATTATTTTTTGGAACTGAGATGACACAATAATATACAAAGTGATTTTATTTTTGCATTTGTCTGTATAAGCCTTTGATAAATAGACAAAATGTCATAGGCACACTTGGTTCACACAGCCTGTCTATTTGTTCATCTGTTTTTCGGCAGTATTACCTCTTCTTTACTCGGTGGCTCGTATTACATGTTTGGTGAACGCATCCTGAATTATAGTAAAAGATAGTTTGAAAAATGAGAGTACGTAAAATAATTAGTATAGATGCTTTCTTTCATCTATGTTAATCAAGCCAAACATACCTTTTTATTTCCTTGTGGTTATGTTGTCAGTTTTGTTTTATTTGAAATTTGGGGCATTTCGTCAACAATGTTGGATTTATCATCGGAAAATAATTCATTATTTTTTTGGAAATCTATTGTTCCCAATTTGTGTTTTTTTTGTTTCATGTTTAAAATTCATCAAATTAACTCGTGTGATGTTGAATTTTAATATCCACATCCAATTCTTAACAAATTGCATTTTAGAAATTTCATAGAGTTTGGGCGAATATCTAGTTTTTCCCCACTCTTTCTTTTTTATCTGTTGATATCAAACTTGAATTTTTACATAACAGACGTAATTGAAGGTCCTCAACGGCGTATGATTCGTTTTTTCAGATAAATACAACAACTTCCACCCTTTTGAGTTATGACATGTATACTCATAAAACGATTCTTGTTTATTTGCAAATTAGTATTAGTATTCTAGTGGGTTTGGTTCATTTGTAACTAGTACAAGATATGAGAAAAATGAGAGGAAGGCAAATTCATTAGTGTAAAATGCTTTCTTCCATCTTTGTTAATCAAACCAGAGATTTATTTCCTTGTTGGTTATGTTGTCAGTTTTGTTTTATTTGATATTTTGGGGAACTTAATCGATGGTGTTGGATTTATCATCGTAAAATAATTGATTTTTTCTTGCAACTGTGATGCACATAATGATAAGCAAAGTGATGTTATTTTTTGCATTTGTAAGTACAGTCCTCGTTGATACAAATAGATAAAATATCATTTACACCCTTATCTATTTGTTCATATGATATTTTAGTAGTATTCTCTCTTATTTACCTGACTCATAATACATGTTTGGTGAATGCATCTGAATTATATCATCATCATGTTGAATGTTGATATATTTTCATTTATTGTCCACAGCACAAGTGTTTTTGGTGTTTCAACAGAATCTATGCAGCTTTCTTTTGACGCCAGAGGAAATAGTGTACCTACAATACTGCTGTTAATGCAAAGACATCTCTACGCACTAGGAGGCCTGCAGGTATTTGAACTAATTCATACCAGAAACCTTTTGTATGATTTGTTGTTTAATTTCCATAGACTTGAGATTGAACTTTTAAACGTATACTTCTAGTCTGAAGGAATCTTCAGAATTAATGCTGAAAATAGTCAAGAGGAGTTTGTGAGGGCACAACTGAACAGAGGAGTTGTACCGAATGGCATTGACGTGCACTGCTTGGCAGGTCTTATAAAGGTATTTACTAAATTTCGTCCCTTCAAAATTGTTCTCCCTCTTTCTCTTTTTAAAGTTTATAGATTTATATGGAATTAGGCTCTTGGGTTGTTGGGATTTGGTCCTATCGTCTATTTGAACATTGTCTAGGTAATTTGAAGGGTTAAATATATATATATATATATTTTTGAGATAAAAGTTAAATATGTTTTTTAGTCCCCACAGTATTTTTATTTTAGTCCATATTTCCTCTGTTCAGTTAGTAGAAATCATAAAACTGGATGCTTTTAGCCTTTCTTTAGGGACTAAAAAAAAAAGTGGACACAAAGACTAAAAACAAAATTCAATGTAATTATTATCGGGATTTAAAACATGCTTAACCATAATTTAAATGTACTAATGTTAATTGTTTTCTCACTGTGGAGCAATATGTTGAATGTATTAAGGCAACTACTCCTATATTAAAAGAGATTATTTCATTAATTTTGATATACTTGAGAAATCTTTGTAGGCTTGGTTCAGAGAACTTCCAACCGGGATATTGGACCCTCTTGATCCGGAGCAGGTGATGCAGTCCCAATCAGAAGAAGAATGTGCTCAGCTTGTGAGCCTTCTTCCTCCAACAGAAGCTGCCCTCCTAGATTGGGCAATTAACCTAATGGCAGACGTTGCTCAGCTGGAACATTTGAACAAGATGAATGCACGTAATATCGCAATGGTTTTTGCACCAAACATGACTAACGTAAGTCAAAATCATGTTCCCTTGTATATTTAGTTTACGGTTCTGCTCATGCTCCTCGTTTTTGTGATTGAAATTCGAAGACTATAGAACAAACATTTTGTTACTTCTATGTGGTTAATTTAATTTAACTAATCAACCGTCTTCTATTGAAGAAATCAAACATTTTTGGTAAAAAAAATTTACATTATTATATTAGTTAATAATAAATTTACATTATTATATTATAATAAATTTACATTTTTGGTTAAATTTACAACCATCAGTGTTAAACATTGAAGTTTGTTCAAAAAAAACATTGAAGTTTGTTGTTCAAAATTACATCATTTCTGATTGACTCTGGTGTGTGTGTGTTCCTTTAAACTCGTGTCTTATATGTTTAGCAAAGTTATGGTATTGAGGTTATGATTAATCTTTATTGCATTAACAGCATTTCTTACATGTCTACTGCAGATGGTAGATCCTTTGACTGCTCTGATGTACGCTGTACAAGTCATGAATTTCCTCAAGACTCTAGTAGTGATGACACTGAAAGAAAGAGAGGAGTCTATCACAAAATCAAACCCTATCTCAAACCTAAATTCTTTTGATGATGACGCGCATCAGAGCGATTCACAAGTGCTTTTCAAGGATGACAGTGAATACGGAAATGATTGTAGCGACGATGACACTGTTTTTGTCACTGCCGAACCTTCGCAACAAAGCCCTACTTATCTTTTTAAAGATGACTGTGAAACTGAATCCGAAACTCTGCCAACATCTACAGAAAATTTTATTTCAAGTGGAAATAGGTTGCTGGTTGACAGTTGTCCGTGCAGCGTTGTCTCTCAAATTTGCTCTCTGGCAATTGCGGATCAAACAAAAAATTGCAACAGCAAAAGCCTTCAGTTGAATACTTCTGATACAGCAGGACCAGTGGAGAAGAACAGGGGAATTGCGCTTATTGGACGAATAAATTCAAGATCTGAGTGGGCTGAAGCTTGGCGTTGAACATGATAAGTCGTATGTTTTTTTCTTAATCAAGCTGTCTAGGGGACGGGATGGATGACAAGAAAAATGGTACTCAAATAATATTTCTGCATAAAAGTTGCATCATTGCTGATGTCGCATAGTGGAGTCATTGCATAAGGCCCTTCTGCGAATGGAAAGGAATGGATGGGATGACAAGTGTGTAAAGGGGTCGGTGTTCGCGTTACCACGTTTTGAAAATGTCTAGTAGTGATATGTTGTGTGTTTTTCTGTCAAAATTCTTAACCGTGTTCTTCATTCTATTTCATTAGCCATGCAATTCAGACTTCTAACTTTTGTTTCTTTTGGGTCCCTGAAATGTAGATTGTTGTAGAGTTTGATGAATCTGGAGAATTGTTACTCTCTTTCACCTTTGTTCCAATATATTTTATGCAGCAAAAAAGTGCATGGTATTTATTTTGAAGTCATGCTTATAAGTGCATGTTTATATTGACGGTGAGATTAGCGAAATCACAGTCATAGTCGCACCGTGATTTAATTATTTAATTATAAAGTGTAACTTTTGTTAAAGTCACGGTGGTTCACCGTAATTTTGTCAAAATTAACGCCTATCCAAATAGGCACTTAGGCTAGCAGTGTCAAGTAATGACAAGACTAGTTAACATTTTCCTATATATTTTCTCTGTTTATGATAATTTGACTACCCTCATAATCTTCTTTCTACATACCAAACCACCTATATTTTTTATCACCTTTTTTATTAGGGTCATGCTAACTAGTGCCCCCGGGGCACTAGTTAAGGATACAAAAAAAGCAATTTTTGCATTGGAAATGACACTTTTTATACTTTACAAACATTGACTACACAAGTTTCAATGTAATTTTACTATAATTAGTATCCTTAACTAGTGCCCCGGGGGCACTAGTTAGCATTTTCCTTTTTATTATAAGTGCTATCCCATCTCTCTCTAAGAGATTAATTGTTAGATTAACGATGTAAAATTAATTTTACACATGTATCTAATTAAAATACACTATAGCGCCACTTATATACTACATGAAGAGATTTGATTGAATGTTTGTGTGAAAAAATTTACACCGTTGATACATACATATTAAATCCTATAATTAAAGTAGAGTATAGTGGTTCCGGTGAGCTTAGTTCAGTAGTTGATAGAGACATTGCATATATTATGCAGGAGCCGAGATTCGAATCCCGGACATTTTACATATTCATATTTAAGATAGAATTGCTAATCACTATATTACTGGATAAAAAAAAAAAAAGGTAGAGTATAGTGAGATAATTTTGCAGAACACATAATTGTTTTTTTTAAAGTTATTTGATGATAGTGTAAATTTAATTATTTTTTGTCTTTATTTGAGTATGGTTTGAGCTAAAAATTTGAGAAGTTCAAGGTTTAAATTCTGCCAAAGATCTATTTTAAGTTTTTAACAATTAATTACTAATTTTCTTGTAGAAAAAAAAACTAATTACCAATTTTAACCGAGAAAAAAAAAGCATTGATAAAATAAATTCAATTTTTGACAAAAATTATAATCTATCATCTAATTACTACAGTAATTTTGACGTTTAAAAAATAAAGTATGGATAAGATAAATTAAGAGCAGTTGATATAGTTTGGCAGTTGTTGTGGATAATAAACCATAGCTGGTAGAGATGGAAGCAGTACTTGCGTCCCGCCATTTCTCGACGCCTCTCTCTCACCATCGAACCACCTTCTCCTGCTCCTCCTCCTCTTCCTCTTCTATCAAGCTTGGCTCTTCCCTTTCTTTCAGAAATTCCTTCGCTGTAAGCATGCCACGTCACCTAATACTATTCTTATAATTGGTTGTTACTTCATTCATTCATTCATTCTAATTTTGTTTGGTTTCTGTTTCAGAAAGAGATATGGGGATTGGTTCAGTCGAAGAGCATAACTGTCAAAACAACGGACATGATTCGTCCAGTTTTGGTGAGAGCTGAAATGTTCGGTCAGTTAACTACTGGTCTTGAATCTGCCTGGAACAAGCTCAAAGGAGAAGGTCTTTCCTAACTTTCTAATCGATACTACTGACACGTAGACACCGATGATAATTTAATAAATTAGAACTAATTGAATGTAATTAATTATATGTGTCAGTTTCGGACACCGGACACGTCTTTAATCTGAAGTGTTGATGATACAATTAGTGGATTTTAATTTGATTTGATATGTGCAGAGGTTTTGACTAAAGATAATATTGCGGAACCTATGCGAGATATAAGGAGAGCTCTTTTAGAAGCTGATGTAAGATTATGATTTTGATTTTTTGTCTAGTTTTTGGTAGGTAAGGTAACATAATGTGCATGCATGTGTTTACAGGTAAGTCTTCCTGTTGTAAGAAGGTTTGTGCAATCTGTTAGTGATCAAGCTGTGGGTGTTGGAGTCGTTCGAGGAGTTAAACCCGATCAACAATTGGTTAAGGTTGAATGAGTCATTTCAATTTCATTCATTCATTCATTCATTGCTATTGCATCCTATGAAGCACGGACAGTGACTCATCAACACCGATGTAATCATAAGTGTCGGTGTCCGACACCGGGACACGTCTAATATGAGGAGTGTCCGTGCTTCATATTGCATCATGTAACTTACTGTATTAGCATTTCTGTTATGTTTAAATCAACATCCGGAAATAAATTCTAGTGTGCAACTTCACATTTTCTTGAACTGGTGCCTGTTTTGTTCAATGCATTACGGTCTCTCACTCCACACAAGGTTATGTATATATGTTTTTGGTTTGAGAGGTTCAATTGAACGGTCTTAAAATTGCGTTTAAATTCAACTGATTTTTTTTTTTTTTTTTTGGTACAAAAATTCAACTGATTTTATTCTTGCTTTTTCTGCAAAAAAATGGATATTCTTAAACTGCATTTGAAATGTGTCGCGTCAATGTACTATCAGGACAACTAAACCTTGTTCACTGTAGAAAGTGGACAAGTCACTACCAATGCGTGTAAATTTCTTGTTTTTCTTGATAACATTTTATTGTAATTCACATTTAGTGATGGTGAGAGAACTTGTTTGGATGGGAAAACATCAACTAGAGTTATTTTTTTAAATACCGAAGTTCTTTACAAGAACAAAGTGGGTATATTGATTGCTGTTTTTTACAGATTGTTTATGATGAACTTATAAAATTAATGGGAGGAGAGGTCTCTGAACTGACTTTTGCCAAATCTGGGCCCACTGTCATTTTATTGGCTGGACTCCAGGGAGTTGGGAAGACAACCGTGTGTGCAAAGTTAGCAAGTTATTTCAAGAAACAGGTGTATTTCCAATCTTTTTCCATATGCTTTATCGCATTCTGATTATTTTTAGTTCCTTCGCTTTATTAAAACAAATCATATCAACCTTATCTCAGGGGAAGAGTTGCATGCTAGTTGCCGGGGATGTTTACAGACCTGCTGCTATTGACCAGCTTACTATTTTGGGCAAACAGGTACCGGAATTTTGTTTCATTGAAGCTGTCGACAAGTTGCAATTTTATAACTTTTGTTGCTTGCTATTATGAAACACAAAGTGTATTTGTAGTAGAGTAGAAGTGATGTGTTTCCTGGGTTACATGAATTATGCTAATCTCGATAGATGGTGCTTTTGCATCTTGTAGTGTATTTAACGATCTTTCACGCTCTAAAAATATGAAGGAAACAAGAGAAGTGTTGTGAGAATTCTTATTTTTTAACATATTGGATTCAGGCATCTAAGATCAAGATCTAATTAGCATTATTTGACTATCTCTTAACTCTCTATTCTCTCTATTTGCATCTAATCACAAGATTATAATTAGTTATAGCTTGTATCAGGTGAATGTGCCTGTCTATACAGCAGGTACCGATGTCAAACCTTCAGATATTGCTAAACAAGGTTTTGAAGAGGCCAAAAAGAAGAATATTGATGTGGTTATTGTTGATACTGCTGGTAGGCTGCAGGTAATTCATTATATGATTGGAAGTGTTATAATGAATAATTATTGGGAAATGCTAAACAGTGCCCCCGGAGCACTGTTTAGCATGACCCATAATTATTGTTTTTTTTAATATCTGAATAAATTCTTTTATGCTCATCAAGGTTGTTATTTCTTAAACAGATAGACAAAGCCATGATGGATGAATTAAAAGATGTGAAACGGGTACTGAATCCAACAGAAGTCTTGTTAGTTGTGGATGCTATGACAGGGCAAGAAGCAGCAGGTATTCAGAAGTGAAGTTTTAATTAAGTATTTACTGTTTTACATGAAATTTTATTTTTTTTCTTTTTCTATTAATATATAGAGTTGGTTCCCCCCTGAAAATACTGTTCATATTTATGAACCGTTCTAAATTAATGGTTGGCATATTATTAAACCTATTTTTTACTACCAAATTGGTTGTTATCCGGAAGCAACTTGGGTTCCTTAAGCATGTGGTCAGGGGTTCAATCTCTGACTTACGCATACAAAACTTCACCTGTTGAGAAACAACCCTTGAATGCGCTCCAGATCCTCAAACGAGTTGGTCTTTGCATTTGCTCGTAGATGATACCTTGAAAAATTTTAAAAAAATTCCGACTTCACTGTTTTCTTGTGTGAACAGCTTTGGTGACTACTTTCAATCTTGAGATTGGGATAACTGGTGCCATCTTGACAAAGCTAGATGGTGATTCAAGAGGTGGAGCAGCTTTGAGTGTCAAAGAGGTTTGCTTGTCTTTATCTTTTAGCTTTCATGAGATGTTTTCTGTTAGCTTAAAAAATGTGATTAATAGGTGCACGAGGACAAAAAAATTCTATCGGCTTTTTTGTTCTTGTATTTTGCTTTGGTCCTGTGTCAATTATGTAATAGATATGGGCCTTAGTGAGCCTCTGGTCTGTTAATCGTTAGTAAAGGGGTAGGAGTGAGCTGCATAATAAAAATTATGGAGGAATTTGTAGGTACTAGGTAGTCAGCGAGTGACTCAGTATTTGTTTGGAGATGTGAGGCGCTCTCAAATCAGCCCAGAGTTGTATACAGAGGAGTTCTCTATTAAGATTTTATTCTTCCTTCCATCTTTCCTTTCAATATCAGTATGTTCCTGTCTTATGTTGACACAAAGCTAGAAATCATAAGGAACTGGTTTGACACCTTAACCTCCACCGACTTTGATGTTTTATCTTCAAAATGACATAAAACAAATTTAATGATAATCTTTGTGGAGTGTTGATCTATTAGGTAGTTAAACTTGAGATTATTTTACAAAATCGAATAGGCAAAGTAAAATCGTAACACTAATCGTAAGATTATACAAAATTCATAAAACTCAAATATGTGCATATAAAATTGCATAAGACAAAAATGAAAAATCACACTTGAAATACTTATGTAGCGGATTCATTGCAGGATCTGCAATGGAAATGTATGTTAAAAAAAATGTAAATTCAAAAAAATGTTGTTAATGTCTGAGCCCGGGTTTGAACCGGGGACCTCTAGTGTGTGAGACTAGCGTGATAACCAACTACACCACCCAGACATTTATGGTTTGTTTTGAATGACGTATTTCATAGCCAATATTATAATGAGGCTGCTTTTAGTTTATGAATATATAGATTTTGGTATGCCCTCAGCTATGAGAGGTTTTGCGATTTTTTTTTTTGATAGACATGAGGGCTAAAGCCCAAAAGAAAAAAGATTACACATGAATTAATCTAGGAGTAGTAATACCCATATTATCGGCTGCGAATATCGCACTAAGCTGAATAGGACAAGAATTAAAAATCGTAATGTCATAACCAAGATTACATCCCATATTTGCCAATGCATCTGCACACCTGTTTCCTTGCCATCATTCTCCAAATTTGCCTTGCTAAAGCACTACCCTGTGACCTTTGAATCCGTGCAGACTTGATCACTTGCACCACAGCTACAGAATCAATATTTAACTCCACTTTGCGAAATCCCAACCTTCTCACATAGCGTAATCCTTCAAGAACTCCCCACATCTCAGCTATGAATGCATTGCACATACCGACACACTTAGCAAAGCCTCCAATCCACTCTCCTTCACTTCCTCTCACAACTCCTCCACAACTCCTCCAAAACCAAGGTTTTGCGATATTTGGTTTATCTTTTAAATGACAATAATGCCATGTTTCTAAACCGTATTTGAAACTGTAAAGTGATTGATATAGTCCAACATTTGAAGCTCTCTCCTTCTATCTCTTATATACTTTGTTTGATTGGGTAGTTCCATGATGACAGGTATCTGGAAAGCCAATTAAGCTTGTAGGACGGGGGGAACGCATGGAAGATCTTGAACCTTTCTACCCTGACCGAATGGCTGGACGCATACTAGGAATGGGAGATGTTCTTTCATTTGTGGAGAAGGCACAAGAAGTTGTAAGTCTTACTATATTTCTGTACTGTCATTGACACAATGAAAATAAAATATTCACTTATCAACTACATTTATTTTAGATGCAACAAGAAGAAGCTGAAGACCTGCAAAAGAAGATCATGAGTGCAAAGTTTGACTTTAATGATTTTCTAAAGCAAACTCGTACTGTTGCAAAAATGGGTTCTGTGTCTCGTGTCATTGGGATGATTCCTGGTATGGCTAAGGTATGGACCAGCATATGAACTATCCTAAATATTTTTATTCACGACAGTTTCATGTATTTGGTGCCTTATAGCAATTGGGAACAAAGTAAGTAATTATGTGCAATATAAATTGGGTCTATGAACCTTACAATTGAACAGTGATTGTAAACGTTTGTCATCTCATCTGCATGCTTGCAGGTTACTCCTGCTCAAATTCGAGAAGCAGAGAAGAATTTGCAAAATATGGAAGTGATAATAGAAGCAATGACCCCAGGTCCTTTCTTTATACTAATCAATGCATTCATATCTGTGAAACAAAAATGACTCCATCAGATTCATGTATATGTAACTTTGTTTCTTAACATGGGAATATATCTTCAGTAAATAAAAAATTTGTCTTAGTCTGGTTCAATTTTCAATCAATAATAATTTTTCTGCCTGTTTAAAATCTTGTGATTATTTCAACCCAATTGTTTATGCCTTTTTTAAGTGAGGCATGAAAACTGTTTTTTCTCTTTAAATATCCAGTTTATGCTATCGATAAAGTATCAATTTCCCCTTAAGGTTTCTTTTTGTTGATATTTACTTGAGGCATTTATACATATCATGTGCCATTGGTAGCACATCATCAATGAATAAATAGTCTTAGATGAAAATTTTCTTACCAAATTGAAAGAAATGCTCCAAATCCCCATGGTTATTACATGATGAAGATGCTAGTTTTATGCTTTTTGCTTTTGTGAGGAGTTTTTTTTTTCTTTTCAATTTATTGAATATGGATTAACTTATTTTGCTTACCAACGTTTCTTGTTTATTTCTAGAGGAAAGGGAAAAGCCAGAACTGTTGGCCGAGTCCCCTATTAAGAGGAAAAGAGTTGCTAAGGATTCAGGGAAAACAGAGCAGCAGGTGAGTAGAATGAATTTTCTATCAAATTTTTGCTTCTTATGTCTAAGTGACCTTATAGGTTGTGGTTTCTGAACTGGTGCTATACTTTCTAATTTTGAGAAATCCACAACTATAATGTCAGGTAAGCCAACTCATAGCTCAACTATTTCAAATGCGTGTTCGGATGAAGAAACTAATGGGTGTAATGGAAGGTGGATCATTGCCAACACTTAGTAATCTTGAGGAAGCACTTAAATCAGAGGAAACGGTGATTCTATTTTCTATATATACGAGTTTTAGCAATTTTTTACTTACTTCCTCTATCGCATTATCAGTATTATTTAAGCTAATGCACATTTCTTAACAAAATGATTAGTTATGATGATTTTTTAGCAAGACATTACATTATTTGGAGTAATTGAAAGTAGTAGTGGAGTAGTTAGGACTTAGGAGTATAGACTGTTTGAAGGAGAGTATTATTGAATATAATAAATATTGTCTCGGTATTCTAAAATGAAAAAGTAATTTGAGACGAATAAATATTTTAAACAGAAGATTGTAATTGTTGGAACTTATGATAAAAAATGGAGGAAAACTTGTTTCTAAAGTTTAGAGAGAATTGAATTGAATAGGGAAGAAACTGAAAATTCATTGATTTCGCCTTGTAAACAAACAATTACAATAGCCATTATATAGGCCACAAACTAACATAACAACCTACAGCTGTCAACTAACTAACTAACAAAACTGTCAAAACAGTTAACCCTTGGAACCTGACCAACAAACACAATTAAGATTGAAATACAATAACTAATACACCTCCTTATTACAATCTTAATTTGTAAAGTCCATTCCTAACTTCATCTTCAATTCCTCTAATGTGCTAGTCTTCAAAGCTTCCCAGTTTATTGAGATACACTATGTTATTCCTCCTTGATATGCCACCTTCCCAGTTCCAACTCTTTGATTCATCAAACTTCACATCCTTGCTGAACATAACCCTTTTTCCAATCGGATCATACAATTTGTATGAACCAGTTGAGTGATAACCAACCATTATCACAACATGTGCCTTGTCATCCAACTTCTTTCTTAACTGATCCGGTATGTGTCTGTAGCACAATGAACCAAACACCCTCAGATGCTTCACACATGGTTTGATCCCTGACCAAGCTTCTTCTGGTGTGACATTATCTAACCTCTTAGTTGGACACCTGTTTAACAAGTAAGCAGCAGTAGAAGTTGCTTCACCCCATAGATAGTGAGGCAATCCCTTCTCCTTAATCATGCTTCTCACCATATTCACAATGGTTCTATTCTTTCTTTCTGCAGTACCATTATGTTGTGGTGTGTAAGGGGCAGTTATCTCATGTTTTATGCCATTTGATGCACAAAATGACTTAAACTCATTTGATGTATACTCTCCACCACCATCAGTTCTAATCTTGCTAATGACTTCACCACTTTCATTTTGAACAATTATTCTGAACTTCTTAAACACATCAAATACTTCACTCTTTTTAGCTATCATGTATATCCATAGTTTTCTAGTGAATTCATCTATGAATGAAACAAAATAGCTATTACCTCCCATTGATTTTTCTTCAAAAGGACCACAAACATCTGAGTGAATTGCTTCTAATCTTCTTGTAGCTCTACTAGGCATCTCAGTGTTGTAAGAATTCCTTGACTGCTTAGATATGCAACACTTGTCACACACTTGATCTGAGACCTTGATTTGAGGCAAGCCATTCACCATATTCTTTGAATTCTTTGAATTCTGGTTCTTTCCCTTCTTGTTATACTGAGCTTGCAGAGCTTGATCATTTGAATCTTCACTTTGTTTACCATTGTTCTTGCTTCTTTCAGTCAATCTCAATTCATGGGCTTCAAGTGAAGCTTGAAGTTCCTCAAACTTCAATTCTTCAAGATTCTTGGATTCTTCTTTAGCGACAACAATATGATCAAACTTTGGAGTTAGTGTTCTCAACACCTTCTCAATCTTCATCAAATCAGTTATGGTTTCACCATTTCTAACCATTTGATTTGTCAAGCTAGTTAACCTCACAAAATACTGACTCACAGTTTCAGATTCATTCATTTGCAGCAATTCATATTGTCTTCTTAGGGATTGTAATCTAGCCTTTTTCAATTTCTCATCACCTCCATAGTTTCTTGCCAACGTATCCCATGCTTCTTTTGCACTTTCACAATGCAAAATCTTCTCAAAGATGTCTGCATCCAGACATTGATGAATGATAAACAGGGCTTTACCATCTTTCTTCTTCGATTCTTTATGCACAGCGTTTTGTTCATCGTTTGTGTTTCTTGGCAATGCAGCAACTCCATCATTCACAATTTCAACCACATCTTGTAATCTGAATATCACTTTCATCTTCGCGATCCATTGATCATAGTTCTTGCCATCAAATATTGGTAGGTGTGCTGGAAAACCATTATTTGATGATGTTGCCATCTTTCACAGATTCTACAACAATCTTTCTTCAATCTTGAACCAAAGAACCAGGCTCTTGATGCCAATTCTGTTGGAATGTATGATCAAAAATGGAGGAAACCTTGTTTCTAAAGTTTAGAGAGAATTGAATTGAATAGGGAAGAAACAGAAAATTTATTGATTTCACCTTGTAAACAAACAATTACAATAGCCATTATATAGGCCACAAACTAACATAACAACCTACAGCTGTCAAACTAACTAACTAACTAACAAAACTGTCAAAACAGTTAACCCCTGGAACCTGACCAACAAACACAATTAAGATTGAAATACAACAACTAATAGTAATGAGACAGAGAAAGTACGTAGTATTTTATTTTGGATTAACATGTTTGTGTAAACTATATGGGTATTTAAACCCTCATCTATAGGTATCCTTTTGTTGTGACAAGTGTGTGGTAAGTTAAGTCCCGCATTGCTTGGAAAAGTGGAGGGTTGAACACTTTATATGTGAGAGGACTCATAAACTTAATGCCTTAAGGTTTTGGGTAAAGATGTGGTGTCCAACTCACTTGTATGGTTGCTCTTGGACCAATTTGGATGATCCCCTGACTGCCCCCTCTTGACCCAACACTTTTGGGCAGGCCATTTATTAATTGAATATAGTTGTGAAGTGTCTTAGGTGTGACTGCCATGCATTTAATCTATGCTAGTTGCTAGATCATTTTGAAGATGTTTCTAATCCCAGTTTCTTAATATAACTTCCTTTTTTAAATTTTTTTATTTATTGGAAGTGCGATGTTTATTAAGATTCCATAAACATGGGTGTGGTGTGAGTCACTTATGACCTTCTGAACCTTTTTTAGCTTAAAAATATCCTACTGGAGTTATGAAGTAGTAATTTGTATTTTTGCAATGTGAATCGTTAAAAAATTGTCCAAGGAGAAAAGGCAGAACCATTATTGTGAATCTTGTACTTGTATTTGTCTATGCACACTGTTTATCGAACATACATTTAATGTCTTTTTCTTTCTGCCCATGTCAGGCTCCAGCTGGTACCGCAAGGAGGAAAAAGAAATGGTCACAGAGATATTTTGGGCGCAGATGAAAGCCAACTCCTCGTGGATTTGAAAGCAAAAACTGAATTTCTAAAGATGATTGACACAATACAAAATGATGGGAGAGTTTGGAATTTGGATCAAAATGTCACTAGCTATCTACTGGTTTGATTTAGCATTCTTTGGCTAAAATGATTGCCTTCAATTATTAGATCACTTCCTTCATATAGAAATGAGTTCAGTCCTAAAGTTTGGTGAAATTTAGGCAGAAATGAGATGTTACGTGCGGATGTGCAAATATAAGAAGTATTACCGTCCAATGTTTTCAATCGATTTTCTTACTTGCAAGCTTGACTTTGTCATCTCATTTATAGTTTTCAAATGCATATTACGGATGACAAAAAAATAGATGCATGTAATTGTGAAAATGATGGTTTAAGCATCTTCAATGAAGATTTCAAGTATGCAGAAGAGTATTATATTATTATTATTGTTGTTTTTATCTGAACAAAACAATGGTTCTGGCATTGTGTTTAGTGAACATTACCTGAAAATTTTCAGTATATAAGTGGATAGGTGTCTTACAAACTAGTCAAAAGAAAGGGGTAGAATAGAAGCTAAAAAAAATGTGATGACATGATCGGTGTTAAATTGACAAAAATAGGGAAAAATAAATATCAACATCTGTTTTCCATACATGTTTTCTTTAATTCTTTTATTTTTGTCAAAGGAATATTGATCAAGGTTTACATAAGAGAAAAAAGCGTGAAAGTCTTTCTCACCTTTTTTTTAAAAATTTAATTCCATTAAAATGTTTTATGATATGCCATAAATAATCATTTTTTAAAGAAACAGGAATACTAATTTTTTTAAAAATAGTTATTACACCCTAAAGTGACAAAAATAACCTTAAAATGAAATAAAATAAAATTTTAACTATAACTAAAACTCTTTCATTATGTATTTTTTCCCTTTCATCGTTCTCTCCATCTCCTTCAACGCTTTCATCTCTTTCGTCATGTTGTTCTCCCCTTCGTTCCACCCAGAACACCGTTCTCCCCTTCATGTTGTCACTCTCTCCGTTTCTGTAAGTTTTTCGAGTAGGAAAGATGTGATTCTAAGTTCTAAAATTGTGACTTTGAGTTCCATTCTTGCGTTTTAATTTTCCGAATTGTACGTGTAAGCATGAATTCAGTTTACATACAAATAAACAAACTCAATTTTTGTATGCCTACGTAAATGCATTTCATGTATGGTATTCATTCTTCTTAAAAAAAAATGTATGGTATCCATTCTTGTGTTTTGGTTTTTCTAGGTTACAGGAGTAAAAATTCAATTTACATACAGATAGTTAAACCTCATTTACGTATGAATTTTTACGTATAAATACAAGCAAACTGAGTTTACTTACACTACATAAACTGAGTTTACGTACACTTTCAATTTACCTACACCATGTGAACTGAACTTAATTTACATACACTACTATAATCGAACTTGAACCTAACACGTACATGGGAAATTTTAATATTATAAATAAAGTTTAATTTTAATTAAATTTAGATGTAACTATTTTTTTTTTTTTTTGGGTGTTTAGAAAAAATGTAAAAAGGGTCGCAAATTCAAGCTTAGCTGACATAAATGTCGAAATTATCGGGTCGGGTGTCATAGTTTGAATTATAGCCCTTTATTTTGTGTGTGTGAATTTTCATTAACTTATAATTTCTTCTATTAAAAGAAAATGTAAAAATTGTAAAAAAAAAATAAAATGTAAAATTAATTATAAAAAGAAAGAATAAAAAATTTGAAAATATTCTTATTATAAATAGAGCGAGTGCGTACTGTGGAAGATTCTGGAAAGGAAAAAAGCGCGCTCCCTCGCTCTGGTCTCGTCTTGTGTGCTTCTTCTTGACTGCCTCTTCGTTTTTCAGCAATTCGCATCTGCAATTGAATCAATCAGGTAAGTAACCTTTGATAATCCTTCCATTTTCACATTATTTAACATGATAGTAGTGCTGTGTTCGTGATTGATTCAACAATTTTTGCATTGATTTGTTGTTTTGCTCGTTTATTTTCATAGAATATAATTCAATTAATTGTCGATTGGAGTGAATGAATGAAAGAAAGAAATGAATTGCGATTAGTTGCTTATGTTGTTTCAACCATTTGAAATACAATGTGATAGAGTCTCGTGAGTTTAACTCGGTTAGCCGGGACATCGCATTATATATGTAGATGCAGGGCTGAGATCGAACTCCGGACACCTCACTTATTCACCTTATAAGATGAAATTCTAACCACTGGGATACTTGACAAAAAAATGTGATGCAATATATTTCAATCATTCTATTTGTTGGGGAGTTTGGGGGAGCTCGTGAGAAATATCGGGTAAAATACTTCGGGATCACAAGAGAGGGAGACACCATATCTCCGCCCAAAACCTTAAGGAACTAGGTTCTACGAGCCCAAAACTATTCCATCTACGAGTAAATCGAAGTTATTGAATGTAACTGCAGACACCGGACACACCTTCAATATGAAGTGTCAGTGCTGCCACGTAGTATTCTATCCATTAATTACTATCTTGTTAGCTCTCTTTTATATTTTTCTGGTCTTTGAGTAAAGGTATTTTTCACTCCTAAAAATGATAGTGAAACACTATCTTCATTGCTCTCTCTAATATATATGCTTTAAATCATAGTTTTACCGAATCGAGAAACGTTTGAAATTTGTCATGGAATAAATTACTAGACAAGAATTGTGTTAATAAATTACTAGGCGGTCGTTGTTTCCTCTGAGTTTCAAATAACTCAAGAAGACAACATTTTCATACCATCAATATTTGTTTTTCTAAATCAAGTCATCTTGTTGTATATTGCAGAATATGGATACATTAAGCCCTGCAGTCTTTGTCAATGCAGAACTGTTACCCTTTTATGTTGGAAGAAGAGTTCGTACTGTCATGCAGGTTTTGCATTCTGACGGTGTAGCTGTCATTGGAAAATCACCAGATGAGAAGCAGTTGATTGTAAAAGGACCACCCCCACCCGCTCCTCTTACAAGTTTTGTAGAAGTTGTTGGCATTGTTAACAGTGACAAGTCCATCAAAGCCGAGTTATGGACCAACTTTGGTGATGCAATTGGTATTGTTTTTTATTCCCTTTGATCAAATTGGTTACCATATTGATTTTATGACATGACTATTAAACTTAATGGAATAATTTTTATTCACTATGATCCTTATAAGTGAGATTTAAAATTTCTTAGCATATTAAGCTGTAGGTTCTGATAATTTTTCCATGTTGGCAGATATGTTCAGCTACAATAAGGTTTGTCAGCTCGCAAATGGAGATTTTAAACACTTGTTCCTGTGAGTTGAGTTACAACAAGCTTATCTGACTATACAAAGAAGAGAGTTTGGCAAATGGAGACTGTTTCTGCATGTTTTCAGAGTAGATGTTGTAACAAGCTTGTTCCGAGTAGGAAGCTTATCTGACTATATTTTAAACAATCACTGTTGTGTTTAAAATGTTCAATCGTTTGTTATTGTTCTCATGGTAAATAATATTTGCTTGTTATGATTGAAATCTATAGATTTTTCGGGGATCATGTCTATTAGGAATTGTTTTCTGATTTTTAAAACACTTACACTTGTTAGTTATCTTTAGATTGACCTCTTTCAGAAGATATATTGAGAAATAAATTTGTTGGTTTATGTTGTATATCTTTTGTTGTGAATCTGTTATTGTAAATTGTAATGCCGTGACCAGCATTGCTATGCATGCAGTTTGTACTCATGCTCGTGCAGATTGTGAAACACATCAGATAAATCATATTCATCTGCATCATAAAGCCAATCCAACAAGGCAACAACCCTTTAACTTTTCAAATTTCAACAGGTTTTCCACCTGCAACTAACTGCATTATCTGAGATACCCCTTCTTGTAGATCATGTAGAGCACTGTTGAAGGAATAGATCTAGTTCACAGATTGATTAATGAAATTAGTATATGCTTACACGCGGGCATGCAATTGTCCAAACGAAAATTTACTTCGGTCGTATAAAAATCATAAGTAGATTTTACTGAATTTATTCAACCATCTTTACCCTCTTAGAGCCACACCTCTTCCGCAAGATATATAGGTAAACCATTGACAACATCTGAAGAAATTTGTCTAGTTGAACATATTTTCAGACAATGAGACATAGAACATCTTCCAGTGTTGTAAACCTGGAGTACCCTTAAGCTTGATTCCTCCTACTGATAAATGGAGAATATCCTCCCCATCTGAACCTTCACTCCAAGACCCTAATTCCTAACTCAGTATCCATGTTTTGATCTACACCGGAGGAGATTGTCTCCGGTGAAATTTCTCTGAAATCTCAACCCTTCATTTTTATGCTATTACATTATAGATTAAAAATAAAACAAAATGAAAGGCAAGGATGTGCACTTTATTCTCTCCGGTTTGATTGTCATCGGAGACAATCCATTCCGATTTACACACCTCAAATAATTTAATCCAAGTAATCTTCGTTCGTCCCTTTTGGATCTCTCATAGATACACATTTTGGAATTGAACCGCAAGTTGTTGACATAGAGTTGTAACTAAAAGATCTGAAAACATAAAGAAAAGTAAATGCAAGAAAATTCATCTAAAGAAATTAAAACATTTTTATTGATTTTGGTGAAAGGGATAATTGTTGGTATACGGGAAGCACATATCGTGAAAAAACAAAGCAGACGCGTGGAAAGAAAATTTTGACTTATAAAAGGACTTCGATGTGTGATTGAACAATGACGATAAAGTGAATAATATCCGATCAGATTAGAGTTCACCCAAGGATGAAGATCATTAACCCAAAACTCCCTAGCCAAATCATTACCAAACATATTAAACAAAACCTCAGCAAAAAAAAAATCTTTAAATGCATAAAGAGTATATTCCATACTCTAACTAGACACCTTGAATCATAACTCATCATTCAATGCATTCAACAATAGTTAGTTATTAAAATACTTCTAGTAATTTTTCAAAGAAGGCATCACATACGTTATGACCCTAACCAATGCTAAATTCATTTAAAAATCTATTTGTTTATGAGCAGGTTAGAGCTAACAATTTATCTAATTTTTTATATTTATTTTTTTTTCAATAAAAAGGGGCAATTTTGTCTATTTTTTTAATAAACCAAATAAAAATAATTGAGAAAATTAGTCTTTATACCTTTTTTTAATGGAAATTACACTTTTATACCCTCTCATATTCTCACCGACTCTTCAATAAAGGTCAATTTTGGGGAGCAATTTTCAATAATTAATTACTCTCTTTCTCCCAAATCTTTAATCTTTTTAGCTTTTTTAATTTTGTCCTAAAACTTTGATACTTTTAAGAAATCAATGCACATTTAATGATACTTTACTATTTGTACTCTTACAAAAGTTAAAACATTAATTAAATATTTTTTTCTTTCTTAATAAAATAAAGTTTTGGGAAAGGGGGAGTAATTCGTAGCAGGTGCCATTTTAGGTAAAAAATAGCGATAGATATGACGTTGATGTAAAAAGGCCCGACCCAAAAGGCCCAACACAAAAAACCTTTGGACACCGTCGATCAATAGTGAATTCGGCCACCATAAGAACAACGAACGCGCCAGCGGTTACGATTTTAGGGTTTCAAAATTAACTCACCATTATAGAGCTTCTTCTTCAATTTTCGATTTCGCTTTCAATCAGGTACTTCCGTTTTCCTTTTTCCTTTCACATGCTGTAAATAATGCACAAATCATTCTCCAATGTTGTTGATTTTTTTTTATATTCTTATTGTAATCTCACAAAGTAAATTGAAGAATCATGTTTCTTTGGTTCATGTTTGGATTGCGGTTTGCAAAGCTCATTTTGTGGTGTTTAAAATGAGTTTCTTCGACATTTAACGTGTTTGGCAAAATCACATTGGTTTGCTTAAGCATGATTTTTAAGTCTCAATAAGTGGTTTGTAAACCATTATCCAAACATATCGTCTTTTATCTTTCTCTCTATACTATGAAAATTCCTTTATGTCTTTATGAAGCTTGACACTGAAAATGTAGAAAACATATGACACCATATATTTATTTATTATACTTAACAAATATTAATATTATTTATAAAATATTTAAATTGAGAATCAAAATATATACATGTAAAAAAGTCCCCGGGAGTTTAGCTTAGTGGGTAGGGACATCACATTTTATATGCAGGAACCGGGGTTCGAACTCCGATCACTCACTTATTCACTTTTAAAAGGTGAAATTCAAGCCCCTAGGTACCTGATAAACAAAAAACTATAAAAAAAAAATATGCAAGTGCATTTAAATTGAGCAATTTATTTCATTAGATTTTTATAAAACAAGATATGATGGTGTATATGACCTTTATTTATCCATCTACAATCGAAAAACTAAAAACATTGCAATAACATTTATTCATTTAATGTCGTACAAGTGTCGGACCCCACGGCACGTATAATGCCGGAGGTGTTTGTGCTTTAAAGTTCTTTCTTGTATATATGTATGCTTTCTTTTTTTAATTTATAAACATGTGGTTCAGTTTCTTATTTGTTACTTTTTTCCTTTCCCCTCTCTTCATCTGCGTATATCGTCCCCTGACAAATAGTTATACAACAATTAAAATGGCCAAAATTTTCTGGGCAACTCTTGGCATCTAAATTTCAAGAAAATCTGACAGTCTTTTTGTTGTTGATTTTGTTTTGGGTCCTTTGATTGGCCTGTTGAGCATTGTTAACCTCTTGATTTTTCATTCAAAAATTCTATCTTTCCTTTCTCTGTTACTTTTGTTGTTATGTTATGATGATTCCTGGATTTACCATTAGAATCAATCACATTGCTACTCTTTGGTCCATACCTCATGGAACAGTTTCAATCAAAATTCTTACTCTGCTATTCCATCTGGCCACTCATTGTTTCCACCTTTCCATATTTGCATTCTCTCTTCTATGTATGCTTCTGGCTTCTGTGCTTCCTTCACAGTTGCCCTGCAAGCTTGCTTTTTCTAGATGCATAAAATGCCCGGGACAAGACAGAAAGATGCAACAGCCCAAAATTCAGAGTCACCAGGGGGAAACAGTGAACCTGAAAAACCGACAAATTCTGGTGAGCAGGTCGATCTTAATGTGGATAATGATCAAGAGGAGACCTCAGAAGAAGAGGTTGAGTATGAAGAGATAGAGGTGGAGGAAGAAGTGGAAGAGGAAGAAGAGGAGGAAGAGGAGGAAGACGAAGCAGAGGAAGAGAATAAGCCCTCAGATGGTGAAGATGCGATGAGAGTCGAAGATGAGGTTGAGAAAAAGAAACATGCTGAGCTTCTTGCACTTCCACCTCATGGTTCAGAGGTCTACATTGGGGGAATTCCTCGTGAAGTTTCTGAAAAAGATTTAAAGGTGTTTTGTCAATCTGTGGGAGAAGTGGCACAGGTAAGATAAATTAAATTATTCTATGATTTTCCCCTTTTACATGACTTTCTAACCTGATCGACTTTTGCACAGGTCAGGATTATGAAAGGGAAAGAATCAAATGGTTATGCTTTTGTGACCTTCAAGACAAAGGAATTGGCATCTAAGGCTATGGAGGAGCTGAACAATTCTGAATTTAAGGTATTTTGGGACACTTAATTATTGTATTTTTCTGAAATATTTGGTGGTTAGTTATACTACTATTAAAGCATCAATGTTTGTGTTTTAATTTCTATATATTATATCCATTACATTGATTGCCTGTAGTATTATCTGAATTCAAGTTATTTTGGTACACTTAATTTTGTTATTTTCCACAATCTTTGGTGGTTACAGTATTACATGATTATTATTAAGTCGTGGATATCTTGTCTCTATTTTAGTTTGTTTTTAGATTTCTAAATATTTTATCCATTACACTGACTGCCTGTAGTATTATTATCTGAATTAAGTTAATCCTTCTGAGTTGTCAGGGGAAAAGAATAAAGTGCTCACCATCTCAAGTTAAACATAGGTTATTCATTGGTAATGTTCCTAAAGATTGGACCGTAGAAGATATGAAGAAGGTTGTTGCTAAAGTTGGCCCCGGAGTAATTTCTGTGGAACTATTGAAGGTTCGCCAACATTTTTTCTGTGTTATGTGGTTTGATTTTACATGTGTTGCATCTTGGGTAATCTTTTCCTTGACCGACCTAGCTGTTCCGTTGTTACAGGATCCACAGGGTTCTAGCCGTAATCGGGGATTTGCTTTTATTGAGTATCACAATCATGCTTGTGCAGAATATTCAAGGCAGAAAATGTCAAACTCACAATTTAAACTTGACAATAATGCTCCAACAGTGAGCTGGGCTGACCCAAGGAATTCTGAATCATCAGCATCCTCTCAGGTGATCTGTTATAATTTTTATAACTAAAATTTAAATTTTAAATTTCATAAATAACTTTCATCAAGTTTTTAAAGAGAAAAAACTTAGTATGTTGTTATGTGTGTGACTGAATGGAATTCATCACATCAAGTTCCATTTGTTTACGATAAAAAAAAAGTAAGAGGACACCTCAAATCAGCACACTGATTTCACTCAAAGGAAAACTATGTGGCCATTTTTTTAAGATAAAAAAGGTTATTTTTACATTGTACAAAATGTGAATAACAAGGTAGTTTATGATTGTTTCCCATTATATTAAATATCCCCTTTTGAATAGTTTACATAAACGCTGGAGAAAATCTTCAAAACTAATGTTTTTTCACAAAATAATCCAAAAAACAAACAGATGCCATGTCTATCTTCCTAAACATCTCATGAGTACCGAGCCTGGCTCTACCTACATTAACAGAGAGCAACATTGTGTTGCCGATAATATAAAGCAGATATGAAGAAAGTTACTTAGACTATGAAGATAGAGCTGAGATGTAAAAAGGAGGACTCAGATTACTGAACTGAAGTTTTGAATTTATTTTTATTTATTTTTTTGTACAAGTTTTGAATTTGTTTTAATTAGCATAAAATATAAATTTTTAAGCAAATTGGATGTGCTGTGCCACTTTTACCTTAGTTTTAATAATTGATCACCAGTAAATTACTAGGTTATATGATTTTCTTTTGCATGGCTTACTCCATTGCTTGATGATCTATTTTTCCATTTAGTGTGCTGATTGGAGGTGTCCTCTTACTCGTTCAGGAAATTTGCATCTATAATACATTTATTATCCTCACTTTGTTGTGCATATTTATGTTTTATTTCTGCATATTTTGTAGAAGGGAGAATCTTTGGTTGTATTTTATTTTATATTTTATACCGTCTTTTGTCTATTGTCGCACTTAGTGGGATAAGGTTTGATCGTTGTTATACTGTCTTTACTCTATTTGCAACTGCTATTAGCTGAACCTAACAGTTATCTTTCCTGTGGTTTCTAATGACATGTTGGTTTGTTTTCTAGTGAAGCTTTGAATTGAATTATTTATACTATAGGAGTTTTGTAACTGTGACCCGGTGCTTAGTACAGGTGAAAGCAGTATATGTAAAGAACCTTCCAGAAGACATAACTCAGAATCGTCTGAGGGAGCTGTTTGAACATCATGGAAAGATCACAAAAGTGGCTCTCCCTCCTGCTAAAGCCGGACAAGAAAAGAGTAGATATGGTTTTGTGCACTTTGCTGATAGGTCAAGTGCAATGAAGGCATTGAAGAATACGGAGAAGTATGAAATTGATGGTACTTTTTCTATCCCTTTTTTAATACTATTTTTCCAAACTATTTTTCGCAATGACAGTAAACTATCACACATGGTAACCATTAAGTCTTCTGGAATGGACAGGCCAAACATTGGAATGCTCACTCGCTAAGCCACAGGCAGACCAGAAGTCATCTGGTACTTCAAATTCGCACCAGTCATCTGTACTTCCTTATCCATCTCCTCTTGGATATGGTGCTCTTGGTGCAGGATATGGTGCACTTGGTGCAGGATATGGTGCTGCTGGCTTTGCGCCGGTAACTTCCTCTTTCTCTTCTAGTTTTAGTCTTTTTTTTGCCTTGCATTATACTAAAAAAAATGAGGGTCGGGCCTAGGCTAGGAAGATGCTTCCCTTTAGTTCATTGGCAACAATGTCATCTCACCTTCAGAAGAAGCATGAAAAAGTAAAGGTTCTGAAGTCTAAACTTTCGTTGAGTTGTTTCTGAAATTTGCTGTTGACCGATCTCTGTTCCCCACATCATAGGGTGAAAGAGGATAGCATCAATTCTTGCATTTAGCATCTCTTGATTAATTTGCACATATATTGATATTTAAGCAATAAGTGTTCAATTCCAAATTTTAATGGAAAGAAAAATAGTTCATTCTATTTCTATTTAATATCTTTATTTTTTTTGTCAAGTAACCTAGTGGCTAGAAACTTCACCCTTAAGGGAAATAAGTGGAGTGTCCGGGGTTCGAACCCCGGCCCCTGCATATAGCATATATAATGCATTGTCCCTACCAACGTAGCTAAGCTCATGGGGACTCTATTTAATATCTTTATGGGGCAATGGAAAAAATTGAAAAAGAAAATTCATTTATTAGCTTGATTAACAATGAAAGAACTTGGTTGCTTGTATGGTCCTATATCTCATACAGTACTAATGTAGAGGTCATTAAATGTGCAGCCACTAATGTATGGTCCGGGAGCAACTCCTGCCGGCATGGCAATGATGCCAATGCTTTTACCAGATGGAAGAATTGCATATGTTTTGTAAGTGCCATCTTGGTTTTTCTAGTTTTTAAATTGTTTATACTCATGCATGGTTAGGATGATGTATCATCTTTGTCCACATTAGCATAATAACGGCTCCATCTATAGTTGAGTTTCTGTGTTCTTGTTGGGTGACTGTAGGCAACAACCAGGTTTGCAGCAGCCAGGATTGCAGCAGCCGGGTTTGCAGCAGTCGGGTTTTCAACAGCATGCTCCATCCCCAGTATCCAGACATGGTAGGAATAGTGGTGGTA